>NC_060140.1:433544358-434744358 GCF_021461385.2 Schistocerca piceifrons | reverse complement strand
ACTTGCTAATGTTTCCACATAGATAAACTTCTAGTAGAAATTTCTGATTCCTACAAACCCTCTCAGTTGTTTTCTGGCTGTAGGAGTGGTAAACTTTGCAATTGCTGCCATCCAATCTGGGTCAGGACTAATCCCTTCTCCTGTTATCACGTGTCCCAGAAAGCTGACCCTGCTGCTCCCACAACAAGACTTTTGAATGTTTGTGGTCACCCCATATCTTTTCAAACTGCTTAACACTTCCTCTAAGAGTTTGTTATGTCCCTCCCAGGTCTTTTCTGCTATATCATCTACATAATGCGTAGGCTTCTCTTTTAACTCTTCACTCAATATTTTACTAAAACCCCTGATAAATGCTGCTGAAGATATATTTAATCCAAAAGGGATCCTTTTGAATTGAAAACACCTTCCGAAGGCAATAAAGGCCGTGTATTTTCGGCATTCAGGATCGAGCTCTATCTGCCAAAAGCTCGAGCGCAAATCAACTGAGGAAAACACCGAAACCCTGTGAAATCTTTGAAGCAACTCCTCAAGCCTTTCAGAGCGATCCGTCTCTGGCACAATAACAGTATTTATTTGCCGTGAGTCTAACACCAGTCGAATTACACCGTCCTTTTTGTCTACTATGCGTAGTGGACTATTATACTCAGATCTCATGGCCTCAATTACACCTTCGTCCTCCATTCTTTGAAGTTCACTTAGAACCCTTTCCCGGTATGACCATGGGATGGTATAAGGGAGTACCCAAAATGGTCTACGTTTCTTTACCTCAAATTTATATCGATACCCCTTAATGCATCCGGTTTTGGGTACGAAGATCTCTGCATTATTTTTGAGTGCAAGCTCCAACCCTTTTCCATCCTTATCATCTATGTTATCCAGATTCTCGAGTTTTGCATGTATCCTACTGTTAACTTCATTAATATGTTCACGTTCTGACTTGAACTCTGCTCCATTCTCATTATCCTTTTTACACTCTTCCCTCTGATCTGCATGTTGGCCCATGAATTGTAGTTTTAAACAGCTCGCCGGAATTTGAGCTTTTATTGCCTTCTCATCAAATCTGATTTTTATTTTATTCTCTTTCCCTAACATTAACTCCCCTCTCCCTAGATCGATGATAGCTTTCTAAGCTGAAAGAAAATCTACACTGATTATTATATCAGCTGTTAATTTCAGTATTATGAACAGATTTGCAGTCATATGGTGTCCTTGGCAATCAAAGTCTATATGTGTTTATTGCAATATTTCCATACCCTTTCCAACTAACACACCTTGCACTTTTGTTTTTTGTACTGTGAGCACCGGTGGATAAACTGAATCTTTGCATTTAGCAAACAGCCTATCTGAAATAGCTGAGAGTTCACTTCCACTATCTATCACAGCAGTACCCATAATTCCTCCAGTTTGTACTTTTACCACCAGATGGATTTCCTGTTTCGGTAACGTTTCCTTTTCATCAAGTGATATCTCTTGCATGTCCTCATATTCTATAATATTTATATTATTAGTTCCGAGATGGTGCCCGTCGTCTGGTCTAGTCATTGTTCATTTTCCATGTTATTTTGGCGTACTCCCCCAGGATTAGGTGGTCAATTTCAATCGATTGCTCCCAATTCCTGTTATTCATTCCACTCTATCCTTGGACAGACCATTGACGAGTTTCTCTATTGTCGCCCCATGATGCGCCATTATTTTGTGGCTCCCATCTCCGGTCATTTTGTTGCCTATATTCCCTGCCATTCTCTCCATTATTCTCACTATGATCTCTCTGGTCCACATTTCAGTGAGGTGGACGATTTACATTGTTTTGCCAATTATGTTTTCTATTATTCCCTCTGCTGTTCTCCCTTCTTTCACCTTGCACGTGTCTCTGCCTACGTTTTTCTCGCACCTGCTGCTCATTGAAAGCGAACTCCAACTCTCTTAGGGTACCTTCTAACCCTTCTACATCACTTCCACAACAGCTGATAAGCACTTGCTGGTAGGAAATTGGCAACTTCGTGTAACATAATCTTATGATCTCAGCCGGAGTGCATGGGTCATCCAAATACTGATTGTTGTTGGTCAAGTTTTTGAAAAACTTCACCAGACTATGGGACCCTGAACTCTCCAAGTCCCTGCTCATCATTATTTCCTGCGTGATCCTGTCCTGTGTCTCCTTGGACCAGTATTTGTTTAAAAATGCATCACGAAACTCTTCGTATGACGTGCACGTTTTTGCAATGTCCCCCATGCATTCAACTGACGTTCCCTCAATATGTGAACATACGAAGTCCAGTTTGTACATCAGAGGCCAGTGAGGAGGTAATGATAAATCAAATGGACCAATAAAGGTTTTCGGGTATAAAACTTTACCCTCATCTTTGTAATGCTGAAATTTTCGTACAGAGATAAAATACTTAAAATCAAAAATTTCGTTAGGGTTTCTTCCCGCTCGGCCTATCACACTCTCTCTTGGTGCTAACGTTCCCTGTATACTGTTACCTTGGGCATCCCCTCTGTTATTCCATGTCACATTTTCGTCACTGGAAAAATGTTCCGTGGTGCACATTATCGGATAAGAATTATGCATATGAAATATTTAATTGCTGTTGTCCGTATTCGCAATTTGTGATCCAGTCGTGCCCCATGTAGACGCAGGGACCATATCTCTGCAGATACACTTTGAGTCTGTAGTTGATGAGGAACTTTTACATTCAAGCACATTCTAATATCATCTGGGCTTGGACATGATCGTGAAGAGTTTGAACTGGCTCTTTCGATATCTGTTGTTTCCAGATCACCTACCATTTCTTTTCTGAGAGGTGATTTTTGCCTTGGTTGTGACCTGACTTCCTGAGATAATTGTTTAATTTTGCTTTCTATGTGCTGTTTGAAATGGGAGAGATCTGCGGTCAATACCTTATTTGGTGCAATTTCTGTCTTTTGCAGCTGCATTATTTCTACTTGTTTCATGTGCCTCTGCAACTTCATTAATGCACCTCTACCTATCTTTGTCGTGTTTTCTGTCTTCTCTAATGTTTCAAGAGCAATCTGCTTTGTGCCCCTCACTAGTAATTGTGCCTCATCCGTGGTTCTTCTGACGTCTGCAATCTCTCATTCTAGTTTTATTTCGGAGCGTCACTACCTCATTTTTCACTTCACTCATTTCATGTTTTATCGAATGAATTTCGGCACTAACATTTTGAATTTTACTTCCCATTTCTGAGCTGACCTTCTGAATTTCAGCACTAATGTTTTGAATTTTACTTCCCATATCAGAGAGTACTTCATCATTCCCCTGTTTTATTTGGCTTTCCAATTCCTTTAGGTATGCAAGGATGTTCAATGCACCTATGTTATTAAATCTTCTCTCCTATTATGACTTTCTCTTCCTGTACTCTTAGGTGGTCTTCTCCCCTTTTCCCTTTCCATTTCTTAGTATTCAAGAAAGTCATCACCGCATGCCCCTGATATGCTGCCTCGTGACGATGCCATTGACGGAGGTCTACCGCAATTCTTAGTTGTTCTGCATTCACTTGGACTCCCTACATTATTTCCCATATCTTTACAATTGCCTCAGTGTGTCACTGTTCCTCATCTTCGCTATCAGATTGCCCACCACAGGCTTGACTGTGTCTATCATCCTCAAAAAATTCCCTTGGATCGGTATTCTCCTCACCAGTGCCTTGTGCTGCTAACATAGCTAACTCTTTCTCATCCCATAGGCTTTCTTGACTACCCCATGTATCTGCCGTTTATGTATTGTTGCAACTAGTGCTCTGTTGTGCTACTAAGCGTGCTTTCACCCTAGTTAACATTGACTGTTCCCTGATAACAATTCTCTCTTAAAATACACTCAATTTACAATATCCACATTTAAGATAAATATCTACAACAAGAAGTTAACGAGCAGTGTCGTTACAACACAAGAAAAATACACTGATAAATAACATTACAAGATCAATAAATTGCAGCCTGCGGACTGAAGTGCAACACCTCTGAAAAGAAATATATTAAAGTACACAATACTATTTTTTAAGTTATTGTGTGATTTTACCTCTACAAACTATACACACAGTACTCTATCACTATCAATAACACCTAAACATTAAATGGGAAATTTTTTTAAAAAATTTCTGAGGTTTCAAACCACTTTATAACTGTGATGTTTAAAGCTTTCCCGGCGTACTGATTGTTCCATAAAAACATGGAAGAACTGCCGGATATCAGTAACATCCTGCCACGATATTTCGGCACAGAGTCTTCTGACCATCTTCAGGTGAGTACCACTGTAGTAGTACTGGCACAGGTGCAGCGCACAGAGTTGTTATGAATTCGCACGCTGAGCAGCGCATATGCATTGTCACCTCAGTATGGCTTTAAATAGCAGAGTTCATCACGTACTCGCCAGTACTACTACAGTGGTACTCACCTGAAGATGGCCAGAAGACTCTGCGCTGAAATATCGTGGCAGGACATTATGACATCCAGCATTTCTTCCGTGTTTTTATGGAACACTTTATGACTAGTATCAGGAGACTCTTAAGTAGGATCTTGGCAGCATAAGCCATATCCAAGATGCTATGGGGAATAATAAACTCTAAAATGAAGATTTGGCCCTGTCTCACTACCCCCCGAAGCAGATCTTAGGATCTCTTAATTCTATAATTTACAATCTAAACATAAATAAATGATGAAGGCAACTAATCCTACTAAATGATAAATGTTGTTCCTGTTTATTAATTTATTGTAGATTAAAAAAACCTTTATATTACAAAGTTTACATTTCCTAAGTAAAATTACTAATCACTTGCCCAACTCTGCCCCTTATTATGACTGCGTGGTCTAATTCAATAATGCGAAATGACTGACACCATCTACATACCAAACACTAGAAGACACTACTTTCAAAGATGATCTACAGTGGTGTGGAACCTCAGTGGAAATAAACTAACATTATCAGAGCTGTTTAGCTTTTATAGCTCTAATAAGTCGAAGAAATTTATGATATCACCGTATGTACTGCATCTGGTGCATCGAAGTGATCGTTCTCGTACTCGTCTGCGATGATGAAAGAACTCCAGCCACAAATAAACTCCTTCAAACACTAGGACTGCAGAGGAAGGTCCTCTGACTAATATACTCTAATACTGTCTTCTCCTCTCTGTGTTCTACAGATGAGAAACTCCCAGCCACAATGACGGAGTTCAGATAACGTCTCAACATAAGTATAGGCAGAGGAAGTGCTCTTAATTACTGAATGCTGCGTACTCAATGATGACTTCAAACCCAGAGGTGAAGTCCAGAATCATATAGGTTCACAACAGTACAGTGCCTAATTGTTCTAACTACAAACTCTCCTGAGAGCAAAGACAGAAAGTCCGTCTGTACCAACAAAAGCTGATATTGAGTGACCATCACACAAGGGTGTTCACAATGGAAGACCTTGTCTCTCCAGCACTGGCTTCCCAGCGAGGCTTGGCTCTCCCCACCATCGTAATTCCGAAAATGAATCATATTCCCGAAACTACGGAATATTCTCCCTCTCTACAGATTCTTCTGAACGCCGACCACCCATATTTTAGTCTTTTGTCATCCAGTGCGGAAAGTTTGTGAGGAAAAACCTATATTCGTACAATGGTATGCTTCTGAGTAAAAATCCTTGGAAATAACCCAGCCTGTGTGGTTTCTGAGATGCTGCTTCTTCATTCCTCTCACCTGCATCTAAGATTTTCAGCATTCTGAAGTATTATCCGGTTTCCTACTACAATAGGGGCCGGCCGTCACCCTATTGCACTCCAGAGCTCATGTGCCATGACGTCTGTCTAGCTACTTCCTGTGTTTAAGCAGGACCAATACCTGTGCGGGCCTTCCACCCAGAGCTTGAGTTCTGCCTGCCGTTTCATCTCCACTGGCATTCCAACCTCTACTATTACAGGCAATCATTCATTACGCCGTTTTTATAATATAGTCACTCTGTCACCTTTCATGCAATAAGCGTTAACAGTTATTTACAAGACGTACATGACAATGTCAGTCTCCTTTATATATTCATATATATGATGTACAACCTATCACATGATACCTAATTGTGTTTGTAGATCACAGCAAAATATGTGGATGAGTTCTTGTAAGGTGTGAAATTATAGCCACCTTACATACTCTCATGTCAAATGAAAACAAAACGGATTTCTGTGGCCGGGAGCTATCCAGTGAATTAAAGTACATTCACATAATTACGGAAGGCTAACATATGTTTTTAGTTTCAGATTTCATTTTATTTCCACCTTTCTGACAGTCAAACAATAATCACCTTGCGGAACAATGAAGTTATTTTTGGCTGTTTGCTAAAGAAATTTGACTTTTATTAACCTTTCCCGCAGAGGCAGTCAACGTATTTGAAACGAAAAGTTTAATTCCACAGTACTGGCCAGTTTCAACTGTTTGCTGCATCTCAAGTGCATGTTTTCATCCTCTAGCACGTATGGCATTATGCCATAATAAAGAACCAAACATGGTATATTACAGTACTGGTGCTCCAAGAAAATTTACATCCCGAAATCCACAATGAAAAGCGTAATAGCAGGTCGAGGTCTACTTCATTGTGAATCTGGGCATACGAATGTGCACTTTAAGTATGCTCTCGGAGTATCCACTGATGTCTTGTTTCTTTTATGACATAATGTATGATCTTTCAATGTTTTACACATACGTACATATGGGCTTCCTACATCATGGTAGCTGCGCAACCGCGGTGGCGCCTGTTACCTGGCGCTGTCTGGCAACTGCAGAAATGAACCTATTTCTAGCAGGTCGCAGGAAAATATTGTGGATGGTGGTTTGAAAAGCATTACTTTCACAGTAAATATCCTTCTATGTAAGTTGAACTATGTGCGAGAATGTACCATAAATTTCTTAAATCACATAGCTTTTGAGTCTCATTTAAAAATCGACTCTTTGATGATGAGCCATTTAGAAGAATTTTGAACCCTGAAGATCAGACATTTATGTCATTATTAAAAATTTTACTGGCACATTCGTGTGATATATCTTAAAGGGTAACACGCGCAAAAAAAGATCAACATTATATGCAAAAGCATAGCTTCTCTTGCAGCTTATTAGCCTTAGAGACCAATATTATATGTGAAAGCTTTTCTTTTCTTGTAGTAACACTATGTATATTAATTTAAACTATTAACTTTCCCTGTTTGTGTGTTCGTGCTATTTAACAGTGATGTTGCTAGTGGCTGACTACATCACATGTCCTGTCATTGGCAGTGAGATCATGTGACATGAACTATGACTGGCTTACAAGAGCACATCACAATCTCAAGTTCAATGATTCGGAAAGTAACATGTGGTGTTTGGTGGAATGCCAATGTATACTTTCGTAATACGAAAATATGCAGTGTACATGTTGCTGCACATCAAAGATATTTCCAAAACGTGTCTTTTTCCCTGAGTTTCGTTTTCTAAAGTGCTTTGAAATTCTAAGCCTGTGTATAAAACCATAATCATTCAAAGGATTGATAAGTTTTGCAATTCCGAGGGAAAATATACTGTCACTTAACACAGAAAAAGTGTGTTTTCACCTGGGAGAATGTGTATTTTTAACTGGGAAAAATCCGGGATTTTTTCTCTTGTCTGCATATGCACCCTGATTGAAACAAGCATTTTAGAAACTATCAATTGAAAAATATGTATTTTTAATGCATTCACCATCAAGCGTTATTGTATATGTCAACAGTATTTTTTGACAGTAGCAGGAGCACCACCATCGCAGAAGCCATAAACATACACCATATCTGCACATTTTTCATTAGTGTAGATGTGTGACATTTTAGACAGTGTGTGTATAAACAAAGACAACTGATGCTTCTCTCTGATACGCTCTCAGTCCCACTCACTACTCTGCTCACTATACACTATGGACAACTGCACATTGAAGGGGCTAGTTAAATGGCAGAAAAACATTCAGAGCAAAGAGAACAGCTTGGGCCAGAATAAAATGCTGAAGAGGTTGGGTGGGTAAAACATGTGTGTGCCATTAGCCCAAAAACGAATATACTTTAAATGTAACAGTGTCATGAAAAGGATAGTTGCTACTCACCCTAAAGTGGAGATGCTGAGTCACAGGTAGACAACAAAAGGCTTTCAGAAAGTTAGCTTTCAGCCAACAAGGCCTTTTTCAAAAACAGACAACATACACACATGCACACCCACACAAACACAACTCAAACACACTTGACAACAGTCTCTGGCAGCTGGAGCCAGACTGTGAGCAGCAGGACTTTATGGGAGAGGCAACCGGGTGGGTGTAAGGAGGAGGCTGGAGTGGGGATGGGGAGGGATAGCAGGGTGAAGGGTGGGGGGATGTTAAAGTGCTGCTGGCAACATGCAGGAATGAGATGGAGAGTGGGGCAGCTAGGTACAGTCGGGACATTAGATGGAGTGCGGGGGGGGGGGGGGGGGGGGGCTTAGCGGAAAAGGAGAGAAATAAATGACTGGATATGTTGGTGGAATAATGGCTGTGTAATGCTGGAATGGGAACAGGGAAGGGCCAGATGGGTAAGGACAATGACTAATGAAGGTTGAGGCCAGGAGGGTTACGGATTGTAGGATATATTGCAGGGTGAGTTCCCATCTGTGCAGTTCAGAGAAGTTGGTGTTGGTGGGAAGGATCCAAGTGGCACAGGCTGTCAAGCAGTCACTGAAATGAAGGACATCCCCCACCCATACTCTGCTATCCCTCCCCCTCCCCACCACAGCCTCCTCCTTACCCCCACCTGGCTGCTTCTCCCTTAATGCCCTGCTTTTCGCAGTCTGGCTTCAGGTGCCAGAGACTGTGGTCACGTGCATGTGAGTTGCATTTGCATGAGTGTGTGCATGTTTGGATGTTGTCTATTTTTGACAAAGTCCTTGTTGGCCAAAAGCTAACTTTCCGACTGTCTTTTTGTTGTGCCTTTCTGCAACACTTTATGGTGAGTAGCAACTGTCCTTTTTATTGTGTCGTACATTGAATATGTTTCACCTTGGAAGCCATGGAGCAATACATATGACCATATGAAGTCTTTTGCTTCAAATGAGCATTCCTGTCATATCCCCCTAAATATTGACCATTCCTTCTAGGACATCCTGTATAAATGAGTTGGAATTTAAATAAGTATGCATTAAAATGTAAGCTCTATAATGTATTACTGCATATAAATTTGTCTAATTCCTTATGCCTAAGCTGATTTTGTAGACAAGAGGAGCAATAACAATATATGTACATGCAACATGCACAAATGATTGTGTACTTTAACATTTTTTCCTTTGGTAGAAGTTCTTCCTTTACCGATGGAATTCCTCATGTACAAGTAACAATACAATGTATTTTCCATTGTTTGATTCACATACAAGTAAAATATTTATTCACAGAAACATAAAGAAAAGAGTTGCTTAAGTAAAGATACCACAAATGCAAGAACATAATTAATGTAGAAAGAGGCAAAATAAAATGAGACTAATACCAATATCACTC
Organism: Schistocerca piceifrons; assembly: GCF_021461385.2. Classification (NCBI taxonomy): domain Eukaryota; kingdom Metazoa; phylum Arthropoda; class Insecta; order Orthoptera; family Acrididae; genus Schistocerca; species Schistocerca piceifrons. The sequence continues at coordinate 434,734,853 of NC_060140.1, read as the reverse complement.
ATCTCTGCAGTGGTGCAATAGTTAAAACTTGGATAGTTTTCCCACATTCTCATTTGGAAAGGAACATTTTAATACTGAGTTCAGCTTTTGTTTTGCTCCCTTTTGTCATCCTTGAGTTCATGGACACTAATGTTGGTGCTGAAGGCAACATTTACATTTGACAGAATTTCTTTGGGTTTTGTGAGAGATCCTGTGGTAAGCTTCTGCTACACTAGCCATTGAAGGCTTCACACACTGCCCTTTTGACAGTCAAGTGTATTTCATTTAGCATTTCTTAATCTAAAGCCCTGTGCGCTTTTGTCTTAATGTGCGTTACGTAGTAGTCAGTATTTCTTTAAAAGTTTCTTTACAATGAATGTCTCCGCACAGGGCTCGCCACTCTTTGGTGGGTTTGTGCTTGGCTACCATGGGGTCCCAGCCTTTGCAGTATCTTTTCCCTTCTGTGCTACACGTTTATCCTCTTGCTATTCTTTTTCCCCTCCCTTGGCGAACATGTCTGGGATGATTTTGGGAATGTTCTGCATTGTCTGTCGCTGACATAAGAACAGTCTCGCCACTTTTTTTTCCCATTTCCTTTCTTTGTTCACTTTCTCCTATCCTTCCTAAGCTTTGGTGAAGACTTCCTATGACCCTCGAGCCAAACAACACCCGAGTCTTCCTCTGAAAACCAGAAAGGCTCAAATAAGTCCAACAAAGGCAAATGGTCTTCTCCTTTGCCAACTTGACGATCCTCTTCAAGAGTGTTGCCATGTGATACCTTCTCCTGGTCGGCCTCTGTTCGCCGGTGCACTCCACCAACCATTTTTCTGCATTGAACTCCGCAGAATGACCGCACAAGAAAGCTGAAGCTTCTGTGGACCTCACGGGGCAGGATCCTCCTGCTTCTATGCCCTGTAGCAGCAAGTCTTCACAGGCTGGCACTCAGAAGCCGCTGAGGTGACACCCCTTCAATTTTTCCTCATTAAGACTCTCCTCCAATGGAACGTTCACAGTCTTTGAGCCAACAAAGAGGATTTATGGCTGCTGTTAGAATCACAGTGTCCACTTGTACTCTGCCTTCAGGAAACAAAACTGCATCCTCATGACAGCTTTGAGCTTTTGCATTTCTTTCCGGTCCATTTTGACTTCCCCCCTGAGGTCGGCTTCCATCTCATGGGGGAGTCATGCTGCTCATATGGGACGATGTTCATAGTTATTCCATCTCCCTGATCACCAGTCTTCAAGCTGTTGCGGTTTCCCTGACTACCTGTCTTCAAGCTGTTACAGTTCACCTTTTCCTTCCTCACCTGACCTTTTCCCTTTATATCATTTATATCCCTCCGTCATTCGATGTCACCAGTGTAGACTTCCTCCAGATTATTGGGCAGCTACCTCACCCATTTCTTCTGCTTGGCAACTTTAATGCGCACCATCCCGTATGGGGTTCACTCAGAACCTGTCAGAGTGGTGCCCTGACCTTCTTGATCAACTTCACCTCTTCTGCAGAAGAGCACCCATATTCCTTTCTAACTCATCGCACACCTACTCCTATTTGGACCTATCCTTGTGCACTGCCCAGCTTATCCATCATTTAGAGTGGTCCATTCTTTCTGACACCTACTTGAGCAACCATTTCCCGTGTATTATCCATTTACTGACTCCTATCCCACCTGCGTACACTCCCAAATGGCGGCTTACTAAGGCCAACTGGCAGCTTTACTCCTCCCTGGTGACCTTCGACAGACACAATTTCCCCAGTTGTGATGACCAGGTGAACTAACTTACACATGTTAACCTTACCGCTGTAGAACGTTCTGTTCCCCGCACTTCCTTTTTACCACACCGTTTCCTGGTCCCTTGGTGGACTGAAGCATACCATGACACAATTCTCATGTGGAGACATGCTCTCCATATTTTTAACCATCATCCTACGATGACAAACTGCGTTCATTATAACCAGATGCATGCACAGTGTCGTCGTGTAATTCAGGATAGCAAAAACGCTAGCTGGATTTCATTCACTAGTTCTTTTAACGGTTCAACTCCCTCCTCCGTAGTGTGAGCCAACCTCCGACAGCTCTCTGGGTCCAAGATCCATTCCCCAATTTCCAGCCTGACAGTAGCAGATGATGTCATAGTGGACTCTATTGCTATCTCCAACATCTTGGGCCACAATTTTGCGGAAATTTCGACTTCTTCCCACTATCACTCTGCCTTCCTCCACCAGAAATGAGTGGAGAAGGCTTGGGCGATATCCTTCTCTTCTCAGAATCATGAGTACTACAATGCTGCCTTTACTATGAGGAGGCTAGATCATGTTCTCACTTCATCCCGATCCTCCACCCTAGGCCCAGACACTGTTCACATTCAGATACTGCAGCACCTTTCTCTTGCAGGCAAGCACTTCCTGCTTAATACATACAACTGCATCTGGGCAGAGGGCACGTTTCCCAGATGCTGGCATGAAGCCACTGTCATATCCATAACTAAGCCTGGTAAGGACAAACACCTTCCTTCTAACTACCGTCTTGTCTCTCACACAGCTGTGTTTGCAAGGTTGTGGAACATATGATTCATGCCCAGCTGGTATGGTGGCTTGAGTCTCGCAATTTACTAACCATTGCACAGTGTGGATTTTGAGCATGCCATTCTGCTGTTGACCATTTCCTCACTTTGTCCACTCATGTCATGAATGGTTTTCTGTAGAAATCCCAGACTGTGGCCATGTTTTTTGATTTGGAGAAAGTCTATGACACCTGCTGGAGGACCAGTGTCCTCCATACTCTCTACATGTGTGGCTTACGTGTTTGCCTGCCCTGTTTCCTTGAGGAATTTTTAACAGACCGTGCTTTCAAGGTCTGTGTGAGTTCTGCCTTGTTGGACACTTTTATCCAGGAAAACTGTGTGCCTCAGGGTTCTGTCCTGAGTATCATCCTCTTTGCTATTGCCATTAGCCCTATAATGGCCTGTCTCCCACCGGGCATCTCCGGCTTCCTTTTTGCTGACGATTTTCGCATCTACTGCAGTTCTCCACGGACCTGTCTCACTGAGTGGCAACTTTAGCAATGTATCGATCGTTTTTGCTCATGGAGCATCGACAATGGCTTTTGTTTTCCATTGACAAAACTGTTTGTATGAATTTCTGGTAGCACAGTTGTTTTCTCCCACCATATTTACATCTTGGGCCTATTGCTCTTCGGTTCAGTTAAACTAAGAACTTTCTGGGGCTCATGCTCGGTAGGAAACCCTCTTGGTACTCCCATGTGTCTTACCTGGTAGCCCACTGTACATGATCCCTCAATGTCCTATGTGTCTTCATGGTACTTCCTGCAGTACAGATCAAACCATTCTCCTGTGTTTGTACCAGTCCCTTGTCCATTTCAAACTACTCTATGGGTGCTTTGTTTATGCATCTGCATGTCTGCCCCTCTTACGCCAACTCAATACTATCCACCATCATGGCATCCATCTGGCCACTGGCACCTTTCACCTTTTACGTGAGCCCAGCTGAGTGTCTGTATGCAGAACCTGCTGAACTACCACTTTCCTACTGCCAAGACTTTCTCCTCAGCAGGTATCCATGCCGTTTGTCTGCCGTGCATGGCCACCCATCCTATGCCCCTTTCTTCGATGACTCCTTTGATCGCCAGTATGGGGCACAACCCTGTTCTCTGTTACCTCCTGGAGTTCGCTTTCGGCTATTGCTCTGGCAGCTTAACTTCTCACTCCCTGCAACTTTCCTGGTGGTGTGAACCCTTCACCACCTTAGCTTTGTGTGGCGACCCATGTTCACTTTAGCCTTCATTTGCTTCCAGAGCACAATACTCCAGCCTCACTCTATCGCCTTCAATTTCACGACCTTTGCATGGAACTTCGCAACTGTACCTTTATGTACACTGGTGGCTCTCAGACTGACCATGGTGTCGGGTGTGCCTTTGTCATTGGCGCCGACGTTTTTCAGTGTCAGCTTCTGGCACACTGCTCAATATTTGTAGCAGAGGTCTTCGCTCTGTATCAGTCCATGGAGTACATCTGGCGACACAGGCTTTTCACTTGTGTCAAGGTACTATTTTGCTGTGACTGCCCGCCATAGCAGCGGGCAGTAACTGCCAGCTGTAACTGCCGACCGTCACTGCCTGTGTATTTCGTTGAGACTGCTGACCGCAGCGGCCATGCCACTCAGTGAGTTACCTCTGTGAAGGAACACACACGCGAGTTCACAACATGGATGCTAATACCATTCTAGGTTTTTTGGTGGGCGAGGAAGAAGAAGAGGAAATTATTGCAATGCATACAAGATCTTGTCCCTACAGCATTTTCCAAACACGGAAAAGTGAAGGAGTTTATGTTAACTTGGGAACCGGTCACTTGCGAAACAATGAATAGAGGTTCAGAAATTTCTTTAGACTTAACCCATCTCAGTTCGATTTTGTTTTAAGTCTGGTGAAAGAAGATATAGCAGGAACAGCTACCAGTGCAGTGCAAACTCCAATAGAAGCCGACGAAAAAATGGCAGTGACTTTACGGTAAGAAGCTGTATAAAAAAGTGTGTATTCATCAACAATGGTTTAAAATGGATAATTTTGTATCTCTATGAAATAAGATAAATTTCTATTAAAATAATAGGTTTATTTGGAAACGATTCAGGGCCTGTACAGTTTGTTGTTTATTTTTACATTATCTTTACACTGTGTTTACATTATGATTAGTAATTATTTTCAAAAGTAGTATCACCTGCTTGTGGTTCGATGTTTATTAATGGGGTGAAAGTGTACGTATCATCTCCAACCGAAGATAAGATAAGATAAGATACTTTATTGTCACATAACAAGTTTTTATACAATCATTCGATTGAGAACATTGGTGACTCGTCAGTCTTTAATCTACGTTATTACAGTATTTTATATACTACAGGAAATACGTAATACATACATTGCTTATTATAATAAAAATACAACATTATATTTTAAATCTTTTCGTAACTCATTGAATCATTACCATAGCCTTCACACACCTATATGAAGTATGGATGTACTGAACAGGATACAAACCGCCATTCAAACTATAATTCTATATATAAACATGAATATACAGTGAACGTGTATACTTTGTATCTATATGGCTTCGAAAGTATACCATTTGTACTTGTATCTTTACTCCCTGTTTCTATTTATAAATTCTTCTAAACTATAACATTGCTTTTTATTCATTTAGAAATTCTTCTAGACTATAATAACATTTGCTTTTTAGGTATGTGCCAATGGTCTCCAATGTGGATTCCCCAAATATTGACCTTATCTTATTTCTGATCTTCAGAGCCATGTAATACGGATTATTTTCATATACTGTGAGTCAGTGACGAGGTAGCGTGTATTTCAGTTTATGTCTAGTTTCAGAGGCATGTGTGAATGTATTTCCTTTAAACAGATGCGAGTTTTTCTGTTCAAAGAGAAGTATTTCATATATTAAGATGGAAGGGATTGTCATGAAGTCCAGGCTTTCGAATAGTGGTTTGCATGAATGTCTACTATTGGTTCCTGTCATTGCTCTGATTATTTTTTTTTTTTTTTTTTTTTTTTTTTTTATGCTGACAAGTAGTGGCACAAGAGATAATTCTGAAGAACTGTCAAGTCCCATAACATAGCTTAAAATGTCAATTTTCACTTTATTAATGAGTTGACATGGTAGTTCCCTAATCCATGCTGCAATGCTTGTGTTGAACAGCCCCACATCATCTTCCGGCTCCTGGTTATTAGCCAAGCGCTGCAGCAATTCCAATCGTTGTTGGCCCCTTTGGTTGATTGAATCCCAGTGTGTTTTCCTCAATCTGCGAGCTGAGATGGAAGAGTTGGCAGCAGGTGCATCATTAGAGGACAAGGAAGCAATGGCTTGTGGAGTGTCAGGCCCTGTTTCATTGGCATTTTGTCCTTCTTCATCAGATAGCAGTCCTTCAACACTTGTTGGCTCCTTTAGCGGAACACTACAAAAAGACGACTGCTCCCTTTCTACATCACTCTAAAAGACTAGTCTGTTGAACAACGCCCATTTTGTTGTTGAACTTGGTGCTGCAGAACCTGTTTGCAGTTGTTCTTTTCGAATTGTTTTCCAGTAGTTATCTCTGATGTCTTTCCATCTCTTCTTACACTCGTTACCTAAAACGGAACGATATTTATTTAGCTCTGTAATTAGGACAAGACATGTTATTTATGTTTCATTTATTAATAATACGAGTAATTATTGTTTGCGTTACAGGTTTCTATCTACAGGGGAGTTTCGTGTCCTTTGGATATGGTTTCTGGATATCACCAAGCTACGTGAGCATCGTAGTTCGTGAAACAGTAGAAGCTATGTGCCAACACTTGGCACCTATCTTCCTGCCTCCTCCATCTCAAGAATCTTTCAGGGAAGGTGTGAAAGAATTCTACACTCTTTGGGGTTTCCCTAACTGCTGTGCTGCGATTTATGGGAAACATATAAGGATACGGTGTCCTGGAAAAAGTGGTTCCCTTTTCTGGAATTACAAAGGGTACTTCTCCATAGTACTTTTGGCATTGGTTGATGCAAACTGTAAATTCGTTGCGATAAACGTAGGTTCATATGGGAAGGAAGGAGACAGTTGCATATTTAATAAGTCAGCAACGGGGAAAATGATCATGAAAGGAGACGTGTTACCAGCAGATGAAGAGCTTCCATTAACTGACATCAAGATGCCATTTGTTATAGTAGGCAACGAGGCATTCCGCTTGCGAGAGCATATTCTCAAGCCTTACACTCGCTCGTCTGCCCAGCAAGATAAATCAAAAGCGACCTTCAACTATAAATTGTCACGAGCGCGCCGAGTTTCTGAAAACGCTTTTGGACTTTTGTGTCAGGTATTTCGATTGTTCTACACAAATCTGAATCTGCAACTTAACACATGTGATAAACTCGTTACAGCTTGTTGCTGTCTACACAATCTTCTCAGGGACGCCTATATAGAAAAAAAGAGGACGGCCTTTTTATGAACTTGACCATGATGTGAGTTTACCACAGAACATTATTCCCCTGCCCCGAATAGTAGGATTCTACCAAACTGAAGGGTTTCAGGTACGAGATACATTTAAGAATTACTTCTGTGAACCTACAAATCAATGATTACAACCTGGAAAAGAACTAAGGCTCAAATAAAGGAAATAAATTATTGTTACTACTCGTAATGACTATTGTTGTAATCATTTGGTGACAGAAAGAATGGAAGCATTGTTGTAGCCTCCATATTGTACAATTTGTCACAGTAGGAGAAAAACATAAATAAATGAATGTGTATATGCCATCTTTTTTCATTGCTCCTCCTATCTTCTTCCACACCTTATCCTTTGCCATCACATTTATGAAATCTGTATGCTTATGATCATACAGTATAGAGTATCTGCTCACATACTCCACTAACTGTTCGTCGTCGTCTTCATGAAAACCTTTCTTCGACATAGCGCGTCGTTGATTTCTGCAGTCGTCACACACCTGGCAGTCACGGCCCAACTACTTGACTGCTTCTGAAGTGGCCAAGAAGTGGCAGTCACGATGGCGTCACAACAGCTGACTGCCGAGCAGTTACAAGGACATAGCTTCCGTTGCTTTGCCTAAGAGCAGTAGTCAACTGCCCGCAGTCACTGCCAGCTGCTACGGCCGACAGTTGCAGCGAAATAGTACCTTCATCTGCTCAGACTCTCTCAGCACCCTTCAAAGCCTCTGTGCGCTTTACACTGTCCATCCCTTAGTGCAATGGGTCCAGGAAAACTGTCACTTGTTCACTCTTTATGGAGCCACTGTGCTGTTTATGTGGGTTCCTGGTCATGTCAGTCTGACAGGAAATGAGGCTGCTGACACTGCTGCCGAGGTTGCAGTCCTCATACCTCAGCCCAATAGTTCTTATATTCCCTCTGATTAGCTCTGTGTTGCCATCTGTGAGGAGGTGGTGTCACTTTGGCATCGCCACTGGTTATCCCTTCATGGAAATAAGTTCCAGGTTATTAAGCCTCTCCCAGCGGCTCTGACGACTTCTCTTGGCCCTCCCACCATGAAGGGGTCATTTTAACTAGGTTCTGTATTGGGAACTGCCTTTGTAGCCATCATCATTTGTTAAGTTGCGCTATCCCACCAATTTGTTCACAAAGTGCCCAACTTTTAACTGTCCACCATTTCCTGATGGAATGGCCATTTTTAACCGTTTACATTGCCACTTGGGTTTGCCATCTGAGTTATTGGCCATTTTAGAGAACGACGCGTGGACTGTCGACCACGTAGCAATATGGCAAAGGCCATTTAAATTTTAGTTCTGGACCTCCGTTTCTCTTTAGTATATTTTATAGACCTTTCTCCACATCCCTGTTTTTATCTGTCTTCTTGTACGTCGATTGGGGTTGATATGTAGTCGTTTTTTAACTCCTGTTCTATAGTTTTGACATGGGTGCATATGGCCCTAGTTATTTTTGTACCCTAAAACAAAACGGGCCTCCTCCTTTCCCTACAGCGCATCCTTCCGCTCGCCATTTGTGCCTTCTTCGGCTAGCTTCTGTGCTATGTTTGCTCCATAAGGGATAGTTGACTGACGAAGTGAATGTAGGCCTATACAAGTAAACAAAATCCCTACTTTTGGGGGTGGTGGAAAGAAAATAGGTCCGCTACATTCTTCCGTCATTGTGAGGGAGCGATTGTTGAGGGAGAGCCAGACATACTTCATCCTGCTGGCGTCTCATGTTTGCGTCAGCAACCTAATTGTGCTTCTACACTAGGGCAAAGAGGAAACGAAATAGCCACCTTCTTGACGAAAAATGAATGAGAAACTTAATAAATAATTTCATAAAGAAAAAAAGGAATCCTGAGATTGAACAAAATATCGTTTGATCGTTCTTCAGCTCTGTTGCTATGACAATGTTTGGTTCAAGAAATTTGCGTAATTTTCTTTGTATTTCTTTTGTCGTTCGAGCTTTTGATGTTCTGTCACCAGGTACATCCAATAATCTGCTTTACTCTTTGTCATAGCCGTTGAGATGTAATGGACTGTCAGTCCTTTGAGCCAGTTGGTTGACCTTCTTTTAGTGTTAGGATATGGCACGTCATCAAGCAGAAGGACGTGTGTCGGTGTAATCGTGTTAGGTGACGTGCGGAGAACATCTGCTAGTTTTTGCCTGAAGAGATTCCACACGTCTTTCACATCGTCACAGACGAAGCGGTGTTTGTCAGTGTCGATGACAGTGCAGCTGGAATAGTTTGGTGTACGTGCCAGATGTATCGCGTGCAATTTGGAGTTGGTGGGGATTTTTCTATTGACTGCGAGGTACGACGTCGATCGCACATTGGATGGTAGATGGGTGTCAGATATGTTTTCCCATATGTTTTTCCAATCATAATGTCGAAACTTGTTTTCTATTCGATTGCGCAGTTTTCCCTCCAGCAAGGTGTTGTAAACCTCCTTAACCTGATATATGTCCTTCTCCGGTATTCTATGGCGTACATAGCTGTATTCCACAAGAAAATGTTTATAGTGGTACAGCTCGTGGGAGATGTGATGCACATCGATTGGTGGATCTCTGCAGACTGGGGTGATTTCACGTAAGAGATGAGCCACTAAGGTCCGCGGTGATCGTTGCCACTGTTTATAAGTTTTGCTAACGTATAGCGCTTGCGCTTTAAGGTAGATGTCTGTCAGATGTAGCCCGCCATTGCATGTCGGTAGCGTCAAGGTATCACATAAAACCTTAAATATCTGACCTCTGTTGACAAAATAACCAGGCTCTGCTTGCATTTGGTGTGCTATGGTAATTGGCAGAGGCAGCACTTGAGCAACATAGTTGACTTTGGAAGTTATATAGGTTTTGGCTAGTTGCACTTTTTGTATTACATTTAAATTACGGAAGCTGTGTTGTTGTATGCTTGCCCGTAATGTGGCAAGTAATTTACTATAATTGAGAGCAGCCGTGCGGCGGATATTACTCGAATATTCTATTCCAAGGCATTTTATTTTTTCAATAGTGTTGATAGATCCAGCGGCTCTGATTTCTATACCCCGACCAAGATTCATAATACCAGATTTATTGCGATCGAGTGTAGCTCCTGACGCCAGTTCGTAGGTCGCCACAAGTTCAAGTACTGTGTCCACCTCTCTTTCGTCAGTCAGAAGTACCCCTACATCGTCCGCGTAGGCTTGACGTACGATCTTCTGTCCGTGTATATGTAGTCCACGGAGTTTCCGAGTCAGGGATACTAAGAGACGTTCAAGCGCAATCGCGAAAAGCTTCATGGACATGGGGCAACCTTGTCTTACCAAACTCTGAATATTGATCGGGAGACTGAGTTGTCCGTTGACACTGATTCTTGACGTGCTATTCGTCAGTATGTTTTTCACGGAGGCTATAATTTTCTATGGGAAGTGCATGCATGTCATACACCGGAACAGGTACGAATGATTAACTTTATCAAAAGCTTTCTCAAAGCCAAGCGACATCAGAGCACAGTGAATGTTGCAGGCTTCCGATATCGCTATAATGTCTCTGTAGTCGCATAAGGTCTGAAATATCGTTCGATCCTTTCCCACACTTGTCTGGTAAGCTCCTGTCACTGTACGAATAACTGAATTGAACCCTTGCATCATGATACGGGCGAAGATTTTATAATCACTATTGAGAGAGAAGTCTTACGGGTCGAAGATTCTCCACTGTTTTGCCTCCTGGTGTTTTGGTGACTAAGACCACTGCACCTTCACAGATTTCCTTCGGAAGGTCAGTTTCGGCATTTATTATTTCATTGCAGACGAGTGTCAATTTAGCAATTATCTGTTCGCGAAAAGTTTGATAAAATTCAGCGGGTAGCCCATCTGGTCCAGGTGAATTATTCTTTGGGCTCCTCGAGATGGCATCTTCGACGTCTTCGTCCGTTATCCTAGCTGCGAGCACATCAGCTTCTTCTGGAGTGAGTCGCTCTGTCGTCCTAGCAATGAGAGCTTGCTGCGCTGTTTCATCTGTCTGTGTACTGGCCAGCAATTCACTAAAGTGTCGATGGATCTCATCTCGTATTGCAGCTTGATCGCTCAAGAGTCTTCCGTCTGAAGTTTTGAGTTCCGTCAGAATTTTCCGTTTTTGTCTTTTAATCTCTTGGAGGATGTGGTACATCGATGTTGTCTCTTCTCGTGTACCGTTCTGCAAACGCGTTCGTATTTTATAGCCTTCGAGATGTTGTCTCTGCAGGGTGATCAATTTTGCTTTTATTCTGTTGATCTGCCCATGATTTGTTATGACTGTACCATCCCGAAAGCACAAGTCTCTCAGACAGCTGAAGTAAAAGTCTAACGTTCGCTTCCGCCAGGCGACTTTTTCACGGGAGTAAGTTTTCGTTGTCTTTATTATTGCGGGCTTCGCGCAGTTTAGCCACCAATTCACCGCCGTACCGTACAAGTGGAACTTCCTTTCACATTCTGCCCATTTGGTGTGGAAGGCTGCGTGACATCCAGGATCCTAAAGATGAGCGACGTTTAGCTTCCACTGACCTCTCGCCCTGTATGTTCCTTGTTTCTCTAAATTTAACGTACATGTTGTTGTTGTTGTTGTGGTCTTCAGTCCTGAGACTGGTTTGATGCAGCTCTCCATGCTACTCTATCCTGTGCAAGCTTTTTCATCTCCCAGTACCTACTGCAACCTACATCCTTCTGAATCTGCTTAGTGTATTCATCTCTTGGTCTCCCTCTACGATTTTTACCCTCCACGCTGCCCTCCAATACTAAATTGGTGATCCCTTGATGCCTCAGAACATGTCCTACCAACCGATCCCTTCTTCTGGTCAAGTTGTGCCACAAACTTCTCTTCTCCCCAATCCTATTCAATACTTCCTCATTAGTTATGTGATCTACCCATCTAATCTTCAGCATTCTTCTGTAGCACCACATTTCGAAAGCTTCTATTCTCTTCTTGTCCAAACTATTTATCGTCCATGTTTCACTTCCATACATGACTACACTCCATACGAATACTTTCAGAAATGACTTCCTGACACTTAAATCAATACTGGATGTTAACAAATTTCTCTTCTTCAGAAACGCTTTCCTTGCCATTGCCAGTCTACATTTTATATCCTCTCTACTTCGACCATCATCAGTTATTTTGCTCCCCAAATAGCAAAACTCCTTTACTACTTTAAGTGCCTCATTTCCTAATCTAATTCCCTCAGCATCACCCGACTTAATTAGGCTACATTCCATTATCCTTGTTTTGCTTTTGTTGATGTTCATCTTATACCCTCCTTTCAAGACACTGTCCATTCCATTCAACTGCTCTTCCAAGTCCTTTGCTGTCTCGGACAGAATTACAATGTCATCGGCGAACCTCAAAGTTTTTATTTCTTCTCCATGAATTTTAATACCTACTCCGAATTTTTCTTTTGTTTCCTTTACTGCTTGCTCAATATACAGATTGAACAACATCGGGGAGAGGCTACAACCCTGTCTTACTCCCTTCCCAACCACTGCTTCCCTTTCATGTCCCTCGACTCTTATAACTGCCATCTGGTTTCTGTACAAATTGTAGATAGCCTTTCGCTCCCTGTATTTTACCCCTGCCACCTTTAGAATTTGAAAGAGAGTATTCCAGTCAACATTGTCAAAAGCTTTCTCTAAGTCTACAAATGCTAGAAACGTAGGTTTGCCTTTCCTTAATCTTTCTTCTAAGATAAGTCGTAAGGTCAGTATTGCCTCACGTGTTCCAGTGTTTCTACGGAATCCAAACTGATCTTCCCCGAGGTTGGCTTCTACTAGTTTTTCTATTCGTCTGTAAAGAATTCGTGTTAGTATTTTGCAGCTGTGACTTATTAAGCTGATAGTTCGGTAATTTTCACATCTGTCAACACCTGCTTTCTTTGGGATTGGAATTATTATATTCTTCTTGAAGTCTGAGGGTATTTCGCCTGTCTCATACATCTTCCTCACCAGATGGTAGAGTTTTGTCAGGACTGGCTCTCCCACGGCCGTCAGTAGTTCCAATGGAATATTGTCTACTCCGGGGGCTTTGTTTCGACTCAGGTCTTTCAGTGCTCTGTCAAACTCTTCACGCAGTATCATATCTCCCATTTCATCTTCATCTACATCCTCTTCCATTTCCATAATATTGTCCTCAAGTACATCGCCCTTGTATAGACCCTCTATATACTCCTTCCACCTTTCTGCTTTCCCTTCTTTGCTTAGAACTGGGTTTCCATCTGAGCTCTTGATATTCATACAAGTCGTTCTCTTATCTCCAAAGGTCTCTTTAATTTTCCTGTAGGCGGTATCTATATTACCCCTAGTTAGATAGGCCTCTACATCCTTACATTTGTCCTCTAGCCATCCCTGCTTAGCCATTTTGCACTTCCTGTCGATCTCATTTTTGAGACGTTTGTATTCCTTTTTGCCTGTTTCACTTACTGCATTTTTATATTTTCTCCTTTCATCAATTAAATTCAATATTTCTTCTGTTACCCAAGGATTTCTACTAGCCCTCGTCTTTTTACCTACTTGATCCTCTGCTGCCTTCACTACTTCATCCCTCAAAGCTACCCATTCTTCTTCTACTGTATTTCTTTCCCCCATTCCTGTCAATTGCTCCCTTATGCTCTCCCTGAATCTCTGTACCACCTCTGGTTCTTTCAGTTTATCCAGGTCCCATCTCCTTAAATTCCCACCTTTTTGCAGTTTCTTCAGTTTTAATCTACAGGTCATAACCAATAGATTGTGGTCAGAGTCCACATCTGCCCCTGGAAATGTCTTACAATTTAAAACCTGGTTCCTAAATCTCTGTCTTACCATTATATAATCTATCTGATACCTTTTAGTATCTCCAGGGTTCTTCCATGTATACAACCTTCTTTCATGATTCTTAAACCAAGTGTTAGTTATGATTATGTTGTGCTCTGTGCAAAATTCTACCAGGCGGCTTCCTCTTTCATTTCTGTCCCCCAATCCATATTCACCTACTATGTTTCCTTCTCTCCCTTTTCCTACACTCGAATTCCAGTCACCCATGACTATTAAATTTTCGTCTCCCTTCACAATCTGAATAATTTCTTTTATTTCATCATACATTTCTTCAATGTCTTCGTCATCTGCAGAGCTAGTTGGCATATAAACTTGTACTACTGTAGTAGGTGTGGGCTTCGTATCTATCTTGGCCACAATAATGCGTTCACTATGCTGTTTGTAGTAGCTTACCCGCATTCCTATTTTCCTATTCATTATTAAACCTACTCCTGCATTACCCCTATTTGATTTTGTGTTTATAACCCTGTAGTCACCTGACCAGAAGTCTTGTTCCTCCTGCCACCGAACTTCACTAATTCCCACAATATCTAACTTCAACCTATCCATTTCCCTTTTTAAATTTTCTAACCTACCTGCCCGATTAAGGGATCTGACATTCCACGCTCCGATCCGTAGAACGCCAGTTTTCTTTCTCCTGATAACGACATCCTCTTGAGTAGTCCCCGCCCGGAGATCCGAATGGGGGACTATTTTACCTCCGGAATATTTTACCCAAGAGGACGCCATCATCATGTAATCATACAGTAAAGCTGCATGCCCTCGGGAAAAATTACGGCTGTAGTTTCCCCTTGCTTTCAGCCGTTCGCAGTACCGGCACGGCAAGGCCGTTTTGGTTATTGTTACAAGGCCAGATCAGTCAATCATCCAGACTGTTGCCCTTGCAACTACTGAAAAGGCTGCTGCCCCTCTTCAGGAACCACACGTTTGTCTGGCCTCTCAACAGATACCCCTCCGTTGTGGTTGCACCTACGGTACGGCTATCTGTATCGCTGAGGCGCGATATGATCAGAAAAAATAGTGGGCCATAGCTCGGACTGTAAAACGTGTCTCCTTAAATTGGATGTTGAATAAATCCTGTCGATACGACTGGCAGAATGACTGGTGATATAGGTGAAACCTAGCTTATCACCATGTTTTAGTTCCCAAGTATCAAGCAGATGAAAGTCTCTGCCGATGTTCTCCAGCTCCAGAGATTTGTTAAAATTTGGCGTCTGATCTTTGGGACTCAGCACGCAATTAAAGTCACCCGCAAATATTGTTTGTTCAAATCGCACCGCGAAAAGAGGGGCGATGTCCTCCTTGAAAAATTCGGCCCTGCGGCGCTTGTTTCCAGTTCCTGATGGGGTATATATGTTGGTAAACCTGGTGTTGTTTATTGTGACAGCGAGACCTCTACTGTTCGGCAGTTTCTCCACGTCTGCAAGTAGGATCCCATCCTTAGTCATAATCGCTGTGCCGAGGCCATTGTGATTGCTAGGATTGATGACGGCGTTGTAGCCAGTGATGTCGTCCAAACGGATAGCCGTTACTTCTTGCCGCATTAAGATGTCAACATCAGCGGCGTACAGAAAATCTTGGAGATTCCTCACATTGAAGGTGCTGCTAATTTTATTTATGTTCAAGGTCGCAATTCTGTACGCCTGCAAGGACGTCCTCTGCTGCACGAGTGTCTTTGATGGTGGTTGGTTGCCGGGTGGACACATTTTGTCGATGGTCGGGTGCCGTCCGTCCTGAATGTTGTGGTATGTCAGCCATCTCTGCATCATGTCTTTGCTCCTCCATATCATCCGCCCAATCTCGCGTGCACGTAACTTCCCGCGTGTCCGTTTTTGGTACACGTGGAGGGTCCTTCGGACTAGCTGTACTGTCTGGAATGTGGATTCCACGGTCGGTTTCAGTGTCCTCATTTCGGGTCTTCTTTTTTGTTGTTCGATCTTCCAGAGGAGTTGCCTGTGTCGTCTCCGCCACTTCTTGGCCTATCTGTTTCGCCTTTTCACGCACGATTGGAGCGATTTCTGCTACTCCTTGACGGGCTATTCGACGTTTCTTCCGTTTCTTTGGTGAAACAGTTGTAGGCTGCTGGTCATTATCCTCCGACGTTGCAACCGTGTCCTCTTTGTGTTGCCCGACTTCTTCGAGTGGTTTACACATGCCTTCTTCTCCCGTCTTAGCCCGGTCTGGTTCTGCACGCCTGTCAGTTTCCTCGTCTTGTGAGTGTGCCGGACCTGTAGCTTCTGTGCTGCTAGCATCCATAGCTACGTTACCATCGGGAACGTCGGCATAAGCAACTACCGCCCTGTCGAAACACACGTCTGGGGCGACGTCACCGCGAAATGCGGCGGCGTACGTGACGGGTAGCGTGGCCGTCTGACTAGGCGGGTCTCGCTCCCCAGTCGGCAGTTGCGTCACACGCCGTTGAACACACTGCGCGCGGACGTGTTGGGTCGAACCACAACCCGAGCAGGTTCTCGGCTGGCCATAGTAAATGAGGATCGCTCGATATCCACCAATCTAGAGATACGGTGGGATATGTTTCAGCATGTCAATCTTAACTTGCCTGACTCCATTTAATACTGGATACTTGTGCAAGCTAGACCATTTTTCGGCGACATTGCTGATAATGGCGCCATAGTCTCTCAGTTTGTTGTTAATTTCCTCGGGCGTTATTTCAGAGGGGAGCTCAAAGATTCGAACCGTTCTTATCCCCGTCCATACACCCGAAACCGTGACCTGCCCTTCGTGTCCGTCTGAATGTTTGAAATTGGCCACCCCACCACATGCTTCTACAATTTGGTCGCACTTGTCAGAACTAGATAACTCAAGGAACACAGTCGGACTGACAATCGACAGGTAAATTCCAATCAATTCATCCACTTTGATCTGAAAGGTTTCTTCGATAAATGCCTCAACTTCGTAAGATTTCGGTCGTGCGTAGTTCGGATCGAAAATCAACTTCAAAGTATCTCGTCGCGTTGTCTGTTCCATTATTTCATATTAGAAATGTGATCGTGTACTAGAACTTACGCAGAAAGCGCACACTCACCACACAGCGCCGTCCGCTCGCAGTGACAACGTAAATACAGCAACAGCCGCTCCGCACGTCCGCACAGCACGGCCGCCGGCGGCGCAATACGAATACGCAATTCAGTTCGTCTAATCATGTTTCCAAACACAAATTGTAACTTTCTGGCAGATTAAAACTGTGTGCCGGACCGAGGATCGAACTTGGGACCTTTGCCTTTCGCGGGCAAGTGCTCTACCATCTGAGCTACTCAAGCACGACTCACTACTGTCAATATACGCAACTATTTTGTAACGTATTTTACGTCCCCTGGAGAATCTGTTCCGTGGCAGTACGATGAACTCTTGATTTCACTACGACTCGACAACATTGAAAAACTTACTTGTTCTACCCACAAAACATTATTAAGAAGTGTAATATGATAACAGTGTTAAAAAAATATCAATAAAAGCAACTTCGTAAAATAAAAACTTACCTGCTTGTTTCTTCTTTGTTCTGTAGAGAGTTGTTCCCAGATCGTTCTCCACACATTTACACACACTTCTTCCCACAGTTTGCTTTTCAAATTAGCGTCAGAATAATTTTTTAAAGTTTTATTGAACAATGCAGGCCTCTTTTCTACTTCATTTATGAGCAATTCACTATCGATGTCTTCATCCCTCACAACAGCCATTTTACGAACTATACAGTTTCCAACTGCAAACAACAGAGACGGCACGTCGCCCTTCTGTTGGCGGCCAGAGCGGCTGAGAAGTTGTGTCGCTGTCGCATCGCTCCGTGTGCGCTCTTACATATGATTGTACAGACTCTGGAAAAAACGAGACAAAAAGTCTGCAGTGTGCGCC
Source organism: Schistocerca piceifrons (assembly GCF_021461385.2). Taxonomy (NCBI): domain Eukaryota; kingdom Metazoa; phylum Arthropoda; class Insecta; order Orthoptera; family Acrididae; genus Schistocerca; species Schistocerca piceifrons. Next base: position 434,717,188 of record NC_060140.1, on the reverse strand, counting down.
CGCCCTAAAAGTGGTAAAGTTGCCCTGCTTGGCAAAATTCTCCCAGGTACCCGCATCTAGGGTTGCCGTATCTAGATGGGACTTCTTCCAGACACTCTAAAACGGGGATGTAGAAATGAAGTAAAATTTTTTTTAATATAATTTTTTATTTCGAACACAATTACGTGGAACTTGTGGCGGCAGCAGTAGTTGGTACACCATATTTTTCGGAAGATTTCACCTTTTTCAGCAAGTCTATTTTCCCTTATACGTATTCATAAAACTCCATGCAAGTCAGCTTTTAGTTAAACTGACACTGTGAGATTGATTCCACAGCCCTGGCAGCAGTCGATTTCTTTCATCAGTCTACTGTGCCATCAGCAAAACTACTCTTTCCACAGTGCCACTATGAGCTGGAATAGAAAACAAACACCTGCATAATTTTAGCAGTTGGCATTTGCGTTTAGGTTCAAACGGCTCTGAGCACTATGGGACTTAACATCTTAGGTCATCAGTCCCCTAGAACTTAGAACTACTTAAACCTAACTAACCTAAGGACATCACACACATCCATGCCCGAGGCAGGATTCGAACCTGCGACCATAGCAGTCCCACGGTTCCGGACTGCAGCGCATAGAACCGCACGGCCACCGCTGCGTTTAGGATTTTCAGTTTCCTTAAGAACTGAATCCACCTTTCGATGGCGTTACTTTAATACTTGAGCCAAGTTCGTAACAGTATTTTGCAAAATCAGGACAAAACTGGGTCTTTTCGGGATATAGGGGCAAGAGGGTCCATAACGGTGGCGGTCCCGATATATCGGGGCGGATGGTAACCCTACTCCCATCGGAGTCGCGCTACATTGCATGTACGCTGCAGCAACGTCCTCGAACGGAAACTGTGTGATTGCCCCTTACAATTATCGCACTGATAAAGAAAAGTAAACAGCTGCTCGTGCATTTGTTAAGCCTACAATAATTTTCATAGTTACTCAAATGTCATAGAAAAATAATTATAAGAAAATCATAGGAAGTTCTGGTAATGAAAAGGTGCAAGCCTTTCTTTCGGTCTCTCGTGGATTCGTCTGGTTTGAAAACTGATGATAACAGTCAGAAAGCAGAAATTGTAGATTTTGCATTTACGAGGGCAGTTCAATAAGTAATGCAACACATTTTTTTTCTGAAACGGGGGTTGTTTTATTCAGCATTGAAATACACCAGGTTATTCCCCAATCTTTTAGCTACACAACACTATTTTTCAACGTAATCTCCATTCAATGCTACGGCCTTACGCCACCTTGAAATGAGGGCCTGTATGCCTGCACGGTACCATTCCACTAGTCGATGTCGGAGCCAACGTCGTACTGCATCAATAACTTCTTCATCATCCGCGTAGTGCCTCCCACGGATTGCGTCCTTCATTGGGCCAAACATAAGGAAATCCGACGGTGCGAGATCGGGGCTGTAGGGTGCATGAGGAAGAACAGTCCACTGAAGTTTTGTGAGCTCCTCTCGGGTGCGAAGACTTGTGTGATGTCTTGCGTTGTCATGAAGAAGGAGAAGTTCGTTCAGATTTTTGTGCCTACGAACACGCTGAAGTCGTTTCTTCAATTTCTGAAGAGTAGCACAATACACTTCAGAGTTGATCGTTTGACCATGGGGAAGGACATCGAACAGAATAACCCCTTCAGCGTCCCAGAAGACTGTAACCATGACTTTACCGGCTGAGGGTATGGCTTTAAACTTTTTCTTGGTAGGAGAGTGGGTGTGGCGCCACTCCATTGATTGCCGTTTTGTTTCAGGTTCGAAGTGATGAACCCATGTTTCATCGCCTGTAACAATCTTTGACAAGAAATTGTCACCCTCAGCCACATGACGAGCAAGCAATTCCGCACAGATGGTTCTCCTTTGCTCTTTATGGTGTTCGGTTAGACAACGAGAGACCCAGCGGGAACAAACCTTTGAATATCCCAACTGGTGAACAATTGTGACAGCACTACCAACAGAGATGTCAAGTTGAGCACTGAGTTGTTTGATGGTGATCCGTCGATCATCTCGAACGAGTGTGTTCGCACGCTCCGCCATTGCAGGAGTCACAGCTGTGCACGGCCGGCCCGCACGCGGGAGATCAGACAGTCTTGCTTGACCTTGCGGCGATGATGACACACGCTTTGCCCAACGACTCACCGTGCTTTTGTCCACTGCCAGATCACCGTAGACATTCTGCAAGCGCCTATGAATATCTGAGATGCCCTGGTTTTCCGCCAAAAGAAACTCGATCACTGCCCGTTGTTTGCAACGCACATCCGTTACAGACGCCATTTTAACAACTACGTACAGCGCTGCCACCTGTCGGAAGTCAATGAAACTATACGAGACGAAGCGGGAATGTTTGAAAATATTCCACAAGAAATTTCCGGTTTTTTCAACCAAAATTGGCCGAGAAAAAAAATGTGTTGCATTACTTATTGAACTGCCCTCGTAAAAATGTATTCGGGCAAGAGGACACTACCGCGCCATGTTTTTTTGTCACTTCCTCGTGCGACCCTTACCGAGTTACAATAAAGGATCAAACGTGCTTGTAATACACCAGACCAACGTCCGCTCCCAAATCCCTCTGCACGCTGTACAACTTAATGACAACAGTTTCTTTTCTCTGCGCATATCCAAGTTCTGTCATTGTGTGGTGGCTTGGGGAGACTGCATTGTTTTACACGATAGAGCAATTTTAGTACACCAGAAGACCGTCACACAATACTGGAGATACACTGATCAGCCAGAACATTACGACCATTGACCTGTCGAAATAAACCCGTCCAGGCGAGAGCAGCGTCAGCTGGCGAGAAATGACTGCTAGTCAGACAAACGCAAGGTGCACTGCAGCGCCAAAGAAACTGGTATGGTCATGCTTATTCAAATGCAGAGGTGTGTAAACAGGCAGAATACGGCGCTGCTGTCGGCAACGCCTATATAAGACAATAAATGTCTGCCGCAGTTGTCAGATCGGTTACTGCTGCTACAATGGCAGGTTATCAAGAGTTAAGTGAGTTTGAACGTGGTGTTGTAGTCGGCGCACGAGTGATGGACACAGCAATCGGCGGAACCGATGAAATGGGCATTTTCTCGTACGGCCGTCTCACGAGTGTCCCGTGAATATTAGGGATCCGCGAACACACAAAGTCTCCGACATCACTGCTGCCGGAAAAAGATCCTGCAAGAATGGAACCAACCACGACTGAAGAGAATCGTTCAACATGATGAAGTGCAACCCTTCCACAAATTGCTGCATATTTCTATTCTGGGCCATCAACAAGTGTCAGCGTGCGAACCATTCAACGAAACATCATCGATATGGGCTTTCGGAGCCGAAGGCCCACTCGTGTGCCCGTAATGACTGCACAACACGAAGCTTTACGCCTCGCCTGGGCCCGTCAACACCGACATTGGACTGTTGATGACTGGAAACATGTTCCCTGGTCGGACGAGTCTCGTTTCAAATTGTATCGAGCAGATGAACGTGTATGGGTATGGAGACAACCTCATGACTCCATGGATCCTGCATGTCAGCAGGGGACTGTTCAAGCTAGTGGAGGCTCTGTAATGGTGTGGGGCCTGTGCAGTTGGAGTGATGTGGGACTCCTGATACATGTAAATACGACTGTGACGGGTGACACGTACGTAAGCATCCTGTCTGATCACCTGCACCCATTCACGTCCATTGTGCATTCCAAAGGACGTGAGCAATTCCAGCGATACCCCACACGTCCAGAATTGCTACATAGTAGCTCCAGGAACACTCTTCTGTGTTTAAACACTTCCGCTGGTTACCAAACTCCCCAGACATGAACATTATTGAGCATATCTGGGATGCCTTGCAACGTGCTGTTCAGAAGATATCTCCACCCCATCGTACTCTTACGGATTTATGGACAGCTGCAGGATTCATGGTGTCAAATCGCTCCAGCACTACTTCAGACCTTAGTCGAGTTCATACCATGTCGTGTTGCGGTACTTTTGTGTGCTCGCGGGGGCCCTACACGATGTTAGTTAGGTGTACCACTTTCTCCACCCCCTCGTACTCTTACGGATTTACGGACAGCTGCAGGATTCATGGTGTCAATTCCCTCCAGCACTACTTCAGACCTTAGTCGAGTCCATACCATGTCGTGTTGCGGCACTTCTGTGTGCTCGCGGGGGCCCTACACGATATTAGGTAGGTGTACCAGTTTCTTTAGCTCTTCAGTGTAGTATCAGTGAGCGTGCTGTCCGGGTGTACAATGGGGAAGGTGCGCGATCTGTCTGAGTGTGATGGAGGGCAGACTGTGATAGCCCAGAGGCTCAGCACGAGCATTTCGAAAACTGCACCACTTCTCGGGTATTCGAGGAGTGCTGTGGTGAGTATCTTCAACACATGGCGAAACCAAGGTGAAGCCACGTCCAGACGTCGTCGGGTTGGGCGGCCACCCCTCTTTACAGATGCCGGACGTTGTAGGCTGGGCAGACTGGTAAAACAGGACAGGTGGCGAACTGTGCCAGAACTAACAGCAGACTTTAGTGCTGGACAGAGTACAAGTGCGTCTGAACATACAGTGTTCTGAACACTCCTTAACGATGGTCCTCCGAAACCGACAACCACACATGTGCCAATGTTAACACCATGACATCGGCAACCACGGCTTAAATGGGCACGTGACCATCGGCACTGAACTTTGGTGCAGTGGCAGGGCGTTGCACTTCTTCATCATGCCGATGTCAGGGCATGACTCCGTCGTCTACCTGGGAACAGCTTCTTGACACCTGTTCTGTATGATGGAGACAAGCTAGCGGTGGCTCCAGTTTGCTCTGGGGAACATTCATGTGGGCATTCGTAGATTCAGTTGAGCTTGTGCAAGGCACAATGACGGTCAAGGAGTATCGTACATTGGCTGCAGACCGCGTACACCCCTTCATTACGCTCATGTTTACCGACGGCAGTGGCGGCATTTTTCAACGAGATAATGAGCCATGTCACAAGGTCAGGATTGTGATGGAGTGGTTCGAGGAGTACAGTGGCGAGTTCCAATTGATGTGCTGTCCCCCTCTCCCCACCCCACTCAACACGACAAATCTAAACTTCATCGAACACATCTGGGATGCAATTGAACATGGCATCAGAATGTGATGCCAACTCCCTCCAGTGCTCCACGAAGGCCTAATTGCTTCCATCCCACGACGTGTCAAAGGTGGACTTACCGGCTATTAGGTAGGTGGTCATAATGCTCTGGCTGACCAGTGTATGCTGATCTGCACTTCGTATGTGGATCCAAATGCAATCGTCAGAAACAGAAAAATCAAATTTCTGGGATAGAAAAGAGAAAGTAAATGAGAAATTTCAAGATCAGAAAGGATGAGCACTTCAGGAATAAGCATCTTGTCGTATTCCAAGAACGGCCACACGCAGTGATACATTCAGGCAATTACGAATTCTGCAACCTAACTGGTACAGTCTCACGACAACATGTCGAAATGGGGAGACGAGGACGGTCTTGGTTCAGTCCTAGGATATGAAACCAATCTCTGAGCACATTTGAGGAGCTTTCAGTCGAATGCTGGACCTGGGTTACACTTTACGTAAGCAACCTAAAAATGTAGTTTTCATAGCACATTTTGTTCAACTTTAATTATAACATTCAACAATAACAAATAAACTAAGCTTCGCCCGAACAAGCCATGAAGGCCCAACGGTACTGACCGGCCGCCGTGTCATCGTCAGCCCACAGGCGTCTCTGGATGCGGATGTGGAGAGCCATGTGGTCAGCACACCGCTCTCCCGGCCGTATGTCAGTTTACGAGACCACAGTAAAAAAATATGCCTGAAAATAACTGTATAAATCGATTAAGATGATACAATTTGAACTTTTGTAAGTAAACACATTACTAAAGACTACATCAAAAGCTGTATAAACGATTTTCTAAAGTTTATTTTTTGTTTCTATACTTTGAATAGTATTAACCAATGGAATTATTAATTTTCAAAGTCAACGTAAAAAACAGGTATATAAATACAAATATTTTATGCAGATATTTTATGGCTATATTTTCTGAGTTGTTGGATTAACAATCTGAGGACGTAATTTCATTTCATTAATTCAAAAAAAGTGACATCCATTGTGATACCAGTGTTAACAATTTTTTGTAGTCTAATGAAATATGCTTCCATTTTAGGTGTCAAAGTAATTTGATGAAAGGTATGTTGAGTGGATAACTACCAAAATTTAAGATTCAGTAAAATTAGTGTACTCCTTGTCTTCAAATTCACCGAATCAGTTATATCAGAAGAGGTAATTTCACAATCTGTGGATACCAATGTGTCAGCTGAACAGTTCTGTTGCATGGACCAGTTCCTGAAACATTCGATGGAGTAGATTTTGTGCACTATTCCTACATCTGTGCTGAACGTAAACTTAACGCCAGAAAATAGCAAAAGTTTGGGGAATTTTTGGTTTTGTCTGATGCGATAACTGGCATATTACTGAGAAACAACGGTACATGCCTTCGAAGGCCATATTTATAGTTGTGTTGCAATGTATCTTCATTGTACCTATAGTAGATCATTTGGGACAAACTTTTGTCCACATTTCTGGATGTTCCTGTTATTCGCACAGATGAAAACGGAGACTTCTTGTAGTGTACTTGGCCAGTTATGAAAGTGTAAGGGCCCAGAGATAAGTTAGCAGCGGTTTTGATATCAGTGCCGGTTCGCATGAGAAGATGGTTTTGTCAGGTAGACCATTACGTTTTGACACAAAATATTCTAGAATTCTGCTTCAATAGATCCAAGAGGTCTACAGCGTATAATTTAGGTTTTATTTTGCGTCGTTTAAGTTGGTAGTGTTCTCCTCCAAGCACGTACGTGGAGGTCAGTACAAAGGACAAAAGAACACTTCGGTTCCTCTTGAAACGTAACTTTACAACCCACTGTTGTAAGATTTTTTTCTCGTTGCGTTTAGCCGCAGCAGCTAACATCACCTTGTTTCCAAGCCCATTAAGAACTGGCGGGGTTTATTTGCTGGACTTCCCTGATAAGCGCTGACGGCAGAGAAAATGACGCTGCTGTTACTGACGAGCCACGATTCGAGTGACACGTGTGGGTACTCAGATTGTAGACTGCTTGAGTGTCGCAGCGGGGATTCGAGATAACAGAACAATGAATTTACACAAACGGCCGAAGCGAATGTTCGCAGCAGCTATAGCCGTGGTTGGTGCTTACCCGAAGTGAACAGTACGCGAAAATTTATCAATAATATACAATGTGTCCGACTCATAATTCCCTAATTTTACTATGTTGTTGAACCCAAAGAAGAAATTGTATCGACATAGAACTCACACCACAACTGCTAAGTGTCACTTTTCTTTTCCAGCAACAACCATAACTTTTCAGCGTCGGTTCCTTGAGTTGAACGAATCATATCCAGCCTGTGCACAATTTGTAGCCCATGACCGTTCATACGCATTGGAATGATGGCTTACGTTGTCAGTGGCTTATCTTAAGGTCTTGAATAACACACTCGACACAGTTTTATATGGTTAAAACATGATTTACATATTACAAGAGCTTTGTTCCGCTACTGTCTGCTGTGTATTTTTACATACTTGCGTCACAATATTGTTGACAGACCCTGTTTGCTTTACATGGTTAACAAAGCTCACAAAAACTCCAAGACTGCTGCAATAAAAAAAAATAAGTTTAAGGACCGTCTCTACTAGTTAAGACCTGCAACGTCAGGTAAATTTCAATTCTATTTGTCGGTGGTAAATCGTACGGCGGCAAAAATGAGGAACAGTCGTTCCTTTAGCCATACCGCTTACGCGAGTTCAAATTTGTGTGAAATCTTATGGGACTTAACTGCTAAGGTCATCAGTCCCTAAGCTTTCACACTACTTCAACCTAAATTATCCTAAAGACAAACACACACACCCATGCCCGAGGGAGGACTCGAACCTCCGCCGGGACCTGCCGCACAGTCCATGACTGCAGTGCCGAGACCGCTCGGCTAATCCCGCGCGGCGCTTACGCGTGTTAGTGAAAACAGTAGCAAGAACACACTGGCCACTTGATCAGTTTCAGTATATACGATTTACGCAGGGTACTGGTCCAAAAGTTATGTTTCAGTTTTATTATGGAGAGAGTCATTCATAAGCAGTGACTTTTCCTTGATATATGGAGGCTGTCATGAGTAGGTGTAGTGCCCCGAATGATGTGGAATATATTCCTCAGATATTGATTTGCAACTCAATGCGCATAGCATCTCTTTTGCTTAAATTAGTAAAACAATTCCATTAGACATTGTCTTCATATATCGGTTGGAAGTAGGGCCTACAACAATACACAAATCTAACTCACGAGGTGTGGTCTCTCAGACTGCGAGAAAAGTTTTGAACTCTTTCTGTAAGAACAGTTGTGGCTTCTATACCTTCCCTACCCTCCTTAAATCGCCAGCCCTACAATATTTTGTTGTTGGTTGCATTTATCGCATTCTTAGTTGTTATTGAGACGTTCTGGCGTCTTCTAGAACAGCGCCTCGTGAACTGCGTGTCCGTTTTCTTCAGTACAGTACAATATTTGTTCTCAGGAATGCGTCAGTTTTAATGATCCGAGTGTAATGAAATTGCTTACCGGTGGATGCAGCTAGACCACAGTGGCGTAGATTAAGAAACAGACGGAAAAGATTACGGTTTTTCAAAAACCAGTGATCTCAGTGTGCTAGCGGAGGATCGCTAAGAAAAACTTCAGGACATTTGTGACGGTGACCTTCCCGTTTCTCCAATAAAACATAGCAGGTTAGTTAAAATAAAATGTGTTCTATGTGGTAATATAAAGACCCCAGCTCTGAATGTCAGTTTTGCAGATTTTCTTTTTGTATCTGTGGAGTGCAATTTTGACGTACAAGTTTAAACTCTGTCATTTAGTTTTATATGAGCATTTACTTGATACAGAGACACTATAATTTTTCAGAATGTAAAATTCAGTTCCCTAACAGGTCTTTTCCGTGTACTATTTAAAAAACTGCAAAAACAAAGTGATTTTTTGTGATAAAAATAATATATTGCAAGAATTATTAGTGCAATTAAAACAACAAGGAGTATTTAAACAACGCTTTAATAATTTAAAAATAGATGTTACTAACTAAAATTAACAATGTCAAATGATTTGCGCCTTAAATCTCGGTTTAAATCTAGCGTTCCACGAGACCCCACCTTAGGGTTACAAAAAAGTCACATTGCGATTGTCAGTACTCATTTCTTAATCCTACAGTAGTCGTGCCATGTTTCTTACAGAGATAAATATAAATTTATAAGCGAAAAACCAACAAAGTTCTTGATAACATATAATTTACTAGTTTTAAATGTTAATGTGCTAAGTACATACTCTCATGAATCCATAAATTCTGCTCGTTTCCACTGCTGTAAATTTCTTTATACGTTACACATGATTCATATTCACGAACAAATATTGTATAAGAGTATAGTAAACAGGATGTCTTCAGTTTATACAATTCCGTCAGTCTTCCCTTTCTAAGTGTAGTGAACAAACAACACTTACATGCTCCAAACAGAGATATTTGCAGCAGCTGTTTCTGTTAGACTCTTCATCCACCTGTCGTACCACACACGGCGCACCTTCTGTTTGCCAGGTTGTTCATGGAGCCTTCCCCTCGATGCAGTGAGGGAAGTTACGCAAACCCTTGAAAGAATATTAAATGGTAAGTTACTCACGTCAGCCATGTGAAGGTAGTTGATAAGGCAACAGGCGCAGAAAATCTCCTCTTTGAGTGCAGTTGGTTTAGCAGCATGAATTAGTAAAAAACTGATACTTCCAACTTACAGTAGGGAATAAAATATGACAACAGGTCATTGGCGAGTGTGTCTTGTGCAATTATAGACAGAACACAACTTATCACACGTCTACGCTTCCTCTTGTATGTAACTGTCGTTTCAGCTTTGTCCATCTCTTCGTCAACACTGTGATCTTGGTGGAAACTGGATACAAGTACAACATTTTTACCTTTCTTGGGAATATATGATACAAGAGTACAATATTTTCTAAAGGCAAACATATTTGAACATTCTGAAGCTTACTTGGCTTCATGAACTCAAGTGCCAATTTCTTCTTCTCTTTTTAAAGTCTGGTTCCTAATAAAGTTATCCGAAAACCATTTTTCAGTGTTTCAACCAACTGAAGACTGGTAAACCAGTTATCCTCTGTGATATTGATGGAGATAGGCGTTTGAAATAAAACAGCTGCAGTATTACTTACGTCACTGGTTCTGTTCCAACAAACACTTCCAAATTCGTAGTATCACACGTCCTGGCGCCACGTATGACGAATATTTTTATTCCATATCTGTGCGGTTTCCGAGGTATACTGCCTAAACCGATGGGTGCCTCGAAATGCCTGTAGCTTCTCGTCAATTTGGAGGTATTCGAAAGGAGTCTACGCTGTTTTGCAATTTTTGTCGAAAATGTTTAATATTGGAACCACCTTGTTATATTTTAGTGTTTCGCGTCTTGTTAACTTGCCGTCAAGTCGTTGATATCTGAGAAGAAAGCGAAATCTAGATAGTGAACTTGAATATTTCTGTCCATTTGCCATCAGTCACCCACAGATCGTCTGCATTTAGATGATTAGCCTTCATCATTCCAGACGAATCAATAAACCTACACTACTGGCCATTAAAATTGCTACACCACGAAGATGACGTGCTACAGACGCGCAAAGTAACCGACAGGAAGAAGATGCTGTGATATGCAAATCATTAGCTTTTCAGAGCATTGACACAAGGTTGGCGCCGGTGGCGACACCTACAACATGCTGACATGAGGAAAGTTTCCAACCGATTTCTCATACACAAACAGCTGTTGACCGGCGTTGCCTGGTGAAACGTTGTTGTGATGCCTCGTGTAAGGAGGAGAAATGCGTACCATCACGTTTCTGACTTTGTATCCTACAGCGATTGCGGTTTATCGTATCGCGACATTGCTGCTCGCGTTGGTCGAGATCCAATAACTGTTAGCAGAATATGGAATCGGTCGGTTCAAGAGGGTAATACGGAACGCCGTGCATGATACCATCGGCCTCGTATCACTAGCAGTCGAGATGACAGGCATCTTATCCGCATGGCTGTAACGGATCGTGCAGCCACGTCTCGATCCCTGAGTCAACAGATGGGAACGTTTGCAAGACAACAACCATTTGCACGAACAGTTCGACGACGTTTGCAGCAGCATGGACTATCAGTTCGGAGACCATGGCTGCGGTTACCTTGACGCTGCATCACAGACAGGAGCGCCTGTGATGGTGTACTCAATGACGAACCTGGGTGCACGAATGACAAAACGTCACTTTTTCGGATGAATCCAGGTTCTGTTTACAGTATCATGATGGTCGCATCCGTGTTTAGCGACATCGCGGTGAACGCACATTGGAAGCGTGTATTCGTCATCGCCATACTGGCGTATCATCCGGCGTGATGGTATGGGGTGCCATTGGTTACACGTCTTGGTCACCTCTTGTTCGTATTGACGGCACTTTGAACAGTGAACGTTACATTTCAGATCTGTTACGACCCGTGACTCTACCCCTCATTCGATCGCTGCGAAACCCTACATTTCAGCAGGATAATGCACGACTGCATGTTGCAGGTCCTGTACGGGCCTTTCTGGATACAGAAAATGTTCAACTGCTGTCCTGGCCAGCACATTCTCCAGGTCTCTCACCGACTGAAAACGTCTGGTCAATGGTGGCCGAGCAACTGGCTCGTCACAATACGCCAGTCACTACTCTTGATGAACTGTGGTATCGTGTTGAAGCTGCATGGGCAGCTGTACCTGTACTCGCCATCCAAGCTCTGTTTGACTCAATGCCCAGGCGTATCAAGGCCGATATTAGGGCTAGAGGTAGTTGTTGTGGGTACTGATTTCTCAGGATCTATGCACCCAAATTGCGTGAAAATGTAATCACATGTCAGTTCTAGTATAATATATTTGTCCAATGAATACCCGTTTATCATCTGCATTTCTTCTTGGTGTAGCAATTTTAATGGCCAGTAGTGTATTAGAGCTTGAATTTTACTTGCAGTTGTTGCGTTGCAATCCCTGTCTCTAGAAAATTTACCTCTCTGGGACTTGATGAGCAGGTTCGTGTTCTACTAAATTGTGTTGCTAATGTTGTCAGTGAAAAAGTGTTTCCACGTTTCAGTTAGAGTTTACAGTTGTTTTAGAGTAGGCTTTATACCATAAGATGGCTAATTATCTTTTCGGACCTGGTTCTAAAAGTTTTTTGGATGCGCAAGTTCATTCCATTTCGTAACCTGATCTTTTCCAACACACATCGAACGGTTTGTGAAATTCTCAATAGCACTTTCGCAATCAGACACCTCTTTTTCTGTATCAGAATTTTCATATTGCATTTCTACCTCATCTACACTTCCATCACATTCATTATCATAGTCACTTTTATTGTCTCTCTCTGCCAAAAGCTCAGCAACCAACTCTTGATTCTTCCATACTTTCTTTCTTACTAATCCATTCTGCAAAAATATATAAACAGAGCAATTGACTAACCTGAACCTGCCAAAACAATGTTACCAACAGAAAGTAAAACAGTCGTATAGCATGAATGGCTGGGAGACCCCGAAGGGCAGATACAACCGCCTAATTGGAAAGGCTTACCGTATCTTCCGCGTCCATCGGCACCATTCCTGTCGAAGTCTGAGAGCTGTATGGCTAAAAGACCTAGTAAACGTAGGGAACTGTAATTGTGTGTGTGTGTGTAGTTTAGCGTCGTCTTCGTGTCGGAGATGATAAGAGATGGGAGAGGCCTAGTCTCGGTGCCGGCATGTTGCCTGCTCTTCTCGAAGAGCACCAAGGGGACCACATAACTGACGTCCCCATCCGACAGACGGATGACTATCAGTAGTGTTGCGTGCCCTCACTCCATGAGACACAGCGAAGAGGTTTGGAATTGAATCCAAGATATTGGCGCAAAGACTGGTGATCAGGGCTTCACGCCACCACCCCTCTTGTTTCCTCTGCCATTATGGCAAAGGAAAAATTGTCTGCAGCACAGCACCACCCATCCTAGTACTAGCAACGCCCGACGGTGCTTAACTTTGGTGAACCGACAGGAACCGGTGTATCCACCTCGGCACGGGCGTTGACAACTAATATTGAGATCGAGCGGTTCTAGGCGCTTCGATCTGGAACCGCGCGACCGCAACGGTCGCAGGTTCGAATCCTGCCTCGGACATGGATGTATGTGATGTCCTTAGGTTAGTTAGGGTTAAGTAGTTCTAAGTTCTATGGAACTGATGACCTCCGATGTTAAGTCCCATAGTGCTCAGAGACATTTTTGAACTAATAGAAAGTAACACTGCAATAATCAGGAATCCCTTGAGAATAAACTATAATATGGTTATACACGCTTACCTATTTCTCCTAAAGGCATCAATGCAAATTATATCGAATGTTGTTCCATGCGCAATACTTTCAGTCCGCAATTGTTGACCATTCTGCTGCTCTGATTCAAATGAAATAAAGGAAGGTACTCAGGTCATGTAATACCTAGGTCCAAAGAGATTCAATATACAGACAGTCTGCGCGATTACTGCAGAGTGGGGCCCTGTGTGACCTTAAACCGCCCCTGTTGTATACACAAGTAACACTACGTTCCAGATGCGATAGAACACTATTCGCAGCTGATTTTCAGCACTTGAATTTACAAGATAAAGCCACAAACACTCCTAGAACTATTATTTTCCTAATATTAGACAGCAGTTTACACTGCACGGTCATGCAAGCGACGATGCCTCTGCCTTGGACTTAATGACTACAAGGTGCGTTGCTTGCAGTAACTTCTAGCCCAGTGGTGGTGCCCAAACTGAGGGTAATTATCCCGTGCTGGGTAAAATGAAATTTGCTGGGGAAGGGGTAAACAGAGAAGGGTTCGATTACGATTCTCCCTAGTAATCAAACTGTTTTCAAAAAATGAGTATCACCACATGGAAGACTAATAATTTTTAATTCTAAAATTTTTAATTCTAAAATTGTCGGATAAGAGCATTAGAACATGACGCGACGCTGCGGAGGTTACAGCAATGCATAAACGACATTATTTGAAATTCGTGCGCAACTGGAGGTAACAACTGTAACTTCAGCCGGCCATTTGCTTAGTGTCGCACTTTCAGTATAGGATCTAGCGAGTAATCGATTCGGTAATTGTCCTGCTTTCGTTGGCCTTTTGCTTGCGGTACCAGCGAGTCGAAGGATAAGTGAAGTGAATGCATTGTTGGATCCTTAGAGTTCACTAACTTCTAAACGTACACAGATTTTTAAGCCTAGTTTACACAACAGTGGGTTGCACGCAACTTTGTTACCGACCACTGCACATGCGTGGCGCGCGTTTGGTAGGTGGTAAGTTTGTATGGGACCAAACTGCTGAGGTCATCGGTCAAGCTTGTTTGGGCAGCTCGTTGATGAAACTAAACACTTCCGGCTTGTTTCAACTTTGGCCACAATAGTTCAAAATGGTTCAAATGGCTCTGAGCACTATGGGTTCAAAAATGGCTCTGAGGAATATGGGACTTAACTGCTGAGGTAATCAGTTTCCTAGAACTTAGAACTACTTAAACCTAACTAACCTAAGGACATCACACACATCCATGCCCGGGGCAGGATTCGAACCTACGACCGTAGCGGTCGCCCGGTCCAGACTGTAGCGCCTATAACCGCTCGCCATCCCGGCCGGCGCCACAATAGTTGCTCGAGTATAAGGTTGGTGTGTCGGTACTCGGTAGAGTGTAAAAATATTGAAGTATGAAGTGGGGAACGGAGGAAATTGTTCGCTTGTTGGATACCTACGCTAGGCATACGTTTTTGTGGGACTTAAATTGTGCTGACTACAAAAACAAGCAGCATCGCGTTGCTGCGGATGAGACCGTCGTACGCGATTTGAACGTGAATGGAGTGAAAGTGTCCGAGCTGTAGAGCAAATTTAGTCCAGTACATATACAAATAAATTAAGAAACATACAGGCATGCAAAACATCTGGCTGTGGAGCAGCTCTCTTCTACAAAACTAAAACGCTTTCGTTCGAGTTGGTCGATTCTTTTTAAGGAACATTGTTAACGGGAGGAAAAGCTATACGAGTCTGGAAAGTTCAATCCTTTATTCAATAATTATTTATTTACAAGTGGCAGTAGGTTGCAGTAGGTACTGGGAGATGAAGAAGCTTGCACAGGATAGAGTAGCATGGAGAGCTGCATCAAACCAGTCTCAGGACTGAAGACCACAACAACAGTAGTGCTTCCCATTCAGAGACTGATATGATTGAACTTCGAAATGTTGCCGCGGTACAGATTCATCTTCAAGAAAGTAATATGCAAGCCGTTCTCTCCTTAATGCTGCCTGCTTCGAATAATTGTTGCAGCTTAGCATTTATGCTTCTGATTGTTCCTGACTGGTAAACTCCATTTTCGAGGCGCTCCTGGTCTATTAGCTGTGGTTTTACATACTGTAGGAGAGCTGTTTTTCTCTGACCAACTCGCACATGTAGCACTGTCAATTTCGTCAACTGTTTCTAGTCGTAGTTCAAATGTTCAAATGTGTGTGAAATCTTATGGGACTTAACTGCTAAGGTCATCAGTCCCTAAGCTTACACACTACTTAACCTAAATTATCCTATGGACAAACACACACACCCATGCCCGAGGGAGGACTCGAACCTCCGCCGGGATCAGCCGCACAGTCCATGACTGCAGCGCCTAGACCGCTCGGCTAATCCTGCGCGGCTAGTCGTAGTGGTATTGGCTTTTCATGCAAGTGAAACCTGGAAATCAGAATTCCAAAATGCATTTTTCATAACACAGTGAGCTATATGCCTATTCTTCTTTTAAACTCAGTGGACCATGTGTTCAAAAAGGCTTAATTAAATATGGTGTTAATGTGAATGCCTCGTCAACAGCTAAAACTGAGTCTTCTAGCAGGACGAGAGTTCTGGACCCTGGTTTGTAATTTCAGTTCTGGGTACAATGCTTCACGCATTACATTTTTTTTCTTTCTTACTCCAGTATTAACTGTTTACAAGGAACGTGAATTGTTCTGGCAGCATTCTAATAAAATTAACACTACTTCTAAGATCTTTTATTACAGTTTCTTTTAGTAAGATCTCTGACAAACCGAGCTGTCGTCTTTTCTTTATTCAGTCACGAACATAAATACATTCTTTATTTCTTTTCTTATGCAGCGATTTCACGGAAACAGGCATTAACTCCGCCACAACTTGTGCAGCTGCCAAAATTTTCTTTTAGACACGACGACAGTACTCACAAAACGACAAGATTGAAGTGAATAGCCGCACGGGGTAGCCGAGCGATCTGAGGCGTCTTATCACGGTCCGAGCGGCTTTCCACGTCGGAGGTTCGAGTCCTCTCCCGGGCGTGGGTGTGTGTATGTCGTCCTTAGCGTAAGTTAGTTTAAGTTAGATTAAGTAATGTGTAAGCTTAAGGACCTACGACCTCAGCAGTTTGGTCCCATAGGAACTTACCACAAATTTCCAAATTTAAAGTGAACATTTGTCGCCGTGTCTAGACTCATATATGAATCTGTTTGCGTGCAATTCGTTTCACGCAACGAGAGGCGCAACCCAGTGTTGTAGTGTAACTAGCCTTTAGACGAGGAACAGAAGCAGATGAGTGAAATTTTTCCTATTCAAGTGTCAGTTCTTAGGTAACAAATTGCTAATTTACAGCACTGTCTTTCGTTTACTATTGGATACAAATAGCTGAATAGCTAAGTTGGTAAGATGTAAGCAGGCGTGTAAGTTTCTTTCCTATTTGTTGTAGTTGTCGTGTCACTAAGCAGCAATCATGAAACGATCTCCATATTACGTACACGATAACAATCTAAAAACTACTCCACCACAAGGACAGTTTCACTGCAAAATAAAATTTGCACATACATGTCTGTGCTTTGAAAAATGGGCATAATCGTGATTTTAAGTTTGTGAACTTGAGCAAATTTAGGGCGAAGAAAATATGGAAATCTATGAGATGTATTTTGCCACAATATTATCATTAACTTATGATACAATATTCGCTATCATCACAGCGCGGTGAATGGTTTTATTTACGATCAAGGCAACAACAAATTTATTATCTGGTCATATCTCAAAAGGCAGCGCAGTGTTTGATCCACATACCGCTCTCTGCCCGCCCCAGTTTGTAACGACGCTCATGCTCGCCAAACTGTCTCCTGAATACGTCTGGTCTACACGTGTAGCCGCTGACACCATTCCTCTTGTAAAGATTTTAGTATGTACTAATCCATTATTCAGACTATTGCCGCAATTCCTTGTCGCGTATTCTTTGAAGCAGCGTTTTTCGCCCTGCCACGCGATGAATCGTATCGACATCAAAGAAAGCAGAAAGTTGAGTCACCTGCAGCGTTGTTAAAAAATTGTTGATGGAAACGAAACAAAGCTGGATCCCTTTTTGAAGTAGTTCTTCTCGAAACGCTTTACTTATGCATAATAAAAACTTTCTATAGCCAAGGTCGCTTAAATATACTTACAACAATTAATATTACTGTTAGACGTCTCTTTGGCATCGCGTAACTTATTTTAAAAATTGAATACTGCTTCATACAACGATAACTGTGCCGTTATTCCAATTGTATGAAATGTTTGTTAAAAGCCACTGCTAATTTTTCTCAGGGCACTATTGCCAGAAATATTATATGTATCCCAGTATCCCAACGTGAAGACATCCGTCCTACTCACGATGGATTAAAAATCTTTCTTTAATATTACGCGATAATCTATTAAACACAATGCTTAATTATTTTTTCTGTGGGGCTTGATGCTCCAGGATAGCTGCCTATGTACAGTGGCAGCGTACACATTTATAGATATTACTATTAATAAAAAACTGTACCTCTGGCCTAATATGAATTGGAAAATATTTCAAGACGCCGTTTTCAGTTTATTGAGATTATTCTTTTTAATACTTCTCGCATTAAGTGACTGTTAAAAGAAATTATAGGATTTTTGTCATCAATGGCGTCGCCACAATAATGAGCCTACACAAAATGGCCAGGGCTACATTTAATTATTATGTAACTGAATCATATGTAGGATAGGTACTCGCTACTGACAAAAACACATATTACTGTAAACCATTTCATATATATTGAACAAAATGGTATTATTTCTACAGATAATCGTATCAGTTACAGACAGTGAGCAACAAGCATTCGTTAGCTAGAACATCAGAATCGATAAGACAATGAAACAAAAAATACACTCATTCTTCTGCAAAAGGACAAAGATCATAATACAAATTGCTAATCTGAGAGCGCAGGTCACGCTTCCATTGTTGAATATTGATAACTTATTTATACTCTTTTTTACCGGATGCTATGCTGTAGTGTCGATATCAAAGAAAGTAGAAAGTTGACAGGTGAGTCACCTGCTGCGCTGTTATAAAATTTTTTATGGAAACGAAACAAAACTGCATCCCATTTAGAAGTAGTTTTTCGTGAAACGCTTTACTTTTTGCATTATGAAAACTTTATATAGCCAAGGTCGCATAAATATACTTACAACAGTTAATAGTACTGTCAGACGTCTCTCTGGCATATATTTTCAGTTCAATAATAAGATTTACTACCAGCAGTATGGTGTAGTTATCGGAAACTGGATAGCAGGAACCATAGCAGAATTATTTACTAACAATTTAGAAAACAAATTCTAAAATAAAAGTAGAACTCTTGAAAGTAAAACAGTATGTTACAAAAGATATAAAAAACATCCGCCAACATGACAACTTGGCTTGAGGTTTTAACTCAAAATGAACACTTTTTACAATAAAAATTTTTGAAGACCTAAATAAGACAGCAAAGTCTGTCGAAATCGGTTGTTGTAATTAAAGAAAAACTTGGCTTTAGAAAGTCTTTACCAAGTAAACCAGATTGCTCCTTCTGATTTCTCAACATGACAAAATTCAGTCAAATTTAGCATAGGGGATAAATTAAAAATCACCGATTTTGAGTGTGCACCTTTTCACTATGCAGTCTTTCTCAAACAACTGCACGGGAACTATTCGCAGTAATAGTTGATTTTTCGCACCTCATAGTCTCACATCGCAGATCGATGAAAAAGTGGCTGTTTTTTCGTTATTGGTCACTTTTTTGCGATATCTCGAAGTTAAGTAGTTCACTGCCAGTAGTTTTAAGAATTTGTAGTGAATTGGAAGTGTAATTTCCGATCGGAGGGAAGCAGAAATTGACAGTCTGAAATTGTATCTTTATTCTAAATGATTCTCCCAAAAATCTCTAGAAGCCATTTGAAATCTTATGCCGTAATCTACAAGTAATTTATGAATCCTATTCCATTCCTCATTATTAAGGCGCCAAGAAGATTGTGCTCATGTCTGCTACTTTCTTTATGAAGCTCCTTAACCCACTAAAGTTAATGAGCAACTCTGTTATTTTTCGGTTGGCGTACGTTAGGTTTTAGATTATTGTGTGTGGGATGTAGTTAACGTATCGAAATAATTTTTTTTATGATCGTAAAAGAGTTATATCTCTTTCTCGCCAGTGGAGAGTCATTTAAGAGTATTACGATAACTTGGAAGTGTCCAGACAAATAATATCTGTATGCCTTATGACGCATCCACGAAGAGCGCGCTAGGTCGAGCATCTTACGCCTGTTGTCGGTATGTCAAAGGAAGCGGGGCCTTTGCGCGCGCTCTGTTTGGAAGGGGCTGTTTGATACCGTGCAAATCTGTGCAGAGTAACGCTGCGTCGAGCTGCTGCAACGCAGCTGGAGTGAGTCAGGATTGCAAACGCCGCGTTTATTGTGCTGTACAATTACTGGAAACAGAGGGTAACAACGGTGTTAAAAAGTAAGGCAATATACGATAGAAATAATCTTTTCAGTGAACTGCTTGCTGGCAAGAATGGACAGTTAATTTTTTTAAATCAAATGTTGTTTGTAGACTCTGAGCATCTGTTGTCTCTGAACAAAGAATAATGGACACAAATTGTACAGCTGATTTCTGACAATAATTGTACTTTCTGGCATCTGGGGATTTCTTTACGAGTTAGATGTTTCTTTTCGAGATATTCAAAGCGTATCAACGATTGTTATCGAAGTTTGCATGTTGTTTATCGCTTCATTGAGTTCGCTGCCAATATAACGCGTGACCAATTGTCAATCATCAGTTTTGTTTCTGTTTTATGTGGTAATTATTGTCGTTAGGGTTCCGCAGCTCGTACAAGTCGTGTATTGTCTTTACAATTCCATTTCATACTTAATGACAACACATTTCCGCAACGTGAACACAACACCAATTGAGTCACCGCGCCTGCGAGCAGAGAGTCGTTTCTGAAATACGTGGGATGCTGCGATCTTTCACACATGGGTACGGAGAGCTGGTTAAAGCTAGAGGTAAGTTCAGCTGAGATTTTTACGAGGAGGAGGAGGAGATTAGTGTTTAACGTCCCGTCGACAACGAGGTCATTAGAGACGGAGCGCAAGCTCAGATGAGGGAAGGATGGGGAAGGAAATCGGCCGTGCCCTTTCAAAGGAACCATCCCGGCATTTGCCTGAAGCGATTTAGGGAAATCACGGAAAACCTAAATCAGGATGGCTGGAGACGGGATTGAACCGTTGTCCTCCCGAATGCGAGTCCAGTGTGCTAACCACGCGCCACCTCGCTCGGTTTTTACGAAGAATCTAGCCATGTTCAGAAAGGATGGATTAAACAGTGTTGGTTGTGGAGTGCTTACTGTTGTTAAAAGTAGTTTACTTTGTAGTGAAATTAATTGCTGTGAGTTAGCATCCATTTCGGATAGGATTCAAAACGCCTGCGAAATACTGTTGTGGAAGCACCATATTCAGGATCCAGTGTCACCGACTCAAGACACAATGGCGCGGATTCACTTGAATTGCAGTCCAAACAGCTCTGCGACAGTGAGTCGCGGCCTTACGACCTAGGGCGTACAAGGCTTTAAGTCTTTTATTATCTCCGTCGCTCTCTAGTACGTAAACACGATGCCGCTATCCTGGCCATGACTTGTTTCCCTTGCCACGTAATGTGTTGTGCAATGTTGACATTGTTATGGCGTAAAGTCGAGCTCCGGCACGCCAGTCGGGCTGTGACAAGACGTTAGCCAATTGCACGCTGACCTATCCCTCTCCAGGACGACAACGACACAGCAGCGGCCTTTATGCGAAGAGGATATAAGCGCCGTGTCAGACTGGTCGCGGTCCAGTTCTACGAGAAGCTTCAAGGCTAGTCATTTCGCTTGTACTATGTAGCATTGTCTATACTGAAAGAACTTACTTATTGTTTATTTCGAATGTCGCCCATTGTTTACGACACATCTATGTAATTCTCAAAGTTAAGTGTTGTCATTTAATTTTTGTAATAAAACTCGTTAATACGATTTGCTTGAATTGTTGTCTAGCGATCCGAGAAAGCAGGTTTGCTAGACACCTCAAATTCGACGACTAGACACGATTCAGCTTTTGGCGACAAGCAGGGGGTTTGTTGTTGCCTCAATACCAGTACGAGATTGTGTATCGTCTTCTGATTCGCCCTGATACAGACTTTGACGCTTCTGCTGAATCTTGTCACATCGATGCTCACGACTCTGAATTGCTTCAAACCTTTCCTCTGAACTATAGGAAAGTTGACTATAGGAAAATTGCACAGGCCACGGAAGCTGATTCAGATTTGAATATTTTGCTAAAAGACAATCTTGGCCTCACTCATTGCATAGCATCAAGAGCTCTGTAGTGCGCCGACACTTTGCACACCGGCACAGCCTTGCTATACATCAAGGTGTGAATCTTACTCAAAAAGACAGGGGACAATCACTTGTGTTGATTCCCAAAGCTTTGCAAAAAGAAATGTTGCAGTTACTTCACCAAGGACACTGGAGGATTGTTCATACGAAATAGTTAGCGTGTCGACACTGTACTTGGCAGGGCATGGACACCCAAATAGAACAGATGACGTCTCACTGTCACGCATGCGCGGAAAATCAGTCCGCTGTGCCATAAACATTCTCTGCTTTGGCCTAAGTCGCAATCACCATGGCAATGTGTGCAAACAGACTCTGCGAGATCTTTTTGGAACACTCGTTGTTTGATTGTGGTAGACTCTTATAGTAGATTTCCTTTTGATGAGCCAATGAAGTAGACGACGTCAAGTAGCACAGTTCATGTGTTGTGTTCTATTTTTTGCCGCGAAGGTTTGCTTGAAGTCATTGTGTGGGACAACGGCCCTCAGCTCACGTCAAATGAATTTGAAACATTCTGTGAACGCAATGGCATATAACTTCTAATTGGTGCACCGTTCCATCCACAGTCAAACGGCGATCAGGAAGGTTTTGTCAAAACCTTTAGCAGCAGATGGCTAAACTTCACAGCACACACACCAGGGATCAAGCATTGCTACTGTTTCTCGCCTCCTATCGTTTACATCCACGAGGTGGACCGTCGACGGCGGAATTGCTTCACGGCCGCTGCCATCGGACACTGCTCCAGCTGCTCCATCCTCCTCAGCATCTGGCGCCGAAGGAAGGCCGCAAATATCGGCAGCAGACGGCGGGAAGCAAGGCTAGATCCTTATTGGCTTGGTGCATCCATGTATCTCAGACGGATTGCAGCGCCGACGTCACATCAAATTAGCCAACGTCATGTGCACGTTGGTCCTTCTGTACCTCTTTCCCCAGATTCACGGAACCCGAGGACAGCGCGGCCACAGCAGCCGCACGAGGATGGTATCACGACACTGCGGGACGACCTCATGTAGACGGAGCCTTCGCCTCATCTTCCTCCTCTCGTCCTAACAAGGGAGCTGGACCCGCCCACACGCAGCAGCCAACGTTTTCTGCATCCTGTTAATGGGCCTAAGTGCCAGGCCTTAGAAAAGATTGCTGTATGGTGTGGCAGGTGACAGTTGACGCTAAATAACGAAAAGTGTGAGGTGATCCACATGAGTTCCAAAAGAAATCCGTTGGAATTCGATTACTCGATAAATAGTACAATTCTCAAGGCTGTCAATTCAACTAAGTACCTGGGTGTTAAAATTACGAACAACTTCAGTTTGAAAGACCACATAGATAATATTGTGGGGAAGGCGAGCCAAAGGTTGCGTTTCATTGGCAGGACACTTAGAAGATGCAACAAGTCCACTAAAGAGACAGCTTACACTACACTCGTTCGTCCTCTGTCAGAATATTGCTTCGCGGTGTGGGATCCTTACCAGGTGGGATTGACGGAGGACATCGAAAGGGTGCAAAAAAGGGCAGCTCGTTTTGTATTATCAAGTAATAGGGGAAAGAGTGTGGTAGATATGATACGCGAATTGGGATGGAAGTCATTACAGCAAAGACGTTTTTCGTCGCGGCGAGATCTATTTACGAAATGCGAAAATATTTTGTTGAGCCCAATCTACATAGGTAGGAATCATCATCAAAATAAAAACAAAGAAGTCAGAGCTCGAACAGAAAGGTTTAGGTGTTCGTTTTTCCCGCGCGCTGTTCGGGAGTGGAATGGTAGAGAAACAGTATGGTTGTGGTTCGATGAACCCTCTGCCAAGCACTTAAATGTGAATTGCAGAGTAGTCATGTAGATGTAGATATAGATGTAGACGCATACTTTTCTGGTCGTTTTCTGGGGGACGTTTCCGCCAGAGCGAAGACCGGATGGCAGGGTATGACTGGAGGTCTGCCCTCCACTGCAGCTACACCTTCCAGTCCATCGCAGTATCCACGCTCCTGCCTCCACCACCACTGTCGTGCACCCTATACGACGACGGTCCGTCGCTTTGGAGGGAAGAGTGTTACGGCATAAAGTCAGGCGCCGGCACGCCAGTCGGCAATGAGAGAGCAGAGAGGGCTGACCGACCATTCTCCAGGACGACAATGCTACAGCAGCGGCCTCTATACGAAGACTTGTCGCGGTCCAGTCCTACGAGGAGCTTAAGACTAGTCATTCGCTTGTACTATGTAGCACTGTCTATACTGAAGGAACTTATTTATTGTTTATTTCGCATGTCACCCTTTGCTTGCGACACATTTATGTTAATCTCAAAGTTAAGTATTGTCATTAAATTTTCATAATGAAACTCATTAATACAATTTGCTTGAATTGTTATCTAGCGATCCGAGAAAGCAGGTTTCCTAGACACCCCATATTCGACGACTAGGCAGGATTCAACAGACATCCATGTTAAACTTACGATGAACAAAATTTAATAATACCACACTACTGGCCATTAAAATTGCTACACCACGAAGATGATGTGCTACAGACACGAAATTTAACCGACAGGAAGAAGATGCTTTGATATGCAAATGATTAGCTTTTCAGAGCATTCACACAAGGTTTGCGCCGGTGGCGACACCTACAACGTGCTGACATGAGGAAAGTTTCCAATCGATTTCTCATGCACAAACAGCAGTTGACCGGCGTTGCATGGTGAAACGTTGTTGTGACGCCTCGTGTAAGGAGAAGAAATGCGTACCATTACGTATCTGACATTGATAAAGGTCGGAATGCAACCTATCGCGATTGCGGTTTATCGTATCGCGACATTGCTGCTCTCGTTGGTCGAGATCCAATGACTGTTAGCAGAATGTGGAATCGGTGGGTTCAGGAGGGTAATACGGGACGCCGTGCTGGATCCCAACGGCCTCGTATCACTAGCAGTCGAGATGACAGGCATCTTATCCACATGGCTGTAACGGATCGTGCAGCCACGTCTCGATCCCTGAGTCAACAAATGGGGACGTTTGCAAGACAACAACCATTTGCACGAACAAAAAAAATGGCTCTGAGCACTATGGGACTTAACATCTACGGTCATCAGTCTCCTAGAACTTAGAACTACTTAAACCTAACTAACCTAAGGACAGCACACAACAACCAGCCATCACGAGGCAGAGAAAATCCCTGAGCCATTGCACGAACAGTTCGACGACGTTTACAGCAGCATGGACTATCAGTTCGGAGACCGTGGCTGCGGTTACCCTTGACGCTGCATCACAGACAAGAGCGCCTGTGATGGTGTACTCAACGATGAACCTGGGTACACGAATGGCAAAACGTCATTTTTTCGGATGAATCCAGGTTCTGTTTACAGCATCATGATGGTCGCATCCGTGTTTGGCGATATCGCGATGAACGCACATTGGAAGCGTGTATTCGTCATCGCCATACTGGCGTATCACCCGGTTTGATGGTATGGGGTGCCATTGGTTACACGTCTCGGTCACCTCTTGTTCGCATTGACAGCACTTTGAACAGTGGACGTTATATTTCAGATGTGTTACGACCCATGGCTCTACTCTTCATTCGATCCCTGCTAAACACTACATTTCAGCACGATAAAGCACGACCGCATGTTGCAGGTCCTGTACGGGCCTTTCTGGATACAGAAAATGTTCGACTGCTGTCCTGGCCAGCACATTCTCCAGATCTCTCACTAATTAAAAACGTCTGGTCAATGGTGGCCGAGCAACTGGCTCGTCACAATACGCCAGTCACTACTCTTGATGAACTGTGGTATCGTGTTGAAGATGCATGGGCAGCTGTACCTGTACTCGCCATCCAAGCTCTGTTTGACTCAATGCCCAGGCGTATCAAGACCGTTATTACGGCCAGAGGTGGTTGTTCTGGGTAATGATTTCTCAGGATCTATGCACCCAAATTGGGCGAAAATGTAATCACATGTCAGTTCTAGTATAATATATTTGTCCAGTGAATACCCTTTATCATCTGCATTTCTTCTTGGTGTAGCAATTTTAATGGCCAGTAGTGTATATTGATGATTTTCAGATTACGTCGACGTGTAGCTAAATAAATGACGTGAGCAGCATGTAACATTTATATATTTTAGGCTGCTGAAAGTGTTTCATAATAAATTGAGATGAAAAGTGTATCTCAAAATATAAATTCCAATAATTCAACTAAAAGAAAAAAACGTCACACCAAACTCATTAATGTAGTAAACATCAGTCATATAATATTCTTGACAGTAATGTTACGTTTTTGTCACAGCGTTTCTTTCTATAAAGAGGTTTACCATGTTAGTTGATAAAACTAACGAGGGATTCAAATGTAAATTAAGAGAAACCAAACACATCAGTCGCATTCGGGGTTTGAAATAAATCTAAGGACGACAGGTGAAAATTTATGCCGAACTGGGACTCGAACCCGAATTTCGCGTTTAACGCAAGCGGTCACCTTGGCAGCATCGGCTGTACTGGCACGATTCCCATCCGATCCAAACTCTCATCCAGTCGAACGCAAGTAGAGTCCTTGTCCATCCTCTCCCTGCTGGTAGCTCACCACAGGATTTCGAACTGTGGAGGAAAGCTCGGGTTGTTGCGTTACTAAAACCAGGGAAAGACCCAGCTGAAGCTAAACATTTCCGGCCTGCCTCACTGCTTTGTCATCTATTTAAAGTGGAGCGAATGATCCTCAAACGCTTAGCCGATTATGTGGACAAAACCCTAATTAACGAACAAGCTGGATTTCGACCAGGAAAATCATGCTGTGGCCAAATCCTTAATCTCACACAGTAAATCGAAGACGGCTATCAGAGAGGAAAAGTAACTGGGGTCGCATTCCTGGATCTCAGTGCCGCATATGACACAATTAACCATAAGTTGCTTACCCAGAAGGTATATAATTCACTAAGGACTACACCCTTATGTTCGTGCAATGCATGCTACAGAACAGACGCTACTATGAAACCTTACAATCTAAAAACAGCCGATGGAGGACACAGAAAAATGGACTTGCACAGTGTTATGTCTTGGCTCCAATATTATTTAGCATCTATACCAATGACCTTCCCATCAGCCACCAGACACGAATGTTCAGTTATGCCGATGATGCAGCAGTGGTCACACAGGATAAAACCTTTGAACAAGTGGAGGAGAATCTCACAGGAGCCTTAACAGAACTTGCTACCTATTACGAAGGCAATAATCTCTAACCAAACCCTAGTAAATCTCAAGTATCCGCATTCCATCTTAGGATCAAACAAGCCAAACGGAAACTCCGAGTCATGTGGCAAGGGGAAGAGCTGAATCATACAAACAGCCCAAAATACCTGGGAGTAACATTGGACAGAGCGCTTACTTTTAAGCAGCACTGTCACAACACTGAAAAAAAGGTCTGTGCCAGGATCAACATGCTGCGGAAGCTCGCAAGGCGGCTATCTCTTTGGGAAGAAATGGTGCCACACTCCACAGTGGAACTACTTGAGGAGGGATCTGCAGGATTTCAACTACCTTTTACAACTTGGAGGTCATTAAACCGTCTGCGCACTGGAGTAACTGGGTGCAAATAAAACCTATTTAAATGGGGATACAGTGATAGCGATAGGTGTGAATGCGGAGCAATACAGGACTTGGATCACCTATTGATTTGCCCAGATATGTCTATAACATGCACTAAAGACGATATTTTGATAGTCAATGACTAAGCAACCTACGTTGCTAATTATTGGGAAGGGAAGATATAATTGGTGCATCCGGATATGGAAGAAGAAGAAGACAGGATTTCGGACGGAATGTGCATGTGCATTGAAATGATTATAAGAAGAAAATGGTTCAAATGGCTCTGAACACTACGGGGCTTAACTTCTGAGGTCATCAGTCCCCTAGAACTTAGAACAGCTTAAACCTAACTAACCTAAGGACACCACACACATCCATTCCCGAGGCAGGATTCGAACCCGCGACCGCAGCGGTCTCGCGATTCCAGACTGTAGCGCCTAGAGCCGCTCGGCCATTCCGGCCGGCTGATTATAAGAGACTACGCACTCATAAACATGAAGATGTACACACATGCCCAACAGAATGGACACTATATATATATATATATATATATATATATATATATGTGTGTGTGTGTGTGTGTGAGTGTGTGTGTGTGTGTGTGTGTGTGTGTATATCTTCAAACCCTAGTATGTTCTACGCAGTAAAATGCTAAGAGCATAGAGTATGAAACACAGCGAATTGCCATTTTGTAAGAAGTCACGTAGATTTCATTGGAAAAGAATTCTCCAAACCCAAAGAATCTGCACGGAAGAGGACGCACATGGATTGGTTAGGCTACTTTTCCCACTCAGCAGAAGCTGGGCTTAAACCTTCATACCGAATCGCTCTTCGAATCGCCGAAACCAAGAAGCCTTACACAATAGGAGACGATCTTATCAAGCCTTGCTGATTAGGTGCGTTGAAGTGAGTTATAGGAGAGCGGTATGTGGTAAAGGTAGTCCAGATATCTGATTCTGACAACACAATCAGAAATCATGTCGAGGAAATGAGTTCGCACGTTTTGAACACGATACTCAACGAAATAAGGTCAAGTTATTTATTTGAACTGCAGTTAGATTAATCGACCAATGTTGTATCTTATTTTCAGCTGCTTGTCTATTTTCGATATATAGAAGATGACGGACTGACAGAAGAATAATTTTTCTCGGAATCACTGGAACTACTATCAGCTGAGAAGATCTTTTCCGATCAGTGAAAAATCTTGTTGGTGGAAATGAGATCCATTGGTCGAAGTTGATAGGTGTGTGTACAGAAAGAGTACCTTCCATGTGGGGTGTTCACTTTGGATTCTACATACTGGTGAAAGTAGTTGCTGCAAATGCAACGTTCAGCCACTTCATTGTTCGTAGTAATGCTCTGGCAGTGATAATAGTACTACTTGATTTTTCGAGTGTACTCACTCAGGCAATGAAGACTGAAAACCACTTCTGAGGCAGTGCAACAAACACAAGAGTTTTCACAGAGTTGTCCACATAGGTAGGGGTCTATTAATCGTCTTAATCGTCGGCAGTTCAGATGTACGGTGAATGATGGGACCCCTTAGGGAAATGGCAGCAAGGGACAAGGAATGACTTCAGGTGCACTCAGGGCGCCTCATTCAACATGCTGAGGAAGCTATTCCAGCAGCCACTGACGGAACGGGATGAAACCAACTGAAGATTGTGGCAGACGTTAGACCGAAGGATGCCTGGCATCTGGGCTCCGAGGTCATACTTGGGCCATTGACTGGCAGGGAGCGTTGAAAACACCAGCCCTGCGCATGGAGATGGAGTTTCAACGAAGCTCACAAATGGTAGCATTGTCCCTAGAATTTACAGTGGTCCTTTGGTTCTGAGTCGAGTGAAAGGACTGAACCAGAGACGTCGAAGGTTCTGTGACAAGCTAAGCTGCGATTTACTGGACTTGCGCCATAGGGTTGAGAACTGTAAGGTCTCTGTAAATGAGACAGGTGTGCACTACACGTCAGAGGCTGCTACTCATGTAGCTGACTGTGTGCGGGGTGCACACAAAGATTTTTTGGATTAGGCGATTCTTCATTCAGTCCAGATAGCGACAGCTGCAGGAAACTCAAAAGAAATGCCAGCCACAGGTGATGATGATGATGACGATGATGATTGGTTCGTGGGGCGCTCAACTGCGCGGTCATCAGCGCCCGTACAAAGTCCCAATTTTTTCACAGTCCAATTTTTTTTCACAGTCCAATCTAGCCATTGTCACGAATGACGAGGATGATGGTGAAATGATGGGTACAACATAAACACCGAGTCCCCGGGCAGAGAAAATCCCCAACCCGTCCGGGAATCGAACACGGGACCCCGCGATCCAGAGGTAGCAGCCACAGGTGAGAGTATTAAATCCTAACAGTTAACTGCCGAAGCATTTGAAACAAAGTGTCAACCTGCTTAGCTGAATTGTAACGTGCTTGCCTCCCATGCAGCGAGCCCGGGTTCGATTCCTGGCCGGGTTGGAGGTTTTCTCCGCTCGTGGACTGGGTTTTATGTCGTCCTCATCATCATTTCATCCTCATTGCTGGCACGTGAGTCCCCCAATGTGGCGTCGACTCAAATAAGACTCGCATTCAGCGGCCGAACTTCCCTGGATGGGGCCTCCCGGCCAGCAATGCTGTACTATCATACCATTTTTTTTTTTGCAACAAACTGCCAGATTTTGAAGCACTTCTGAAAAGCAGTGAAGCACACATAATACTAGGTACAGAAAGCTGGTTAAAAACTGAAATTGATAGCAGTGAGATTTCTGGGGAAAATTTGAGTGTACATCGAAAGAATAGGCAAATGGGAAGTGGAGCAGGTGTATTTGTCGCAGCAGACAACAAACTCATCTCCACCGAAATAGAAACTGCAGCTGTATGAGAGACTATTTTGGCAAGATTCAATATCAGGAGTGAGCATAAAATGATAATTGTATAGTTCTATCGCCCATCAGATTCACCTTCTGGTGTCACTGAAAATTTTAAAGAAAACCTACGTTCACTTGTAAGTAAGTTCCCCAGTCATACTGTAATCATTGGTGGAAAATTAAATCATCCAACAATTAATTGGGAAAATTATATTTTTGTTAGTGGTGGGCATAGTAAGACATCCCCGGTCAGAGGACTGGTCTAGAACAGATAGTTAGGAATCCTATTCATGATGAACATATTATGGATCTAATGGCAGCAAATAGACTAGACCTCATTGAGGACGTCCACATCGAAACTCATATTAGCGACCATGATGCGGTTGTGGCAACAATGATAACCGAAGTGCAAAGGACAAATAAAACAAGCAGAAGCATATATATGTTCAGTAAACTAGATAAAATATCAGTAGTGTCATATCTCATTGAGGAACCTGAAAACTTTCAGCACAGGACAGGAGGATGTAGAGGAACTATGGTTCAAGTTTAAAAGAAGGGTTGACAGTGCATTGGACAGATATATACCCTGTAGAAAACTTCATAATGGGATGGAACCTCCATAGTTCTAAAGAAACATAGATTGCTGCATAATAGGTGTAAAACAAAACGTAAAGCTATAGATAGAGAGATGCTGAGTAAAACGCGTTTGGCTGTCAAGAGAGCAATGTGTGATGCCTTCAACGACTACCGTTGGTTGGTTGTTTGATTTGGGAGAGGGGATCAAAAATGACTACCGTAGCAGAATATTGTCAAATGATATTTCACAAAACTCAAAGAAATACCGGTCATATGTAAAGGCTGTTAGTGGCACCACAGTTAATGTTCAGTCCCTAGCGAATGAGATAGGAATTGAAATTGAGGTAGCAAAGCAAAAGCTGAAATGCTTTACTCCGTTTTCAAATGTTCCTTTACAAAGGAAATCCAGGAGAACTGCTGCAATTTAATCCTCGTACCACTGAAAAGATGAATGAAATAAGTATTAGTGTCAGTGGTGTTGATAAACAGCTGAAACCGTTAAACCTGCACAAAGCTCCAGGGTCCGATGGAATCCATATCAGATTCCACACTGAATTTGCGGCTGAGTTTGCCCCTCTTATAAGTCTCTACTGTAGATACCTCGAACATAAAATCGTGTCCAGTTGTTGGAAAAACGCACACGTCACACCCGTTTACAAGAAGGGTAGTAGAAGTGATCCACATAACTACAGTTCTATATCCTTGACATCTATTTCTTGTAGAATCTTAGAACATATTCCGAGCTCAAACGTAATGAGGTATCTAGAACAGAATGACCTCCTCAATGTCAGCCAGCATAGATTCCAAAAATATCGATCATATGAAACCCAACCAGAACTTTTCTCACATGACATACTGAAAGCCTTGGATCAAGGCAGTCAGGTAGATGCGGTACTTCTTGATTTCCGAAAAGTATTTGACTCAGTGCCACACCTACGCTTATTGTCAAAAGTATGATCATATGGGGTATTAAGTGAAATTTGTCACTGGGTTGAGGACTGACGCAGGGTGTTGTCTTGGGAGGAGTGTCATCGCCAGATGTAACGTCAGGTGCGCCGCAGGGAAGTGTGTTGGGACCATTGCTGTTCATATTATATATTAGTGACCTTGCAGACAGTATTAATAATGACCTCAGAACTTTTTGCAGATGATCCAGTTGTCTATGACGAAGTACTGTCTGATAGAACCTGCCTAAATACTCAATCAGATACTAATAAATTTTGAAACTGATGCAAAGATTGGCAACTTGCTTTAAATGTTCAGAAGTAAAGCTCTGCACTTCACAAAAAGAAAAAGAATGTAGTATACTATGTCTAATATCGATGAGTCAGTGTTGGAACGGGCCATTTCATACAAATACCTGGGGGTAATACTTTGTAGGGATAAAAATGGAATGGTCGCATAGGTTCAGTTGTGGGTAAAACAGGTGGTAGACTTCGGTTTATTGGTAGAATACTGGGGAAGTGCA
This sequence comes from Schistocerca piceifrons, assembly GCF_021461385.2. Lineage (NCBI taxonomy): Eukaryota > Metazoa > Arthropoda > Insecta > Orthoptera > Acrididae > Schistocerca > Schistocerca piceifrons. The sequence continues at coordinate 434,684,908 of NC_060140.1, read as the reverse complement.
ATCAGTCTACAAAGTGTGAGTTAACGAGCATTGCGCTCTCAGTTAAATATATGGCCGAAATAGTCTATGGTTCAAGTTTAAAAGAAGAGTTGACTATGCATTGGACAGATATGTACCCAGTAGATAAGTACCCAGTAGTAACAGAAAAATGTTCAGTCTTCTTGATTGAAGCCAAAACCTTTCTCAACGCAGACTTTCCTACTAGATCAATGATCTCGTTTTGAATATCATCGGACGTCCACTTATAACCCGGCCATGTATATACGATCAACCAAGACTTCTGAAATGATCTTCCCTTACCGGATTGTCCAGGTTTCGGCTGTGAACGGTTCTCGCCTGAAGACGATGAAGCAATTGACGATACAATGATTGTTGGAGATTGACTTGCAGTATCATCAACTTCCAAGCGCTTCTTTTTGGTAACAAATTTATCCATTGCAAATCTTTAAACTCAGGTATGTCATTCTTTCGGAGTGGTAGAGGAGCAACAAGAAAGTGTTGGGCCAGAGATAGGAGGAAGAATTTCAATGGAGCAGGTGTTATCCTGATGAAAAAAAAGACTTAGGAGATTTTCCGTGCTTTGAGACGCTTCACAGTTGGGCAACTGTGAGTACCTGAGGTGTTTAGAAGAATTCCCCCTTTCCTTATCTGCTTTCTTTTTGTCTATCTAGAATTTAGTTGATGTGCAGTGTTCAGTGAAGAAATTAGCGTGAAGATATTGAAGTGGCAAGAGAGAAAGTGCCAGCTAAATAAAATGTGTGTTTTGCGTGCTGAGAAGATAAGAAGATAGAATATAAAATATTAAAGTGACTGTCCCCAGAGTGAATAATGTTGGAATGTTTTAAGTTTAAAAAAACTGAATTAAAGCTTGAGCTAGAATGAAATTTGGTGCTGAGGCAACACTATGAAGTGTAGGAGGTGGTTATAACAAGTTTACTCCATTAAGGAGATGTCTTTTTTTCACAACAGCCAACTAAATAATTAGTAAGTAGGACTAAGTAGGCTAAGAAAAATGAGACTTTGCGTCCTAGAGTGCCATGAGTAATGCTAAATTTAGGAATGAAGTTAGTTTTCATGTTTATGGGTAAATTAGAGACTGAGTTGTATAGAGAGCCAGAGTAGTGGCAATTTTTTCAGTTTGTGATTAGTTTCATCGTTTTGCGTAAAGTGTGTTATTAGTGCTAGAACAAGGGGTGAATAACTCATGCACATAGTGTAGAAACCAAGGGAAACGTGTGAATAAACTAAAGAAAATACGATAATGAATTGAACGAAGTATTTCATTATAAAAGTTGAAGGGATAAAGCCGATGGAATCGAGAATTGTATTCATTCTGCAGAGAAAACTTGGTAAGAGCTAGTTGCATGCTTCCAACGTTTTCATGGTTCTGTTGTAAAAATATCCTGGCGATGCAGCCAGAAAAAATAACCTGTCTCTACGCTGAATCAAATCTTTTGTTACATGGATAGGCAATTGGTGATATTAAGTCACCATTGCTAGGCCAAGGTCTGAGGCTTATAAATGCAGCCTACAGTTGTCAAAGAGGGGCACAGTTTAGGGGTCAGAGCAGACAGACAGCAGCAGTTACGAGGCAGGGGGCGATGTCACAGCAGGTATATGGTGTGCAGAAGCACCTCATATTGTCCCATGACATTTATTCCACGTCAATTTGGAGGGCCATAGTTACTCCCCAACAGTTTGTAAGATCACGAGCTTAACATTTAAGTGTGTTGAGTGATGAAATAGAGGTTTGAGTGTCAGAGAGCATGGAAATTGTTAATTGTTGTTGTTTTATCGGAAATCCATGTGTATTAATGGTTGATGTGACCTAAAATAAGTTAGTAAGAGGAAAAAACCTGCTAATCAGCCAAATATAAAGATATTAGATGTTAGAAAAATTTTAGTTAAGAGATCAAATACAGAAATTGGAGGTTACAAGTATTTTGCAGTACGGTCAGAAAGAGACACGTAAGATATTGTTATTCAGAACTACTGGAGTTTCAAAAATGGGAGCGATATGATATGTGACAGTGATATGTCCACTCACTGACTCCGCTCATTTCAAAGTTCCAAAGTTGTGGACTTATAGTAGCTAATTAAGATGGGAATCAGGAACATAAGCTGTAGGGTACGGGTTTTTGTTTAAGTGGAAGTGGTGCAAACCGCATTGTGATCTGAAACTGGGATTACAAGATATCTGAATTTTGATAGAGCGTTATAATCAGAATTGACGGTAGCAGGCGACTACCAAAAGTAGCCGTTATCGCGTGTTGGTGCGGCAGAGAACTTGAAAAAGTCGTTATTGTGGCGGGCTTCAGAAGGTGGCGTCAGAAAAACTGGAAGGCTAGTGTAAGAGTACCAAAGGGCAACAACTAAAAGTTTGACACAGTTGAAGGGGCAGACACCCCTTGGCACTGAACAACTGGAGCTGCCTCAGACTGCACAGCTAAGTGAAGTAAAATTAGTCCACCAGAAAATTACGTTACGTAATAGTTAACTTGGATGGGAAATAGTTTTAAGTATTGTTACACAGGATGATACAGCTGCCAATACCTATGGGTTTTATGCAACCTGCAACACCTTCAAATACCTAATGCAAATTTTCTTTTTCTCTTGCTCACTATATTCAAACTACAGAGGGGTCCAAAAATGTATCCACTGTTTAAAAGTCCATAACTTGCAAACTAATTGACGGAGTTGTCTCATTTTTGGTGAAAGTGTAGCTTAAAGTCCAACTTAAAGATATCACTGTAGATGTTCGAAATGGTCACCATTAACATCCACACACAAACGATGCCGCCAAACTGCAGCACGAACTACTGACTGTGACGTATTCAGTTCGATATTTGCACATGAATGTACGATGGATTCTCGAAGTTCATCCAATGCGCGTGGCTTTTGTCGATGAACGACGTCCTTTAGTGTTCCCCACAGGTAAAAGTCCAGGGGAGTTAGGTCTGGGGAACGTGGTGGACACTCCATAGCACCTCTACGGCGTATCCATCATCCTGGTAGATTTTCGTCGAGATACGCCCTAACACGATTTTGGTAGTGGGCTGGGGCACCATCTTGTTTAAAGTAAATTCTTCCGTCTCCATAAAAGTCTCGGATGGCAGGTAAAAAGGATGTCTGAAGCTTCTGAAGGTACACCTCACCGGTAACTGTGCCGTCAAAGAAGAATGGCCCAATCAAGCCCCGGTAAGACAACCCACACCACACATTTACTCCTGCCAAATTCACGGCTTTGTCTACATGGACGTTCGGATTTTCAGGGGCCCAGTAGATGCAATTGTGGCGATTTACTGTACCATTGAGTTTTAACCGTGCCGCATCAGACCACACAATCATCTCTGCAAACTTTTTATCGTTGCGCACCATGTTAGTAAACCACTCGCAGTACTCCATTCTAGGATCTGGGTCGTCCTCGTTCATTGCGTGTAGCACTTCCACTCTGCTGTCTTCAAAATTCGCCGAACACTTGAGCGACTCACTCCAGTTTCACGGGCACACTGTCTCACAGACTTCTGTGGTGAGCGAGTGAATTGTTGTAACACACGACGGGAGTTAGCTGGACTTGTTACTGTTACAGGTCATCCAGATCGTTGTTTGTGTGCATAATTAACACAGCCTTCAGCTGCAAATTTGTCCTGAATGCGACGAATCGTTAAACGTGTCGGTGGCTCTGTTTGATACTCATTTCGCCATTGGCGTTGAACCTCATTAATGTTTTTGTACTTAAAATACCACTTCAAAACTGACTTCCTTTCATCGAATGTAAGCCTTGCGCCAGCCATGTTTACTCAAGTAACTAGGTGCAACTAAGAACAAAACACTCTCTGACGACCGTCATCTGACAAAACAAAACAACGCAATACAACGCTTGTGTGGCGATTGCCGAACTACAAACTATTACACTACCAAAGATGAGACAACTCCGTCAATTAGTTTGCCAGTTATGGACTTTTAAACAGTGGATACATTTTTTTGGACCGCTGTGTGTTAGCCCCAGAGAAAAAAATGAACAGGACCTTTTTGTAGGAAATTTAATGTAGTCAAATTTTGTACTTGGTACTTTTTTGCTAGAGGCTGTATTTCCGAAAATGAAAATCTCGCCTGTGGTTTTTGAAGCTGTTGCAGGTTGCATAAAGCCCATATATAGGACAGCTTGATCGCCCTATATAGGGATCTCTAGTAGAGGGACCAATGTAGGAATCTATATTTACAAAAAGAAAAATATTTGTGAATTGGACTGGTTGATGCCAGAATAGTCCAAGAAAGAAGTAGGGCTGAGGAACTACTGAGAAAACGCATCAGTTGTTGGCCCAGGTAGGATGTGTTTCAAATGGCAGCTCCACCTCCCATGTGTAATACGCTTTGTTTTTGTTAATTGTAAGTTTACAGTATCTGATTAAGTACAGTCACATAGGAAGTGCTGTTAACTGATGTTGATGTGTTATTATTTGATGGTGACAGAATTTGGCAGACTTAGTCGATGTCAGCGTAATGTACAACGCTTCTTCTGCGTAATGAGCTGACCTTCAAACCACTGTTGGTAAGTTGTACGATGTTGATTAACCAGTTGTATACTATCTTAGGGTTGTCAATAGATCGTCGCTGATGGCCTTCTGGTCGCGAATGTGGGTTTCGATTATTTTGGGTGTTGTAGAATAGCGTGTGACTTACTGCCAGCACAGCCAAAACTGTTTTGGCGTTTCGTTCCTAAATCCCATGTGACAGAGAGCAGAAATTCAATTGAAGATGGCAGAAACTGAGTGGCAGGTAGTGCCACAGTGGTATTTTATACGCGAGTAACTATTTCGTTGCAGGGGAAGGGCCTTCCGCATTGAGAACAGTTTTCGGATGCGTAGGTTAATAGCGCACTTGTAACTTTGTTGTTGTAACGCATTTATACCAGCTAAATTGGAGGATATAGGACCGCATTATAATTATATTACGATTTTACTACATTACTTGGCTCTTTGTTTGATGGTGTACCAACCTCTCCTGGAGTCTTGTGTTGTAGTAAAGTGGAATCACGTTTCACATACGAGAGCACAGTGTATGAACAACTGCGAAATAGGTAAGGGTAGGTACGATTAATAGGTAGAATTGGACGTAGCTTCAGTTCAGCCACGCACTCCTTTAAGTCCTCCACTTACTGTGTATGGCAGATTGAAGTTACTGCGTTGCATATTAGAATTTTAGCTTTTAGTTTCTTTCCGCGTAAACTGATGTTTAAATAAGTCCGGTCTCATTTCAGTTAGCATTAAAATGCTAAATAGAATTAAATTCAATCGCTAGAGGGAATCTAAAATCTTCCACAGTCTCGAAACTTTTTGGACTGACGCTTTATTTTAATGGGTAGCCAAAAGTTCTTTGTCGAAACCATGTTTTGAAGGTTTCGCTACTGCTGGTGGGTTAGCAAATGAAGTAAATTGTGTCTGAGCTTCCATCATACTGATAATTTAAGCAAACACACGAAATGTGATTTAAAATTTAAAGGTATGAGTGTGCCCTATATCTCAGATCATATTTTATAGTGTACGACCTTTATCACTACAACACGAACAAATATAGCACCAAGATAACTTGAGTAGAAGCTTCCGCGTTCCACAGTGTTGCCAGATCATGCAGATAGCTGATACTTCACTGTATTTCAGTTAGTACAAAACCAAGAGTAGATGAGGTAACTGGTGAATGAAGAGTCGGTCAAACAAGGAAAATATGGAAATGTGTGATAAGTACCGGTAGGACCAAACTGCTGAGGTCATCGTCCCTAGGCTTACACACGACTTAATCTAACTTAAACTAACTTATGTTAAGGATAACACACACACCCATGCCAGAGGGAGGACTCGAACCTCTTCCGGGGTCAGCCGCGCGAACCGTGGGAAGGCGCCCCACACAACAAGGAAATAAATGTATTGACGTGACTGTAATCCACCTCCAGGTAGTCGGGAAGTCAAAAGTTTCATCCAATGTGGCGCATTCTTAATTATAAAACAATCATGAAGTAGACCAATGTGGAACTCGGATTCTGTTAGATTGATGGTAGGTCGGTACATCTGAGATCAGGAAATGATGCCCACTTCATGTGACCATTTTTAACAGGCATGACCAGACCTAACTCACTTCTGGTAATGACAAGTGAAGAAAGTAGGGTTACACAGTGGTTCCAAATCCACATTAAACACAATGTCCCTTTGGTAACGATTGGGACAGAGGCACAAGTCGCGGCAAGTAAGCTTCAAATGGTTCAAATGGCTCTGATCACTATGGGACTTAACTGCTGAGGTCATCAGTCTCATAGAACTTAGAACTACTTAAAACTAACTAACCTAAGGACATCACACACATCCATGCCCGAGGCAGGATTCGAACCTGTGACCGTAGCGGTCGCTCGGTTCCAGACTGTAGCGCCTAGAACCCTATCGGCCACAACCGGCCGGCAAGTAAGCTTCCTTACAAAAGAAATGGTGTTATGTATGACGAACCAGTCGTCATGTAAAGACACAAGGCACTTATGTTTTATTTTGTTTTAACTTGAAATGTTGATAGTACTGGTGTTGCATGCTGCACTGGAATTAGAGCTCGGATCTTCCTTTTACCGAAATTTGACAGTTTGGGACTATACAGTTCCACGATTTCGTTGTTTCTCAAGTTTCCCAACTTCTTAAGATCTCCACTAAAGGCGTGTGTCTGGGTTCGAATCCTGATACGGCATAAAAATTTTTGTTATGTCATTTCAAGCTCTAGAGTGGGCACTGTTAACTCCTGGTGGATAATAATTTTATTTTTAATCTGTCTTCATGCGTTGTCAAAAATAACTGCAGGTACCGGTTTCGATTCCCATTCAGATCAGAACTTTTCATCACATCATTTTAAGTTGAAAAATGCCACTCTTAGTTGCTGGTAAATAATAATTCTCTGTGTGTGTAGTCAAAAACGGCGATATGTACGGGGTTCGTTTCCTACTCAGCAAAGAAATTTTCGTCACATTTTTAGGTCAAACATGCGCATATTTCCATGTTGGTGATATTAACCGATATTTAACGTCTATTCGTGGCTAGAAGAAGCCGACGACATGTGTCGGGTTCGAATCTTGGTAGGGTGAAAATAACTCGTCTCGTCGTTTCAGGTTAAAATAGCTGCTGATGAAAAAAATGCCATATATAATATCCGATTGTGCTTAGTGAATAAGCCCATTGGGTGAAGGGTTCGAACCTTCTTTCAACACAAAACTTTAAGTCCCATTACTTAAATCTGAACATGTACACAATTTGTTACTTGTTAATGATTACATTTTCAACTTCATTCGAGATTAGTTAACATAGACAAAAGGTGATGGAGAGAAGGCCCCGTCTAAGACAAAAAGATTGCGTCGCGTAATTTCAAGTTCAGATTTTTTAACTGATACGGGCCAAAAACTATATATGTTAAACGTCTCCCTATGGCTCGTCAGAAAAGTCGATCAGTGAGTGGTTTGTCAGGCACGAAAATTTTTCTTAATTATCATTGACTACAGATGCAACATTCGAATCCATATCCAAAATAAAATAGTTCATGTCATTTAAATTGCAAATATGTGCACAACTGACATCTCATGAAAACTTTGTGTTAGGTAATAAGGCCGTATGTGACTTTCAAACCGCGCGTGGGGTCACGCACAGTGGAGTTACTTGTGATATTCTGTTGATGTTTCCACAGAGCGCTTGGCTTATTATTTAATGGGCGGTTAACAGAGCGGCTGGGGAACTTTTTAAAAAGAGATAAAACTTCGAATTATCATAGAACTTCGGGAGTTCAGATATTCTTGCAAAATATCTTACTCACAAAACAATTGAGATTTGAGTAACGATTACTGAATAATTCACATGGTAGAGTTATGGTTATTAGTTGTCAATTATTGGCAAACATTAAGGACCGTATCATTTCTAGTAATGTATCTCTTGGTGTTTGCAATGTTAAGGTATTAATTTACATGTCAATTGATTACCATACAGAGCAGTGTTTCTTAATGGTCTCTTGTATAACCATTTTATACATTCGAACGACTGCACTGAAAAGAGATAACAGAGCCTGCAAGAAACTTTTTATATGAGCTACGTGCTAGTCAGATGGAAACCATTCCGGTCATTCCGATATTTTTGAACACGGGTATACCATAGACACAATAAGAAATATTAATGTTATTATCGAATGGTGTCACAGAAGATACACGTACAAGACGAGATAGCTAAGATAGGGCACCTCAGATTCATTCAGAACAAGTACATATATCGATGTGTTGTTTTCGCTGAGTAACAACGGACATTGTTGTGAATTTTCTGACGTATGCGACTAATTTTTAACATTTAGAGCTTCTGGGTGGTACCTACCTTTTTTTACATGGAACCCTATAATTTTTCCGTGGCATTGGAATGAGCCCTCAACGGAGACTTCAGCGTCATGATATATGTGTGAATGTGCGTCAGATAATCTCTGTCCCGCCTTCACAAAAGCTAGATAAACATGTGCCCTGTTGTTCCAAAACCAAGCAGACGTGTAATTCTGATACGGTTCGCGTCTTTATTATTACGACAGTCATATCAAGTGCTCTTTGAGCATATATACATGCAATAAAATGATTCCGCACGCTGAATTTAATCTGGACTTATCGTAGCACAGACTAGTTTTATCCTGCATTTCATGATTTCAGGGGTCGTGATTGTAGACCTCTTACTTTAAGTTTCTCGACAGATAAAAACCCTGAAGTTTTAAGCCAGGTGAGCGTTCATACCATTATGTGTTTCTCTAACGACCAGCGATCTCCAAAACATTCTGTTAAGAATGTCTGCAATTATCTGCATGGAATGGGCGATACGTACACCCACCATATTAGCACCACACAGGTCTCCTGTCGCCCAATGGTATGCCTTCTAATAACTGCAGCAGTTTATCCGCTAGAAACTGTAGATAGTCGTGGCTTTTTAGGATCCTATCAATGAAACAGGGATCGGTACTGCGGTTCTTGAAAAGTCCGCACCAGACGTCGATAGACGGAGGTCTTTGTTTATCCACTTCCCCAGCCATCGTGTATTTTCAGCTCACTGCTAGTGCTTATTGCGATGACTGACTTGCCCATACTTAGAAAGCGATGCTTCATTCGTAATCATCTTACACAGAGACTTTGTGGTTCTTCGCAGTTTTCGTAGAAAACATTCGGAGAACTGTAACTGATTTTGAAAGTCACTGCCACGAAGTTGTTGATGGGGCGAATTGGGGAAAGGATTAAATACGATGCAATTTTGTGCATTCGTAACATTCACTTGGCGCATCCCACTCGCATATTGAAGCTAGTCGTAGTGACATGTGGATTTTGTGTTGCCGTTGATAAAATGTTAGTTGAGATACTGTCATGAGTTGTTGTTCTGTTTCGTTGGCGTAATTTATTCTTCAAGCGTTCATTTTCCGTTTCTTTTAATAAAGCGTACTAAGAGAGATCATGGGTGTTGGTACGACCAGGATACCTAGCAGCAAACAACCCAACTGCTGTTGCGTATGTAGGGCTGCATTCGAAATTGGCGAAAACCATATCCACTTTTTCGATTGTCGTATATTTTGTGACTTCTCCTGATGACGGAACAGTGGTTTGCGTGACGCTGTTGTCTTGTTACTATTTGATCATATCCACAAATTTAGCTAATGAGTTTGATGTCCTCCTCGAAGGCTCTTTCCTACTCCACAGACAGAAAACAATATCTTCTTCTTCTCATGGCGTACAGCCATGCAAGGGCTTCAGCGTCTTCAAGTTTGCTCCATTGTGCACTCTCCAGCGCAATTCTCCGCCATCCTCTAACGAGAGGTTTTATATCTTCTTCCACGTCGTCTATCGACCGCTTTCGTGACGTTCATTCTGTCTTCTTCCAGTTGGCCTCCATCCAAAAACGGTTTTGGTTGTTCGTCCAGTATCCATCCTAAGGACATGCCCAAGTCAAGCTATTCACCTACTTTTTATTCTTATAATACTCCTTGAAAGAGGTGATCCAGCTCAGTATTTGTTCTAGATCTCTAGAAGACGTTGTTATCCTGAACTGCCCATAGATCTTGCACAGAACCCTGCGTTCAAATATCCTGAGCTGTTGCTCATCAGTACTCGTTAACGTCCATGTTCCACATCCGTAGTTTGTAACAGGCCTAATCACGGCCTTATAAATTTGAAGTTTCAGCTGCCTGTTTAGTAACCTACAGGCCAACAATATCTTCAACTCCTGGAAGCATCTGTTACCACTTAGGATGCGCTGTTTTATTTCAGTCAACATGGGATTTGTCCTGTTAACATTACATCCCAGATGGTTAAAGTTCTGTGAATGCTAAAAATTGAAACCATCTGTGTTAGTTTATCCAAGTTATTATTTTCTGGCGTGGTGAAATTCATGTACTCAGTCTTCATTTCATTAAGAGCAAGGCCTATAGATAGTGTCGCTTCTTTAAACTCATCTATTGTTCTCTATAGCGAAAGTCTTCATCTACTAATCAGCATATGCAAATACCTGGGTTGGTTTTGTGCCTATGTAACCAGATATTTGAAGCTTCTGAATGGCTGCTTCAAGAGTCAGATTAAAAAGCATTGTAGAGAGGGCTTCCCCTTGTAGTGGCAATATAGTAGCCATGGCATAACTGATTTTGCGTTGCGCTGTCAATCTGTTCGTTTATTGTTGCGAAATGAAGGATGAAGCATTTTCTAGTCTGTTGTGGTACCTACCTAGAACTCAAAATGTTTAAATGTGTGTGAAATCTTATGGGACTTAACTGCTAAGGTCATCAGTCCCTAAGCTTACACACTACTTAACCTAAATTATCCTAAGGACAAACACACACACCCATGCCCGAGAAAGGACTCGAACCTCCTCCGGGACCAGCCGCAAAGTCTGTGACTGCAGCGCCCTAGACCGCTCGGCTAATCCCGCTCGTCCTAGAACTCGGAGAAGGCATTTTCATGAGATATTTATGCGTGTATGCGAGGTGTGATTGGAAAGTTTTAAGAATGGGCTTGTAATTGTACAATCGTGGTACTTACAAGCTACTGTGATGCATCTCCTTCAAAATAGTCCCCTTCTGACTGAAGACACCGACTCCAACGGTGTATCCACTTTTGGAAACATCCCTCGAAATTTTTTTTCCTGAAGTGTTTTAAGTACGCTCTCCATATTTGCCAGGATGTCTTCAATCGAGCCAAATCGCTTCCCTTTCAGTGAAAATTTCAATTTAGGAAAGAGGTAGAAGTCCGCTGGGGCTAAATCAGGGAAATATGGCGGTTGTGGAAGCACATGAATTTTGAATTTGGTCAAAAATTCAACGATGGAAAAGGCACGATGAGCCGCAGCATTGTCATGATGTAGCACCCAACTCCTGTCTTTCCACAATGCAGGCCTTTTCTTCCGCACCTTTTCACGCAAACGCTCAAGGACTCATTTAGCGTATTCCTGGTAAATTGCCTGTCCTCCAGGGGTAAATTCGTTATGCACAACACCGGTAGAATCGAAAAAAAAATCACCAACATTGTCTTCACCTTCGACCGACTTTGCCGTGCTTTTTTCGGTCGTGGTGAACCTGGAGTCTTCCACTGCGAAGACTGCACTTTAGTTTCAGGATCATATCCATATACCCACGATTCATCACCTCTAATTACCTTATTTAGCAAATCTAGGTCATTTTTAGTCCGATTAATCAGTTCTTGGTACACTTCAAGTCGGTATTTTCTCTGGTCACTTGACAATACTTTTGGAATGAATTTTGCGGACACTCGACGCATATTCAGATCTCCAGTTAAAATTGACTGAACTGCATAGAAACTTAAATTAAGTTCATCAGCAATCTCCCTAATTGTAAGTCTATGATCAGAGCGCACGAAGTCGCGAACTTTCACAACATTGTCATTCTTTTTTGAGGTGGAAGGACGGCCGGACCGTGGTTCATCTTCAAATGATTCGCGGCCGTTTTTAAATCTGTTGAACCAGACAAAACGTTTGAATGGCTCATACAATTGTCTCCAAAAGCTGTTTTTATAGTTCGTAAGTCTCAGAAGCTGATTTCCCGGTTTTTAAACAAAATTTCACACAAACTCGTTGCTCCATTTTTATGTCCATTTTTACGCAGACAGAATCCGGCAACAAGCCCTAACAGTCCCGCACTCAGCCAGCTGCCACAACGAACTGAATCAAGGAAACGCAGTTTCCTGTCACACGGCGTTCAACGACAAGGCAATGACTCATTTCCCACCCCGCCAAACCAGTAAGCAGTAGCGCATCCATTCTTAAAACTTTCCAATCACACCTCCTATGTCTCAATTTTGCTGTCATAGATGCATTGGACAAAGTACGCGGTATATGTGTAATGGGTGAACTGTGAGAGGAAGACGTTCACACCGTTTCACGAGCTGTAACTTTGGTGTCGACAGCGTCCCGACCGACCGCAGCCGGCTCGCGGCGCATCCTTTTAAGCAGCAGCAACTGAGAGCTCGGCCCCAAATAGAGTGAATTTGTAGAGTTACGAATACTCGTATTAGTGTGGAAGGCTGTAGTGAGGCACATTACATCCAAGCATCACAACATAGTAAGTGTTATTATTATTGAGAGATTTACATATTTGTATCAGCATTCAAGACCGTTTGTTATAATCAAGAACGTTACTATCTTTTGTATATAACTCAGCACCACAAAACAACCTACAGCAGTCCAAGTCATACATAACTCAATTATTAAGTGTGTGTAATGTAGACAACTTTGTTAATGTGTCACCATTTTGTAGATGTCTGATTGTGTTGCCACCTCGTCTACTGATACAAATGTAACCTCCTACTATTTGAAAACTGTAGCTGTTACTGGTTACATTTTTACGAAATACTGATAATAGTCATGATCTTTTAAAAATAATTTAGTTTCACGACTGAAAAACAAATGAAGCCTTTTGCTTTCACTCGTTAGCAAATTGCGTTTTACCACTCAAGGGTAATAATTACCTCAGCTTGAGAACCACTGTACTAGATGGTAGTTAATGAGCCAGTGCCAGTAAAGGACGCCATGACCTCATTTAGACGTACTGTCATGTTGAAAAGTACCCTAACGACTCCAGCGTTCCGCCTGATTTGTATACAACATAGATAACGTAACTGTCTTGCAGAGTCATTACACTATACAAAATGGTTACTACAAGAGACCACGAAAAATCTTTGCTCTGTATGACAAGTCCAAATGCAAATTAATACCACGATAATTAAAATATCAGGAAATACTTCATCAGAGATGACGCAGGGTTTAACACTTGTAAACAGAAATCTACAATGCATAACAAAATTAAAAAATGATTCAAATGGCTCTGAGCACTATGGGACTTAACTTCTGAGGTCATCAGTCCCCTAGAACTTATACACCACACACATCCATGCCAGACTGTAGCGCGTAGAACCGCTCGGCCAATCTGGCCGGCAACAAAATTAAAGTTTACTTTTTCCGAAACCCCGTAATTGCTTTTCATTGGGACATTTAAGTTTGAAATTAGACCCATACATGCCTAACTTCTTCCTCTGTAATGACGCGAAAGCGTGGCAGCCTGCGACTCAGCCTCGGGCTTGGCGGAGCTTCAAACTGCAAGGTGTCGACACGTGCGAAGAAAGGCCACAGCTCGGAAGTTCATGTAAGCTGTAAGGTAGGTTACTAATGTCATATTGGCACCAAATTTCACCACAATTCTGCCCAACGCCACCACAGGTATTTAACACGATAAGAAGGTCGTCATGGCCACTCTTATCCACATTTCACCCCTTCTTTTGCGATGGAGGTCAGAAACGCGATACCCGAGCGGTTTCCTCATGGGTGGCCCAGGAAAACATTTCAGACACACCGCCACTCAGAACCGACACGAGAAGCCCTCATGGGGTGGCATGAAGGGCATAAATGAAACCACTCCCTTTCCTGGGACGTTGATTCTCACACATTTCGCGGTCGCAAACGTCAGTTCGCTGTGCGATGAGCAACAGGAAGATGTTCTTGACAACCTTTACTCTGCTGACACCGTCGGACGTTCCAGTACTTCTCTAACGACATCGTTGGCATGCATCCCCACTGAACGTGATCGCACGCTTTCGGAGAGCAGCGTGTCGGCAGTTTCTGTTCTCATGTACAGTTTGGAACCATTAGGAACTGTTCAAATCCATTCGACGACATTTAAACATTAACCAACGCAGCAACGGCTACTTATGTTTTTAGATCCCTCCTGTAGTTTGATCACGCTAAAATGCAACATTAACATGTGCATGAATAAAACAGCGAAGGCTCCTTCTAAGATCCCCCCTCTCCCAGCTCGGCAACACCCTCGGTACCACATACGCAACTTCGTTGAGCACGTTACAAATGTACAGTCGTGCTATAAAAGTATCCAAACGACCTGATTTGCATTTCGCCTGATTCGCATTCAGCCCCCATAGCGCAGCTGTCTAGCAGGTTCTCTAAACGCTCCTCGGTACAGTCGTTTGACTATTGAAAATGGTTCCAAGAAATAACCACTAGAAAACACTGCTCTATATCGCAATAACTCAAGACGTAAAGTAGTAACACGATACTACAAATATTATGGAAGACCTTATCACAGATAAGACTGTCCTTAAGGCTTGTAAGCTCACATTTATTACAATAAATGGCGTACCTCAAATGTTACCACTGTCATTATTATATCAGATAGGTAACGCACGTAATAAGTTCGTCATATTCATGATTTCCTCTTCAAAGTAACATACCGTATTTATTATTTAACACAAAATGACATCAAAAATTTAAGTTTTTCACGAGCTGCTAGTTGAGAATATGTGTGAATTTCAAATGACACGACGAACCGTCTCCTTCTGCATATGGACTCAAACCCAGGTCGAGCAGACTAAGCAAAGACTTCGTGACTGACGGAAACTAACAGTCATTCCTGACTAGGCATACAGAGAGTGATATACCTCGATTTTAGACAGTATAAGTTAGGAAATATCAACTTTAAATTACATAACGTAAACATTTTTAACGGACGCGAATTCCTACCCAGCATCAGTTGTCCCTATTATCGAACTAAGAGAGATGTTAAATATTGCTTCTTCACAAGTAACTTACATGAAATGTCGTGAGGTAAAGCTTTGTGTTGGACAGGGATTCGAACCCTGAACATAATCGGATTGTTATCGAAGCACAATGAACTGTGACATATAGAATTTTCTCGGCAATAGCAAGATGTTTTAAAATTAATTTTTTCCTGCCCAGGACTCCAACCCGGCACCTATCGCTGTCATATTCTAGAGAAAACGAACGTTAAATATGGGTTTGTTACACCAGCAACAACATGTCAACATGTTTGAACTAGAAATAATATGACAAAGAGTTCAGTGCTGACTGGTAATCGAACCCCACACATATCGTTGTTGACTACACACAAAGAGGCGTCGGCTACCGAATTTTTCTCCACCAGCAGCTCGGAAAAACATCCCTGAACTTACAGTGATCTCGCAAATAGTTCTGTGTCTCATTGGGAGTCAAAAACATCAGATACCGTTAGTGTAGACAACGAATGAAAATACACTAAAAATCAAAATTATTATCCACCAGCAAATAGGTGTTCTCATGCCAGAGCTTGATAATACATAATGAAAACTTTAGTGCCGGGCCAGGATTCGAACCCATTCACGCGCAATATGTGGAGATGTTGAGGAATCTGTAGGTTTGAACTAACAACAAATTGTAGTCGAGCTGTATTGTCACCAAGGGATCAAATTCCGTGTTAAGGGCGGTCTGAGTTGCATTCCCAGTTCAGAACCAATTTTATCGACATACAGAAGCTCAAATAAAAGATGGAATAAGTGTCCTGTGACCCTACAAAGGGTTTGTTTCGTCACTAGAAATAAATAGCTAGTATAAGAAAGGCTACTGGTGATAGAGTTTCTACATGTCGCCACTCCTGACTTTATTGTGGTTCAACCTAACGTCTGCTTGGTAGAGAAGGAATATCATGTTTAATGTGAATTTCAGGCCACAATGCCATTATACCTTCTTCACTTGGTGTAGCCAGAAGAGAATAGAATCTATCTCTCCCTATCAAAAATCATTGGAAGAAGTTGGAATGGAACCCAGACCTTCAATATACAAACCTCTCAGCAACCCAACAGTCCACCAGACACGCATCTCTGTGGCTCATTTTTTATTGTAACGCCTTTGCGACACACTGGATGATAATTCTGACACACAGGCTCACTGTGGTGGTTTGCAGTATGTTCAGTACATTCATTTACTTGTTTGACCGAATCGCAATGAAATAGCTGCCTCGGCTACCCAGTACATACATCCGACTCTATTTTTTAATCACCGAAACTAAATCACGTAACTGCCACTTACACAGAACTGCCAACAGTGTAGGATGCAGAAATTTAAATAGGAAGTGTTTCTTTCCTTTTGAGCAACTCTATTGCGCTAACTGTTTGTCGAAAGCGTCGTGCAGTGCAAAAGAAAAGCTGTAACTGTCTATCTCTCTCAAGTCTACATCCGTCCATATCCATTATCTCACAACACTGTGGAATGCGGAAGTTATGTAGGATTTGTTGTTGACTTGTTGAGCAAGCGTAGCTACTGTTTAGCTAGTAGTGTAGCGGTAAGTATAATGCGCTGTAGACAAAATGTCGTGAGCTCAAATAAATCCACTGCTACATTTTTTAAAACGCAATTCTGCTGTCTGCTGAAGTTATCAGTCTAATGGAACTTTGAACATAATTCCCTTCACTTCTCAACTCAAAATAGTCGCATGTGAGAAAAGGGCTAACTACTGCAACATTTTGTACTTTTCAGGTTTAATAGACGGCCAGGCAGCAGATGCATCTCGAAACTTTTGTATTATGTTTGGCGAGAGCGCATCATGCCAAAATACGTCAGAAAATTATTTTCTACATTAGCTATCGTGTGGTAGTGGCATTTTATTCTTCTTCAAACCTTGAGAATTCGCATATATCGTTGACGATTAATTTCTCTCTCATGTTTACCATTGTTTGAACAACACTAAAAGAAACCCTACAAAAATTGTGCACTGTGTTATATTAAATAAAATAAAACTACCCACAATAACCCTACGACGAAAGTCTGTTTTAATAAAGCTGAGTATCTGTACACAAGCGTGCCTCTATCGAATCGAATTAGTAAAATACTACTCACTTTGATTTCGATTGGGTCTGTGTTTAATTGGTATGCTGTGTTATACTCAAGAGGTATGCAAATGTAACATTTCATGAATAAAGTTATGTGTCCCTAGAAACCCAAAATTTGCTTGTCAGCAACGGAAAGAGGCATTACCTGTTGTGCAGCATTGTAAGTTTTTCACCATTGCACTATGAGCCGAAAGTATTTTCTTGCGTTTTCCTTATCGATGTTTCATCTGCCTGCTTGTAGCTCTTTCACAGAAGGGATGAAAACGTCACAGTCAGCGAGACTGGAACCGCGACCCAGGCCAGACGCTGTTTTAGAGAGCAGCATGTTACCACAGAGATATACGTTTGGGATTCCTATTATGAGCCCAATAGTGACAAGAACTCGTAAATCGCTATTTAAAGGACAAGATTAGTTGCGATTTCTACGTGCAACAACTTTCCTGGGCTGAAAACCGTAAATGTACAGACTTTTGTTACACCTCAAGCGTTAATAACTCAGATTAATCAATGGAAATGACAGGAAAAATCAAGTGAACTTTGAGGCTTAATTCCGTGCACACCAGGAAGTAACTCGTCGATCACATAGTTGCCGAATATACCTTGCCTTGTTGCCAAATCTCAGTTACAGTACCAGCAGGAAAAGACGAACTGATGTGTTCCTACAGAGGGCTAGGAAGTGGCCATAGCTGGCATCGCAAAGATGCGGCTGGCACGGCCTCCAATGCGTCTGATATGCATTTCTGTAACTAGGTTTAGCGACTGGAGCGTAGTTACTAGTAATTATCAGAACTGACTATAAACTAAGCATCATAAATCAGTAACTCTCACAGTTGTTTATATATTCCTTTCGTAAGTGTACTCAATACTAAGATATTCATTTATGGACGTTTTCGTGCCTGGCCGATAGTCGAGCACTACAATCAAGAAAAATAAAAAACAATGTGTGTGTGTGTGAGAGAGAGAGAAAGAGAGAGAGAGAGAAATATAAAAAAGAATGAGAGAAAGAGAGAGAGAGAGTAAATATTGTTGTAAAGAAATTGCATCATGGTATGTAAAGAAATCTTTCATTAAAATGACATGTTCCACATTATTACGATCTTTCGTATTCATGATCCGTGGAACACATATTAATCGAATCAAATCAAATCTAATCTTATCACATTACTGACTAGCCATGAGGAGTAAAGAATTACAGAAATATTAGCCAATATCCGTAACCAAATCTACACTTGAAAATAAAAGACCACAGTTTTTGTAATATACCGGGACTCCTATCAAGACCCTTTCGTCTCTGTTAACTAACCACGGAAGATGTCTGATATACCTCCATTCACAAGTAACAAAGTGTGCATGCATTTAAAGATGGAGCGCATGATGAGACGTTATGTGACGGAGATACGAAACCAACACGTAATCGGATTGTTAACTAAGTAAAATCAAATGTTATGTATCGGTTTTTCTTACCAGCTGCTAGGTGTCTAGGAATCTGAAATAAGGATACAAATTTTTGTGCCTGAGCGACAATCGAACTGCACACCTACCGTCCTTCTTTATCATACACGGATATGGCTTAAGTATCAATTGGTTACTCACCGACAGTAAGATGTGTGCGTGTCTGACCAGAAATAACGACACCTATTGGGAATGATGGCAACACATGAACAGACATTAAAAATGCACATTAATTTTCACTAGCAGGCCGTTATGCACGTGATAGGGCTTGAAATGAAATTGTGAATATTTTTGTACTGGATCAGTATTTGGACACACATACTTACCTTTGGAGTAGACCTAGAGGAGACTGCAGTCTTGGGGAAAGGATCGAAATGACTGAACTATACTGTTCCGAGAGGTTCAGATCCTTGAGAGAGAAGATACGAATTCAAATCACAGTTCAGCACCCAATTTTTCTACGTCTGCAGTTCAATCAAGTACAAGTAATATAAGAGCCCTCTTCCTTTGAATGGCTATCGGTTCATCAAATAAAATAAAATTTTCTAACGTAAGTAAGTTTACTGGCGACAGTACTACTGTTTACCATTTCTTCCGCCTATGTCATTTCCCAACGTAAACTGGCTCCTCCCAGTTGGTAATGAAGGAACGTGATGTTTAATGTGGATTATGAATTATAACGTCTTTCTCTTGAGGTTATCAGAGGTAAAGTAAATCTGTTTGTGCATCTTAAAAGTAAATGCCTGAACCCAAGCATTGCACCTGAGATAGTTCGTTCCACCAGACCATTGTGGTCACATTTCCCAGCCCCAGGAGTGTGCTGTAATGGATGATATGCTTAGCTTACAAAATTAGTCACTGTGGAAAACATGCAAGTCTATTAAATGGTTAAGTAGAAGCAATCTTCTGACACAGAGATTATGCTATTCTCATGTCAGGAGAATGTAAAGACTCTTCATTTACTTGCGCCTAGAAATGGCTGTCGAATACTGCCAAACCACAACCCAAGGGATCTTACTGCCTTCCGATATACGTCGCTGTCCGTTCTTCCATATGATTTGGTCGACGTAACCTGTTTAAAGTTGTGTATGACAGAGAATGTTTTAGAAAATCAATTATTTTCCTTTGCGTTAGACAGAAAGTTTTTCATTCTAAGCTACCGAAGTTCAAAATTTTCGCAATATCAGTTCATATTTAATATTATCTTCTGTAACGTGGGAAAGTATTTCGCAGTTGCAAAACCCGCATCCGACCCATTGACCTTACGCTTAGTCGTTGACCATAAATTCTAGCTCAGAGTGACACCAGTTTAAGTAACTTAATGTAGCGAAGACTGTTTGCCAGAGCTCTTTCTCACCGGAAAATGCGCAATTAACCCATTGGGCTCCACCAGTACACTATAACAGTAATTTCTGTGTGTATGCAATGCATACGGATTGTAAAATTTAGTGGTGCTCTCTCTTCCACTTCTGTATACAATATGCCTGATCTAAACAGACCTTTTATCATCACAGGCCCTGGGCAGTGCAACATTATACTGACAACAGTAATGTGCTTTTACTGACAACCTCACTGTTCGTTTTACCTGATTTTGTAATATTTTAAATAAAACAACATGACCTTCCAGTGGGAGACATTACGTCCCCTTTTTCCTTCTGCGAAATTTGTCAGTAAGGTTTTTGACTTACAACCAGCGAAATGCGGCAGAGTACGGCCAGTAAACGATTCACAAACCACGATTTAGTGCCGTTAAGACGATTTCTTTAAACATTGTCGTAGCTGAAGGAATTTAGTTTCTTCTTAAATCGTCCTATGCAGCTACGTTCACAGATATCTCAAATAGGAAAAGCTCTTTATCCAGGTACGGAGATTGTAAAACAAACTTCCCACAGTTTGTGTCAGGTTGATCTTTTCGTCTGATAGCACTGTGTAAGTATTTTGTCTAAGAATGATCACAATCAAGCGAATCTATAATATATTTCGCTTTCTGTCACATTGGCAATAACAGTTAGGTTCAACACTATTTTAGGGAGGGATTTCTTGGCCGGCCATGTGCCTCTGAACACCACATGTGTATGAGTTCTCTGGAGCCCATTTGCTGCCTACCAGCGGGGCCTGAGGCACTGCGCTGCCTCGCCTTCTGCTGACAACGTCTGCTCCACTCCTCACTCTGGACAGTGTAACATGCTTTAATGTTGTTTAGTGGTGACCCATAAAATCTGTCTACGATTTGTGCCTCAAACTCGATAGCAACGGAGGTACAAAACCGTTTTTATTTTATGAGTATTTTATTTCACTAGTATGGAATAAATCAATGTGCCACAGAATTAATTTCATTGTTCCTGATCCAGTGTACTATAATTAAAGCGTCATATCCTGTTCTTTTTCCTTTCACAGGAGATTCTTCAGATAATTTATTTTTGTCGTGGATTCATATGTGTTAGTCAAGGCACAGAGAGTAAACGCAATGTAATGTGTTTGATTAGTTTCTCTGATTCCCTATGGTAAATGGATGCAAAACATTGTGTCAATACCTTTCAGAACATGCTCTATAGCTACTCAGGCAAATTACTTGTTTTGAGGTGCAAACATTAATTAATAGAGAAGTGAACGCTGTTAAAAAGTGATATTTAAAATATTCATTTGGATTTAAGGCAACAAAAGCAAGCAAAACACAAATATTTCTTGCACCATGCGCAACACACAAACGAAATCTCGCTGTTCTGACGTGTTGTCTGATATATTGCTTGGAAAACTTATCTGACTCATGTTGCTAAATACAGCTCTATCAGATATCAATGTGGATGCGTACCAAGCGTATAAAAGTATATTTTGAAATACACAGAAAGGCACAAAGGGATATTCGACTGAAACATAGCCATGAACAAGATTGTAACAGGGGTCGACAGCATCGACGTCTACCACCTTGACGACTCGAACGGTGGCAGAGCTCGGCCAGTTACTTACGTTTACTGGTATCAAAGCTACAGCATGAAAACACAAAAATGTTACTAACCTGAAGATCATTAACTTTGGAACCCATAGTAAAGTAAAGTAGTCATCAGTTAGAAGATTGGTTTGAACACCACAGGGCTTTAATAGGCACAGACCTGTTGGAGGTGGTATGCCGTAGCTTTCCTCCGACCTTTGAATCGACTTGCCTAGACAGTTAATAGGGGAACCTACAGTTTAACGTGGCTTTCGGACCACAGTGCAACTCGGCATTTTTCACCCATTGGTGTTAAACTAGTTTTCGACCAATGGTTCCCACAGTTACATGAACACTGCTTGTGATACCTCTTAGACAAAATACTTATGCAGTGCTCTCAGGCGAAAAGATCAACCTGACACAAATTGTGGGAAGTTTGTTTTACAACCTTCGTACCTGGATAAAAAGCTTTTCCTATTTGAGATATCTGTGAGCGTAGCTGCATAGGACGATTTAAGGAGAAACTAAATTCCTTCAGCTACGACAATGTTTAAAGAAATCGTCTTAACGGCACTAAATCGTGGTTTGTGGATCGTTTACCAACCGTACTCTGCCGCATTTCGCTGATTGTAAGTCAAAAAGCTTACTGACAAATTCCACAGAAGGAAAAGGGGGACGAAATGTCTCCCACTGGAAGGTCATGTTGTTTTATTTAAATGATTACAAAATCAGGTAAAACGAACAGTGAGGTTGTCAGTAAAAGCACATTTCTGCCGTGCTTGGGTAGCTCAGCTGGTAGAGCACTTGCCCGCGAAAGGCAAAGGTGATGAGTTCGAATCTCGGTCCGGCACACAGTTTTAATCTGCCAGGAAGTTTCATATCATCGCACACTCCGCTGCAGAGTGAAAATCTCATTCTGGAAACATCCCCCAGGCTGTGGCTAAGCCATGTCTCCGCAATATCCTTTCTTTCAGGAGTGCTAGTTCTGCAGGGTTCGCAGGAGAGCTTCTGTAAAGTTTGGAAGGTAGGAGACGAGATAATGACAGAAGTAAAGCTATGAGGACGGGGCGTGAGTCGTGCTTGGGTAGCTCAATGGGTAGAGCACTTGCCCGCGAAAGGCAAAGGACCCGAGCTCGAGTCTCTGTCCGGCACACAGATTTAATCTGCCAGGAAGTTTCACATTACTGTTGTCAGTATAATGTTGCACTGCCCAGGGCCTGTGATGACAAGAGGCCCGTCTGGATCGGGCATATTGTATATAGAAGTGGAAGAGAGAGCACCACTAAATTTTACAATCCGTATGCGTTGCATACACACAGAAATTACTGTTACAGTGTACTTATGGAGCCCAATGGGTTAATTGCGTATTTCCCGGTGAGAAAAAGCACCAGCAAACAGTCTTCGCTACATTAGGTTACTTAAACTGGTGTCACTCTGAGCTAGAATTTATGGTCAGCGTCTAAGCGTAAGGTCAATGGGTCGGATGCAGGTTTTGCAACTGTGAAATACTTTCCACATTATAGAAGCGAATATTAAATTAGAACTGATATTGTGACAATTTTGAACTACAGTAGTTTAGAATGAAAAACTTTCTGTCTAACGCAAAGGAAAATAATTGATTTTCTACAACATTCTCTGTCATACACAACTTGAAACAGGTCACGTCCACCAAATCATATGGAAGAACAGACAGCGACGTATATCGGAAGGCAGTAAGATCCCTTGGGTTGTGGTTTGGCAGTATTCGACAGCCATTTCTAGGCGCAAGTAAATGAAGAAAGACAGTGAGTTTGTGTTATCAAGTGACGTCTTTAGCAATTACTTCAGTTTTTATGTAATCTACGAGTAACTGCTGATATTTGATATTAACATGAAAAGAATAGCCGGCCGAAGTGGCCGAGCAGTTTTAGGTGCTTCAGACTGGAACCACGCGACCGATACGGTTGCAGGTTCGAATCCTGCCTCGGGCATGGATGTGTATGACGCCCTTAGGTTAGTTAGGTTTAAGTTGGTCTAAGTTCTAGGGGACTGATGACTTCAGAAGTTAAGTCCCACAGTGCTCAGAGCCATGAATAGAATTCCGTAGACAGGAAAAGAACCTGTTCCTGGCAACTACTTCTATAATGAACATCAGGCATTAAATGATGTTCAAGCACATGTGTTCAAGCAGCGGTATGAAGAAAATGGTAGTAATAATGACGGTAATATTCGAATTATCCAGTAATTTCGCACTTCGCAGTGGATTTTCTCGAACTAAGAAAGTTGCTGAATTAGTGAAAATTTCAAAATGGCTTCACATCGAGGATATGATGCCTAGAAGAGTCTTTAGATCCTGCTGACATGAGAATAGCATAATCTCTGTGTCAGAAAATTGCTTCTACTTAACCATTTAATAGACTTGCATGTTTTCCATCGTGACTAATTTTGTAAGCTAAGCATATCATCCGTTACAGCACAGTCCTGGGGTTGGGAAATGTGGCCACAATGGTCTGGTGGAACGAACTATCTCAGGTGCAATGCGTGGGTTCACCATTTACTTTTAAGAGGCACAAACAGATTTACTTTACCCCTGGTAACATCAAGATAAAAAAAACGTTATAATTCATAATCCACATTAAACATCACGTTCCTTCATTACCAACTGGGAGGAACCAGTTTACGTTGGGAAATGACACAGGCGGAAGAAATGGTAAACAGTAATACTGTCGCCAGTAAACTTACTTACGTTAGAAAATTTTATTTTATTTGATGAACCGATAGCCATTCAAAGGAAGAGGGCTCTTATATTATTTGTACTTGATTGAACGGCAGACGTAGAAAAATTTGGTGCTGGACTGTGATTTGAATTAGTATCTCCTCTCTCGAGGATCTGAATCTCTCGGAACAGTATAGTTCAATCATTTCGTTCCTTTCCCCAAGGCTGCAGTCTCCTCTAGGTCTACTCCAAAGGTAAGCATGTGGATCTGAATACTAATCCAGTAAAAAAATATTCATAATTTCATTTCAAGCCGTATCACGTGCATAACGGCCTGCTAGTGAAAATTAATATGCACTTTTAATATCTGTTCATGTGTTGCCAACATTCCCAATAGGTATCGTTATTTCTGGTCAGACACGCACACATCTTACTGTTGGTGAGTAACCAATTGATACTTGAGCCATATTCGTGGATGATAAAGAAGAATGGTAGGTATGCAGTTCGATTGTCGCTCAGGTACAAAAATTTGTATCCTTATTTCAGATTCCTAGACACCTAGCAGCTGGTAAGAAAAACCGATACATAACATTTGATTTTACTTAGTTAACAATCCGATTACGTGTTGGTTTCGTATCTCCGTCACAGAACTTCTCATCATGCGCTCCATCTTTAAATGCATGCACACTTTGTTACTTGTGAATGGAGGTATATCAGACATCTTCCGTGGTTAGTTAACAGAGACGAAAGGGTCTTGATAGGAGTCCCGGTATATTACAAAAACTGTGGTCTTTTATTTTCAAGTGTAGATTTGGTTACCGATATTGGCGAATATTTCTGTAATTCATTACTCTTCATGGCTAGTCAGCAATATGATAAGATTAGATTTGATTTGATTCGATTAATATTTGTTCCATAGATCATGAATACGAAAGATCGTAATAATGTGGAAAATGTCATTTTAATGAAAGATTTCTTTACATACCATGGTGCAATTTCTTTACAACAATATTTACTCCCTCTCTCATTCTTTTTTATATTTCTCTCTCTCTCTCTCTTTTTCTCTCTCTCTCACACACACACATTGTTTTTTATTTTTCTTGATTGTAGTGCTCGACTATCGGCCAGGCACGAAAACGTCCATAAATGAATATCTTAGTTTTGAGTACACTTACGAAAGGAATATATAAACAACTATGAGAGTTACTGATTTATGATGCTTAGTTTATAGTCAGTCCTGGTTATTATTAGTAACAACGCTCCAGTCGCTAAACCTAGTTACAGAAATGCATATCAGACGCATTGGAGGCCGTGCCAGCCGCATCTTTGCGATGCCAGCTATGGCCACTTCCTAGCCCTCTGTAGGAACACATCAGTTCGTCTTTTCCTGCTGGTACTGTAACTGAGATTTGGCAACAAGGCAAGGTATGTTTGGCAACTATGTGATCGACGAGTTACTTCCTGGTGTGCACGGAATTAAGCCTCAAAGTTCACTTGATTTTTCCTGTCATTTCCATTGATTAATCTGAGTTATTAACGCTTGAGCTGTAACAAAAGTCTGTACATTTACGGTTTTCAGCCCAGGAAAGCCGTTACACGTGGAAATCGCAACTAATCTTGTCCTTTAAATAGCGATTTACGAGTTCTTGTTACTATTGGGCTCGTAATAGGAATCCCAAAGGTATACCTCTGTGGTAACATGCTGCTCTCTAAAAAAGCATCTGGCCTGGGTCGCGGTTCCAGTCTCGCTGACTGTGACGTTTTCATCCCTTCTGTGAAAGATCTACAAGCAGGCAGATGAATCATCGATAAGGAAAACGCAAGAAAATACTTTCGGCTCATAGTGCAATGGTGAAAAACTTACAATGCTGCACAACAGGTAATGCCTCTTTCCGTTGCTGACAAGCAAATTTTGGGTTTCTAGGGATACATAACTTTATTCATGAAATGTTACATTTGCATACCTCTTGAGTATAACACAGCATACCAATTAAACACAGACCCAATCGAAATCAAAGTGAGTAGTATTTTACTAATTCGATTCGATAGAGGCACGCTTGTGTACAGATACTCAGCTTTATTAAAACAGACTTTCGTCGTAGGGTTATTGTGGGTAGTTTTATTTTATTTAATATAATACAGTGCACAATTTTTGTAGGGTTTCTTTTAGAGTTGTTTAAACAATAATAAACATGAGAGAGAACTTAATCGTCAACGATATATGCGAATTCTCTGATGTTAGGTATAACAGTCTGACAATGCACATGCAGTTTATTGTTTACATGCATGTAGAAAACTTGTTCTGAATTAAAGCTGTCAAACAAAGTTTGAAGAAGAATAAAATGCCACTACCACACGACAGCTAATGTAGAAAATACTTATCTGACGTATTTTGGCACGATGCGCTCTCGCCAAACATAATACAAAAGTTTCGAGATGCATCTGCTGCCTGGCCGTCTATTAAACCTGAAAAGAACAAAATGTCGCACTATTTAGCCCTTTTTCCACATGCGAATATTTTGAGTTGAGAAGTGAAGGGAATTATGTTCAAAGTTCCATTAGAGTGATAACTTCAGCAGACAGCAGAATTTCGTATTGAAAATGTATGAGTGAATGTATTTCAACTCGCGACGAGTTGTCTACAGTGCATTATACTTACCGCTACACTACTAGCTGAACTGTAGCTACGCTTGCTCAACAAGTCAACAACAAATCCTACATATCTTCCGCATTCCACAGTGTTGTGAGATAATGGATATGGACGGATGTAGACTTGAGAGAGATAGACAGTTACAACTTTTCTTTTGCACTGCACGACGCTTTCGACAAACAGTTAGCGCAATAGAGTTGCTCAAAAGGAAAGAAACACTTCCTATTTAAATTTCTGCATCCTACACTGTTGGCAGTTCTGTGTAAGTGGCAGTTACGTGATTTCGTTTCGGTGATTAAAAAATAGAGTCGAATGTATGTACTGGGTAGCCGAGGCAGCTATTTCATTGCGATTCGGTCAAGCAAGTAAATGAATCTACTGAACATACTGCAAACCACCACAGGGAGCCTGTGTGTCAGAATTATCATCCAGTGTGTCGCAACGATGTTACAATAAAAAATGAGCCACAGAGATGCGTGTCTGGTGGACTTGTGTTGCTGAGAGGATCGTATATTGAAGGTCTGGGTTCAATTCCAACTTCTTCCGATGATTTTTGATAGGGAGAGACAGATTCTATTCTCTTCTGGCTACGCCAAGTGACGAAGGTATAATGGAATTGTGGTCTGAAACTCACATTAAACATGATATTCCTTCTCTACCAAGTAGACGTTGAACCAAAATAAAGTTAGGAGTGGCGACATGTAGAAACTCTATCACCAGTAACTTTTCTTATACTATTTATTTCTAGTGACGAAACAAACGCTTTGTAGGGTCACAGGACACTTATTCCATCTTTTATTTGAGCTTCTGTATGTCGATAAAACTGGTTCTGAACTGGGAATGCTACTCAGACCGCCCTTAACACGGAATTTGATCCCTTGGTGACAATACAGCTCAACTACAATTTGTTATTAGTTCAAACCTACAGATTCCTCAACATCTCCACATATTGCGCGTGAATGGGTTCGAATCCTGGCCCGGCACTAAAGTTTTCATTATGTATTATCAAGCTCTGGCATGAGAACACCTATTTGCTGGTGGATAATAATTTTGATTTTTAGTGTATTTTCATTCGTTGTCTACACTAACGGTATCTGATGTTTTTGACTCCCAGTGAGACACAGAACTACACTCCTGGAAATTGAAATAAGAACACCGTGAATTCATTTTCCCAGGAAGGGGAAACTTTATTGACACATTCCTGGGGTCAGATACATCACATGATCACACTGACAGAACCACAGGCACATAGACACAGGCAACAGAGCACGCACAATGTCGGCACTAGTACAGTGTATATCCACCTTTCGCAGCAATGCAGGCTGCTATTCTCCCATGGAGACGATCGTAGAGATGCTGGATGTATTCCTGTGGAATGGCTTGCCATGCCATTTCCACCTGGCGCCTCAGTTGGACCAGCGTTCGTGCTGGACGTGCAGACCGCGTGAGACGACGCTTCATCCAGTCCCAAACATGCTCAATGGGGGACAGATCCGGAGATCTTGCTGGCCAGGGTAGTTGACTTACACCTTCTAGAGCACGTTGGGTGGCACGGGATACATGCGGACGTGCATTGTCCTGTTGGAACAGCAAGTTCCCTTGCCGGTCTAGGAATGGTAGAACGATGGGTTCGATGACGGTTTGGATGTACCGTGCACTATTCAGTGTCCCCTCGACGATCACCAGTGGTGTATGGCCAGTGTAGGAGATCGCTCCCCACACCATGATGCCGGGTGTTGGCCCTGTGTGCCTCGGTCGTATGCAGTCCTGATTGTGGCGCTCACCTGCACGGCGCCAAACACGCATACGACCATCATTGGCAGCAAGGCAGAAGCGACTCTCATCGCTGAAGACGACACGTCTCCATTCGTCCCTCCACTCACGCCTGTCGCGACACCACTGGAGGCGGGCTGCACGATGTTGGGGCGTGAGCGGAAGACGGCCTAACGGTGTGCGGGACCGTAGCCCAGCTTCATGGAGACGGTTGCGAATGGTCCTCGCCGATACCCCAGGAGCAACAGTGTCCCTAATTTGCTGGGAAGTGGCGTTGCGGTCCCCTACGGCACTGCGTAGGATCCTACGGTCTTGGCGTGCATCCGTGCGTCGCTGCGGTCCGGTCCCAGGTCGACGGGCACGTGCACCTTCCGCCGACCACTGGCGACAACATCGATGTACTGTGGAGACCTCACGCCCCACGTGTTGAGCAATTCGGCGGTACGTCCACCCGGCCTCCCGCATGCCCACTATACGCCCTCGCTCAAAGTCCGTCAACTGCACATACGGTTCACGTCCACGCCGTCGCGGCATGCTACCAGTGTTAAAGACTGCGATGGAGCTCCGTATGCCACGGCAAACTGGCTGACACTGATGGCGGCGGTGCACAAATGCTGCGCAGCTAGCGCCATTCGACGGCCAACACCGCGGTTCCTGGTGTGTCCGCTGTGCCGTGCGTGTGATCATTGCTTGTACAGCCCTCTCGCAGTGTCCGGAGCAAGTATGGTGGGTCTGACACACCGGTGTCAATGTGTTCTTTTTTCCATTTCCAGGAGTGTATTTGCGAGATCACTGTAAGTTCAGGGATGTTATTCCGAGCTGCTGGTGGAGAAAAATTCGGTAGCTGACGCCTGTTTGTGTGTAGTCAACAACGATATGTGTGGGGTTCGATTACCAGTCAGCACTGAACTCTTTGTCATATTATTTCTAGTTCAAACATGTTGACATGTTGTTGCTGGTGTAACAAACCCATATTTAACGTTCGTTTTCTCTAGAATATGGCAGCGATAGGTGCCGGGTTGGAGTCCTGGGCAGGAAAAAATTAATATTTCGTATCGTCACTTCAGTTGCCGAGAAAATCCTACATGTCACAGTTCATTGTGCTTCGATAACAATCCGATTATGTTCAGGGTTCGAATCCCTGTCCAACACAAAGCTTTACCTCACGACATTTCATGTAAGTTACTTGTGAAGAAGCAATATTTAACATCTCTCGTAGTTCGTTAACAGGGACAACAGATGCTGGGTAGGAATTCGCGCCCGTTAAAAATGTTTACGTAATGTAATTTAAAGTTGATATTTCCTAACTTATACTGTCTAATATCGAGGTATGCCTAGTCAGGAATGACTGTTAGTTTCCGTCAGTCACGAAATCTTTGCTTAGTCTGCTTGACCTGGGTTTGAGTCCATATGCAGAAGGAGACGGTTCGTCGTGTCATTTGAAGTTCATACATATTTTCAACTAGCAGCTCGTGAAAAACTTAAATTTTTGATGTCATTTTGTGTTAAATAATAAGTACGGTATGTTACTTTGATGAGGAAATCATGAATATGACGAACTTAATACGTGCGTTACCTATCTCGTATAATAATGACAGTGGTAACATTTGAGGTACGCCATTTATTGTAATAAATGTGAGCTTACAAGCCTTAAGGACAGTCTTATCTGTGATAAGGTGTTCCATAATATTTGTAGTATCGTGTTACTACTTTACATATTGAGTTATTGCGATATAGAGATGTGTTTTCTAGTGGTTATTTGTTGGAACCGTTTTCAATAGTCAAACGACTGTACCGAGGAGCGATTAGAGAACCTGCTAGACAGCTGCGTTATGAGGGTTGTATGCGAATCAGGCGAAATGCAAATCAGGTCGTTCGGATACTTTAAACACGACTGTACCTCGGTCAATACTGCACCGTGTAGTTCACCAACGTCTTCGTATGTGTGCTTACAAAGTGCAAATTCTGCATCATCTGACGCTGAACGACAAACCACGCTGACAACAATTTGCTGCGGATAAGCTGCAGCGTATTGATGAGGATGCCAGCTTCCTGGAAAGATGTTTATTCTCAGATGAGGCAACCTTTCATCTATCAGGAAGGGTTAATAGGCATAATGTTCGGATTTTGGGTTCGCAAAATCCCCACATTGTCACTGAACATGTTCGTGATATCCCTAAACTAAATGTGTGGTGTGGGCTAATGCATGACAGGAGTTTTGGACCGTTATTCTTTGCGGAGCAAACATTGAATGGGTCAGTGTATCTGTACATGTTGGAGCAGTTTGTGTGCCCTCAGATACAAGACTTCCAACACAACATTATTTTTCAACAAGATGGAGCTCCGCCACATTGGTCAATAGCTGTTCGCAAGTTCCTGGATAGGAAATTTCCCAGTCGTTGGATCTGACGCGGTGGACCCATTGCCTGGCCACCACGTTCGTGAAGAATCGACTGTATGCGACCAAAGTGAACGATATTCCTACGTTGCGACATCGCATCACTAATGGGATTGCGACAATAACAGAGGAAATAATGTTACAAAGAACTTGGCAAGCCGGCCGCGGTGGTCTCGCGGTTCTAGGCGCGCGGTCCGGAACCGTGCGATTGCTACGGTCGCAGGTTCGAATCCTGCCTCGGGCATGGATGTGTGTGATGTCCTTAGGTTAGTCAGGTTTAAGTAGTTCTAAGTTCTAGGGGACTGATGACCACGGCAGTTGAGTCCCATAGTGCTCAGAGCCATTTGAGCCATTTTTTTGAACTTGGCAAGAAATTGAATATAGACTCGATATTCTTTGTGCTACAGATGGTTTACATGTAGAGGTGTATTGATGATAAATAAATAAATTCTTTGCGATGCTCTACAATGTGGTACATTTTTCATTGTCGTATGTACTGTGATTTTTTTTCCTGGGTCTTGGAAATCATGGAGGTTTGAGTGGTACACCCTGTATTTTATAGAGGCGTGGAGGGCTAACAATTCTCTACCAAACGCCTGTATTGTTGCTGCCTTGGCATCAGCTTCAAGGAGAAAAGGGTGAGAGGCTGCCAA
The DNA here is from genome assembly GCF_021461385.2 of Schistocerca piceifrons. Taxonomy (NCBI): domain Eukaryota; kingdom Metazoa; phylum Arthropoda; class Insecta; order Orthoptera; family Acrididae; genus Schistocerca; species Schistocerca piceifrons. The sequence goes on along the minus strand of NC_060140.1, from coordinate 434,653,155 downwards.
GCATCGTTTACATATTATTGTAGTAGGGCGCCGTTTACTGATTGGCTCGCGTCAACGACAGTGGCTGGCGTCAACAACAAGCGCGAGAGGAGCGTCCAAAGCAGGAAGTGCTAGTAGTACCGCCTCAACTATGACCACATAAAACAAATAGTGGGACAAGCAGATGCCATACTCAGATTCATAGGAAGAATCTTAAGGAAATGTAACTCATCCACGAAAGAAGTGGCTTATATGGCGCTTGTTCGACACATTCTTGAGTATTGTTCATGTATCTGTGTTACCTGTCAGATAGGACTGATAGAAGAGATAGAGAAGATCCAACGAAGAGCGGCAGGTTTCGTCACAGGATCGCTTAGTCGGCACGGGAGCGTTACGGAGATGCTTAACGAACTCCACTGGCAGACGTTACATGAGAAGCGTTGTACATCACAGAGGGATTTACTATTGAAATTTCGAGAGAGCACTTTCCGGGAAGGGTCAGACAACATATTACTTTCCCCTACATACGTCTCGCAAAAGGAGAAAATTCGAGAAATTAGAGCCAATACTGAGGCTTACCGACTGTCATTCTTCCCACACGCTATTCGCAAGTGGAACAGGGTTGGAGGGCTCAGTTAGCGGCACAAAAAGTACCCTCCGCTACAGACCATTAGGTGGCTTGCGGAATATGATGTAGATGTAGATGCTTCGCTTCGCCGTTAGAGTTTTTAGATCCCTGCTGCATGGGGCAAGTGGCAACGATAAAAGTTGAGGACCCCAAAGAACCGGCGCAATTCCATGGCCATTTCTGATCGAGCTATGCTGAGGATAGCCTCTATCGTTTCTGGCAGCGAGCGTGGGCTCTCAGAGGAAATAAAGTATCCCAAGAATGTAATTTCTGCACTACCGAACAAGCACTTCGATATATTCAAAACGATTCCAAACTCTCCGTTGTCAAAACCGTTCAAACTTCTTAACTGATACAGATCCCATAACGCGCTGCAGTACGGAGCTTTACCGACGATCATTTCTTTCACGTACGTTTTGTCAATGGAACAGAAAAAGGAGAGGGGAGAGGCAGTGGCAGTGGTGCAAAAAGTACCCTCCACCACGTACCGCAAGACGTATTGTGGTATGTCGACGTGGGTGGATATGTAGACTGTTGAACAAGCTTTCGTATTAGTTTTATATCGTGCTGATGGCGAACCAGCATAATATTCTTCTAAACTGGTTGAGAAACTTCCAGGTTCGGTACGCGGCTTTGAAATGCAACGGTCAATAATACTACGCTCTTATTCGATTCAAGATAGTGTATTTTCTTGTTTCGCATGGCAAATTTTTTACTCTAGAAGAGCAACGGCTTCTGTAACTGAACAGCAGTGGCTCACGATAGTGAGCTCATTTTGTCGTCTTGTTACTGCACACTGTAGCTGGCCTCTGACTATGTTACACATGTGGCAGTGTTTTTTTAAATGTAAGATGCATACATAATACATAACATAGAGTATTGTACTGAGACAATGATTGTAGGGTAGTAGATGTAGCATCGCCGTCCTGGACAAGCTTCTAATGGTGGTGGTTTGCCAATGCCTTCCTCTGACCTGTTATGAAGTGCCAAGTGTGCATCTCTAAAGCGTTGATGAATGTGATGGGTACTTATACAGTGCGGTGTTGCGTTTGTGTTGTTAACGACGAAGGGAAGGGAGAGAGGGTCAAACTCCACGCCGTCACGGCGCCTACTCCTCCCGAAGAGCATGAAGGGGGCCTCCGACTCTTTATGTCCCCTACGACGGACTGATCACAACAGTGCCACATGCCCTCACTTCATCAGACACTGCTGAGAGTTTTGGAATTTAATCCAGGACGCTGGCGCAAAGACTGGTGATTCGGGAACTTTACGCCGCCACCTCTCCTCTCCGCCGGCCAAATATTAGCTGTGAAAATATTCTTCTCTCTCGCGGTCTCGTGCGATTTGTGTGTGTGAAAATATTCTTCTCTCTCACGCTCTCGTGCGATTTGTGTGTGTGTCTTTCGAAAGCTGTTTGCTCCCTTATTGTGACGTCGACGAATCTCTTCGTGTACCACAGCTTCATGCAATGCTGTCGGATAGCCATTCACCGTAATCACAGGCGCACTGTCATGTCAAAATTCAGTAAAAAAACAAGGCAAAGTAAGGTTATAGTATTTATTTTGCAATTTCTTCTGTACATGATTTATCTCTGTATCGATGGGAGGGGGTAAGCAGTTCCGGCATTTGCCTTACAACCAAGGAAAACCTCCCGAAAACCCTGGTCGGAACTGAGGGTCCGTGGTCAGCTGGACGCACTGGATGGGGCGGCGACGCTGGTAGTCAGCTGGACACACTGGATGTGGCGGCGACGCTAAGCATCTGTCATGTAGAGGCGTCATGCGTGACACAGGCGTGAAGAGTCGGTAGAGTCCCTCTCTGCCTCTGCGTAGGGTGGCCGACACGTAGCAGACCATCACCGGCCCGCAGCGTAGTGTCGCACTGTCCACGGAAAACAGTCCGGTTCGTTCCAGCACGAGAGGCAAGCACGGAGCGAAGGCAGCTTTACACAGCAAAAATTTTTCACGTGAGTGCAGATAAGTTCGTGACACCACAGACCTGCCGGCGAATATGCCTCTGCGACTCACGTCTGCGGCTCTTACATCTGCGAATCACACGCCTGTTCGATACGCTTCTGTGGTTCAGCACGTCTGGAACTACTCTTCTATGATTCCTGCATGTATGGGGGCAGTACATCTGGGACATACAATTTTTGCACGCAGGGTTGTGACTCACGTAGTATTTAGGACTACATACCTGACCCTCCTACGTGTCTGTACTGTTACATCTGCGAATCGAGTTGACGGGGACGCTAAGCTGCGCATCTGAGTCTAGGCAATGAGTCAGCGCGAGTCTATACTAGGCAGCCAAGAGTCTAAGCGTCAGCGACTCTACATTGCACGGCCAAGAATCTACGCTAAGCAGCCTACGCTACACGTACACGAGACTACACTTTGTGCTCACTCGCCAACGGTCAGTCCCGACAGTCTGAAGTACTAACCGTAAAGACCCTCCTGCGAAAGACCGACGAACGGTCCAGCAAGGCAACGCATGGCCTAAAGGTCCAGCGCACGGTCTTCTGGGTAACACACGTGGTAGCAACAGGACTGGCACCGCGGCTATAAGGCGTTTGCCATTGCCCTTGCAGTGTTCTTCTCCTGACCGAAGCATCGCGTAAGCTCGAGGACACACAGTGTAGGCTCGTGGACGTTTAGTGTAGGTGCATAGCGTAGATTCACGGACGCGTAACTACTTAAGAGTAGCAGATGCGCAGACTTGTGGAGACACAGCACAGACTCGCAGACCGCGTACTGCTGGAAAGATTCTCAGACGCGCAGCGTGGAGTCGTCGACGGCTTCGTTCACAGACGAGCAGTGTACAAAAACGCAGCAGTCCTGGATGTGGAGTCCCAAATTCGTCCGAGTCACAGTCCTGTAAGCACAAACGGTGAAGAGTCCCAGACGTACTTTCACACACATGTAGGTGTCACAGAAGAGTAGTCCCGCACAGATATGGTGAACCACAGAGGCGTACAGTCGCCAGCGCGTATCGTTCAGGCGTGTAACTCGCAGATGTGAAGAGTCGCAGACGCCAACACCTGTAGACGCGTAGTCGCCGAACAACCTGTCGAGTCACAGACTTGGCTACACTCAGGTGAAAACTCGCAGCTGCCGTCACCCCGTGTTGCCCTCACTTGCTGCTGAACTGGACTAAATTTCATGCACAGGGAGCTTCCTTATATAGCCACCGCGGCTCTGTTGAGCTGCTGTTTCCGAGGAAACCCGTAGCTATATTGTTGCCTCGCCGCACTGGTTCTAATGTTACAACAATCGGTAGCATATTTCACGTGTATACTCCTTATAATACCTATTAAGACACAGTGATCCAGCTCTTTCCGAGAATGTTGCTTTTAGCAGTTCTGGCGTATATTATTACTGGTTCCGATTTGGAACCTCTAAGCAATTGAAGAAACGTGTTCTCTAATCTCGATCTCCACCAACATTTTACGTCATCCGTTAGGATTTTCACTCCGAAAACAGCAGACTTCTGTCCGAGCTTCTTCTTTTTAGGTCATCGGTCTTCTGATTGGTTTGACGCGGCCTGCTACGAATTCCTATCCTGTGCCAAATTCTTCATCTCAGAGTAGCACTTGTAACCTACGTCCTCATTTATTTGTTGAATGTATTCCAATCTTCCTCTACAGTTTTGTCTTCTACAGCTGCGTACAGCCCCTTCTCCTTCTCAGTGTCTTCCACATACTCCTTTCTTCTCCGATAAAGAGGCCGTTGTCTGCACCTCAGTGGGTTTGAACGAAGTCGTATAATAAGGTACGAGAAGTTGGATGTTACTTCTGCGATACTGCAGAAAGGTTTAGCCACTGTACATGATTGCTAGCAGCGGTAGTCACGGGAACGTATGGTCGCAGGATGACCGGGCTCCAGACGGCCACGCAGCACTTTTTTTTCTGAGTGGTTTGATGCGACCTCCCACGAATTCCTCTCCTGTGCCAACCTCTTCATCTCAGAGTAGCACTTGCAACATACGTTCTCAATTATTTGCTGGACATATACCAGTCTCTGTCTTCTTCTACAGTTTTAGCTCTCTACAGCTCCCGCTAGTCCCATGGAAGTTATTCCCTGATGTCTTAACAGCTGATCTTATCATATTGCCGCTTCTCCTTGTCAGTGTTTCCCACATATTCCTATGCTGTGCGATTCTGCGCAGAACCTCCTCATACCTCACCTTATCAGTCCACCTAATTTTCAACATTCGCTAGTAGCACCACATCTCAAATGCTTCCATTCTCTTCTGCTTCGATTTTCCCACAGTCCATGTTTCACCACCATACATTGCTCTGCTCCAAACGTACATTCTCAGAAATTTCTTCCTCAAATTAAGACCTATGTTTGATACTAGTAGACTTCTCTTGGTCAGGAATGCACTTTTTGCCAGTGCTAGTCTGTTTTTTATGCCCTTCTTGCTCCGTCCGTCATTGGTTACTTTGCTGCATAGGTAGTAGAATTCCTTACTTTGTGGCCACCAATCCTAATGTTAAGTTTCTTTCTGTTCTCATTTCTACTACTTCTCATTACTTTTGTCTTTCTTCGATTTACTCTCAGTCCATATTCTGTACTCATTAGATTGTTCATTCCATTCAGCATATCAAGTGATTCTTCTTCACTTTCATTCAGGATACCAGTGTCATCAACGAATTGTATCACTGATATCTTTCCCCTTGAGTTTTAATTCCATTCCTGAAACTTTCTTTTATTTCCATCATTGTTTCTTCGATGCACAGGTTGAACAGTGTTGGTGTCTTACACACTTTTTAATGCGAACACCTAGCTCTTGGTCGTCACAGAGCGAGGTGATGTAGTGGTTAGCACACTGCACTCGCATTCGGGAGGACGATGGTTCAAACCGGCTTCCGACCATCCAGATTTAGGTTTTCCGTGATTTCCGTAAATCCCTTCAGGCAAATACCGGGATGGTTCCTTCCCTAATTCGAGCTTGTGCTCCGTATGTAATAACCACGATGTCGACGGGACGTTAAACACTGATCTCCTCCTCCTCTTGCGTATTGTATGTTACCCCTCTCTACCTATAGCTTACCTCTATTTTTCTCAGAATTTCAAACATCTTGCACCATTTCACATTTCCGAATGCTTTTTCCAGGTCGACAAGTCCTATGGACGTGTCTTGATTTTTCTTTAGTCGTTCTTCCATCATTAACGACAACGTCAGAATTCCGTCTCTAGTGCCCTTACCTTTTCTAAATTCAAACTAATCGTCATCTAGCACATTCTCAATTTTCTTTTCCATTATCCTGTATATTATTATTGACAGCAACTTGGATGCAAGAGCTTGTTAATTCTCGCACTTGTCAGCTCTTGCAGCCTTCAATTTGTGTGGATGATATTTTTTCCGAAAGTCAGATAGTATGTCACCAAACTCATACATTCTACACAACAACGTGAATAATCGTTTTGTTGCTGCTTCAATGTGCTCTTTCCACCTATCCGCTCTCTCCTCTGCGTTTAACAGTGGAACTCCCGTTGCAGTCTTTAATGTTACCTCCCTTGCTTTTAATGTCTCCGAAGGTTGTTTTGACTCTACTATATGCTGAGTCAGTCCTTCCGACAATCATTTCTATTTAGATTTTTTTACATTTTTCATGCAGCCACTTCGTCTTAGCTTCTCTACACTTCCTGTTTATTTCATTGCTCAGCGACTTATATTTCTGTAGTACTGAATTTCCCTGAAAATTTTTGTACTTCCTTCTCTCATCGATCAGAAAACGTATTTCTTCTGTTACCCATGGTTTCTTTGCAGCTACCTTCTTTGTACCTTGCTTTTCTTTCCAATTTCTGTAATTGCTCTTTTTGGAGACGTCCATTCCTCTTCAAATGTACTGCCTACCGAGCTATTCCTTATCACTCTACTATGGCATTAGCGAAATTCAAGCGTGTCTCGTCATCCCTTGGTACTTCTCTATCCCACTTCTTTGCGTATTGATTCTTCCTGACTAATGTCTTAAACTTCAGCCCACCCTTCATCACTACTACTTTGTGATCTTAGTCAGTATGTGCTCCTGGGTACGCCTTACAATCCAGTATTTGATTTCGGAATCTCTGTTTGACCTGATGTAATCTAACTGAAATCTTCCCGAATCACCTGGTCTTTTCCAAGTATACCTCCTCCTCTTGTGATTCTTGAACAGAGTATTCGCTATTACTAGCTGAAATTTGTTACAGAACTCAATTAGTCTTTCTCCTCTCTCATTCCTTGTCCCAGTTCCACATTCTCATGCAACCTTTTCTTCCACTCCTTTCCTTACAACTACATTCTAGTCCCCAATGACTATTAGATTTTCATCTCCCTTTACGTCCTGTATTATCCTTTCAATGTCCTCATATACTTTCTCTGTCTCTAAAAAAATCCTTATTATTTGGATGTTTTGAATGAAAAAGAAATACATAATTCGATCTGCAATCTTTTTGAAGTGAAATACCCCATCTTAACTAAGAATGTTTGCACCTGCTTTCATTTCGTTACACACGAAAAAATGAATACTTTTTAGACACTTAGAAATTCATCAATAGTTACATGGCGAACACAAAGCCAATATACACACGTATTTCTGTCTAATCTTCGGGAATCTTTATAGATATTTCAGTGTGTGAGATGATGACTGTGTAACACGTCAGAACACGGAGTCCAACGCTCTACCACAAAAACGAATTCCTGTAGACAATGTACAGGGAATGTGACGGGGTACAACAAGAATACAACAACGCCGAAGCTACAGACCAATCATTGGACAGATTACATGAGCAGAGAGTGGCAGAAAATGTTCTTCGTAACTTTTGTCTTAGGACTTGATGATGTGATGGCTCTTAGGAGTACCATAGAAACCGCGAGGGAGTTCTGATATTGTCAGCTGTTTCCTGTAGCGCCTTACAAAAGTGGTGGAATATCTGTGAAATAACTAATGTCGAAAAGGTGTTACATGTCCGCAACACATCGATGAAAATAGAGTCGTAGTTGTTACCGTTGTGTGATGCAGAACATGTAGCAATTTGAATGCTGAACTGATAGAGGGTTACAATTCTAGAGGCAGAAAATTCGGTTTTGGATAGTGAATCATGGAATCTGTTACACCAGTAACTGGCCGTGTCGGAATACCACAGCTTCTACGACGTTGCCTATTCGAGAAATGTATCTTGGGGCAAACTCCCATGGCTGCAGTGTTACCCTATGGGAAACATTGAAATGTGACACTATCAGAATGCAGCATAGAAGACATAGACAGAAGTAATATTATCTCTAACCTTTTGAATCCATTAATGAATTATGTCGTTCCCCCAGGGCGCTGCATTTTCCAGAAACTACTGTGATTATTTTTGTTTCAGAATTTGAGGAGCGTCTACAGAATCCAATACGTCTAGGACGCCACATGATTCTAAAGGCTATGCCAAACGGCTTGCAGTTGTTTTGAACACCAGACGTAGGGCAACATACACTGGGTACCTGATAACATAGTGCAAAACACCTATTTACAGCAAGTACTTGAAGTTAGGCCAGCCTTCCGATAGTCACCCATAAGGACAGAATAACCGTAACCGTATTCTGAATAAGTCTGAAAAGTAATCGAGAAGTACTGGCAGAAATGAAGCTCTGGTGCTTGTTGTGAAACGTACCAGGATAGCTAATTTAGGAAGAAAACTGGCCACGAAAGGGAAGGTTCCGTTTGGAGATCTGGACCAGCACATAGTTTCAATCCGTAAGCAAGTTTCGTAACAGTGCTAAGGTTACGAGACAGGTGTCACTGTAATTAACGGATTACACAGGAAGGTAAATTACCGTTTTCGCCTCACTGACTTTACGGCTCATACGTCTCGACAAGTGTTCTAATTTTAACAAGAACAGGCTTGACGAACATTTATAGATAGTCACATCTCTTAGGAAAGGTATCTATTCAGATGGCAGGTAAGGTAGTTTTCTTTGCTTTCTTATTAACTTTTTATTTTTACTGTCACGACAATTCATAGACAGTAACCAGGATTAGGATTTTACGGCTTTGTTGAAGAAGCACCAGCTTGCACAGGGCATGGACTGGTCAGTGTCTTTACATCTACGGCAGTGTAGTTGTCCTCAGAATTACCTATCCGTATTTTCCGTATCACAAAATCATGTAAAAAAAGCAATAAATAGTTTTCATTTCATGATTATTTCTGATTTCCTTACTCAACTTGGTTCTACAGCTTTACCAAATAATATTTATCCGAAAAAGTTTGAGACAGTTCAAGACAACGACGTTATCATAAAAGACATTATTATAAAAGACGTTATTATAAATCTTTCCGATACGACTACGAACGCCAGAAAATATTACTCAGGTGTGAGACAGGTTTGCAAAAAATTCCAGCAAAATCGCAACCCCGGTTTACAGAGCAAGTGGGAATTGAAGGATCGTCATGTCAGAACGTTATCAAATAGGATCTGGGCATTTACTCCCACATGTTTCCTGCTACACATGAGTTAAATGTTCCAGACCAACAGTGCGTGTTTAGTTCTCACCGTGGATTCTGAATGGAAAGCTATCGAGGCATCTCAACCCCCATGTTTTCATTTCTTTAAATAAGGGTCGGTTCAGTGCGTTCGGGTATGTGAACTCACAGAATACATTCCTCCATGCAAATCCTAGTGAAGACTTTGATAAACCGCTGCATATTGTTGAGTTTAGTGTTTGTAGCGCAACATCCCGGTCAGTTTTAGTTTGCCCGTTAAGTATCTATTGTAATAATAATTTAAAAAAACTTTGATACATCGTATTACCGTAAGCTACTTTCTTCTGGATTTATCTACGGCTCAGACATTACCAGTTTACATCAATTTCGGCGGTTCTCTAATTTACGAGGGGACCAAATCCCAGTCTTCTCCGGTCAACTGCATTCAGATTCTGTTTTTTTGTGTCGAGTAGGGGTCGCCAGTTTAGAGAGCATCAGTCCACACCAGACATGTGGATGTGGTCTTAATAGAGTCAGACCGCTTGGTTACGGAGTGCCTATCACCAACTCCAGTCCCAAAGATCTACCCCTTGACGCGGACTGATTCGTAACGCGAGTGCTGCAAATTAGTCTGAAAGTCACTTGAGGTTCGTGTGTGGTCGTTAAAAAGAGCAGTAATAAAAGCTGAATGAGAGGATCACTTATCTAGTGACACGGATTCACAGTAAGGCACTAATTCATTTTACAAGCTACGGCGAAATAACGAGTATTTCGGTAAAAACCCTATCAGTCGAATAACACTTCCCTGGTTCTCTTCTCACACCGTCAGTATTGTAACGACAAGAGTGAATCCACACATGCAAGAAAGATTCCTATGTAGTACTTATAAATAATACTTTATTACAAAAAGTAGAAAATGAACTCATTCGCAAACAATGTCTTCGGGGACGCAACTCCATACGGTGTGAACGCACAATTTGTAATCTCCCTGATTTTTTTGATACAAAAGAAATTGTAAATCTCTGAGGTTGTCGTTCGCTAACACTAAGCAATAACTCTAAAATTATTGTTTGTTCGGAAGTTGTAAACGCTGAGCTTGTGGGCACACGACACTCGTTAAAGCCTGTACTATGGTAAGTTGACGGGCTTCACATTATGAGAAAGGATTTTTGTATAGATATTGACCGCGTGTACCTGAATGGAGGCAAATCAGACTTACACTCTCTTTGTAATAACAATGGTACGTCAAGCAAGTCCGAAATGCAACTACACGTCAGGACGGACAAGAAACAACACAGAAGATGCTACCAATTTGTTAATAATACGGTCGCCAGCCTAATTAGCCATTAACTGAGTTTCTTCCCTGTACAAGTTGATGTACATGCATGCAAAACAACACGTAATTACACTGCATAATATGGTAAATTTTAGAACCAGAAAATCTACTGAACTGATAATTTCACTTTCTGTACTAATATGGATAAACCATAAATACATAACATTACACTATAATGTTTACTACAAAACTTCGTACTGTTTATTGATCTGATTAAAATCTGGCATAGGTTACCCTAGAAATAGCACTTTCGAAACACACACACAATGTCAATTTTGATAAAGGTAAAACACTGATAAAATTTGGTTTCTATTTTGGCTTTGACTTTGCTGGTCAAACCAGTTTAGAACACTTCAGAATTCAAATGAATAAAAAAGGGGCGGGGGGACCCTGAAACTGTTATGATCACTGTATTAAAACAATTAATTACTGAAATCATTATGCCCTCAAGATTTCCAATATACGATTTACTACTCTTTTTGTCTTATTTCCCGCTCATTTAAATACCATTATATCTGTCTCGAAATAATTAAGATTCATTACTAAATCAATATCAAAATTATCTTCCAACTTTGTCAGACCTTGTTATTCGTCTATTGGTTCATTAACAAAAAAGTTCTTTAAACATCATTCTAACATAGCTAGGTCTGCCGGTAATTATTATTAACATAAACTTTAATTCTTCATTTCGGGACACTCGGATTGCACAACATTTGGAAAGGACCCTGTCTAGGTTAGTTGTGAGGATAATTAAATGATAGGACAGTCCTGGTAAAATTTAAGTTGTTATTGAACAGTATGGAACAAAAGTAACACTGGCCCACACGAATACAGTACTAAAAGTTTCAACCTGTTCGTATCGATGCGGCGGTTGGCAGGTGGCGAGATGGCGAGGCACAGAGCACACATACAACCACAGCAATGGCTCTTGATGTATCGGCACTTTACTTCTTCATAGCGTCGCAATACTTTCCCATTTAGTGCCTATGGAATTTTGCCATGCTGTATAGGCGTGGGAACGGCATATCTGAGGCTCAATGAAACTACGTCTTTCAGGAGAGCCACCTCGATCCCGGACGTGTTGCTTAGACCAATGCCCAACTCCGACTACTACTGCTGAGCCCGTTATGCCGTGCAGTGCCCGTGTGCTTTTTCCCGCGCTCGCCTGCCATCCACCGCTCCCCTACAGACAGGGTATTCACCCGAGGTTTTGCATTCTACATATCCTAATACATTGCCTATGTATGGACCGGACGCACAATTACAATTTTAACATCTTACAATAGTTTCAACGTTTCTTACATTTCAATTCTGTTACAATATTGCTTGAAATTTGACATAAACATTAATATTCACATCGAAAATTGTTTACAGTTTCTTTAACATAATGGCATGAAACAAAAAAGAAACGAAATCAGAACATCGATTACACTAATTTATCGAAAATCAGAAGAAAAAATTATTATTTGTACAATAGTACAGCGTTGTTGTTGTTACAAAGTCTACACTGATGAACCACTATCACAAAATCCAAACTCCACCGCCGTATACCGTCCAAGGAACACGATTTCACACTGAGGCCGAGATCAGTAGAGGTGATGATGTAACACCAATAATCGATAGGTTAATGTATAATCCGTTCAAGGTCTCTGCTGACATTTGTTCTAGTGTATCGCCATAGTCAAGATCATTGGTTGTGTAAATACACTGAAGAGCCAAAGAAACTGGTACACCTGCCTAATATTGTGTAAGGACACCGCGAGCACTCAAAAAAGCCGCAACACGAAATGGCAAGGACTCGAAATGGCTCTGAGCACTACGCGACTTAACTTCTGAGGTCATCAGTCGCCTAGAACTTAGAACTAATTAAACCTAACTAACCTAAGGACATCACACACATCCATGCCCGAGGCAGGATTCGAACCTGCGACCGTAGCGGTCTCGTGGTTCCAGACTGACGCGCCTAGAACCGCACGGCCACACTTGCCGGCGGGCAAGGACTCGACTAAGGTTTAAAGTAGCGCTGGAGGGAATTGACACCATGAATCCTGCAGGGCTGTCCATAAATCCGTAACGGTACGAAGGGGTGGAGATCTCTCCTGAACAGCACGCTGCAAGGCATCCCAGATATCCTCAATAACGTTCGTGTCTGGCGAGATTGGTGGCCAGCGGAAGTGTTTAAAGTCAGAAGAGTGCTCCTGGAGCCACTCTGTAGCAATTCTGGATGTGTGGGGTATCACAGTGTCCTGCTGGAGTTGCCCAAGTCCATCGGAATGCACAACGGACATGAATGGATGCAGGTGATCAGACTGGGTGCTTACGTACGTGTCACCTGTCAGAGTCGTATCTAGACGTACCAGGGGTCCAATATCACTCCAACTGCACACGCCCCATATCATTACAGAGTCTCCACCTGCTTGAACAGCCCCTGATGGCATGCGGGGTCCATAGATTCATGAAGTTGTCTCCATACCCATACACGTCCATCTGCTTGATACAATTTGAAACGAGACTCGTCCGAACAGGCAACATGTTTCCAGTCATAAACAGTCAAAATCGATGTTCACGGGCCCAGGAGAGGTGTAAAGCTCTGTTTTGTGAAGTCATCAAGGGTACACGACTGGGCATTGGGCTCCGGAAGCCCATTACGATGATGTATTGTTGAAAGGTCCGCGTGCTGACCCTTGTTGATGGTCCAGCATTGAACTCTGCAGTGATTTGCGGAAGGCCTACACTTCTGTCACGTTGAACGCTTCTCTGCAGTCGTCGTTGGTCCCGTACTTGCAGGATCTTTTTCCTACCGGAGCGATGTCGGAGATTTGATGTTTTACCGGATTTCTAATTTTCAAGATACACTCGTGAAATGGTCGTACGGAAAAATCCCCACTTCATCACTACCTAGTTGATGCTGTATTCCATTGCTCGTGCTCCGACTATAGCACCACGTACAAACTCATTTACACCTTGATAACCTGCCACTGTAACAGCAGGAACCGATCCAACAACTGCGCCAGACACTTGCTGTCTTATATAGGCCTGTTTCATATCTCTGTATTTGAATACGCATGTCTATACCAGTTTCTTTGGAGCTTCAATGTGTGTAATAATCATGTTAATTATTTTGGCGTTTTAAGAAATTATGTTGCAATTGCACCTCTGGTTTTACGTGTAATAGTCTGTGAGTGTAGTAATTTGTCAAAACTCTGTATATTTTACTGGTCCATAAGTAGGGAAGCTAAATATAAAACCTGTAGCAAAGCCCCGCCGCTACGGAAGTAGTTCGACGAGACTGGAAAAGGTGGACTTGACGAGCAAGACTTTGATACCTTTGTGGCGAGTTAGTCGAGTTCTGACTGTGTTACTGAGTGGTCAGAGACAGTCTTGGTTAGCTATTGTGGCATGTAAATTAGCCTCGGATGGAACGTTAAGTCGTCTATCGACCATGGTTTCATTGTTTTCCACGTTTAGTTAAATTTACGATGCCAAGAAGAGCTATATCACGCCGTGGCTAACGTCAAGACCCATGGTTGCTATACCGACAATTTGATAGCCACTGTAGTTTGACACAAGTGCTACCAGTTCCAGCAGAATTGTCATCTAATTATGTACAGTCGTGTTCAAAAGTATCCGAACGACTTGAATTGCATTTCGCCTGATTCGCATGCAACCCACATAATGCAGCTGTCTAGCAGGTTCTCTAATCGCTCCTCGGTACAGTCGTTTGACTATTGAAAATGGTTCCAACAAGTCACCACTAGAAAACACTGCTCTGTATCGCAATAACTCAAGATGTAAAGTAATACCAAGGTACTACAAATATCAGAGAACCCCTTATAACAGATAAGATTGTCCTTAAGGCTTGTAAGCTCACATTTATTACAATAAATGACATACCTGAAATGTTACCACTCTCATTATTACGTCAGACAGGTAATGCACGTATTAAGTTCGTCGTATTCATGATTTCCTCTTCAAAGTAACATACCGTACTTATTGTTTAACACAAAATGACATTAAAAATTTAAGTTATTCACGAACAGCTAGTTGAGAATATGTATGAACTTCAAATGACACGGCGAACCGTCTCGTTCTGCATATGGACTCAAACCCAGGACATGCAGTCTAAGCAAAGACTTCGTGACTGACGGAAACTAACAGTCATTCCTGACTAGGCGTACAGAGAGTGATATACTTCGATTTTAGACAGTATCAGTTAGAAAATATCAACTTTAAATTACATAACGTAAACATTTTTAATGGACTCGAATTCCTACCCAGCATCTATTGTCCTTGTTAACGAACTACGAGAGATGCTAAATATTGCTTCTTCACAAGTAACGTACTTGAAATGCCGTGAGGTACAGCTTTGTGTTGGTCAGGGATTCGAACCTAGAACCTAATCGGATTGTTATAGAAGCACAATCAACTGTGACATATCGGATTTTCTCGGCAGTAGCTAGATGTTTTAACTGAAATGACGAAACGAAACATTAATTTTTTCCTTCCCAGGACTCCAACCTGGCACCTATCGCTGTCATATTCTAGAGAAAACGAACATTTAACATGGGTTTGTTACACCAGCAGAGACATGTGAGCATGTTTGAACTAGAAATAATATGATGAAGAGTTCAGTGCTGACTGGGAATCGAACCCCACACATATCGTTGTTGGCTGCACACAAAGAGACGTCAGCTACCGAATTTTTCTCCACCAGCAGCTCGGAATAACGTCTTTGAACTTACAGTGATCTCGCAAATAGTTCTGTGTCTCACTGGGCATCAAAAACGTCAGATATCGTTAGTGTTGACAACGAATGAAAATACATTAAAAATCTAAATTATTATCCACCAGCAGATACGTGTTCTCGTGCCAGAACTTGATAATACATAATGAAAAATTTAGTGCCGGGCCAGGATTCGAACCCATTCACGCACAGTATGTGGAGATGTTGCGGAATCTGCAGTTTTGAACAAACAACAAATTGTAGTCGAGCTGTATTGTCACGAAGTGATCGAATTCCGCGTTAAGGGCGGTCTGAGTTGCATTCCCAGTTCAGAACCAATTTTATCGACATACAGAAGCTCAAATAAAAGATGGAATAAGTGTCCTGTGACTCTACATAGCGTTTGTTTCGTCTCGAGAAATAAATAACTAGTATAAGAAAGATTACTGCTGATAAGAGTTTCTACGTGACGCGACTCCTGACTTTATTCTAGTTCAACCTAACGTCTACTTGCTAGAGAAGGAATATCGTGTTTAACGTGAATTTCAGACCACAATGCCATTATACCTTCTTCACTTGGCGTAGCCAGAAGAGAGTAGAATTTCTCTCTCCTTATCAAAAATCATCAGCAGAAGTTGGAATCGAACCCAGACCATAAGTATATGAACCTATCTTCAATTCAATAGACACCAAATCCTCTACTCGGTGACTGATCTTTCTATCATAATAACGTTGCGCCAGACTGGATGAGAATTCTGACACACGGGCTCCCTGTAGTGATTTGCAGCATGTTCAGTACATTCATTTACTTGATTGACCGAATAGCCATGAACTAGCTGCCTCGGCTACCCAGTGCACACATTCGACTCTATTTTGTAATCACCGAAATAAAATCACGTAACTGCCACCTACACAGAACTGCCAACAGTGTAGGGTGCAGAAATTTAAATAGGAAGTGTTCCTTTCCATTTGAGCTACTCTATTGTGCCATCTGTTTGTTGAAAACGTCGTGCAGTGCAAAAGAAAAGCTGTAACTCTCTGTCTTTCAGAAGTTATCAGTCTAATGGAACTTTGAACATAATTCCCTTCACTTCTCACCCAAAAATATTCTCATGTCGAAAAAGGGCTAACTTCTGCGACATTTTGTTCTTTTCAGGTTTAATAGACGGCCAGCAGTAGATGCATCTCGAAACTTTTGTTTTATGTATGGGGAGGGCGAATTGTGCCAAAATATGTTTTCTACCCTAACTGTCATGTGGTAGTGGCACTTTATTCTTCATCAAACCTTGTTTGACAGCTTTAATTTAGAACAAGTTTTCTACATGCACGTAATCAATAAACCCCACGTGCATTGTCAAACTGTTATAGATAACATCAGAGAATTCGCTTATATCGTTGATGATTAATTTCTCTCTCGTGTTTACTATTGCTATAACAACACTAAAAGAAACCTTACGAAAATTATGCACTGTATTACAAGAAATGAAATAAAACTGCCCACGATAACTTTACGACGAAACACTGTTTCAATAAAACTGAGAATCTGTACACAAGCGTGCCTCTGTCAGCACGAATTAGTAAAATACTATTCACTTGGATATCGATTGGTTCTGTGTTTGATTGGTATGCTGTGTCATACTCAAGTGGTATGCAAATGTGGCATTTCATAGATAAAGTTATGTATCCCTAGAAACCCAAAATTTGCTTGTTAGCCTGCGAGAAGTGGCGTTACCTGTTGGGCAGCATTGTAAGTTTTTTACCATTACACTATGAGCCGGAAGTATTTTCTTGCGATTTCCTTATCGATGTTTGATCTGACTGCTTGTATCTCTTTCACAGAAGGGATAAAAAAGTTTCTGTCAGCAAGACTGGAACAGCAAACCACAACAGACGCATTTTCACAGGTCAGCACGTTAGCACAGAGCTAGGGCAGAGGCATGTGTCTTCACATCCTTTTACAATTCCAATAAAACCTAGAACTCGTAAACCGCTATTCAAAGGACGAGATTAGTTGCGATTTTCACGTGCAACTACTTTCCTTGGCTGAAAACCGTAAATTTACAATCTTTTTCTTTATTTACACCTCAAGCGATAATAACTCAGATTATTCAATGGACATGACAGGAAAAATCAAGTGAACTTTGAGGCTTAATTCCGTGCCCACTAGGAAGTAACTTGTCGACCACAGAGTTGCCAAACATACCTTGCCTTGTTGCCAAATCTCAGTTACATTACCAGCAGGAAGAAGACGAACTGATGTGATCCTACAGTGGGCTGGGAAGTGACCATAGCTGGATTCTCAAAGACGCGACTGCTATGGCCTTGAAAACGTAATCCGTCTGATTCACATTTCTGTAACTAGTTTTAGGGACTGGAGTGTAGTTACTAATAATACTCAGAACTGACTGAAAATTAAGCTTCATGAATCAGTAACTCTCATGTTGTTTTCATATTTCCTAAGTGTACTCAAACTAAGAAACTCATTGATGGACGGCCGGCCGAAGTGGCCGTGCGGTTAAAGGCGCTGCAGTCTGGAACCGCAAGACCGCTATGGTCGCAGGTTCGAGTCCTGCCTCGGGCGTGGATGTTTGTGATGTCCTTAGGTTGGTTAGGTTTAACTAATTCTAAGCTCTAGGGGACGGACTGGTGACCTCAGCAGTTGAGTCCCATGGTGCTCAGAGCCATTCATTGATGGACGTTTTCGTGCCTCGCCGACAGTCGAACACAACAAACAAATAAAAATACAAAAAGAATGTGTGTGTGTGTGTGTGTGTGTGTGTGTGTGTGTGAGGGAGAGAGAGAGAGAGAGAGAGAGAGAGAGAGAGAGAGAGATAGTAAAATATTGTTGTAAAGAAATTGAATCACGGTATGCAAAGAAATCTTGTATTAAAATGACAGTTTGCACATCATTACGAAATGTCGTATTCATAATCTACGGAGCAAGCACTAACGTAATCCTATCATATTGCTGATTAGCCACGAAGAGCCCAACCTACATAGGTAGAAATGATCATCAAAATAACATAAGAGAAATCAAGCACGAACAGAAAGGTTTAGGTGTTCGTTTTTCCCGTGCGCTGTTCGGGAGTGGAATGGTAGAAGTGCCACAGTCTACAATGTTGCCAGATCGAGCATACTGCTGGACACAGAATTCTTAGGGGAGCACGACTGTATTGTCCACTTTACGAGAACGACTCGGCGGTCAATTTTTTTGTCTAAGACTGTATCTACAACACATATTACACGCTGAAGACCCAGAGGAATTAATAAAACAAAATTAGTTTATGAGAGCAACGTTAACTATATAATTCGAAGGATTCATAGTATTGTATACGTGTATGTAAATGTCTTCCGATGCCCACTCAGGAAGACAATGATACACAGTCTAGCTTCAATATTACAAATACGCATCAGTTTGTGGATGAACTCAGACTTAGGTTGTTAATCACTTCCAATATTTAGCAGTACTGTACCCATTGGTGTTAAACTCGTTTTCAACCAATGACTGCCACAGTTACAGGAACACTACCTGTGATACCTCTTACACAAAATACTTACGCAGTGCTATCAGAAGAAAAGATCGACCTGACACAAAATGTGGGAAGTTTGATTAATAACCTTTGTACCTGGATAAAAAGCTTTTTCTGTTTTAGATATCTGTGAACGTTGCTGCATAAGACGATTTACGAAGAAACTGAATTCCTTCAGCTACGACAATGTTTAAAGAAATCGTCTTAACCGCACTAAATCGTGGTTTGTGAATCGTTTATTGGCCGTACTCTGCCGCATTTCGCTGGTTGTAAGGCAAAAAGCTTACTGACAAATTTCACAGAAGGAAGAGGGGAACGAAATGTCTCCCAACTGTAAGGTCATGTTGTTTTATTTAAATGATTACAAAATCAGCTAAAACGAACAGTGAGGTTGTCAGCACGCAACATCATACTGTTGTCAGTATGCTGTTGCACTGTCCAGGGCCTGTAATGATAAAGCGCCCGTTATGTCAGGCATATTTTATACATAAGAGAAGAGAGAGCACCACTAATTTCTACAATCCGTATGCATTGCATACACACAGAAATTATTGTTACAGTGGAGTAAAGGAGCCCAATGAGTGAATTGCATATTTTTCGGTGAGAAAGAGCACTGGCAAACAGTCTTCGCTACATTATATACACAACTTGAAACAGGTCTCGTCGACCAAATCATATGGAAGAACTGACAGCGACGTATATCGAAAGGTAGTAAGATCAGTTGGCTTTTGGTTTGTCCCAGCCATTTATAGGCGCACGTAAATGAAGAAAGTCAGCGCGTTTTTGTTATCACGTGACGTCTTCATCAATTACTTTAGTTTTAATGTAATCTACGAGTAAGTGCTGATGTTTGATATTAACGTGAAAAGAATTCTGTATACAGGGAAAGAACCTGTTCTTGGGCAACTAATTCTACAATGACAAAAAGGCATTAAATAATCTTCAAGCACATGTGTTCCAGCAGCAGTATGAAGAAAATGATAGTAATTATGACGGTAATAAATGAATTATCCGGTAACTTTCAAACTTCACAGTGGACTTTCTCGAACTATGAAATTTGCTGAATTAGTGAAATTTTCAAAATTGCCTCACATCGAGGCTATGATGCCTGGAAAAGTCTTTAGATCCTGCTGACATGACAGTAGCATAATCTCCGCATCAGAAACTTGCTTCTACTTAACCTTTTGATAGACTCGTATTTTTTCCACAGTGACTAATTTTGTAAGCTAAGCACATCATCCGTTACAGCACACTCCTGGGGCTGGCAAATGTGACCACAATGGTCTGGTGGAACGAACTATCACAGGTGCAACGCATGGGCTCAGACATTTACTTTTAAGAGGCACAAACAGATTTCCTTTACCTCTGGTAACCTCAAGAGAAAGACGTTATAATCCAGAATCCGCATTAAACATCACGTTCCTTCATTGCCAACTGGACAGAGCCGGTTTACGTAGGGAAATGACATAGGCAGAAGTCACGGTAAACAAAACTACTGTCGCCAGTAAACTTACTTACATTAGAAAATTTTATTTTAGTTGATGAACCGATAGCCATTTAAAGGAACAGGGCTCTTATTTTACTTGTACTTGATTGAACTAGAGACGCTGAAAAATTTGGTGCTGGACTGTGATTCGAATTCGTATCTCCTCTTTCGTGGATCTGAATATCTCAGAACAGTATAGTTCAATCATTTCGGTCTTTTTCCCAAACTGCAGTCTTCTCTAGGTCTTCCCCTAAAGTAAGTATGTGTGTCCGAATCCAGATCCAGTGCAAAAATATTCATAATATCATTTTAAGCCCTATCATGTGAACACCCGGCCTGCTAGTGAAAAGTAACGTGCATTTTTAATGTCTGTTCATGTGTTGCCAACAATCGCAATAGGTGTCGTTATTTCTGGTCATAGACACACATATCTTACTGTTTGTTGGTGAGTAAGAAATTGATACTTAAGCTGTATTCCTGGATGATAAAGAACGACGGTATGTGTGCAGTTCGATTGTCGCTCAGGCACAAAAATTTGTATTATTATTTTAGACTGAAACACCTAGCAGATGGTCAGAGAAACCGATACGTAACATTTGATTTTACTTAGTTAACAATCCGATTATGTGTTGGGTTCGTATCTCCGTCACAGAACTTCACATCATGCACTTCATCTTTAAATCCATGCACACTTTGTTATTTGTGAATGGCGGTGTATCAGTTAACAGGGACGAAAGGGTCTTGGTAGGAGTCCCGGTTTATTACAAAAACTGTCGTCTTTTATTTTCAAGTTCAGATTTCGTTACTGATATTGGCGTAAATTTCGGTAGTTCATGCCTCTTCGTGGCTAGTCAGCAATATGATATGATTAGATTTGATCAGACAGCGTGTGGGAAAAACGAACACCTAAACCTTTCTGTTTGAGCTTGATTTCTCTTATGTTATTTTGATGATCATTCCTACCTATGTAGGTTGGGCTCTTCGTGGCTAATCAGCAATATGATAGGATTACGTTAGTACTTGCTCCATAGATTATGAATACGACATTTCGTAGTGATGTGCAAACTGTCATTTTAATACAAGATTTCTTTGCATACCGTGATTCAATTTCTTTACAACAATATTTTACTATCTCTCTTTTTTATTTTTATCTCTCCCTCTCTCTCTCGTTCTCTCTCTCTACCACACACACACACACACACACATACACATTCTTTTTGTATTTTTATTTGTTTGTTGTGCTCGACTATCGGCGAGGCACGAAAACGTCCATCAATGAGTTTCTTAGTTTTGAGTACACTCAGGAAATATGAAAACAACTATGAGAGTTACTGATTTATGAAGCTTAATTTTCAGTCAGTTCTGAGTATTATAATATTCTGATGCATAACACGAAATCACCCACATAACAACAGTCAGAAACTGCTAAATTAGAAGAATGAAAGGATTTTTATGTGTAAATAAAATTTATTCTTGAAATGAGCACTGAGAACAAGTGTAGGGTACGCAACAGGCCGGCCTCTGTGACCGAGCTGTTCTAGGCGCTTCAGTCCGGAACCACGCGACTGCTACGATCGCAGGTTCGAATCCTGCCTCGGGCATGGATATGTGTGATGTCCTTAGGTTGGTTAGTTTTAAGTAGTTCTATGTCTAGGGGACTGATGACCTCAGATGTTAAGTCCCATAACACTTGGAGCCATTTGAACCATTTTTTTGGTACGCAACGTATACAGGGTCTAAAAAGTTCCCATTCGAAGGCTGTACAGTTCAGAATCGGTATGCCAATCAGACAAAATCACGGTCAGCACTGAGGCAATAATCCCACCGGTGCACCAGTTGGAAGATACTCATTTGGTTAAACACCGTATCCTGCTGCGTGAAGAAGTCGAGAGATCTGTACCATAGACCAGGTGCTCGAGTGTCTCCTATGTGAGTTGCCGTATTTCCTGTGTTACGACTTTTGCGATATACTAGAGAAGCATGTTGTGTCGAATAGGGCCCAGTACAGGACTCGGCGCACTATGTATCATTCCACAATGGTAGTTATCGACAGACATGATGCGCCATACACATTCTTCATTCTCTGATGTATGTCTGCTGGTGTTTATCCTTCAGCACCCAAGAAAAGAATAAAAGCACATTAGTCCTGTATGGATCCGTTTAGTAATAACGTCGCCATAGTTCACGTTTCCGCACGCATATCGGAAAGACACAAAGGCCACACTAATCGCTTGCGTACATGTCTATGCTTATATACCTGCAACGTTGCGTATATGCTGCAGCAAAGTCCTCTAACGGAAACTTTTTGATCGCCTCTTATGTTTTAGCATACGATCTTGTCTCTTTTAGCAAATACTTTTTGGGGTTCCATGTGTTTAGGAATATTATTTTCTCTAAACCGTATGTTCAATTCCTTTTCTGCAACGTGTATGGTGTGCTTCGGTAAGCGTATAGGATGCTTTCGCAACATATGCCGTTGATGCTGCCTGACCCCATCTGTCGTATCTAATTTGATAGCACTGCGACATTTGATGAACTCAGTGATATGTCCTTCTTCGTCTTCTGCTTCCTGTCTTCTTCTGTCCCCATGCGCCATCTGTGATAGCTATTTAATACTTTCTGTTTGTGGCTTAAACATTTCAAAGAGAGACTGTTCCTGCTCCAATTGGCCTAATTTTAAGTTATAATTTCCAAAGAATAGCCTTCTGTGCCTTAATAACCTATTCTGCTGCGTACTAAACCCACTCGGACATAGTACACATCTTATATGCTCTTATACATGGTTTTCTTCTCTTATATTTAAAACTTATCTCTTCAATCTTTGCATCTAAAGCACTGATTAAACTCAGAATGGAATCATTGCCTTCTCCTTGTGTTTTTCTTACGTCTTCTAATCTTTTCTCATTTCGTGAAGCTTTACCGTTATGGTTTTCATTTCGACATATGATATTTCAGAGTCTTGTTGAAATTTTTAAGACTTTCGTGTACTGCCTTGAAGTACGGCTCAATTCACTGGATTCTTTCATTAACCTGCTGTGCCTGAGATTCACAGGTGTCATCTTTCGTAACTGCTGCCTAGATGCCACTATCCAATTTCGTTAATCTTGTGCTGATTGCCTCGATTTTTCTGTCGACATATAAATGTATGTTTGGCTTGTGCTCCATCCCACCGGAATGAGCGCATAGCCTATGGACGATTTTGTCCATAGCCTGACACAGTTGAATATTAGTACACTACCTCTTAAGCAGTATCTCCTGGATGTTCCAACTATAATCACAGTCATTCGTTTTCGTCGTTTTAGTAATAACCAGAAAGCCATACTGCCTTTACTCCAGAAATCAACATATATAGTAAAAGATCTGGTGAATGGCATGTTGGTTCCTACATGCACTTAGAAAATGTGATTTAAATTCATATTGCGCTGTTTGAAAGCGATAATTAAGCTTTGTATTATTCCTGACCAGCTGGTTTGGGATCTTGGAGAATCTGACCCAAATAGAACACATCGACATTCATATGATGGCCGAGACATAAATATTTGTATCTGATTCTGGTTTCCCACTGCAATGTCGTCAAATATATATGGTATGTTACTCCATCGATATCATGCAAATATCTTCTGCAGTTGCTAATGTTTGCGCTGAAATAGTTTTTTTGAAAGAAAATATACACATGCGCCAAGCGGATCACCTCAGGATATATTAACAGTGATAGAACAAGTTTGGTCTTCCAACAATCTGAGGGGCCAACAATTGAAGCATGTATATTATTGGGAATTTTCTCCTTTCGGTTTCCAGTATCATTGCAGGACATATTGATTACTACAAGACTCTTGTGATGGGGATGTTTCGCCCACTCGGTCACAACGATGACTACACATTCACATCAGCATACTGGGTATTTTATAGAGAACTCAAACCCATATAGCTCTTAAACTTTTTTATTTGTGAAGACTTGCCTGTAGCACGGATATATGAGCATTCTTAAAGAAGATCGCAGTTCTGTGCCTAAATGTAGCACACTTGGGTCATACATTTCTACTTCTATGGACACACAGCACAAATCATAGAGTTCAGTGATGGGTTTCTCCGATGGACGAGGAATTTGACGAACCATCTCCAACAGATTACTCCGCAATGTCTCATACATTTGGTTGACACGCGATTGACACCGTATTAGACACTCTATGGCATGCTGTATTGTGTAACTGGTGTTCATTAGATTATAAAGCACCTGCTCCTGTAGATGTGAGCACTCTCTGTTGTTGAATATTTTAATTGTCTCCTGCTGTGATCATAAGAACACTAGTATCACTGACTTAGAGTGAATGTTTCCATGGAATAAATCAGAAATCTGCACTGATGGCTCTATAATCGAACCCATTCGTCCTCAGATAATACCACTTTTGCATCACTAAATCGTGGATTTTAGAATACAACTACTGGATAGAACTCCCAGTCTGATATCATACCCACACTGATGTGTTTACTCTGTTGTTGCTTAGACTATAGCCAACGTTAAACAACATAATTCATATGTGAGGTGGCTGCTGCTGCAATGACTTCATCTCACGTGCAAGGAAACAAAATAAACACAATTAGTTAAGCATGTGTTTTTTCCAATTAATCATCATCACCAGCTCTACTACTTACACTAACCTGCAGCAAGAGTGTTGTTAGGTCCCTCGATATCTTTACCGTGTCACGGTTCTGCCACAACTGGGTACACTATCTGTCGATATCTGTTAATATATACTATTCGCAGCAGTGTATGCAACTTTAAAAAATTGCAGATTATCTTTAGTTTCGGTATAAAAGGTGAATACAGCTCATCATTAAAATGAAGAACGTTGTGATCCTTCACGCTAAATGCAGAGCGGCGGTACTCGTTATTTTGTGCGAGGCAGTGAGCATATACTGTAAGTGTCTGCTCGTACTTTGACTACATCCATTAACTCGCTCTTAAAGGATAACAGTGACTGCACAACTTTGGTGTATTCAAGGAAACTGCTTAACCCAGATGTTCTGGAACTGAGTACCCCTGAATACGTTATGACGCTTCACTTGGTGGATTATAGTTTCCAAAAGAAAAAGATGATTGTGTTATTGCTTATTACATGTTGGTGTGGCTCAAATCGACAAGAATGAGTAAAGTGCTTTCGAACATTTATAGGAAACTTAACAGAGATGTCATAGTTTGAATGATGCAGACTATTATTTGTTTCCTACAGAGATTATATGTTTGCTATGTTATACGAGGGTTGGAACTTAAATAGTGGCAACTATTTATTTACAACTGATACAAAAGAGTTACATGTATACACCTGGTACTGTCCTTCAAAGTAGCCACCAGCGTTGTGTAGAACCCGTTGCCAGCGATGTGGAAGGCGTAGTATATCGTTAGCAGAGCCTGTTCTGTTGATGGTGCGAATGGAGCGGTCTACTGCCTGTCGAATCTCTGGAACAGTTCTGAAGCGAATACCACGAAGTGGTTCCTTCATCTTCGGGATCAGATCAAAGTCACAAGGAGTTAAGTCTGGGGAGTATGGTGGATGGAACAGTGCTTCCCAGTCCCATCGACCGAACAGAGCAGCCACAGCTTGCACTGTATGCGCCCTCACATTGTCGTGCGAAAAGATGGGTGGGTTGTGCAGAAAGTGTCGCCGCTTCTTTCGCAAAGCTAGTCGCAGGTGATGCTCCAAAAACGAACGGTAATACTGTGCATTGACGGTCTGCCGTGGAGGAACGTAATGCGTTAGGATAACACCATCACAGTCGTACACGAGAATAACCATAACTTTAGACCGCTCCATTCGCACGATCAACTGAACAGGCTCTCTTAACGGCATTCTACGCCTTCCACATCGCTGGCAACGGGTTCGACACAACGCTGGCGACTACTTTGAAGGACAGTAACAGGTGCAAACATGTAACTCTTTTGTATCGGTTGTGAATAAATAGTTGCCACTACTTAAGTTCCAACCCTTGTATTCCAAATAGATTTAAGTGGCTGCCTCAAGTGTTTAAAATGGCTTGTTTCTTTCTAATTGTGATGTGGTTACATAATGCCAAATTTTTTAAACTCCTCGTATTAAACTACACTGTGTTCCTTGTAAAAAGGAAAATGGGATAGATAAATTATTTCTTGTCAATGTATTTTTTCTTTAATAACAATAATTATATGTAGAGGCAACATAACTTAGCGAGTAGGTTGGATTATGGTAAAACCAAATACATTATTCGTTGAGGCACAGTGTCCATTTATTTTCACTAACTCGAATACTGCTGTTAGAGAATTAGCAGAAAGAGCTGCAGCTGTATTAGTCGTCCATTATGAAGGTATGCGTATATTGACAGCTTACTGCACTGTGGGCTCTCCCTACAGGCGGGGATATATCTCTACATTCATTGGACACTGTGTCACAGACACCGATGAGTGTAGAGACAACATCGGGAGCAGAAACGGCGGCAGTCTCAGAGGTGGTGACGTCATGAGTACAAAAGCCCTAACTCGTAGTAAGAAGCAATACTTTTTTTTGTTATTTAGGTAGGATTGGACAGAAGGTTCAAATGGCTCTGAGCACTATGGGACTTAACTGCTGTGGTCATCAGTACCCTAGAACTTATAACTGCTTAAACCTAAGTAATCTAAGGACATCACACACATCCATGCCCGAGGCAGGATTCGAACCTGCGACCGTAGCGGTCGCGTGGTTCATGACTGTAGCGCCTAGAACCGCTCGGCCACTCCGGCTGGCTTGGACAGAAGGGAAATAACCAATTTTGTAGGAAATATTTTGTTTTATTTACATTTTTGCAGTATTTTGCAAACGTTGGAATTCTGGAAACAATAACAAAACGTAGCTATAAACTAATATGCTTGTCAGTGATTAATAAGAATAATAATAACGGATGGGCAAATGCAGACAGTCTTATTCTTCTTATTCTGCCTGGGGTGAGGTGGAGTGTGTGTGCTGACTGGTCCCTGTTGGGGCTTCATGGTGATCCTAACACTACAACATACAGAAGTCTATGAGGGGCCTCAGGTAACTGGATTCATAATATAATAAGGGAGAAGGGAGTGGAAAACTCGATCATATTGGTCCAGACGTGTCCAACTTTTTTTAAGCCTTCTTATTGGTCCAGGGGGTGGGGATGGAAGGGAAAGAGGAGGGGTACATAGGCTTTATGGGGGTTCCCAGGGAGGAGTGGAGTGGAGTGGTGGTGGCCTTCACTACAGCTCGCACAATTTTTTCAGGGTCTTGGGAAGGATGGTGAGTCCCTGGGGGGAGAGGGGGCGAGAGGGGAGTGTGGGGTGACATTGCCCTATTGACTCAGGTGTGACTTGTCAGTGGAAGTGACCTCAACATAAAATTATTATTCAACCAGAAGAAGCACTGCTGTTCTCTTTGCCTTCATTCAGTCTATCTTCTAAGGTTATTCGTAGGGTCAGTATTGCCTTGCTTGTCCTTACATTTCTCCAGAACCCAAAGTGATCTTTCCTGAGGTTGGTGAATGTCAGTTTTTAAAAACTCCGAATTTGTATTACTTTTTTCAAACTACTAGTGATCAAGCTCCGAAACATTGCAGCATATTCTAATAGTATTCTGTATGTATTGCGAGATCGGTAGTATTCAGGTACAGCGCTTTTCCCGAAGTATCATAGTAATAAGTAAGTTTCTTCTTTCGATTGTAGAATAATATATAATGTATTTATACTTAAATAGCTTTTAATTTTCTTTCATATAGTTGTAAGTTTCCTGCACCTGCTGGAAAACTGTTGCTACCTAAACAAGTTTTCAGTTTCATGTTGTACAGGATGTAATGGGTATAAGTGCAGGTATTTTTCTACACTCTAAGAAAAAAAGACACACCACGAAGGAATTGTCGAAATGCGACAGAAATCAATAGATGTGATGTACACATACAGAAAAACAAATGATTACAATGTCAGAAGAATTGGATGATTTATTCAAGAGAAAGGGCTTCACAAACTGAGCAAGTAAATGACACATTGGTCCACCTCTGGCCCTTATGAAAGCAGTTATTTAGCTTGGAATTGATGGACAGAGTTGTTGAATATCCTCCTGAGGGATATAATGCCAAATACGAGGGTGAGTCAAATGAAAATCTTAAATTTGCAATAACAAATCGAAATTTCGCCCCATTATCCTGTAAGTGCTACAAACAGCGTGCAGAATGGTCTGTAGGTGGCAGCAGCATAGTGCAGATGCACCCATACCGCCCCACATGCGACTTGCACTTGGGAAGAACAGCGTTCTGGCATACGCTTCTTGCGTAGTGAAGGTGTGAAACCTACTGAAATTCATCGACGCATGAAGGTTCAGTACGGTGATGCATATTTGTCACAGCAGCAAGTCTACAAATGCAGTAGGAAGTTCGCAAATGCTGTGACTTCAGTGGAAGACGCTCCTCGTCCTGGTCAGGCACAACGAGTTGTGACTCC
Source organism: Schistocerca piceifrons (assembly GCF_021461385.2). Classification (NCBI taxonomy): domain Eukaryota; kingdom Metazoa; phylum Arthropoda; class Insecta; order Orthoptera; family Acrididae; genus Schistocerca; species Schistocerca piceifrons. The sequence continues at coordinate 434,624,556 of NC_060140.1, read as the reverse complement.
ACAGAACACTGCGGCAGTTGAAGCCATCGTGAAGGAAAACCGCCGAGAGACACTGAATGACATTGCAGCATGTTTACAGATTAGTTATGGGTCGGCATACCACAAGAACTTCCGCATTTTGAACGAGAAGATGATGGCTTCCTTGCAAGAATCGTTACTGGGGACGAAACTTGGGTTCACTTCCACCAACCGGAAACGAAGAGAGTGAGCAACCCAGAACCTGCCCCAAGTGATTTCCATATGTTTGGACCACTCAAAGACGCAATGGGAGGAAAGAAGTTCCTTTCTGATGAAGAGGTATGCCACGCGGTGAATGAGTGGTTGTGCGGACTACTAAAATAATTTTTTTCTAAAGGAATTTATGCAATTTGTAAGCGCTGGAGGACTTGCATTGAGCGTGGGGGAGATTACGTTGAAAAGTGATACAGCTTTGTACCACTTCTGCACAATAAATGATATTTTAAAAAACATTTAAGGTTTTCATTTGACTCACCCTCATACTATACAACTGACGCGTTAGATCATCAAAATCCCGACCTGGTTCGATGGCCTTACCCGTAGTGTTCCAAGCTTTCTCAGTTAGGGAGAGATTTGGCAATCTTCCTGGCCAAGACATTGTTTGGCAAGCACGAAGTCAAGCTGTAGAAATTCTCAACACGTGTGGGGAGGCAATATCTTGCAGAAATGTAAGCCCAAGATGCTTGCCATGAAGAGCAATAAAATGGGTGTAGAATACCGTTGACGTGCCTCTGTGCTGTAAGGGTGCCACGGATGACAACAAAAGGGGTTCTGCTATGAAATAAAATAGCACCCCAGACCACTACTCCTGGTTGTTGGGCTGTAGAGCGTGGAACAGTCGGGATGGTATCGCACCGCTGTCCGGTGTATCCTCAGAGACGTCTTTGCTTGTCATTCACGCTCAGTTCGAAACTCGTAACTGAAGACAATTCTACTCCAGTCAATGAGATACCAGCTCCCGATGACCAACAAATATGTGACTGGAGACACCCCAGACAACTGTGGGATACCAAAGCGACTGTTACCTGCCATATGACTCGTCAATCAGGAGTGATAGTCTGGGGTGCCATTTCATTTCACAGCAGTATCCCTTTGGTTGTCATCTGTGACACCTTTATAGGACAATGGTACGTCGACGACACTTTATGCCCCGTTTTGCTGTCCTTCACAGCAAACCATTCGGCAATATAATGTCCACCTGCACACAGATCGCTGGAACTCTCCCAAACTTAAAACGTTTGGAGTATTATGGGCAGGGCCAGCCAACCAGCTAGGGATTTTGAGGAATTAACGAGGAAATTGCAGAGAATTTGACGAGATAACCATCAAGAGGACATCCAACAAGTCTATCAAACAATAACTATTTGCATAAGGGTCAGAGGTGGACCAAAGCATTATTCACTTGCTCAATTTGTGAAGCCCTTCTTGAATAAAGCATCCATTTTTTCTGGTAGCGTAATACTTGTTTGTTTGTACATTTACATCACACCCGCCGATTTTCGTCCCATTTGGATAATTCCTTTGTGGTATATCGTTTTCTTTTGTCTTACTATATATGTGGCACCTTAAATGCACTGACAGAAAAAAAACACAACACAAGAAAATAATTAATGCAGAGTAATGAAATTTCTGGAATAAATTTGTGCGGGTAACATATTGAAGTGCGTTGTGTTGTACAGGTGCTGGGTGACGGTTTGTGGGATGGTTTTCCATGTCTGTCGCACTTGGTCAGTCAATACAGGGCGGTTAATGATGCTTGCGGATAACGCCGATGTTATCGTCCGAAGATTTCCCATGTGTACTCGGTGGGAGACATATCTGATGATCGAGCAGGCCAAGGCAAGACAACACACTGTGTAGCATATTGGGTTACAGCGGCGGTATGTGGGCGACCATCATCCTGTTGGAAAACTCCGTGGAATGCTGTTCATGAACGACAGCACAACAGGTCAAATTTTGCATTCAGGAAGCGTGGGAAACCACGAGAGTGCTCCTACTGACATACGAAATCGCACCAGGAACATAACTGCAGGTGTAGGTCCATTGTGTCTAGCATGCAGACAGGTTGGGTGCAGGTTCTCTACTGGCGTTCTTCTAACCAACACACTGCGATTACTGGTATAGAAGCAGAACTAACTTTCTTCAGAAAACACAACAGACCTCCACCCTGCCCTCCAGGGCGTCTGGCTGGAAGATTTCCTTGAAGTAACCAATTTGTAATAGTTTGTTGTGTTACTGTGGTGCCAACTGCTGTTCAAATTATTGCTGTAGATGTAGTGTGATGTGACAGAGCCTTATGACGGTTTTCCCTCTTGGTAGTGGCACGTGTCTATCTGGAGCCTGGTCTTCTTGTGACCGTACACTCCCATGACCATCGACGCCACCAATCATGTACACTGGCTCCATTCCTGTCAAGCCTTCCTACAATATCCCAGAATGAACATCCAGCTTCTCATAGATCTATTACACGACCTCGTTCAAACTGAATGAGGAGTTGATAATGGCGTCCATGTCACCTCAAAGGCATTCTTGACTAACATCAACTCACCATGTCCAATCTCAAAGGTAATTACCGCTCAAGACCGTTACAGCGCCACTGTTACGCGATTAGCGTGAAATTGTTTCAGAAAAAAAAAATGTTCAAATGTGTGTGAAATCTAATGGGACTTCACTGCTAAGGTCATCAGTCCCTAAGCTTAAACACTACTTAACCTAAACTATCCTAAGAGCAAACACACACACCCATGCCCGAGGGAGGATCCGAACCTTCGTCGGGACCAGCCACACAGTCCATGACTGCAGCGCCTTAGACCGCTTTTTTTTTTGTTTTTGTTAATCTCATTTTGTTCTCTATTGTTCGTTGACTTTGTTCGTGGCGGACGTCCTATGACACTTGTTCAGGTTGTACGTTGATCCGTTGACTCAGTTTTTTTATTACAGAGGATAGCTAAACCCTCTGACCGAACACGCTGAGCTACCGTGCCGGCTTTTTTGTTCGCTTTCGTTCGCTGTATCTGTCCCGGGCGGACGTCGTAAGACATCCGTTTAAGTTCTTTGTTGATCGATTAACTCAGTTTTTTTTATTACAGAGAGCAGCTAACCCTCTGACCGAACACGCTAATATTAAAAAAAAAACTTCTTGGCAGACTAAAACTGTGTGCCGGACCGAGACTCGAACTCGGGACATTTGCCTTTCGCGAAAGTGCTCTACCAAATGAGCTACCCAAATACGACCGCTTGGCTAATCCCGCGTGGCGTTGTTTCAGATGTAGAAACACGCCTACCAATTTTCGTTTATTTCACACAACTCCTTCTTGGAGTGATTTTTTTTCCGTCAGTGTATGTACACACATCAGTGTGTTGGTTGAGTTTTCTCTGTGTCGAACCATCTTACTACAAGTACGTCACAAATTTTACAACCTGATGTTTTCTACATAATCGTAACTGCTCCACTAAGTTGACTACTCCTGTAAATATAGGCTAATAGTTTTTAATCCACACTTCAATGCCTGACCTGCTGCCTAGGGAAAAATAAGCATTAATGGCTTCCACTCGCCACACGTTGTTGGAGGTACTAACCAACCTAAAACACACACGACTTGTAGTCGCTATTGTTATTACTAGTATGCAAATGACATAAATACTTATGTGACGCTGTTCAGTACACCGTCCTCATTCACCAATACAAATACACTACTGTCCATTAAAATTGCTTCACCACAAAGATGACATGCTACAGACACGAAATTTAACCGACAGGAAGAAGATGCTCTGATATGCAAATGATTAGCTTTTCAGAGCAATCACACAAGGTTGGCGCCGGTGGCGACACCTACAACGTGCTGACTTGAGGAAAGTTTCCAACCGATTTCTCATACGCGAACAGCAGTTGACCGGCGTTGCCTGGTGAAACGTTGTTGTGATGCCTCGTGTAAGGAGGGGAAATGCGTACCATCACGTTTCCGACTTTGATAAAGGTCGGATTGTAGCCTACCGCGATTGCGGTTTATCGTATCGCGACATTGCTGCTCGCGTTGGTCGAGATCCAATAACTATTAGCAGAATATGGAATCGGTGGGTTCAGGAGGGTAATACGGAACGTCTTGCTGGATCCCAACGGCCTCGTATCACTAGCAGTTGAGATGACAGGCATCTTGCCCGCATGGCTGTAACGGATCGTGCAGCCACGTCTCGATCCCTGAGTCAACAAATGGGGACGTTTGCAAGACAACAACCATCTGCACGAACAGTTCGACGACGTTTGCAGCAGCATGGACTATCAGATCGGAGACCATGGCTGCGGTTACCCTTGACGCTGCATCACAGACATTAGCGCCTGCGATGGTGTACTCAACGACGGACCTGGGTGCACGAAAGGCAAAACGTCATTTTTTCGGATGAATCCAGGTTCTGTTTACAGCATCATGATGGTCGCATCCGTGTTTGGCGACATTGCGATGAACGCACATTGGAAGCGTGTATTCGTCATCGCCATACTGGTGTATCACACGGAATGATGGTATGGGGTGCCATTGGTTACACGTCTCGATCACCTCTTGTTCGCATTGATGGCACTTTGAACAGTGGACGTTACATTTCAGCTGTGTTACGACCCGTGGCTCTACCCTTCATTTGATCCCTGCGAAACCCTACATTTCAGCAGGATAATGCACGACCGCATGTTGCAGGTCCTGTACGGGCCTTTCTGGATACAGAAAATGTTCGACTGCTGCCCTGGCCAGCACATTCTCCAGATCTCTCACCAAATGCAAACGTCTGGTAAATGGTGGTCGAGCAACTGGCTCGTCACAATACGCCAGTCACTACTCTTGATGAACTGTGGTATCGTGTTGATGCTGTAGGGCAGCTGTACCTGTACATGCCACCCAAGCTCTGTTTGACTCAATGCTCAGGCGCATCAAGGCCGTTATTACGGCCAGAGGTGGTTGTTCTGGGTAATGATTTCTCAGGATTTATGCACCCAAATTGCGTGAAAATGTAATCACATGTCAGTTCTAGTATAATATATTTGTCCATTGAATACCCGTTTATCATCTGCATTTCTTCTTGGTGTAGCAATTTTAATGACCAGTAGTTTATCTGCACTTATACTCGTTACACTCTGTGTTTTGTTCACCTTTAGTACAGCATAATGGCCTGGCGATGTGGCCGAACGGTTCTAGGCGCTTCAGTCTGCAACCGCGCGGTCGCTACTGTCGCAGGTTCCAATCCTGTCTCGGGCATGGATGTGTGTGATGTGCTTAGGTAAGTTAGGTTTAAGTAGTTCTAAGTTCTAGGGGACTGATGACCTCAGACGTTATGTCCCATAGTGTTCAGAGCCATTTGAACCATTTTGAACAACATAATGAAGTAAAAGGTAAATCAAAATTCAGCATCCCGTTGACAACGAGGTTATTAAAGACGGAGCACAAGCTCAGGATAGGGAAACGTCTCTAATGATCTCCATGTCAATGGGACATTAAAGCACATTAAACCCTAATGTCCCTATCTTCGGAGAAGGAAAGGTTGAGAAAGAAAATCAGCCGTGCCCTTTCAAAAGAACTATCCCAGGATTGGTCTTAAGCGATTTAAGGAAGTCACATCATCATCATCATCATCATCATTTACGACTGATTACGCCTTTCAGTGTTCAGTCTGGAGCAGACTCCCCCTTATAAAATTCCTCCATGATCCCCTATTCAGTGCTAACATTGGTGCCTCTTCTGATGTTAAGCCTATTACTTCAAAATCATTCTTAACCGAATCCAGGTACCTTCTCCTTGGTCTACCCCGACTCCTCCGACCTTCTACTGCTGAACCCACGTCTCTTGGGTAACCTTGCTTCTCCCATGCGTGTAACATGACCCCACCATCTAAGATAGCCGGCACGGTAGCTCGGCGTGTTCGGTCAGAGGGTTACGTGCACTCTGTAATAAAAAAACTGAGTTAATCGATCATCAACGAACTTAAAAGGATGTCTCACGACGTCCGCCCCGAGCAGACGAAACGAACAAAAGCGAACAAAATGAGATTTGAAAAAAAAAAAAAAAGCCTGTTCGCCCTGACTGCTACATCTATAGAGTTCGTTCCCAGTTTTTCTTTGATTTCCTCATTGTGCACACCCTCCTGCCATTGTTCCCATCTACTAGTACCTGCAATCATCCTAGCTACTTTCATATCCGTAACCTCAACCTTATTGATAAGGTAACCTGAATCCACCCAGCTTTCGCTCCCATACAACAAAGTTGGTCGAAAGATTGAACGGTGCACACATAACTTAGTCTTGGTACTGACTTCCTTCTTGCAGAAGTCACAGAAATCCTTAATCTGGAAGATCTGAACCGCTATCATCCCGAAAGCGAGTACTGCGCCATCTCGCTCTCTCGCAACATAAAGTGCCCTAAAGTGAAACGCAGAAAGAAACAGTTTAGAAGTGCTTTCCTTATGTCACCATCCCCAATGAACAAGCACGTCGTTACGCTGTTAGTACCTTCCCAACTGCCGTTTGCACAGTACATTTACTATTATGACATCCGACATGCAAGTGCCCTGAGTGGAATCAACTGCGAAGGCTTTCATCAGCCTGCGAGCCACACGAATAAACAAATTTACATGTTTAGCAGGAAATAGCGATCGTTTCATTGTTAATTTTGGTAGCTGCAATTAATGTGTGAACGACTTGTGCTGCGGAACACCTGTGACTTATATGGTTGAAATATATCTTTTTAGAATGGACCAACATGAATTTACTATTTGCTCCGTACCGAACAAGGTGGAACAATGGTTAGCACACTGGACTCGCTTTCTGGAGAACGACAATGCAAATGCGCCTCTGACCATCCAGATTCAGATTTTCCGTGATTTCCCGAAATACACTCCTGGAAATTGAAATAAGAACACCGTGAATTCATTGTCCCAGGAAGAGGAAACTTTATTGACACATTCCTGGGGTCAGATACATCACATGATCACACTGACAGAACCACAGGCACATAGACACAGGCAACAGAGCATGCACAATGTCGGCACTAGTACAGTGTATATCCACCTTTCGCAGCAATGCAGGCTGCTATTCTCCCATGGAGACGATCGTAGAGATGCTGGATGTAGTCCTGTGGAACGGCTTGCCATGCCATTTCCACCTGGCGCCTCAGTTGGACCAGCGTTCGTGCTGGACGTGCAGACCGCGTGAGACGACGCTTCATCCAGTCCCAAACATGCTCAATGGGGGACAGATCCGGAGATCTTGCTGGCAAGGGTAGTTGACTTACACCTTCTAGAGCACGTTGGGTGGCACGGGATACATGCGGACGTGCATTGTCCTGTTGGAACAGCAAGTTCCCTTGCCGGTCTAGGAATGGTAGAACGATGGGTTCGATGACGGTTTGGATGTACCGTGCACTATTCAGTGTCCCCTCGACGATCACCAGTGGTGTACGGCCAGTGTAGGAGATCGCTCCCCACACCATGATGCCGGGTGTTGGCCCTGTGTGCCTCGGTCGTATGCAGTCCTGATTGTGGCGCTCACCTGCACGGCGCCAAACACGCATACGACCATCATTGGCACCAAGGCAGAAGCGACTCTCATCGCTGAAGACGACACGTCTCCATTCGTCCCTCCATTCACGCCTGTCGCGACACCACTGGAGGCGGGCTGCACGATGTTGGGGCGTGAGCGGAAGACGGCCTAACGGTGTGCGGGACCGTAGCCCAGCTTCATGGAGACGGTTGCGAATGGTCCTCGCCGACACCCCAGGAGCAACAGTGTCCCTAATTTGCTGGGAAGTGGCGTTGCGGTCCCCTACGGCACTGCGTAGGATCCCACGGTCTTGGCGTGCATCCGTGCGTCGCTGCGGTCCGGTCCCAGGTCGACGGGCACGTGCACCTTCCGCCGACCACTGGCGACAACATCGATGTACTGTGGTGAGCTCACGCCCCACGTGTTGAGCAATTCGGCGGTACGTCCACCCGGCCTCCCGCATGCCCACTATACGCCCTCGCTCAAAGTCCGTCAACTGCACATACGGTTCACGTCCACGCTGTCGCGGCATGCTACCAGTGTTAAAGACGGCGATGGAGCTCCGTATGCCACGGCAAACTGGCTGACACAGACGGCGGCGGTGCACAAATGCTGCGCAGCTAGCGCCATTCGACGGCCAACACCGCGGTTCCTGGTGTGTCCGCTGTGCCGTGCGTGTGATCATTGCTCGTACAGCCCTCTCGCAGTGTCCGGAGCAAGTATGGTGGGTCTGACACACCGGTGTCAATGTGTTCTTTTTTCCATTTCCAGGAGTGTAGCTCCAGGCAAATGATAGGGTAGCCCCTTTGACATTTGCACAGCCGATTTCCTTTCCTATCAGTAACAAAACTAACTGAAGCTGTGCTCCGTCTCTAATGATGGGACATTAAACCCTAGTTCCCCTTCATTCTTTACATGTTCTGCGAAGAACAGGAAGGAATGCTGTAAGTGAGGAAAGAAAGTTTGGCATAACTCCCTCTCAGCGTCTAGGTAATCAGATATGAAGCCGTGCATTACAAGAATGAGGAGGGATGTCAGAGGTGGTGTTATTTAACGCACCAGCTCACATATTGCCTTGAGTAATTTTAAGAAACCGAAGCAAAACGTAAATCAGGATGGTTACACTATTCCTTTGAATATGAGTTCAACTTTTTAACTCCAGTACTATCCTGCAGTTCACGAATGCAGGCCACGGAATGAATTCTGACACTGTTACTGCAGACCATATATTCTTTCATGAGATTTCCAGTCATCAATGTGATCGATTAAAAAATGGAACAGCAGATAAGATTTCACATGGATTACACTTCCTTTGTAGCTGTACTGGAGTGGTCCATGGGTGCAGGAGTACTTTTGTGGTTTGGTTGTGATGGTGTGGCGATGTCGTGGGGACAGGCCATTGGTAGCTTAGATAGCCAGTGTCAAAAGTCAAAACATTTTATTAGCACTCATTTGATTACACTGTTAGCATATCGATGAATGCAGCGGCCACGCCCAATCGCAGCACATAGTAATGGTGGTGTGTGGCGGCAGTGAGTTGACAACTATCATACTGTGACGTCAACACCCAGCAATGCTGACTCCAGTAGCTTCCATAGTGGCGTGCAACCCATTTAATGGGACACAGACGCTTGAAGAGGGAGTTAGCTAAGCTGCAGACCGCCAAGTTACTTGTATGGAGTGCCAGCCTCCAATGGTGGCACTCGGCCCAATGAGTGACAACGCTTGGTGCCTAAGTACCCACACCAGCAAGGCAGAGTGGCTGCTGCACTGCCTGGGTCTCATTTGCTGCCCACAAGGGCAGGAGTCTGGCAGCTGCTGAAGCGAGCCAGGAGGCAGCTCACCATGACAGTAGTACCAAGACCAAGAAGGAGGAATTTGCACTACCAGATGGTGCAGTGATGGGAGCCTGAACTTATAACAGTTGAGTGGTGTTCCATGTCGCTCAGTAGTATTATGTGGCCCTCTCATCTGTTCAGGAGCTGCTGGACTGCTGATGCCTGTACTCAGGTTAATATATCAACTTGTGCCAATGTGCTGTTTCGAGCTGCACTTGGTACAACAGACCCATGGCATCGGAGTGTGGAAAGCTCCATTTTCCCGCTGCATTGCATTATTGTGGTGCTTGCTTTAGCCCACCTCATGCTGTGTAAACGGTTCTGATGCTATAAACGCACAACAGCGTGCTAGTGCCCGCTGGCAGCCCTCTAACGATGCAGTGGAACTGATAATTTTTGTAGTAACATCAAAAATATGGTGGTGGAGTTACTTTACCTCCCTCTCTGGAAGACCCATCCCCCATGTCTCTACCCTTGACTTTTCTACAACAAGACTCAGCATACAGGGACAAAATGTATAATATTATACAAGTTTTCCTCTTAGGTGCCAGGTTGCTTGAACCACAATGCTAAGAGGCTGTGAGTTTATTCTATAGGATTAGCCCTCTGGCTCCACAACTACCCCAGGTCTTCCTTTACAATTAGTAGTTTACATTTTCATCTCTCACTTTCTCAGACAGACATCTCCTTATGAAATGTTTACAACATAACTTACAACTACTTTTGTTTCTTTACTCTTAGGCATGCCACCATGGAAGCTCTCCTTGGACTGCATTACAGTAGGCCCCATACCTTGCACCGCAGTGCTTTGAAGAATCTTACAAACCGGGGAATATATTTCTCAACACTACTCATATCACAATAGTCCTAAACACATCAATATTTGGGGTGACTTGGTCAGGCAGCTTTATCCCTCAGGGAGACGAAGGCTGCATACACCGCAGCTAGAGCTACTAGGGCGCCAGATATTGTGATACTCAAGGTTACAACTGCGTGATATTGTTTTCCTGATACTGCTGGACACGCTATAGCATCATATCTGGTGAGGTACGCCATTCTTGGGTTGCTGTAAGCTGGGAGAAGAACGCCATGGTCTAGTCGTACTATCTTTGCCTAGTAATCAAACTCTTCCAGGCTTGAACCCGGCTCCTCCTTAAATTTTGAATCAATATCATCAACAATGGCAGAAGACGACTTCTGTAATAAGAAGTCGCCTTGTTCTGCCAATGCCCTTGTCAAATAGGACAGAGGTGTGGACAGAGTTTCAGAGCACTGTCTGGCCCTTTGGGTGAGCAACTGCCCCTAAAATTGGGAAGAATCAGCAATGAAGCATGAAGATGTAGAAGGCAAAGGAAAAAACAGCATTAAAGACTCATAATGTGCCTCCACAGGACATGTGACCTGTAATCGGAAAAGTGTCATAATGGTATTTCCATGGCAAAAGGCTTCTTAATCAGCCCCTCTGGGATGGGACTGCCAAAGGGGAGGTGACTATGACAAATGGATGGAATAATCAACAGCGAGATAACATTCTGTAAGTCATAGCTTGGAATGTCAGTGTCAGCAACCAACATCATATCTGTGCTTCAAAGATGCCTAACACACAGGGGACAGTTTTCCTTAATACAGACGGCCATGTTCTGACTGTTCGCACGTAGGCGACCCAAGTACCTCAAGAGGCCGTGGGCCACATGGACCTATCCTCTCCTGCAAGACATGTGATCGAAAGAAGGGCCAGCTCTATCCTAGCGCTCATAGTATTTAGGCAGCACTTGGACCAGACCAGTGCGCTCCTACTGAGTTTTCTGGGGCCATTTGCTGATTCTGCAAGGATTCCATCAATCAGGATTCTCACTTGAGAGCCGCCTCCATGACGTTTCTGCCATTTACATCTGACTTCATGACACCAGGAGCTGCCAGCCATGAACATACGAGTGTTCATGGTCCCCTCGCTGAAGAAGACAGGAATTCTGTTGTTGTGACAGACTTGTGAACTTGTAATTTTTTTCCTGTTAAGCTTTCAAAATAGTTATATTCTGTAAATAGAAAATTTTGCTCCATATGGGACTTGAACTTTGGTCATTCAGCTTCTACTTTAACTCAGAGCGTCTTACAGTACTTTGAGTTTTATTTGGTGTGTGTTTAATAAACTTAGACTTGATGACAGTCTAATCGACCTTCAGCCACCAGAAGCATTACTGAGGACGAAATTGAAACTCTGACATTAGCTGCAATTGGGCACTGAAAAAAATCCTGTGGCGACAAGTGAAAGCTTGTGCCAAACCAAGACTCGAACCCAAATGTTCCACTTTAGGTGAGTGGTCGCATTAACCACTTCAGCTACCCAAGCATACCTTCCGTCCAACCCAAACTCCCAACTTGTTCCACACTACATATGTAGCATCACCTGTCCATTGCCCTCTTCGCTCGCAGCCTCACGCTGATTCCCAAAAGAGGTCAGATAAAGAGTGTAACTGCACTGAATAATCATTAGTTGCCATCAAGCTGCAAATATTTATGTGTGTGGCTTCTGTTCTTTCATATGCTTGAACCACTGTTTACAGTTTTCAAATAACTTCCGGGAATTCAGCCAGGTAACACTTTCAGCGACCGCCGATATTTCGGCGGGAGAACATCCCGCCATTTTCAAGGCAAACTGCAACACACAGGCGGCGTACATGCAAATTTAAAACCTCGGTTCTCGGACTGAAGCAGGAAAATGGTTCAAATGGCTCTGAGCACTATGGGACTCAACTGCTGTGGTCATCAGTCCCCTAGAACTTAGAACTACTTAAACCTAACTAACCTAAGGACATCACACACATCCATGCCCGAGGCAGGATTCGAACCTGCGACCGTAGCAGTCGCACGGTTCCGGACTGCGCGCCTAGAACCGCGAGACCACCGCGGCCGAAGCAGGAAAGATAACACACACACTAAACACTAGTGCTACCATAGATGACCAAAGTCAGAGCTATCGATAGTGAGACAATGAATTCGCAGGTGAGGTAGCATTGACTCTGTCCCTCTGTTTTTGAACAAGGGAGAGAGCCGGATTCCAAACAGAGTTTAAACAGAAACCTCCACCCCCGTTAACGAGGTTGCTCGCTAATTTAATCTCAACTGCCTCCCTAATAAAACTGTCCCAATAGCTGACCCTGCATGCCAATATCTCGGTGTTATAATAACATGGAGTGACCAGTATCCAAGCAATGTACGGCAATAGCAAATCTACTTGGCTGCTGTAATCGTGTGTGCCGTTTATGTTCAGTACATCGGTCCTCCACGGTCCTGATAGTTTGACCAATATATGCCATGCCGCAGCTACAAGGAATACGATATACACCCGCCTTACGCAGTCCAAGATCATCCTTAACGGAACTCAAAAGTGCTCTAATTTTAGATATGGGTAGGAAAACACATTTCACATCGTATTTTCGTGAAATACGACCGATCTTATTGGACGTGTTTCCTACGTAAGGCAAAAAGGCAGCAGCCTTAGGTGTTGACTCAGAATTATCATCAATCACTCGACGTACAGTTGGTCGACAGCCAACGCAAGTTCAATCTGTCTATCACTATAACCATTTTGACGAAATGTAACTTCAAGATGGGACAGCTCAGCTGGCAAAGTCTCAGCGTCAGGCACGACATGTGCCCTCTTTACCAAGGTACGAAGTACCCCTTCACGCTGAGCCGGATGGTGACAACTATTAGCCTGTAAGTACAAGTCTGTGAGAGTACGTTTCCTGTAGACTGCACGTCCCAATGATCCATCATCCTTCCTCCTAACCAACACGTCAAGAAAGGGAAGGCAACCATCCTCTTCCACCTCCATCGTAAAACGAATGTTCGGGTGGATCGAGTTCTGATGTTCTAGAAAGACATTCAAATTCTCCCTACCATGTGGCCAAACAACGAAGGTATCATCAACGTATCTAAAGAAACAGGCGGGTTTCAAAGGCGCCGACTCCAATGCACGCTCCTCGAAGTCTTCCATAAACAAATTTGCGATCACAGGAGACAACGGACTACCCATCGCAACTCCATCTGTCTGCTCGTAATACTGGTCATTAAATAAAAAGTAAGTGGATGTCAACACATGCCGAAAGAGATTGGTTAATTCAGCACCAAACCTGGCGTCAATTAACCGCATCGAATCAGACAGAGGAACACGAGTGAAGAGAGAGACCACATCGCAACTCACTAAAATATCAGAGTCATTCAACAGCTGTCCTCCCAAACGCCGTAAAAAATCAGCTGAGTTCCTGATATGATGTTCAAACCGACCAACTTGTGGACTCAACAGAGAAGCAAGATGCTTGGCTACACGATATGTCGGAGCGCCGATGTTACTCACTATAGGACGGAAAGGAACCCCTTCCTTGTGAACCTTCTGAAGGCCATATAACCTAGGGGGAACAGCGCTATAGGTGTTAAGATTCTTGATAGTGTTCTGCGCCAAACCACGTTTCTTCAGGAGGCTGTTGGTCTTACTCTCAACACTTTTTGTGGAGTCAGCATCGATTCTGCGATACGCTGAATCAGATAGTAAACGTTGCATCTTTTGTACATAATCATGTTAATATAAAACAACGGTGGCATTGCCCTTGTCCGCAGGTAAAATAACAATATCAGGATCAACTTTGAGAGAGCTTAAAGCAGCCCTCTCTGCTGCTGTTACATTACTCTTGGGTGGACGAGCCTTAGTCGAAACACGGCATGCTCCCTCCTAACCTCCTCTGCAACGTCAGGAGGTAGTTTACAAACTGCCTGTTCAATTGAACTAATAAAATCAACTACCGGCAAACTCTTCGGAGTGGGTGCAAAATTTAAACCCTTCCCTAGCACGGATAAGGTTGTGTCGTCAAAAGATTTCTCAGTGAGATTTATCACAGAACGTCGAGATATAACATCCGACTCCGCGCGATGAAAACGTTCCAACTTTGCCAAATGCCGGGCAGTGACGGAGTTGTATTCCCAGTCAGCTTGAGTCCATGAGGCACCGTCCAACCAATCCCAAGTGAAATCAGACACTTCAGATGCAACCATTAAATGAAAACGATACAATTCTTTGGAAACAGAATCCAAACGTCGACGAGTAAAACGAATTCTTTCGCGAACAAGAGCCAAGCCAGCACGTTGCTTGATGCAGTTGGCGGCAGGAGAATTAAACTGGTGCACAACCTTGGCAAATGTTGGGACATGATTTTCATCACGACACCTCAATAAAAACGACAAAGCACATTGCAATCTAACTCGACAGCTACGAAGTTTATCCAACTTACGTAAACACCGATACATTTCCTCCCCGTAGAGGTAAACAATGTGAGACCTGAGTTTGGTTCAAAAAATGGTTCAAATGGCTCTGAGCACTATGGGACTTAACATCTGAGATCATCAGTCCCCTAGAACTTAGAACTACTTAAACCTAACTAACCTAAGGACATCACACACATCCATGCCCGAGGCAGGATTCGAACCTGCGACCGCAGCAGTCGCGCCGTTCCGGACAGAGCGTCTAGAACCGCTAGACCACCGCGGCCGGCAGACCTGAGTTTCTCCTGGCGTATACAACTTTCAAATAACTTCCGGGAATTCAGCCAGGTAACACTTTCAGCGACCGCCGATATTTCGGCGGGAGAACACC
Organism: Schistocerca piceifrons; assembly: GCF_021461385.2. NCBI lineage: Eukaryota > Metazoa > Arthropoda > Insecta > Orthoptera > Acrididae > Schistocerca > Schistocerca piceifrons. The sequence goes on along the minus strand of NC_060140.1, from coordinate 434,609,531 downwards.
CCGCCATTTGACTAGGGCTCGTCCACCCAAGAGTAGTGTAACAGCAGAGAGGGCTGCTTTACGCTTTCTCAAAGCTGATCCTGATATTGTTATTTTACCTGCGGACAAGGGCAATGCCACCGTTGTTTTATATTAACATGATTATGTACAAAAGATGCAACGTTTACTATCTGATTCAGCGCATCGCAGAATCGATGCTGACTCCACAAAAAGTGTTGAGAGTAAGACCAACAGCCTCCTGAAGAAACGTGGTTTGGCGCAGAACACTATCAAGAATCTTAACACCTATAGCGCTGTTCCCCCTAGCTTATATGGCCTTCAGAAGGTTCACAAGGAAGGGGTTCCTTTCCGTCCTATAGTGAGTAACATCGGCGCTCCGACATATCGTGTAGCCAAGCATCTTGCTTCTCTGTTGAGTCCACAAGTTGGTCGGTGTGAACATCATATCAGGAACTCAGCTGATTTTTTACGTCGTTTGGGGGGACAGCTGTTGAATGACTCTGATATTTTAGTGAGTTGCGATGTGGTCTCTCTCTTCACTCGTGTTCCTCTGTCTGTTTCGATGCGGTTAATTGACGCCAGGTTTGGCGCTGAATTAACCAATCTCTTTCGGCATGTGTTGATATCCACTTACTTTTTATTTAATGATCAGTATTACGAGCAGACAGATGGAGTTGCGATGGGTAGTCCGTTGTCTCCTGTGATCGCAAATTTGTTTATGGAAGACTTCGAGGAGCGTGCATTGGAGTCGGCGCCTTTGAAACCCGCCTGTTTCTTTAGATACGTTGATGATACCTTCGCTGTTTGGCCTCATGGTAGGGAGAATTTGAATGTCTTTCTAGAACATCAGAACTCGATCCACCCGAACATTCGTTTTACGATGGAGGTGGAAGAGGATGGTTGCCTTCCCTTTCTTGACGTGTTGGTTAGGAGGAAGGATGATGGATCACTGGGACGTGCAGTCTACAGGAAACGTACTCTCACAGACTTGTACTTACAGGCTAATAGTTGTCACCATCCGGCTCAGCGTGAAGGGGTACTTCGTACCTTGGTACAGAGGGCACATGTCGTGTCTGACGCTGAGACTTTGCCAGCTGAGCTGTCCCATCTTGAAGTTACATTTCGTCAAAATGGTTATAGTGATAGACAGATTGAACGTGCGTTGGCTGTCGACCAACTGTACATCGGGTGATTGATGATAATTCTGAGTCAACACCTAAGTCTACTGCCTTTTTGCCTTACGTAGGAAACACGTCCAATAAGATCGGTCGTATTTCACGGAAATACGATGTGAAATGTGTTTTCCTACCTCCATCTAAAATTAGAGCACTTTTGAGTTCCGTTAAGGATGATCATGAGGACGCAGAAGACAATGGAAACCACTGCATTAAAGACACGTAACGTGTATCCACAGGACATGTGGCCTGTAATTGAAGAAGTGTCATTATGATCTCTCCATTGGCAAAAGATTCCGGAATAGTCCCCCATTCGGATCTCCGGGAGGGGACTGCCAAGGGGGAGGTTACCATGAGAAAAAGATTGAATAATCAACGAAAGGATAACGTTCTACGAGTCGGGGCGCGGAATGTCAGAAGCTTGAACGTGGTAGGGAAACTAGAAAATCTGAAAAGGGAAATGCAAAGGCTCAATCTAGATATAGTAGGGGTCAGTGAAGTGGGAGGAAGACAAGGATTTCTGGTCAGATGAGTATCGGGTAATATCAACAGCAGCAGAAAATGGTATAACAGGTGTAGGATTCGTTATGAATAGGAAGGTAGGGCAGAGGGTGTGTTACTGTGAACAGTTCAGTGACCGGGTTGTTCTAATCAGAATCGACAGCAGACCAACACCGACAACGATAGTTCAAGTATACATGCCGACGTCGCAAGCTGAAGATGAACAGATAGAGAATGTGTATGAGGATATTGAAAGGGTAATGCAGTATGTAAAGGGGGACGAAAATCTAATAGTCATGGGCGACTGGAATGCAGTTGTAGGGGAAGGAGTAGAAGAAAAGGTTACAGGAGAATATGGGCTTGGGACAAGGAATGAAAGAGGAGCAAGACTAATTGAGTTCTGTAACAAGTTTCAGCTAGTAATAGCGAATACCCTGTTCAAGAGTCACAAGCGGGGGAGGTATACTTGGAAAAGGCCGGGAGATACGGGAAGATTTCAATTAGATTACATCATGGTCAGACAGAGATTCCGAAATCAGATACTGGATTGTAAGGCGTACCCAGGAGCAGATATAGACTCAGATCACAATATAGTAGTGATGAAGAGTAGGCTGAAGTTCAAGACATTAGTCAGGAAGAATCAATACGCAAAGAAGTACTAAGGAATGACGAGATACGTTTGAAGTTCTCTAACTCTGTAGATACAGCAATAAGGAATAGCGCAGTAGGCAGTACAGTTGAAGAGGAATGGACATCTCTAAAAAGGGCCATCACAGAAGTTGGGAAGGAAAACATAGGTACAAAGAAGGTAGCTGCGAAGAAACCGTGGGTAACAGAAGAAATACTTCAGTTGATTGATGAAAGGAGGACGTACAAACATGTTCCGGGAAAATCGGAAATACAGAAATACAAGACGCTGAGGAATGAAATAAATAGGAAGTGCAGGGAAGCTAAGACGAAATGGCTGCAGGAAAAATGTGAAGACATCGAAAAAGATATGATTGTCGGAAGGACAGACTCAGCATACAGGAAAGTCAAAACAACCTTTGGTGACATTAAGGGCAACGGTGGTAACATTAAGAGTGCAACGGGAATTCCACTGTTAAATGCAGAGGAGAGAGTAGATAGGTGGGAAGAATACATTGAAAGCCTCTATGAGGGTGAAGATTTGGCTGATGTGATAGAAGAAGAAACAGGAGTCGATTTACAAGAGATAGGGGATCCAGTATTAGAATCGGAATTTAAAAGAGCTTTGGAGGACTTACGGTCAAATAAGGCAGAAGGGATAGATAACATTCCATCAGAATTTCTAAAATCATTGGGGGAAGTGGCAACAAAACGACTATTCACGTTGGTGTGTAGAATATATGAGTCTGGCGATATACCATCTGACTTTCGGAAAAGCATCATCCACACAATTCCGAAGACAGCAAGAGCTGACAAGTGCGAGAATTATCGCATAATCAGCTTAACAGCTCATGCATCGAAGCTGCTTACAAGAATAATATACAGAAGAATGGAAAAGAAAATTGAGAATGCGCTAGGTGACGATCAGTTTGGCTTTAGGAAAAGTAAAGGGACGAGAGAGGCAATTCTGACGTTACGGCTAATAATGGAAGCAAGGCTAAAGAAAAATCAAGACACTTTAATAGGATTTGTCGACCTGGAAAAAGCGTTCGACAGTATAAAATGGTGCAAGCTGTTCGAGATTCTGAAAAAAGTAGGGGTAAGCTATAGGGAGAGACGGGTCATATACAATATGTACAACAACCAAGAGGGAATAATAAGAGTGGACGATCAAGAACGAAGTGCTCGTATTAAGAAGGGTGTAAGACAAGGCTGTAGCCTTTCGCGCCTACTCTTCAATCTGTACATCGAGGAAGCAATGATGGAAATAAAAGAAAGGTTCAGGAGTGGAATTAAAATACAAGGTGAAAGGATATCAATGATACGATTCGCTGATGACATGGCTATCCTGAGTGAAAGTGAAGAAGAATTAAATGATCTGCTGAACGGAATGAACAGTCTAATGAGTACACAGTATGGTTTGAGAGTAAATCGGAGAAAGACAAAGGTAATGAGAAGTAGTAGAAATGAGAACAGCGAGAAACTTAACATCAGGATTGATGGTCACGAAGTCAATGACGTTAAGGAATTCTGCTACCTAGGCAGTAAAATAACCAATGACGGACGGAGCAAGGAGGACATCAAAAGCAGACTCGCTATGACAAAAAAGGCATTTCTGGCCAAGAGAAGTCTACTAATATCAAATACCGGCCTTAATTTGAGGAAGAAATTTCTGAGGATGTACGTCTGGAGTACAGCATTGTATGGTAGTGAAACATGGACTGTGGGAAAACCGGAACAGAAGAGAATCGAAGCAATTGAGATGTGGTGCTATAGACGAATGTTGAAAATTAGGTGGACTGATAAGGTAAGGAATGAGGAGGTTCTACGCAGAATCGGAGAGGAAAGGAATATGTGGAAAACACTGATAAGGAGAAGGGACAGGATGATAGGACATCTGCTAAGACACGAGGGAATGACTTCCATGGTACTAGAGGGAGCTGTAGAGGGCAAAAACTGTAGAGGAAGACAGAGATTGGAATACGTCAAGCAAATAATTGAGGACGTAGGTTGCAAGTGCTACTCTGAGATGAAGAGGTTAGCACAGGAAAGGAATTCGTGGTGGGCCGCATCAAACCAGTCAGTAGACTGATGACCAAAAAAAAAAGGATGATCTCGAACTGCGTAAGGCGGGTGTATATCGTATTCCTTGTAGCTGCGGCGTGGCATATATTGGTCAAACTATCAGGACCGTGGAGGACCGATGTACTGAACATAAACGGCACACACGATTACAGCAGCCAAGTAGATTTGCTATTGCCGAACATTGCTTGGATACTGGTCACCCCATGTTTTTATAACACCGAGATATTGGCATGCAGGTCCAGCTATTGGCACAGTGTTATTAGGGAGGCAGTTGAGATTAAATTAGCGAGCAACCTCGTTAACAGGGGTGGAGGTTTCTGTTTAAACTCTGTTTGGAATCCGGCTCTCTCCCTTGTTCAAAAACAGAGGGACAGAGTCAATGCTACCTCACCTGCGAATTCATTGTCTCACTATCGATAGCTCTGACTTTGGTCATCTTTGGTGGCACTAGTGTTCAGTGTGTGTGTTATCTTTCCTGCTTCAGTCCGAGAACCGAGGTTTTAAATTTGCATGTACGCCGCCTGTGTGTTGCAGTTTGCCTTGAAAATGGCGGGATGTTCTCCCGCCGAAATATCGGCGGTCGCTGAAAGTGTTACCTGGCTGAATTGCCGGAAGTTATTTGAAAGTTGTATACGCCAGGAGAAACTCAGGTCTCACACTGTTTGCAGTGTCAAACAATTTACATTGATGCACTTATATGTTTGTTGCAGTTTAAAGTACACATTTACAACGCTGAACAGTTCACATTAATACACTTATATTTGTTTCATACGGTTTGGAATACTCTTTTACCACCTTGTCAAAAAATTAGAGAGTTAGTTACATGTTCCTTAAATCATTTGAACAATTCTTTTATCGAACTGTTCGAAAGAAGGGGAACGAGTCAATTTACAGATGTATATGATTTATGTTAACATTAAAGAAGTGTTTTTAGTTCAACTCATGCCACTACATTTAAAAACTAGATATTTTTGTCTTCTTTTACAGGATACCAATGTTTACATAAAAATTCCTCCATGAAGCAGGAGTTTCCCAGGAGCAATGGTTTCAGGAAGTTTCTGTAGTAGAGTCTGCATTGATCTCAGCAAATCGAAGGAACTGCAGCGCAGTTTTCTTGCTGTTTCTCTTTCAAAACGAAGTGCTATCAGTTCGAAAACTAAACACCGTTGGTACTACCAAAATCAGCGAAAGCCCCATAAAAGGAAAACGTTGCGGATGAAAACGAGTACGTGTCATGGGAGAAGTTAATTCAAGTTGTGTGAACTGTGTACAGCACCAAGGAATTTTCCTCCTAGAGAGCAGTTTTTTCAGCTTTTTAGCTAATGACTGCAATCAGCTGCATTCTTCAACAATGATCTAGCTTCCTGAATGTCAGTCATAGGAATGTTGGTGCTATAAGTCACATCAACTTTCCTTTCAAGGTCGTCTACAAGCTGAGAGAGCAACCATCTCGTAGGATTAACCCCAATACATGATACAAAATGATTATGATTAGAGTTGTATGCATGTATAACTTGATGCTCCGCCGATACTCCGCCGTGAAAGGTATGTGCTGTTCCATGAGGGTAATATTTAAGGCTGAGTGGCTACCCACAAAGCCAACCAAAGGAGTGAGAAGGCATTCAAAGTCGGCGTATACAGTAAATGGTACCCGCTCCATGTAGAGAAAATACTTAAACTGCAAGAATTTATTCACCTCAGTGGGCAACTCTACATGTACCAGTACTGTGTAGAGCAACCCAGCAGATGTTCTGTTAATCGGTTGCTCGTTTGAAACGGGTTCAGACACCTAGGTTGAAAGTGCATCATGTTTTGAGGATTAGGAGAAAAGAAGGCGGAACATGTTTTTGATCAGTTAGTAGTATTATATCTCAGCTTGTGAGATTAACAACAAATCTGCACGTGTCGAATGCCTACAAGGAAATTTTAAGAAGTAAAGGGTTCAAACAACTTTGTGGGTAACATCACCATCATCTCATTTGCATTCCATCGTGTCATATACATGGATAGGTATATGGGGATTCTACTTTTCAATTTTACCAATGTCTTGAAGGCTCATGGGGAATTCGGTACCATCACTTCTATAATACTCACGAATATCCACTTGGTATTTACTTATATGTTTAGGATTTCTTAAAATTTTTCTCGCACGATACAGAAGTAATCATGTAAAATACATACAATCACAAATAACATAGAAGTTGACACTGGAACTGCTGTCTTGAAATTTTGAATTTCCTGCCGTTTTAGCTTAGAATTGGTGTGCTCTATTACAGTGTGTGAGACTGTGGGCAGTTGGCTGCACACACATGTAGTCAGCTGGACTTGTAGCAGCTGTGGCTCCTACCTCTGCTACGGCAGAGGGACGAGTGGAGTAGAGTGAAGTGGCGATGCATCGCATGGCATTGTGTGGCACGGCAGGGCGTGGTGTGGTGTGATGTGATGTAGTGCAGTGCTGGGCCCTTGCCAGTGTGGCTACAATCTAGGTAGGTGCTGCACCCAGACTCCTCTGTTGGCACCGACTGTAGAAGGGGCTCTCCTCACATTTTTCGTTTAAATGAAGACACAGTCCTACTGTAAATATTTAAACTTAGGACAATCAGCTCCAAACTTAGGATGGCAATTCTTTAAGCATGTGAGCTGTGTGAGTCTTAAACTTAGGGGCAAGTGGACTCTTACAACTGCAACATCACGGAGTGGAGGGACACCAAGGATCCTTAATTTCCCGCCATTTTATTCGTAGGGTAGGATTCTAAACTTAGAACGTACATATAACATGACAACTATACAGGATGGACTCATAGTAAAGGCTTCTTGGATTCTGACATCATAGTGCTGGAGAAATCTGACAACCAAGCAGCCTCGTAGCCCTCAGGTCCACAATCTGGATTCTAACGTCAATGGATTCTATACCTAGTACAAGTGACCTACTTGGATTTTCAACCAATAAGATAGTTTCCATCTTGGATTTTCGAATTTCCCACCATTTTACACTTAGTACAATTGGACTGATATGACACTTTGTAATGAATAATTCTAGGTAAACTGCAAATGGTTTAATTAGAAATGATTCCTCTTTACTACAAGCTTGTTTCGGCTCTAGCACCGTTCTCGAGTAAATCTGTAGATGTTACATACAGCAAAACTACTTACGTTTTTAAAAGTTATACATACTTACATGTAGTTGCAATAATGTCCATACTGCATCAATAAAGAAACTGTCGACTGTCTATTCTTTGATAGATCGGTAAAATCACGTAAGTCTCGTTTCTGTAGAATATTTTCGTTAAATAGTTTTTGCAGCTGGGTTGGCTTCCGGACGATGCTTTACGTCTACAATGTAATCTTTACTAGTCAGAGACGTTAGTTGTGTTTCATTATGATCACATTGCTATTATAATTTTGTTATCATTTGTACCTATGGCTATCTTTCGTTTTCTGTTTTTTGTGATTTTTATCCTTTCTCGTTTTCCAAAATATCAATACAATTTCCTGTATGACTTTTTCGTTTGAGATCGATTTGTTCATTAAGGTTATCGTTCGGATAATTTATTTGGGTGTCTGTATATACATTTCTAATTCTTCCAAGATGTTCAAAATTCAAATGGCTCTGAGCAGTATGGGACTTAACTGCTAAGGTCATCAGTCCCCTAGAACTTAGAACTACTTAAACCTAACTAACCTAAGGACATCACACAAAGCCATGCCCGAGGCAGGATTCGAACCTGCGACCGTAGTTCCAAGATGTTCATGGCCTGCCCTTTAGTATTCTATTTAGAACTTGTAATGGATTTTCGATATGTTCTGCCTTGTGGTTTTGGTTTTTGAGATGCTGGTAAAGGCTTTGTTGATTGCTGTCGCAGTTTCTTGCGTGTTCTTTGAATTTTATGTTAAAATTTCGTCCTGTTTGACCTATATAGAATTTTGTGCAGCCTTTACACGAAATTTTATATACGCCTGGATTGACAAAAATCGGGACTTTGGTTTTTCTCGGTTTTTGTCAACCCAGGCGTATACAAAATCTCGTGTAACGACTGCGTAAAATTCTATATCGGTCAAATTTTATCGTTAGATTCAAAGAACACACAAGGAATTGCGACAGCAATCAATGAAGCTTTTACCTGCATCCCAAAAACCAAGATCGCAAAGCAGAACGTATCGAAAATGCATTACAAGCACTACACAGAATACCAAAGAGACATGCCAAGAACATCTTGGAAGAACTGGAAACAAATTCGTTCACAAAAAGTTATCCACATGGAATCTTTAATGAACGAACAGATGTCGAACATAAAAATTACCAAGAAAATTTTATTGACATTTTGGAAAATGAAGACCGATAAAAATCACAGTATATAGAAAATAAAAGATAGACATAGACAGAAATAACACAAAATTACAATAACAATGAAACACAACTAGCACCACTGATTAGCAAAGATTACACTGTAAACATAAAACATCACTGAATATAAACTGTCAATCCACCTGTCAAAAGTATTTTACGAACATATTCTAGATAAATGAAACTTACGTGATTATAACGATCTAGCAACAGACAGTCAACAATTTACTCACTGATGCAATATGAGCATCTATTCCGAGTAGATGTAAGTGTGTGTGCAAACTGATCTTTATGCACAAGTTTTATAAACGTTAAGTTGTCTCACCCATGTAACATCTGCAGGTTTACTTGAGAATGGCGATATAGTGGAAACAAGTGGTAAAGAAGAAGCATTTCCAACTAAACCATTTGCAGCTTACCAGGAATTATTGATTACAAAATGTCATATTATGACGTATTCTCCGCTGTAGGCATGTCTGAAAAGAAGAATTGCATTAGTTTGAATTTCCCAACAATTTTTGAATTTCCCACCACTTTTCAATAGGGCAATTAGGCTATGCCAGCGGTGTGTGTGTGTGTGTGTGTGTGTGTGTGTGTGTGCGGGGGGGGGGGTTAAAGAGCGGGGGGGTGGGGGTGGGGGTGGAATATGACAACAGTACATAATGATATCATTGATGATGGTCTGCCCCCAGTAGCTGAGTGATAGCTGGCACGGTATCTCAGCATGTTCTGTCAGAGAGCTGGTTGGCCTCTGTAATAAAAAAAACTGAGTGGAAGGATCAAGAAACGAACTTGAACGGATGTCATGTGACGTCCGCAACGATCAAACACAACGATCAACAACGAACAAAATGGAAAAAAAGTGGTCAGCGCGACAGAATGTCAACCCTACGGGTCCGGGTTCGGTTCCCGGCTGGGTGGGAGATTTTCTCCGCTCAGGGACTGTGTGTTATGTTGTCCTAATCATCCTTATTTCATCCCCATCGACGCGCAAGTCGCCGAAGAGGCGTCAAATCTAAAGACTTGCATCCGGCGAACGGTCTACCCGACAGGAGGCCCCATTTACATTTTTATTACATTGATGATGTCATCAGAAATCTGGCAGCAATGTGGAGCAGGCGAGAACCCACTCAGTCAATCTACTGTTCGAATTCTCTGCCATTTGATACTTCGAACAATTGGAGATACTTGTACTATGACATTTGAGCTTGTGGATGATGTTTGTCATCGAGATGCCAACATCTTGATGGCTGTGTGATTTCCCTTCAGTACAGTCACCCCTTAGGTTATAGTGCGTGTTGACTATCTAAGCTGTCCCTGTAACGGAACTATCTCACCTCCATTACTCATCACCTCTCTCGCCTAGTGGACTAAATACTGGTGACAAAATTTTCTTCCACTACCAGGACTGACAGCATCTAGATTCGGTGCAAAAGCTTGTGTTAGCTTATCCGTAATTTGTACAAGATGGCTCCCAGGAAACAGTAAAATATCATTTGGTTATTACGTGGTTTAGTATATATTTACACCGATGTAATTTATAGGTAACTGTTCCACACGCATTGCCGTTACTGAGAAGCCCATATTCCTTAAATTCCTTAAAATGTACATCATGGAAATGGCTTCCGTCATTGGTGATTAGTTGCTGCAGAAGTTCACGGAAGCTCCTCAATACGTTCTTACTCATTTCTTGAGAAATGATGTCTAGCTCTTCCCGCATTGCAGCTTTCGACTCGTCAATATTGTGGAGTTTCCATGAAAAAATCGCACAGAAACAAATCAGGAGCTTGAAGATCAGGTAATCTCCTCAGCCATGGGATACCACCGAATCGTAAGAGTAATCGATACGGAAAGTGTCGCCACAATCTAGTCACTGAATTACGGTCCGTATAGGCAGTAGCTCCATCCTGCTGAATCATATTGCATTGCATGTCACTGCAGTTGTGAAATGAAGAATTTGTTAATCATGGCCGCTCACCGATCGGAATTGACGCTCAATGACCGGTTGCTGTAGTCTTCAAAAAGGTATGGCCCAACGATTCTAATGATCTATCCAATTCTAAATCAGGTGACGACATTTGGGTTACTCAGGGCTTTTTCGCGAATATGCTTTTGATTTGTGTCCGGATAATACTGGAAGTGTTGTTTATTGATAAAGCCATTCAAAAGAAAGTTTGCCTCATCAGACACCACAAGATTTCTCACAAATGCCTCATCCAGCTCAATTCTTTTCGTTAATGTTATGCAGCAATTCTGCTTAATGAATTTATCTCCGGCCATAGCTGTTGAGCGACTTGCAGCTGATGAGGATGAAACTTTAAATCCCGTGCAGAGACTTGTAAGGGATTTGTAATGTTCTGGAATTGTGACAAACAGATCGCTGTGGCTTCATTGCAAAACAGCAAAAACTCGTCTGCTATTTTCTGGCATTAGAGCCGTCATTTCAGGTCCCCTATGCGTCACATTGGTTACCGAACCCGCGTCGCGCTATTATAGTACCTGTCTGGATATAATCCTTCTGTCTGGATCACAGAAATGGTGGTCTCTTCCGTGGCGCATTACGCGTCAGACAGCCGCAACGCTCTGCGCACAACAGAACTCTCCACTCCATCTGCACTGGCCAACGTTCCATACTGAACTAAATGGAATTCTATGTGGGTCAGATTATATGCAGTAGATGACGCGAGTGCATCTATAAGGGACAGTCAAATGAAGTAAGTAAACCGTTTATTATTTTAAAAGTAATCGCAACAATTGCTAATAAATTTATTCCACTGAGACAAGACGGTCAGTGTCTTCGCGCAAAAATATTTGCGGGTGCCCATAGAACCATGATTATACCCAAGCGTGCACCTCATCACTCACATGTTGCCGAGGTTATTTCGGCTATGCTACAGAAATTTTGCTGGGGAGTCTTTATACATCGTTCATAGAGTCCAGATGCGATTTCCATTCTTTTGGAACCCTGTCCGTTTGCTTCGGACAAACAGGTGCACGCCTGTGTACAATTGATAATGGTTCTCCGTAGGCAACAGCAAATATTTTTCCATAAAGGCATTGACCATCTTGTCTCACCATGGGATAAATATGTTAGCAGCTGTCGATTACTTTTGAAGTAACGAACAGTTTACTTACTTTATATGGTTCCGTACCGCAGTCGGTAAAAAGGAATCCATATAGGATCACTTTGTTGACTATTTTTCTGTCTGTCCAACTGTTCAAAACCCTTTTTCTCAGGAACAAGTAGACGTATCAAGTTGAAATTTATGTCCCTATTAAGGTCTACGGTTCCCTAGCGATGTAAAAAAGTGAAGCTTCTAAGTTAATGCAAACAAAAGACGCGGTCATTTATGCCACGCACCAATACTTACAAATTACTTCCAGTTGACATACAATCATGAAATTTGCCGAGCAGAGAGCTTTCACACTATAACCAAACAAAAAAATCCGAAAATTGTTAATCTGTTATTTTATGTCATTTGTTATCTGACTGTCTCTTGTGTCCGTCCGTTTGTTAAGTCCTTTTTCTCACGAACGGCTACATGTCTCAAGTTGAAATTTACATCATGTACGAAGGTCTATAGTCACGTAGTGGCAAAATAAACGTTAGCTTTTAAGTCAATGCAATCAAAAGATACGACCATTTATGTTACAGATTTTGACCCTCACAAACTCACTCATCAGAACTGATAGCGTACTCCATCATCATCAGTCCCCTAGAACTTAGAACTACTTAAACCTAACTAACCTAAGGACATCACACACATCCATGCCCGAGGCAGGATTCGAACCTGCGACCGTAGCGGTCGCGCGGTTCCAGACTGAAGCGCCTAGAACCGCTCGGCCACAACGGCCGGCCCTGATAGCGTACTCCCTTTTGATCTAGAATCATGAAATTTTGTAAGAAGAAAGGTTTCACAGTACGAGTAAACGAAGAGAATCAGAAAATTGTTAATTTGTAATTACATCACACGAAAAAAATCATTTCTTTTGTCATTTTCTACCCGACTACGAACTTGAAATTAAAGCATTCTCGAACGTTTTGGAATCCCTGGCACCGATATCATGCCAGTATGAGTGTCGATAACAGTCAAAAACTGTCGAGATCCTCGATTTCTGGTGGATATTCATAATCAATTTATACGGAATCCTCAGTACCCGAGTCCTATTCCTACCTGGGCAATCTTCATTTGGCTGCCCCTAATACGTCTTAGCAGGGTCGTCAATTGAAAATGTACTATTTCTTGCGGACCAACCTGTATTAATGAAGATGACATTTCGAAATGAGGGACTGAGAGTGAAGGAAATTTGGAATCTCAACGCTTGCTAGCTCAGAATTGGGCACACTGTTCGATTTAGCATTCAAATTAGTGATAAGCGAGCTGGGGATATCACTTGCTGCTCAATGTCTGAAATTGTGAAGGCAGGTGTCAGGATTTGTTGCGAGGAGGTAATATCTGCTAATCATACGCGAAAGAGTTTATTGAAAAGCTCTGTTCTACCAGGGCTAGAAACAGAATCGAGCTACTCTGGCTAGTTAGGTAATGAAAATTAAGAACGGAATCATAAACACTAAATTCCGAGAGTCGTCTTCAGTACAGAGACTTCATATTTAGTCTCATTATTAAGTATGTAGTGTACCTATTGGTATGAGTAAGAACTGTGTTTTTCGGGTTTCTTTCTAAAATTCTTAACAGATTTTCTTGGGAAAGAGCCCTTGGTGATTGTGCACGCATCAAGAAACTGAAAGAAGAGAAAGGATGTTATGGTAACATTGTGACACATGACCTTCTTATTTTCTACAGTATTGGTATGAGTAAGAACTGTGTTTTTCGGGTTTCTTTCTAAAATTCTTAACAGATTTTCTTGGGAAAGAGCCCTTGGTGATTGTGCACGCATCAAGAAACTGAAAGAAGAGAAAGGATGTTATGGTAACATTGTGACACATGACCTTCTTATTTTCTACAGTAAATGTATCCCCGTACAAAAATAATTTAATATATAAAGAGCTTATTATACCCATCTTCTTAATATGAAGCCATGTTGTCCGTACAAAGTGGTTTCCTTTGTGACTGCGAAATAATACAAAAAATTCAATTTTTCCCAGTGAGGCTGGTCCCGGCAGAGGTTCGAGTCCTCCCTCGGGCATGGGTATGTGTGTTTGTCCTTAGGATAATTTAGGTTAAGTAGTGTGTAAGCCTAGGGACTGATGACCTTAGCAGTTAAGTCCCATAAGATTTCACACACATTAGAACATTTTTTTCAATTTTTCCCTCTTCGATTCATCGGCGGTGTACCTACGACTATTAGGCAAAACACAAGGAAAGCGTTTCACGTCGTTTCTTTATGTTATTATTTACATTGTCCATGTATTACGCAATCTGAAAAATATTTTTATTCTTCATGGAATGTCTCTTTCTGAAATTGCTTCCCTCCCCCAAATAAATCGTGGCACAAGTGCGGATAAGATGGTCATGCGACGCTACCGGATCCTCAACGTAACGTCGAAAAACCCTCGACTTGAAAGTTTTTCTTGACGTGACGGTGAGTTTAGTTTCAGTTGACGGCTACTGCCAGTACCTCTACTTAAATTGCAATGAAGAATGCTTTGCTTCTCGTGAATGACACTGGCCTGACGTCGAAGTGTTTAAGTGCGGAAAACATTAAAAAATTAAGGCGTTTTGTGACAACCGAATCGAATATGTGATCCTTTTCCTTCTTTCCTCATTCACTCTCTCGAAGCACGTCACGTCTGCCCAACAAGACTTCAAAGTGTTGTAAACAAGAGCGCGCGCCTGCTATGTTTACTGAGACGAACTGGGAACACAGGACCTTGGCGTTTTTTTGTCCGTTGCAAATGCTGGCTCCGGCGTCACGCCTGCCGTCGTGTAGACCCGCTAACAAACGCCGCAAACTACTGACGTCCATCTCAGGCTTCAGCTTCCTCTGTCTGAAAAAGTAAAAATTTTCATCTTTCTGCCGGTGGGCAGGCAACAAGGATCTGAGGGGTTGTTATTCCAACACTACACGAGTACTAGCAGCTGTGATAAGGCATTATTTGTTCTCGTGGAGGAAATGAGCTGCTTTTCCATGGGGACAAAAGTGCTCATTAGGAGGTCGACATGCCGCAACACTATCAAGCTTAACCCTTAACCGGCGTGGTCGGAAATTTTAACACTAAATGCGTTGCGGAGTCCTGGGGACACAAAAAAATGATTTTTGTTGTTGTTGCTTTGATACGTATACATAATCAAAGATGTATAAAGAAACAAACTTTTTTTTTACAACAAATTTAGAAACAAACTAAAGCGAAAAAATCAGAAACTTAGGATATTACCAAAATAGACATAATCTTTCTGTTAAATTTATTTTCCAAGAAGAAAGTGACAAATAACAACTTACTTTTGTCGAATACACATTTGGTAATGTCTAAATCATAAGAAAAGAGGATACATTTACTTCTGTAGGAAAAGTATTTTATCCATATATATAGAAAAACTGTAAAATATTGACAACGGTCGGAACACGCATACAAAAAACAGGTAATACTTAGAAGCTCTGCTGATTTGCAGTGCACTGAACACACAATTTTCGTCTTCACTTTCAGTAACATGCATTTCATCTTCGTCATCAGACTGATCGCTCAAATGTTCAAATGGCTCTAAACGCTATGGGACTTAACATCTGAGGTCATCAGTCCCCCTAGACTTAGAACTACTTAAACCTAACTAACCTAAGGACATCACACACATTCATGCCCGAGGCAGGATTCGAACCTGCGACAGTAGCAGCAGCGCGGTTCCGGACTGAAGCGCCTAGAACCGCTCGGCCACGACGGCCGGCAGACTGATCGCCAGAAAGTTCACCTGGAAAGCGTTCTCGATGGTAACATTGCTTTCCGGATCGCCATCTTGATCTGAATAGTTAGCATCACATTCCACAGTCCATCTTAGTACACATTCCTCAAAGTTAGGATTTGTAGCGTTTGCTTTTTTGGATATGCGGACATATTACTAAACTGAAAATATTACACTAACTGAGTCGCGGAGTCCCGGTGACAATTAAATCCGTTGTTCACAATAATTGTCTTGATAACAAATGCAGTCGCCTAAGCACGCGACGTGTCTCCTCACCTTAGGAAGGTACTGAACAGGGCATACTACCTGGTCAACAAATACGGAAGTTAGTACAACTTCATACTTCCACGGAGTCCCAGAGACACCGCAACGCCGGTTACCAATTAAAATGAGTTTAGGCTCTTTCCTAGAATGTTAAGGGACAGCTGTCGATTTACCGTTACGTTTAACATCCGCAGTCAGCGAAATGGCGTGCTGTGGAAGGTACACGATACCAGGTTTTCCTTCCGTTCCTATTTCACTTATGAATGCAAGATGACTGCTTCTACGCTTTTGCAGGTGCTCAAATCTCTCCAGATTTATCATTACTATCCCGTTTCTGTATTTTCAGGGGTACCTTCATAACTTTGCAATCGCAACTGTTATACAGCGAAGACCACAAACACAAGCAATTGGACCAGGAAACAATTAGCTGCTAACGGATTTTTTTTCTTTTTTCACTATGGGACTTAACTTCTGAGGCCATCAGTTCCCTAGAACTTAGATCTACTTAAACCTAACTAACCTAAGAATATGACACACATCCATGCCCGAGGCTGGATTCGAACCTGTGACTCGCGGTTCCAGACTGTAGCGTCTAGAACCGCACGGCCACCTCGGCCAGCTTAATGGACTGTCTTGTGTGGAAGAAACTGATGTCATGGGCTGCATGATGTGTTCGGGAGGAAATCATCAGCAGAGTGTATGTGCTCCACTGCGCGAAATGGATATCACCATTTGTCAGGAAGTGCTTGTTTTATTTGAGTTGTCAGTCTTCTTACTGATCTGATGCGACATCCCACGACTCGCTCTCCCACGTAAATCTCATCATCTCAGAAAAGCACTTACACCCAACGTTCTCAATTATTTATTGGATTAATTCCGATTTCTCTGCTCCCCTATTAGAGTTTATACCCCCTGCAACTGCATCTAGTACGTGTATAGGCCAATTTCGCGAAATAAAATTTGTAGTAGAATTTAAGAACACACAGAGTGTTAAAAATGTGCACATCTTGTGAATGACTTACTTCAGGATAACGACATCGCTCGACTAGAGTGGCCAGCATGTTCTCCAGACATGAACCCTATCGAATATGCCTGGGATAGATTGATGTCATTTTTGGAAACCCAGAATCTACTCTGTAGGAATCAACATGGATTCCGGAAACAGCGATCGTGTGAGACCCAACTCGCTTTATTTGTTCATGAGACCCAGAAAATATTAGATACAGGCTCCCAGGTAGATGCTATTTTCCTTGACTTCCGAAAGGCGTTCGATACAGTTCCGCACTGTCACCTGATAAACAAAGTAAGAGCCTATGGAATATCAGACCAGCTGTGTGGCTGGATTGAAGAGCTTTCAGCAAACAGAACACAGCATGTTGTTATCAATGGAGAGACGTCAACAGACGTTAAAGTAACCTCTGGCGTGCCAGAGGGGAGTGTTATGGGACCATTGCTTTTCACAATATATATAAATGGCCTAGTAGATAGTGTCGGAAGTTCCATGTGGCTATTCGCGGATGATGCTGTAGTATACAGAGAAGTTGCAGCATTAGAAAATTGTAGCGAAATGCAGGAAGATCTGCAGCGGATAGGCACTTGGTGCAGGGAGTGGCAACTGACCCTTAACATAGACAAATGTAATGTATTGCGAATACATAGAAAGAAGGATACTTTATTGTATGATTATATGATAGCGGAACAAATACTGGTAGCAGTTACTTCTGTAAAATATCTGGGCGTATGTGTGCGGAACGATTTGAAGTGGAATGATCATATAAAATTAATTATTGGTAAGGCGGGTACCAGATTGAGATTCATTGGGAGAGTCCTTAGAAAATGTAGTCCATCAACAAAGGAGGTGGCTTACAAAACACTCGTTCGACCTATACTTGAGTATTGCTCATCAGTGTGGGGTCCGTACCAGATCGGGTTGACGGAGGAGATAGAGAAGATCCAAAGAAGAGCGGCGCGTTTCGTCACAGGGTTATTTGGTAACCGTGATAGCGTTACGGAGATGTTTAGCAAACTCAAGTGGCAGACTCTGCAAGAGAGGCGCTCTGCATCGTGGTGTAGCTTGCTGTCCAGGTTTCGAGAGGGTGCGTTTCTAGATGAGGTATCGAATATATTGCTTCCCCCTACTTATACCTCCCGAGGAGATCACGAATGTAAAATTAGAGACATTCGTGCGCGCACGGAGGCTTTCAGACAGTCGTTCTTCCCGCGAACCATACGCGACTGTAACAGAAAAGGGAGGTAATGACAGTGGCACGTAAAGTGCCCTCCGCCACACACCGTTGGGTGGTTTGCGGAGTATAAACGTAGATGTAGATGTAAAAGGGATGTTTATGGACGACGTGACCCACCAACCACTGTGAGGGATCTACGCCGAATCGCCGATGAGGAGTGGGGCAATCTTGACCAACAGTACCTTGATGAACTTGTGGATACTATACCATGAAGAATACAGGCATGCATCAATGCCAGCGGAATCGGGTATGGTTTCACAAAGAATGGATTGTCCTCATGCACCCTAAACTGATAGACGAAACCTTGGATCGCGCCTGGCGGGTCCGAAAATACCCTCGCATGACTCCGCAAAATATGGTACAATCTCTGTCGGTCAGCCTCCAGTGCTCCAATGCTGGTGCAATACCTTTTTCCAGTCTTTGCGAGAGTGGCATCTTTTTGACGCTTGTCAGACGGTTAGCTCCTCTCACTAAGGTAATTCACAAGGAACTCTAGTTCGGGTCGCAATTCGAATCGAGTACGAAAATTTTAAGCATCTCACCTCCGACTCGCCATGATTGGCGCACTCAACAAAAAGTACAGTGGGGTCTTTCCCAGTTTTAACCGTCATTGTTCCTCCACCCAGGTCAATTACTGGCTGGTCGGTACCCAGAAAATCAGTCCCCGGGGTTGCTTCTACATTTAGCAGTTCCATTCGAATTCTCTCCCTTGAATATAAGTATAATGCGAGTCTGCTTCCTAATTTCAATACTCTTTCCATAGATTGCTCTCCTTACCTTTGTTCCATGCAACTAAAGAGTGGGCCATGGCCCCTGTCTCCTCATATCTACGAAATGCCATTTCGGTCAAGATGCTGAAGGGATTCCCAGTGTCGATTACGGACGTAAGTGATACTTCTTTAACTGAGATGGTAACCACCTGGTTAACGGCTGGGGTTGTCCTGCTAGTTGTTTCGTGCAGTAATTCTTCCCTCGTAGCTACTTCAGCAACAAGCCGTACTTTGCAGATTTCCAGTATGCTGTGGCTAGGGACAATGCCCTCCACATTTGGCAAGTGTCACTGTCATTTGCCCGATTGCGTCAGGGATTGGCCTACCTTATTTAAATATCAGGTCCAGAAGACATGTTGTGGTTTTGTTGCTTGCCACGGTCTTGATTACTGTAACTGCTTCTGTTGTTGTTCGGTGCATTACGTTCATCATGCCTATTGTTCCTCGTGTCGGCATTGCAATCATTGCCACCATTGTGACTCCGATTGTTTCGGTATATCTGTTGTCAGTTGTCATGCTGGTCTTGCCTACTGTTTGTTCCACTGTCGATTGCATCGCATTTTAGCTCTTGTTATAGGTTTTTGAACGTTTGTAGGTCATATTTGCATCTACTTGTTAGGAGTGCGTGATGAAAATGTGATGGCAACTTTGTGATACAGATGTGAACGAGCTCCGCTGCTCCATACAGGTTGTACAGGAATTGGTTTCTTTCCAGAACGTCGCCAAAAAAGCTCGCAGGACTCGTGAAACCAGACAGGTTCAGGTGTGGTAGCATTATTACGACATGTTTGACTTGTTCTTGGACCGCCTCTAACCAACAGGCCAAAAGGAATGCCTCAAGAAATTCGTAAACTGTCTTGTGGTTCCGCGCAAGTGATCGCATTCAGAATGCAGATCCTCATTGTAAATAGCTGCACATGAACTGGACCTTATGTGCGTGAGGCCACGAGGCAGGTAACGAAAACCGAAATTGGTCCTCAAATCGCCTGATGACGAGGAAATGTTTGCAGTCAAAGTCGTTCGATCCTTGTCTCGGGGGACGCTCGTGAAAATGAGAGATTCGTTCTCCCATGCACTGTTCTGCTTTCATGCCTGGAATCAAAGCTGTCCTCATGACCTGAGTCTCTATTGCCCATTCTTATCATTGCATATATCTGTCTTATTATTGCATTTGAGGTGGTTCTCCAATAAAGATACACACTCGTTTAGGCCTCTGTGGCGCCTCTCTTTCCCCTGTTAATTTCGCATTGTCCATCTTGGAATCTAAGCAGGGACCGCACTTCCTGAGTTTTGTGCACAGTTGTTGGCACAGTGTGTACGCTATCCACATATGCATTTAAATTAGTCAAGCTCTCTTCAAGCTTTGGCCCCCTTACACTGGCGATTTGGTCGCGCGACTTGCCCGCTAGGCGGAGTCGCGTCTGTCCTTTAACACGCAGTTCCCATAAAGGCCGGTTCCCACTAGGGCTGCCGCGCGTCAAAACCGCGCGGCAGCGGCGTGGTTGCCATGGAAACGCCGTCAGCGGCGCCGCGCGGCAGGCTCTCCGTCGCGGTTTGACCATGTCGAACCGCCTCCGCTGCCGCTTGCCGCGCTCCAGGTCCGCGCCGCCAATCACAGAACGCGCTGAGCTTGACGTCAGGTACGCAACCTCGGACCACACGAACTTTCGCGTCCGCGCCAGCAGCTATGAAATACTTATCATCCGATTCCAGGGAAACTATTCGGTAGAAAAATTTGATTCTTGGGAATGTTACAGCCTGATATCTTCTCTCGATAAAGGAGCGAATTTCTTTTCGTTATTCTTCGTGGTTACTTGCTGTAGCGCATTTACGTAAACCTTTACACGAAATATTAATGAGTGTGCAGAGGTAAAAACGCACTGCGTGGAATTTGCGTACAGTTCATTTTAGGTACTACATTAATGCGTATGAAATTTAGTCAACATATCGAAATTGTTTGTTTGAGTGCAGAACGATAGCTATCACCGTTCTCGAGATATTGAATGATATGTCGGCGGACGGGCTGTGCGGTGACTGCGCGCGGGTCACTCGCGACGCAAACGATACTTCGTCCTGCTCGTCGTAAACCATGTGGTTGTATCAACTGCAAATTTCGTAAACGGTTCAAGAAATCAAAACGTTTTTTTTGCAAACGATAACTTGTAAAAGTCATGTATTTCGTCGCATGACAAATATCCAAAATCTGTTTATCTACCGAGATATGAAAGTAACTACAGTTTTTCAGAAGGGATAGATGAATTTTTTTAAACAGCATTTAATTGCATGTGGAATGAGAACTTAAACTGAAACTAATTTGTTGGTACATCATAAGATGTAATTTGCTAAGTATCTACAGCTATTGATTATTTCCTTTGGTAAGTAACAAACGTTTTTCTCTTGATCCAGTGTACTTTATTGGTTGAAGACGCGTTTCGCCTTTTACTTTAAGGCTTTTTCGGTGGAATCTAGAATCATTCAGTTTTCTTTTGATATGTGATACTTGCAGATTATAAAACAGTTCACATCTTTTTTTATGTGAATAACTGACTACCTACAGTGAATCGAGTTTTTGGTGGACATCTGCGTTTCCCCTCACCTGGTCATATGCTGAAGGTTGAACTAAAACTTAGATTATGGAACATAAGCACATTTTCATGTTCGCTCTTTTTTTCTTCTGTCACTAGCTGTAGACATTTTACTGAAAACACTGATTTGAAGTCGTAACTACAGTGTGTTCACCTCATGTCCCTTCCTGTTTGGTTTGTTTATGTTCATGTTGCCAACCTAAAGAATTACATGCTGAAAACTAATGTTTGTTTACTTCCGTTCTCCTTATATCTGTATGTGTGTGTGGCTAGCCAGTGATAGTTATAAAAAGTTGAAAGTGAGTGCAGTAGTTGTCAGACAGTGGTTGAAAGATTTGATGTTCAGCTGATTTCAGTTTCGGTTTAACTGTTATGTGGAGGAGTGCATGGAAGAGTAAATGCATTGCTTACATTAATAGATAAAATAGTAGAATAGCATTTCAACAGATGATTATTATCAGAATACTATCACCCAACCCCTTTGTCCTCACTCTTTGACACCTAATAATATGTGCTGTGAACTTCCCCTCTTGTAGTCAAAGTTGTGCCGTAATTTCCTCTTACTCCTCTATTTAATTCCATACCTCTTCTTTAGTTACAAGATCCTCATATCTAATCTTATGCATTCTTATTGATCACCACGTTTTGAAAGTGTCCATTGTCTACTTAACAGAACTGTTCATCGCCCACGTTTCGCTTACATACAAGGCTGCACTGCACACAAATACCGTACTCCACACAAATACCTTTGTAAAATAGTACCCAATCATTAGAATTTATATTCGATGTGAACAAATTTTCTTTTTCAGAACGCTTTTCTTGTTATTCACAGTCTTCATTTTATATCCTCTCTACTTCTGCCTTCTCAATTACTGCTTCCCTTTCAAGTCATTGAAGTCTGAGAAATGCAGTTTGGTTTCTGTATAAGTTGTAGATAATCTTGTGGCCCTGTGTTTTATCGATGACATCTCCAGAGCTTCAAAGGATATTCTAAATAAGATTGTCTAAACCTTTCTCTAAGGATGCAAATGCTATAAACACAGTTTCACAGTTCTTCAATGTGTCTACTTTGCTAAGTGGTAGGATCAGTATTGTCTTGCTTGTTCAGACATCTCACAGGAATCTAACATTGTGCTTATGTTAGTTTGTACAACCCCTCCCCCTCTCCTCTCTACATATTCCTTCCACTTTCTAGCCTTCTTTTATTTGCTTAGTTATGGCTTGCCAAATGAGTTCTTGACAGTTACTTATCCTTTGAGCAAAGTTTTCTTTGTTCTTTCTCATTTTCATTCCCCTATGTTTTCCAAGTGCAAGATCGCATTGCAATTTTGGACTTTCTGTCAACCTCATGTTTAGACGTTTCTATTTCCCATGCCCTACTTTATTTGCTGCATTTTTATATTGTTCCCTCTTGTCAGATTTAATATATCACGTTTTATCTAACGATTTCTACTGTACCTTCTTCCCGTTCAGATACTCTGCTACATTCACCACTTCTTCTCTCAAAGATATCCATTCATATTCTAGCGGATTCCTTCCTCTGTTTCAGTCAGTCGTTGCATTGCGGTAACTTTAAGATTATTGAAAAACTGTGGGTCTTATTCAAGTTCCATTTCCTTAATTTGCTACCGTTTACTGTCTCTTTAGTTGTAAACTGCAGCTCGTAACCAATAAAGTATTGTAGGTTTACATCTGCACCGGGAAATTTCTTATAATTTAAAATCTGGTTTCGAAAACTTTGTTCCAAATATGTATTATTCTTTCCTGATTCTTCGCAAGGTGCTGGCGATGATTACATTATGCTCTGTGCGAAATTCTATCAGGTGGCTTCAACTTTCATCCCTTCCCCCAAGCCTTGTGTTCGTACTGTTTTCCTATACCTGCTACCGTATCACATTTTAAATTTTTGTCTCGCTTAACTATCTGAATAATCTCTTTTGTCGTACATTGTTTCAATGTGTTACGAGATAGTGAACAATCATGAACGATAGTCATGAAATCTGTTTACAGCGAAATGAGAAAACATGAATAATGAAATATGTGAAAGAGTACATTGTGCAGAAAATGAAAAATTGGTATGTCGTCACCCAACTTCGTCTTTCCTTCATGTAGATGTAAGATATAGTTAACCAAACGCGCCGGGCGTTTTAGTGGGTCCCACCCCGTACCTCAGTGGTTGTCCGTCATTGGCTACTGCTAGCGTCTGCCGCTTCCAGATGGGAACGCCAATTCCGCGAGCCACCGCGTCAAAGCGGAAAACGCTTGCCACTGCCATTGCTGCGCGACGCGCTACCATGCTCTAGTGGGAACCGGCCTTAAGGCCTTTCACACTGACGATTTGGCCGCGCACCCGCAGTGTGGCCGCCTATCCCCGCGACTAGTCGCGGCGATTGAGCCGCGTTTGACCCTTTCACACGCGGCATTCTGGCAGTGGGACTGCACAGTTGGGGAGGGGGTAAACAGCTGACGCCTCGCTTCGCCAGGATGATTGTTGACTTGCATGCTATTGTGCTATTTTTGCTAGAAGAATGACTTTCGACATGGAACTTTTGATCATTCAAGTAGAACATCGCCCTGTAATTTGGGATTCAAGAAACAACGATTACAGTAATAAGATCGAAAAACGTAATGTTTTGGAGGAGATGTGCAAGAAATTTGTTCCTGTCTTCGAAAAAAAAAACGGTATCAGAGGAAAACGAAAGTGGTATGTATTCTGTTTATCTCTCATTAGAATACATCTTATATTTTTGGGAATATTTTGGATTTTTATGGGAAACAGTCTAGAGTGCAAACTTAGTTTCAATTTTCATGAGCAGTAACAGCACCTGGAGGCATCCACTGCACCTGCTCTGCTCCATGCCAACTGTGGTACTGCCTGAACATGATCCACCTATGGATTGAAACTAGTTGCTAATAAATTCAAAAGTTTGCTCTCAAGACAGTTTTTTTTATAAAAATTAGAATACATTTTTTGTCTTGCTCATTTGCCAAGTAAGAGCACCTCCACTGCTGACAAAATGATCAGCAAATTTGTCTCGTACACTCGCGGCATAGCAGCTTCTTACAGGCGTGGTGCTCTGTACATCGTCCAACCCAATTATTTCTAAAGTTTCATTCAGTTTGAACCCATCACTTTTGCGAACAAAGTTGTGCAGAACACAACATGCTGTAATTATTACTGAACAGAAGTCTTCATTGACATTTAAAGGGTGATGAAAAATTCACCATTTATTGGATAGGATTCCAAAAGTGCACTGAATGTAACGTCGTGCCCTCGATAACCTGTAATTATAAAACTTTCTTTTCTCTGTCAAATTTTTTTCCACTGTACGGATGTTGCATGTTTTCTTAAAGTGCATTTCCAACAAAGCAGACTGGAAGAGGCACACCCGAGTCAGTCAAAGGTCGAGGCTCTGGCAAATTTAAATTGTCTTTCATTCTTTTGTAAAGCTCACTGTTTTTGTAAATTTCTGAGTCCCCACTTTTGCCATATGAACATACGTCTGTGAATGTAAAATAATAATCAGCGTCACAAACTGCTAGTAACACTATTGAGAAAAAAGTTTTTGTAGTTATGGTATAAAGAGCCAATGTGCTCAGGTTTAACAATTCTTACATGCTTTCGATCAATTGCACCAAGACAGTTCGGAAAATCAGCATACACTTTAAATTTTTCTGCTATATTAATCCAACCTTCTTCTGATGCAGGTGGCATGCATATGCTTTGTAGATTATCCCATATCTCGCACGATTTTTGATATAGTTACAAGAGAACTCAACAAGAGAAAAGCCTCAAAAGTGGTTCTCCTGCAGAAACCCACGAAAAATATGTATATTTCGATATGCTTAATTTCCTGTCACCTGTAGCTGCCACTAAACCACCAGAGTTGGAAGAAACTGATGCACATACTGATGAGGCAAATAATTCTGATGTACAGGATGGAGTTGCCTCCAATTCCCATAACAGACAAAAGATGACAGACAAGGAGAAATTAGTTCAGGTACTTGCAGCAAACATCAAGAAAAAAAACCATCAATGGCCGAAGAAGATGACCCTGACAAACATTTTGTACTATCATTATTAGATGATTTGAAATCTGTGCCACAACATTTGAAAATGGACGCTAAATTTGAAATAATGACAGTTTCAAGGAAGTACAGCAGGTCTTACAGTTCACTAGACAACTATAATTTTCAGTTCACTTCACTTCACTGGTTAATCGCAAAAGTAAGGTCTCTTATTTTTTTTGTAAGTACAAAACTCTGTTTGTGTGGCAGTTGGTCACACTGTTATGAAGAGCGCCTCACGCGCTGTGCATAAACATGCGCACGCCGCGCTGAGGCGCTGTCTTGTCTTGGCACCCGTTGAGAACGGAGCTCCCCTTGGATGTTACCGCCAAGTGCGGATTGCGCGCAGTTATTCAGTTTTTGAACGCAAAGGGCACTGCACCGATTGAAATCCAGCGTCAATTGACGGAAGTGTATGTTGAGTCCTGCGTGGATGTTAAAAATGTTCGTAAGTGTTGTAGAGAGTTTGCAGCTGTTCGGACCGAAATTCACTACGAAAAAAGGAGCGAGAGACGGTCAATTTATGAGGAGACAGTGTTGAAGGCTGAGCAAAGCATGCGTGAAGATCGGCGGATCACCCTGGATGATTTCTGCACGTAGGTTCCTGAGGTTTCCCGAAAAACCGCTCACAGAATTTTAACGGAAACATTGAACTACCGGAAGGTGTGCACAAGATGGGTGCCACGCATGTTGACTGAGGACCACATGTGGCAACGATTTGATGCTTCCCGCGCATTTCTTCACCGCCTTGCAGCCGAACAGGACAACTTTCTGGACTCAAATGTCATGGGTGACGAAACCTGGGCATACCAAATGGTTCAAATGGCTCTGAGCACTATGGGACTTAACTGCTGTGGTCATCAGTCCCCTAGAACTTAGAACTACTTAAACCTAACTAACCTAAGTACATCACACACGTCCATGCCCGAGGCAGGATTCGAACCAGCGACCGAAACGGTCACGCGGTTCCAGACTGTAGCACCTAGAACCGCTCGGCCACTCCGGCCGGCGACTGGGCATACCACTTTACACCTGGGACCAAGCAACAATCACGCCAGTGGCGGCATCCTTCTTCGCAGCATGGCGGCGAGCTGGTATGACATGGGCATACAAAAACTGCCACAGCATCTACAAAAATGCATCGCCAGTAATGGTGATACGTCGAAAAATAGCTAAATGTTCAAGCTGTAAACTGATGCAAACCATAGTAGAAATAAAGAGGTTTATGCACTTATAAAAAAAAAGGAGTCTTTACTTTTGGGATTACCCTCTTACCAATGCCTGTATACTCAAATTAACCCTTAACAGAACCTGCATCTAATCCAAGCCCATGTACATCAAATCGTGATGCCACACTTTCACCTGTATCATGTGATTCATCAGTGGTCACTGATTTTTTCTCTGGGTAGCGAAATACCACAGTTTTGGCTCACTGTATTTCAAAATTAGACTCTGGAGAAATTTACTGTTAAACTTACTTTAAAAATCAAGATATATCTAAAATAAGCATTTTATTTTCCTTAAAGTAATCATTAGTCTTTCCTCTGGTGAAATACTGTTCCTCATTTGGGTATTTTGCTTTGTGAGATTTGACCTCAGCATAGCATATAATTCGTCAAAAGATGTCACAGACATTCTGAAATAGTTCATGAATTTTGCAGGGTGTTGTCTTAATTCGTAATTAATTGTAAAAAAAGTCCGTATTTCTCTCGAGTATTCAGTAGAGGATGAATCCAGTATTTTCTTTGACGTCGGCGGCGCCTGTATTTCCTTTTCAACAACAGAGCGAAAAGCAGCACTTCCTCATCAGAATCCATTTCAAAAGTGCCTGGCACAAGCACACAGACAGCTCCTGCCACAGAGCTGCTGCTCCGCGGTTGAACCGCATGCCTCGCGATTCAGTCGCACGGTTTAGCTGCGCGGTAGTCGCGCATTGCAGCGATTGAATCGCGTGGCTGAATCGCGGCGACGAAATCGCCAGTGTGAAAGCAGCTTTAGTAGGTTGCGCTTCACTTTAGAATTTTCCTTCTCGCAGTTTGGTTTAAGTTGCTGGAAAAGTTCTTCGACCGCGGAAATGGCCGTAGTATTGTTTCCTGCTTTGGTATCTGTGGACCTATTGTCCTCTGCCCTCTACCCTCTGTCCTTACCACTAACACAACGACTATCTCGCGTTCGTATTGGCAACGTTCTCTGAGAGCCTGGAAATCCCCCTATATTCTGTCGTTGAATTCTTCGGTCGCCTGTCGCGCGTACCTGCGTTGCGTCCACTGTGTTGAGTCGCTGTTTGATGCACTCAAACCTTGGGCCGAATTCGGCGACAATAGCTTCTTTAATGTTTGTTGCTACCTCACATAATTCGCTTTCAAAATTTGCCATAAGTTCCCTTAGTTGTTCGTTGTTGGTGGTGATCCTCACCTGTAAGTGTTCGTTGTTGGCGGTCATGTGCGCCGCTAATTGTACATTATTGGCGATCATTTGCACTGCTAAATTTTCAATTTTAGCTCCTCAAATCGCACCATGAACTGCGCTCAATCTGGTATACACGGCACCTGGTTCATCAGCACGCCATTAGTGGATGCAGCAAGTGTGTTGTCTGCATTTCAGGAACTCTGTGTTGCACATTATTTCTCAGAGCTGACTGGTGGTAGCGGTTGTGCGCTTTGCAATTGTAATATTTCAGCAGCACCACTGAAATCAGGTATGCAGAACGATGCGCTTGTGTCTCTAACACTCTGTGGGGTGTGTATATTGTCTACAATATTCTCCATGTTTTCTGACTCGTGAAGTGAACCTTCTGCTGATGGCACGGTATCTTCAATTTCGTTGTATCTCGAACTGCTCTTAGGACGTCTGCGCGTTTCCATTCTTATAGCTGGTGTCTGACTAATATTTGGAGACGCGCCTAACACGAAAATTACCACCCGTCACATGTAGATTGAAACGATCTAAAACTAATACAATCTTCAGCATGCAAAACACAATGAAAAATTTAAAATTTAAACACATTAATTCAGAACTAGTACAAAAGAAACAACGCGGTACACAACACAATGCTATTTTCACGCTTCTGGATACTTCAAACAGCGGAAAAGTTGTTCAAGTGCTAAATGGGAAAAAACTTTTGGTTAGTACATTTATACATCCTAAAGAATAAAACTTTTTCACAGAAAACTCATAGGAAGAGCGTAGTCAATGGTCAGGGTCGCCTTATGAAGGGTATCTGTCGGTGAAGAGACGGCCGCGGTGGTCTCCCGGTTCTAGGCGCTAAGTCCGGAACCGCGTGACTGCTACGGTCGCAGGTTCGAATCCTGCCTCGGGCATGGTTGTGTGTGATGTCCTTAGGTTGGTTAGGTTTAAGTGGTTCTATGTTCTAGGGGACTGATGGCCCATAGCGCTCAGAGCCATTTTTTTGTCGGTGAAGAATCAGGTTGGTGATCGGTGCTCGTGATGAAGGTGTTCATAAAAATGCGGTATCTGTTAACACAGAAGGTGGAAAGACGGTATCTGGATATACATGAAAGAAAAACCTTTTGATGTTTAAATGAACTGAGTTGCTGGATCTGCACATTTATGATATTTGAATAAATATTAATTAAATAACTTGGCCATATTTATTTGTTACACAACACATAGCAGAAAGACATAAAATAGAAGTTTCTGAGGAGTACATAAGCATGTGTTCTGGTAAAAGTATCACGTTTATTGAAGACACAACTGAACAAACTAATAAAATAAACAGCTAATAAAAGGGTGATCGTTACTGTTTTTCATAACATTCTCAGCTAAGTTACATAATTACAAAAAAAAAAAAAATGGCTCTGGGAACTATGGGACTTAAACCTAACCAACCTAAGGACATCACATACATCCATGCCTGAGGCAGGATTCGAACCTGCGACCGTAGCTGTCCCGTGGTTCCGGACTGCAGCGCGTAGAACCACACGGCCACCACGACCGACTGTTCCGAAATTAACCAGAAAAATGAGCGATGAAAGCAATGAAAGCAAGACATTAATTTTGCTGGAGCTGAAATCTACAAAAATAAGATAATGAGTTAACTATCAATAGGCACACTCGCACTTGGTCGTCCGTCGCCTGGCGAAGCAAACTCTTTTGAAGCCTATGTGTCCCATTCCTCCGGAAGTGTCCAGAGAGCTCCCTGTTGTGGATGCCAACCTGTACAAGAGCTTCGCCCGAGGCGAAATGAAACCTCTTTGCTACCTGGTACATGCTTTACAGTGTTGGCTCTTCGTCCACAGTAGCAGACTACTTTTACTTCCATAGATATAGATACTGAAATTTACTTTGTGCACTCTCAGTCATGCTTTTCATTCATAAGGTGAGAGGAGGAAAGGATATATATACTGACGTACTGCACATAGGTGTACTGAATATGCGTGTGAGGCTCCGATAATTACCAAAAATCATAGTGAAATGTGAGGTGAAATAAAGGTAATATATATTGTGGCCAATACACACACACTCAGCTGCTCAGTCTTTTTTTAATGTAGTTTATCTTTTATGCCCCAATATAGGTGCCAGAGATGGGTACGTTAAGTTAAATGTTAAAAAGATGAAGAGCCTCATGTAGAGACCATTCAGCGTAACGAACTCTGTCTCGAAACCTGGTAGAAAATCCAAAGAGATTCTGGTAGTATGTGAAGCACACTAGCGGTAAGACACAATCAATTCCTTCACCCTGAAAGAAAGAAGGTAATGTTACCTGTGACTCTAACCCTAAAGAGGAGTTATTAAACACAATTTTCCGAAATCCCCCCCCCCCAAAAAAATGACTTAAATATTCCTTAATTCGAATCAAGAACTGCTGCCAATGAATAACTTAGAAGTACACTACTGGCCATTAAAATTGCTACACCAAGAAGAAATGCAGATGATAAACGGGTATTCATTAGACAAATATATTATACTAGAACTGACATGTGATCACATTTTCACGCAATTTGGGTGCATAGATCCCGAGAAATCAGTACCCAGAACAACCACCTCTGGCCGTAATAACAGCCTTGATACGCCTGGGCATTGAGTCAAACAGAGCTTGGATGGCGTGTACAGGTACAGCCCATGCAGCTTCAACACGATACCACAGTTCATCAAGAGTAGTAACTGGTGTATTGTGACGAGCCAGTTGCTCGGCCACTATTGACCAGACGTTTTCAATTGGTGAGAGATCTGGAGAATGTGCTGGCCAGGACAGCAGTCGAACATTTTCTGTATCCAAAAAGGCCTGTACAGGACCTGCAACATGCGGTCGTGCATTATCCTGCTGAAATGTAGGGTTTCACAGGGATCGAATGAAGGTTAGAACCACGGGTCGTAACACATCTGAAACGTAACGTCCACTGTTCAAAGTGCCGTCAATACGAACAAGAGGTGACCGGGACATGTAACCAATGGCACCCCATACCATCACGCCGGGTGATACGCCAGTATGGCGATGACGAATACGCGCTTCGATGTGCGTTCACCGCGATGTCGCCAAACATGGATGCGACCATCATGATGCTGTAAACAGAACCTGGATTCATCCGAAAACATGACGTTTTGCCATTCGTGCACCCAGGTTCGTTGTTGAGTACACCATCGCAGGCGCCCCTGTCTGTGATGCAGCGTCAAGGGTAACTGCAGCCATGGTCTCCGAACTGATAGTCCATGCTGCTGAAAACGTCGTCGAACTGTTTGTGCAGATGGTTGTTGTCTTGCAAACGTCCCCATTTGTTGACTCAGGGATCGAGACGTGGCTGCACGATCCGTTACAGCCATGCGGAAAAGATGCCTGTCATCTCGAGTGCTAGTGATACGAGGCCGTTGGGATCCAGCACGACGTTCCGTATTACCCTCCTGAACCTACTGATTCCATATTCTGCAAACAGTCATTGGATCTCGACCAACGCGAGCAGCAGTGTCGCGATACGATAAACCGCAATCGCGATAGGCTACAATCCGACCTTTATCAAAGTCGATAACGTGATGGTACGCATTTCTGCTTCTTACACGAAGCATCACAACAACGTTTCACCAGGCAACACCAGTCAACTGCTGTTTGTGTATGAGAAATCAGTTGGAAACTTTCCTCATGTCAGCACGTTGTAGGAGTCGCCAACGGCGCCAGTCTTGTGTGAATGTTCTGAAAAGCTAAGCATTTGCGTATCACAGCATCTTCTTCCTGTCTGTTAAATTTCGCGTCTGTATGACGTCATCTTCGTGGTGTAGCAATTTTAGTGACCAGTAGTGTACATATTCTCTGTGTAAGAAAGCAGCTTAAAACATGTAGTAAAGACAAGATCTCCAGTTCCGGTAGAATACCAATTACATTACTTTCAGAGGGTGCTGGTATAATAGCTCCATAATCGCATACAACAGCTCGCTCGACGAAAGAGCTGTCCTTAAAGACTGGGAAGTTTCACAGGTCATGTCAAGAAGGGAAGTAGTAGTAATCTGATGAATTACTGACCCATTTCACTGACGTTGATTTTCAGTAGGATTTTTCAATATATAGTGTGTTCGAATATTATGGCTTACCTCAAGGAAAATTATATATTGACACACAGTCAACACAGATTTAGAAAATGTCGTTCTTGCGAAACATCACAAGCTCCTTGTTATCACAAAGTTATGAATGCTACCGACAGGAGATCTCAAATTGGTTCCAAATTTCTAGATTTCCAAAAGGCTTTTGACACCGTTCCTCATAAATGTCTTGTAGTCTGATTGTGTGCCTATGGAATTCGCTATCTGTTGTGCAACAGGATTCAAATGGTTAAAATGGCTCTGAGCACTATGCGACTTAACTTCTGAGGTCATCAGTCGCCTAGAACTTAGAACTAATTAAATCTAACTAACCTAAGGACATCATACACATCCATGTCCGAGGCAGCATTCGAATCTGCGAGCGCAGCGGTCGCTCGGTTCCAGACTGTAGCGCCCAGAACCGCACGGCCACTACGGCCGGCTGCAACAGGATTCGTGATGTACTGTCAGAACGGTAGTAAAGAACGGAAAGTAAAACATAAATGAAATCTGGCGTTCCCTAAGGAAGTGCTATATCCCCCTCTTCTGTTCCTATTATATATAAACGATTTAGAAGACAGTCTAAACAGCCCTCTTAGATTGCTTGCAGTTACTATCTTATACAGTCACCAGATGATCGAAATCAACTGCAAAATGGTTTGGCCTAAGTATCGGTATGGTGCAAAATATAGCAATTGACATTAAGTAAGAAAAATGTCAGGTCATCCACTTGAGTAGTTGCAGGAACCCGGCAAATTTCGCTTACATGATAAATGATGCAAATCTAAAGCCTGTCAGTTCAACTGAGTACCTAGGTATTACAATTCTGAACAACTTAAATTAGAACAATCACATTGATAATGTTGTGAGAAAGGCAAACCAAAATCTGCATTTTATTGGCAGAACTCTTAGAAGATGCAACAGCCATACTAAAGAGACTGCCTACAATATGGTTGTCCACCCTCTGCCAGAGTACTGTTGGGCAATGTGGGACCCTTACCAGATTGAATTAACAGATGACATCATGAAAGTTCAGAGATGGGCATCTCGTTTTGTAATATCACGAAATAGGGTAGAGTTAAACAGACATGATATGTGAACTGGGATGGCAATCATTAAAACAAAGGCGTTTTTTGTTGCTACAAGATCTTTTCACGACATTTCAAACTCGAAAAATCTCCTCCAAATGCAAAAATATTTTTTTGACATCCACCTACATTGGGAGAAATGATAATTGTAAAAATCATACCTCACATTCAAGTGTTTGTTTCTTCCACGTGCTGTTAGAGAATGACACTGTAGGGAAATGCTGTGAAAATGATTCGATGAACCCTCTACCGGGCACTTAAGTGTGAATTGCAGAGTATTCATGTAGGTGCAGAAGTTAACTAAAGAGTGTTCTTCTGAATTAAGTAACCAATTAAGTTATTTATGTAACCTGCCATTTATGAATAAACCATTTCCTAAGTGATTGAAATA
Organism: Schistocerca piceifrons; assembly: GCF_021461385.2. Taxonomy (NCBI): domain Eukaryota; kingdom Metazoa; phylum Arthropoda; class Insecta; order Orthoptera; family Acrididae; genus Schistocerca; species Schistocerca piceifrons. The sequence goes on along the minus strand of NC_060140.1, from coordinate 434,576,001 downwards.
TTGAAGTTATGACTTTGCATAAGATAAAAAAATTCCATCAAATATCTGTCTGTTTTGACTTTTGCCAGATGTCCCAAAAATTTTAGAGTAACTAATTTACTATCAGGTTTATAACCATCTGACTACAAATCACATAGTGACCAAACCACAGTTCACATTTCTAAACAGAGCTGATACTGACAAAGTTACTCACACATACAATGTGAATGTCCTTAATCAATTAAACAATAAATTACAGGCTACTGGTATATTTTATGATCTGTTAAAGACATTTAACTATATAAATCACAATATCCTTAGCGTAAATTAGAATATTATGGTGTAAGAGGGAAGTTAAAATCGTACCTTCTGGTAAGAAACAGAATATGTCCACAGGAAAGGGTCCTGTATTAAGCTATTAGGCATTATTCAACTAGGAGTTAATTACATGTAGTGTCCAACGAGGTTCCATTTTAGGAACCTTACTTTTTATGGTGTATATCAATGACCTTTTATCAATAACGTTACCAGATCCCAAGATTTTTATTTTAAGATGACATAAATCCTGCAATAAATAGCAAATCAAGTATAGTCTTAGAAAGATTGGCTAATGAAATTTTCATTGATATTAATAAATGGTTCCTAGCCAGTTCTTCGTCACTAAGCTTAAAAAAAAACACTGTGAGCTGTTCTGGAACTTTTAAGAGATTTACCTTCATTATACACCTAAAATACGATGACACGCAGATAGAAGAAATTGACAACTTTAAATTGTAGGGATTACAGCTTGATAATAAATTCAACTAGAAGGAGCATACCTCAGGACTGCGTAAGTGCCTGACCAAATCTTTATTTACAATTTGGATGTTATCAGGTAACGATATAAAAATAAAGAAAGCTACCATACTTCACTTACTTTCGTTCAAAACTCTCATAAGGGATCATTTTTTGCAGTTACTTATCAATCCATGTTAAAGCTTTCCAAATCTAAAAATGTTTTATACAAATTTTTTGTGGTGTGAACTCAAAAATTTCCTGCAAATCCCTGTTCAAGGAACTGGGATACTATGTACTGATCCTAAATATATTTATTCCTTAATGACATTTGTCATAAGTAATATATCCCTTCTTTGAAACAGCTCATTTCATAGAATGAGTACTAGAGATAAGAGTAATCTACATAAAGATTTCAGTTTTCCAGCAATCATAAAAGGTTTAACTGGTAATAAAGTTCACTTTAAGAGGAACCTACGCCATTTGAACATTTTTGAGCTATCCAACATCCATTTCACTTTCGATCTGTGGAAGGTGTATGTAGCATATCTTTTGTTCTTTGTAGACATGTATTGTGTATTCTCGTTCTCTGATATGTTCTACATCTCTGAGGATCTCCTGACTAAGGATCTATGGAATAGAAAGTACATCCAGTCTACTTCTGGATATCTAATCAGTCTGCAAACTAAGTAAGGGCTGGGAAGGACATCGACTACGCATTTTTGAAGGGAATCAAACCAGTACTTATCTTGTTCAATTTAGTAAAATCATAAATAATCTAAAACAGACATAACATTTTTTCTGGGCGGATATTGAAGGCCATTCTCCGTGAATTCTACATCAATAGAGATGAAAATGTAACACAGAAAGTGCAGCTAATCATGAATATTGTTCTAAAATGGTTCAAATTAACACCTGAGGTCATCAGTCCCCTAGAACGAAGAACTACTTAAACCTAACTAACCTAAGGACATAACACACATCCATGCCCGAGGCAGGATTCGAACCTGCGACCGTAGCAGTCGCGCTGTTTCAGACTCAAGTGCCCAGAACCGCTCGGCCACCGCAGCCGGCTAATATTCTTCTTTCAAATATGTTATATGAAGATTAGTTCTTGTATGTACACATTTGAGGACTACTAACAGCATATACATCTGCATCTACATACATATTCTGTAAGCCACTGTACGGTACATGGCGGAGAATACCTTGTACCACTACTATGAGGGCCGTTCAGAAAGTAACCTCCGGTTGATTTAAAAAAATACACCAAGTTAAATAAAAATATTTTAATATATACATCTTACAACTACATCTTTGCACTATTTTTCTACATAGTCTCCATAGCGATTGAGGCAGTTATCGTATCTCTTCACAAGCTTTGAAATTCCTTCTGCATAAAAATCACCCGCTTGTGCCTGGAGCCAGCCTGTGACCGCATCTTTGAGCTCTTCGTCGTCATCAAACTGCTGTGACCCGAGCCATTTCTGCAAATGCATGAAGAGGTGATAATCACCTGGCGCCAGGTCTGGGCTGTAAGGTGGATGGTTGATAACATCCCACTTGAAGGACTCAAGAAGGGCCGTTGTTCTGCGAGCAGAGTGAGGACGGACGTTATCGTGCAAAAAAACGATACCGGAAGTCAGCATACCACGGCGTTTGTTCTGTATAGCCCGTCGTAACTTTTTTATTGTTTCACAGTACACGTCTTGATTAATGGTCGTACCACATTCCATGAATTCAACCAAAAACACCCCTTTGGCATCCCAAAACACTGTTGCCATCAGTTTTCTGGCAGAAAAATCTTGCGAGGCTTTTCTTGGTTTGGTAGGCGAATTTGAATGTGCCCACATCTTTGATTGTTCTTTTGTCTCAAGGTTCATGTACTTGATCCAGGTTTCGTCACCGGTCACGATTCTGTTTAACAATGGTTCTCCTTCGTCCTCATAACGTGACAGAAAGTCTAATGCAGAGGCCATTCTTTGAGTTTTGTGGTGGTCGGTAAGAATTTTGGGCACCCATCGTGCACAGAACTTACGGTAACCCAATCTTGCTGTCACTATCTCATACAAGAGAGTCTTAGAAATCTGTGGAAAACCAGTAGACAACTCCGACATTGAGAAACGTCGATTTTCACGAACTTTTGCATCAACTGTCTGAACGAGTTCGTCAGTCACCAATGATGGTCTACCACTCCTCTCTTCATCATGAACGTTTTCTCGTCCACTTTTAAATAAACGTACCCATTCACGGACAACTCCTTCACTCATAACTCTTGGTCCGTACACGGCACAAAGCTCACGATGAATAGCTGCTGCAGAATATCCTTTGGCTGTAAAAAACCTTATGACAGCACGTACTTCACATTTGGCGGGGTTTTCTATTGCAGCACACATTTCAAACTGCCACAAAAACTAAACTAGCGCAGGTACGACGTTCACTCGACCATGGCTTGATGCCGACTGACCTGTTGAGTGCGTGAACGCACAGATGGCGTCGCTACTCCCCCCACAACCCACACTGTGACCAATCGGAGGTTACTTTCTGAACCGCCCTCGTATTACTAGCGATTTCCTTTCCTGTTTCTCTCATATGTGGAGCAAGGGAAAAACGACTATCTATATGTCTCTGTATGATTCCTAATTTCTCCCGCCACGGACCTTGCATGAAATGTACATTGGTGGTAGTGGAATCTATCTGCACTTGGCCTCCAATGCTGTATCTCTAAATTTTCTCAATAGTGCCTCACTGAAAGAATGCTGTCCTCCTTCCAGGGATTCCCATTTGAATTCATGAAGGATATCTGTAATACTTGCATGCTGATTGAACTACTAGTAACAAATCTAGCATGATGTCTTTCAATTCCTTTGCTGTCTTCCTTTAATATTACCTGTTAGGGATCCCAATCACTCGAGCAGAACTCAATAATGGACCACACTATTGTTTTATATGCTGTCTCCTTTATAGACAAGCTTTCCTAACGTTCTCCCAATAAACAGAACTCAAGAATTTGCCTATCATCAGTACATGTTCATTCCACTTCGTATCGCTTTGCAACATTATGCCTAGATTCTTAAGTGACATGACTGTGTCAAGCAGCATACCAATAATGCTGTATTTGAACATAGCAGGATTATTTTTTCCTACTCATCTGCATTAACTTACATAATTCTGCATTTAGAGTAAGCTACCACTCATCAAACCAACTAGAGGTTTCGTCTAAGTCATCTTGTAGCCCTCAACAGTCACTCAACGATGATACCTTCCCGTACACCACAGCATCATAAAAAACAGCTGCAGACTGCTACTCACCCTGTCTGTCAGGTTATTTATGTATATAGAGAAAAAAAGTGGTGCCAACACACTTTCTTGGGACACTCCTAAAGACACCTTTGTCTCTGATGAACAATCACTTTTGATGACATTGTACTGACTATTACTAAAAAGTGATCAAGGTACCCATACATCTGGGAACCTATTCCATACAATCATACCTTTGTTAACAGTTTGCAGTCTCCAAATCAGTTTGTGAACTGTCCTGACTGGGACATTGATCACATGAGGTGGGGGAAGAGGTTGTAACTAAAGCAATCTGACAGAAGACTATGATTTTATTAAATGCCCAGAAAGTATTATAGCAGCGAATTTTTACTAGTTCCATAAAATTCAATTTGAAACCTGCCAGGACTAATTAAAGCTAAACTGAAACTATGCATAAATTTATAGAAGTATAACAGTCTGTCACTCATGTTACATCCAAAGAAGAAAGGCAAATAATAAAAGGAGAGCAAAGGATGTTATCAAAGGTGGGAAAATGTAAAATATAGCACTAATTATAAAATATTAACAATAAATTTAAGTCCACCTTCTATAAGGTGGTTACTGTTATTGTATAAAAAAATAATAGATTGCATTCAATAGAAATGAATGAGAACAATAATTTTCTTCTCATCTTAGTTGAAGAGATACTTTGAAGTGCATAGTGCTATAAAGATTTGAATACTGAATTTGGTAACCTCCTTCAGAAGTCATGACAAGAGTAACTTTACTACATCAGAATTGATTTTTTCATGTATGATTTATTTTGGGCGACTGAAAAATAAAGTTATTATGTGCCTATGCAGTAACTAAGTAAACTATGCCACCCATAAAATTATATTGGATAGCATCGAGTAGTGTAAATTGAGTATGAAAGTGGTGTTCTATAGAGGAATGACAAGAGGAAAATAACAGATAAAATGTTTGTTAGAAGTTAAAAATGAATGAGACAAAAGTTTACTGGAAATCGAACCACAGCACAAATTCTGGAACCAGAAGTACAAACACTGTAGGCCTACTCTTGAGGTAAATAAATGCATGTAACGCACGTAAATAATCTGAGTTGAAACGCTGGACAGTTTTACTTTCGTTCGTTTTTGGTTTTTATTTTCTGGAATGGTTTTTTGAATAAATTTATTTAACGTGTTATTACAGACCGTTATTAATTTGACTGTAGCTTTATTTGTCAGAACATGTTTCAAAACTCGTTCTCTGTATTGCGGTTGAACATTTTGTACGATAAAAGATAGTAAAAAAGTACAGATTTTAAGAACACGTCAAATGCAAGATTTGGGGTTTGTTTCTTGGATATTTTTGGTCTCTTATCTATTTTTATGCCTGTGGCAATACTTAACGAATGTGAAAATTGCCAAATTGTGCTATCGTTTGAATACATGCTCAACTGAAGCTACCCCTGCGGTTGCTGAACAAATCATTTCGCAGTTCGGAGGAAAACAGGATCTGATCTCAAACAGGATAATTCTTTCTGGGTCCTACCCAACCTCCATACTGAGAGCAAAATTCAGATGAAGAACAGCTTCATTTAATATTGAGATTATTCCATAATTTCACATTTATTGTAACAGCTGTATCAAAATACGACACGAGCGGCGGCACACAATACGATGCATGTGAATTATTTCGATCTAAACTGGATCCATCCACTCTCGTTCGAATCGTCTGCACTACAGTGTCCCCAGAGACTTTATTCTCCCTTCAAGGCATGTATCTGTAATCTCTGGTCACCTGTTGCTTCTGTTGCATACACGTACCACTTATCGTTGACTGCATGTGTTCATTGCGTTGAATGCGAATTTGGAGACATGATGAACATGCAGTATAAATGTAGTCCCACTGTCAATAATGGAAGAAAAATTATGCCAATAATTCCTTATACTGCATTCTTACTGTCAGGCACTTGTTATTATGGGTTGATAGGAGGGGGAAGGCATTACGCAAGCCTCAATAAATCGCTAATTGAAACAATCTGTAGTCAAGTGGCGCGTAGTAGGAAGGATGGAGTCGCTGCCGGCGGATAGAATAATTCGTGCTAAGAGCAGCGGTAACGTCATGCACGCCGCTGTGGATTTTATAGCTGGTTCACTGGGTAATTAAAAAAAAAAGAATCTCCTTACAACCTGTTTCATACTTTTACTTGGTGAATTGTGGTTCTAATAGCGGAAAAAACATTGTTTACCAATAGGTGGAATCAGTATGGTTTATGCGGGTCAGCCGCTGGATACTGTCAAAGTCAAAATGCAGACATTTCCAAATCTGTACCGGGGTATGATGGACTGTTTGCGACAGACATGGATGAAAGAAGGTTTACGTCGTGGCTTGTATGCCGGTGCAGTGCCCGCAGTAATTGCAAATGTTGCTGAGAAATCAGTTCTCTTTGTTGCTTATGGTTCGTGCCAAAAACTGATTATGAAGCTGACGGGCATACAGGTCAGTCAATAACAGTTTTAGTACTCACACAAAAGCTCGTTTCCCTATTATCATTCTCAGAAGAAAAACTGCGTTAAAAGATCAAATTGAATGAATGAAATGTTCAGAGCAGTAGACCAATGTTTCCAGTTTAGTGTTCTTTTAACTTGAAGTAGATATGCTTTATGTGGAAATTCCTTGTGTTGTCTTCACGCTACAATGGAATAGGAAAAAAGCTTTCCAATCACATCATCAGCCATGAAGCTGCAGGATGAAGGACTTCTCAAGTCTTTCACATACATTACAGTCTTCAACAAAGCACATACACACACATGCTGCTTCACATTTTATAATTTCATATATCCACCCTTGAGTAGATCCCTGCCTCTGGCTCTCCTTGCGATCTAAGAGACAACACACTTGGTTAATCTACTACCTGTACCTCTGGGAACTTCTTGTGGCCAACCCCATTTCATTTTTGTATGTCATAATTGCATCGTCCTCTTAAGTGTGTCATCTGCATTTTCTCATGTTGAATAGCTTTCGTAATAAAGAAACCCATGTTTAATTTGCCATAAGTCAAAACATGTACACTAACACAAATTTAAAATTTTCATTTTGGTCGCTCTGGAAGCTTGTCTTATTATAGTTGATTTTTGGGCTTACTTTAAAATTTGCTCAATTAAATTTTCACTTCGTGTGAATTTCATCTGCACTGGAGGTAAACAGTACAGTGTTAACATCAAAATGGTAATGGCTCGGTGATGGTAGTTGTAGTAAGTTTCTATTTCTCTCTTAATGGTGCTTCTTAAAACTTAGTAGGATCCTTGATGATTTTTGTTTTGTGCCCATTAGGCCATGGTCTAGGGCATATTTGCCATATTGTCTCCCAGTACTGGAGACACAATCAAAGGCCATAAAGACTCAGAAATCAGTTTTAAACATAAAAGATCGGCAAGCTGCACTTTTTGTATGGGTAACCATTCCAGCTTGCTGAGTTTTTTTAGTTTGAAATTGCTTTCTGAGTCATTGTAGCCTCTGATGATGTCTCCAGCACTGGCTGGCAGATGAAGCATTATATAGAGAAATATTCCTTGGATCATGACAGATAGCCCATGAAACAGAAATCAAATGCTGGCCATGAAAGCGTGCATTTCTAAGTTGTTTTTTTCATAATAGTTGAGGTCTGTCTCCCAGTGTTTTTGACAGTTCAGGTTTTTCTGTGTTTCCGTGCTGCTCTTCAGTTGAGCAAAAGATGATGCATATGAGCTGCCTTTGTATACACTCAGTACACCTGACAGTAATAATTGGTGTGGATCCCACACAATTGAGCAGCATTCTAGGGTGGGCTGCACAGCAAGTAATCTCCATTGCAGATGGAATGCATTTTCCCAGTATTCTACTAATGAATTGAAATTTACCACCTGGGTTTACCTATAACAGCCGGTCTGATAATTCCACTTCATTTTCCTACAAATTGTTAAACAGGTATTTGTATGAACTGATTTAATTCCATTTGTGGCTGATTGTTACGGTCATCATAAATACTTTTTGTTCCTCATATTTTGAAGTGCATGATTTTACATCTTTGAACATTTGTATGCAAATTGACAGTTTTTGCATCTATTTGAAATCTTGTCAAGACCAGACTGAATACTTGTACATTTTTTTGGACAGTACTTCATTATAGGTGATTGTGTCATCTGCAAAAAAGTCTCAGATTTCTATTAATATTGTCAGCCAGGTTAATAATATATGACGTGAACAGCGTGGGTCCCACGACACTTGCCTGGGATATTCCAGAAGTTACTGTTACGCATATTGATGTCACTCCAACCAAGATAACATGCTGCATCCTCCCTACCAAGAAATGGGTGCTAGGACTGGTTTTATTGAAACATTTGAAAGCTTTATCAAAATTTATAAAACTCAGGCAGAATAATAATTCTTCACCATTACGCTGTTCTGTTTGTTTCACAACTTGCAAATAATTTGAAGTTACTTTGTGTCCTTGCTTACTCAAGTTCAATGTTCTTTTTTTGTTATTATGCTGTTTCTTATAATTATTATCAATATTTTTGTCATATATTTACTTTCACTTAAATTTTGAGAACTGGTGGCAGTAGAAATATTGTTTGTGGTGACAGACTGATCTGTAGTATTGCTCGGGGTAATTGCATTGAAAGACAAAATTTCATTTTGGGTTGGTGAAGGCAATTAATGTGATTATGAAATAAACTTGGTTGTAACAGACTGATTTGGAAGTGTAGCTTGAAGACTGTGTTCACTCCATATGTAATGTAACTTCCATTATAAATGACTAAAACAATGAGCTAAATCCGGAAAGGCTGTATTACACATTAAAAAACATTTAATGAGTATTTTGATGTGTATTATGTAGGGTATGCCAAACGTCAGCTACATAATACGCAAGGGGTTGAATACATAACTCTTCCTGTAGAATGCAATGACCATGTTGATCCCCATTCCTTGACTTCTGGAAGACATTTTTGCAGATGTGCACTATTGGGTTGTAAACAGAATACAGTCTTATGGCATACTGGTCCAGCTTTTCGACTGCATTCAGGATTTGTTAGTGAATAGAACTCAACATTTCATTCTTAATGTGCCAGTATCAAATATAGTAGGGCTAGTAGTTTAGGAAGCATCCTAAGGAAGTATTATGGGGTAATTAGTATTCAAAATATGTTTATATGATCTGATGTATAACATCAGAAGATCTTTGAGGCTGTTCACAGAGAATGCTGTTGTACATTTTTTTTTAAAAAAAAAAAAAAAAAAAAAAAAAAAAAAAAAAAAAAAAAAAAAAAAAAAAAAAATCCACATGCAGAAAATACTAGCGACATGCAGGAACACCTGGTAAGTGTGGCTTCTTGGTGAAGGGCTGGTAGCAGATGCACAACATAATGAAATACACATTTTGTGCATAAGTAAAAGGAAAAAGATACAATTCAATCACACTGAATATAAATTAATCTGTCATATTGTGCTAAATTAATCTGTCATATTGTGCGTAAGTGGTAGAAGAAACATGTTATTGAACTGCACTATTGCTGACATATCACTGGAAACAGTAACAGTTGTGAAGTATCAAGAAGTATCCATACTGCCTGACCTAAATTGGATCATAAAAAGAAAAGTAGTTGTCAGAAAGCAGGTACCATGTTGCTGTTCATTGCTAGAATACTAAGGAAATATACACAATAATTATTGCACACTCAGTTTCACAGGTGATGCATCAAAGGTGATAAAAGAATGATATGCAAATGAAGGGAAAATAAAATTTAAGATCTGTTAAATAATGACCAGATTGGCTGTAGGAAAGGTAAGTAAAGGCATCTTGTATTTGAGGATCAACACAATTCATAGGATTGGTGAAAGTGCACTTATGATGTTGCTTTTCCGGGAGATACTGCTGTTGGTAACGGTTACAGTCAGTCACAGGAAATAGACACAACAAATCACAAATCAGATGGAGGTAGCAAATGAGATTCTTATTTGTAATTTCTAGTGGTTCGTAAATAAAGTTAGCTTGCATTTGCGAATTTAACCATATTGTTGGAATTTTTGGCAGAATGAGAAATAAAAATGAAAATAGATTATTGCAGTGACAAATGTATATCTTTGGCTATGCTACATGTCTTTCTGTTATGGCAGTTGTACTTTTGTTTTGAGATTTATTAGCTTCATCAACTCTCAAGCAAATTATCACATTACAACCTAACCTAGGCCTCGGCATATGCTACAGGTCAGTCTGTTAGCACATTCAGTTTTCTTCCATTCATATTCATTTGCTTCACCAACACCACAAGACTATTGCATTCCAAACTAATGTAGGCCTCAGACTTTGCTAGATGTCAGTCTAGTAGCATAAGTAGTTTTTTCAATCACCAAAGAATTATGAAAAACAGTAAGCAGCCATAAAATTCATAATAACAAAGCAGTGAAAATTATTCTGGTGGTCTCCATATTGAAAACAAATGTTATCGATTGATATCATCTGCCAAAGAAATTGTTAGATTCAGTGATTATCACTGGCTACTGTATGTTATCGCCCAATAGTTTACGACAAATGCCAATGAATTGCACTTTAACTCATAGGATTTACAGACCTAGAAAAAGCATTTGACAATGTGAAATTGTACAATATGTTTGAAATGACTAGAAAAATGGCTGAAAATGACTTACAAGTTCGTGGCACCCTCCATTGGTAATGCTGGAATTCAATATGGTGTTGGCCCACCCTTAGCCTTGACGGCAGCTTCCATTCTCGCAGGCATACGTTCAATAAGGTGCTGGAAGATTTCTTAAGGAATGGCAGCCCATTCTTCATGGAGTGCTGCACTGAGGAGAGGTATCGATGTTGGCCAGTGAGGCCTGGCATGAAGTTGGCATTCCAAAACATCCCAAAAGTGTTCTATAGGATTCAGGTCAGGACTCTGTGCAGGCCAGTCCATTACAGGGATGTTATTGTCATGTAACCATTCCGCCACAAGCCGTGCGTTACGAACAGGTGCTTGATCATGTTGAAAGATGCAATCGTCATCCCTGAATTGCTCTTCAACAGTGGGAAGCAAGAAGGTACTTAAAACATCAGTGGAGGCCTGTGCTGTGATAGCGCCACGCAAAATAACAAGGGGTGAAAGTCCTCTATGTGAAAAATATGACCACACTATAACACCACCGCCTCCGAATTTTACTGTTGGCATTGCACATGCTGGCAGATGACGTTCACCGGGCATTCGCCATACCCACACCCTGCCATCAAATCGCCACATTGTGTACTGTGATTTGTCACTCCACTGTTCAACCGTCCAATGTTTACGTGCCTTACACCAAGCAAGACGTCATTTGGCATTTACTGGAGCGATGTGTGGCTTATGAGCAGCCGCTCGACCACGAAATCCAAGTTTTCTCACCTCCTGCTTAACTGTCATAGTACTTGTAGTGGATCCTGAAGCAGTTTGGAATTCCTGTGTGATAGTCTGGATAGGTGTCTGCCTATTACACATTATGACCCTCTTCAACTGTCGGCGGAGTCTCTGTCAGTTAACAGACGAGGTCAGTCTGTACAATTTGTGCTGTACGTGTCCCTTCATGTTTCCACCTTACTATCACATTGGAAACAGTGGACCTAGGGATGTTTAGGAATGTGGAAATCTTGTGTACAGACACATGACACAAGTGACACCCAATCACCTGACCACATTTGAAGTCCGTGAGTTTTGCAGAGTGCCCCATTCTGCTCTCTTACGATGTCTAATGACTTCTGAGGTCATTGATGTGGAGTACCTGGCAGTAGATGGCAGCACATTGCACGTAATATGAAAAACTTATGTTTTTGGGGTGTCCGGTTACTTTTGATCACATTGTGTATGAAAGGGAACTGTAAGAATGGAAGGCCAAGAGAAAAGCACTAAAATTTAAAATGGATGTAAATCAGGGATGCAGTCTTTTTCCCCTGCTGTTCATTCTGTGTATTGTAAAAGTAGTGATGGAAACACAGGACAGGTTCAGGAATTGAATTAAAATTCGGGGTGAAAGGATATCTACAATAAGATTTTCTAGTGGTACTGCTAACCTCATTGAACATGAGAAACAGTTATAGGATATGTTGATTCAATGAGCACAGAATGTGGATTGAGTGTAAAAGAAAGAAAGTCGAAAAAAGTGAGGAATAGCACAAATGAGGTTAGTGACCAGTTTAACATCGAAGTTGGGTACTACATAGCAGAGAAAGTGGTGGAATTCTGCTGCCTCTAAAGCAGAGTAATGCATCACTTGCAAAGCAAGGAGGATATAAGAAGCAGATTAGCACAGGAAAAGAAGGCATTCCTCCCTGAAAGACATGTACTGGTATGTAACATAGGCTTTAATTTGAGGAAGAAATTTCTGAGAATGTATGTTTGGAGCACAGTACTGTATGAGAATGTATCATGGACTTTGTGAAAACTGGAAAAGAGGAGAATGACATGTTTCATATGTGCTACAGAATAATCTTGAAAATTAGATGAACTCTTAAAATAAGAAATGAGGATTTTTCTGCAGAATAGGTGAAGAAAGGAATATACGGAAAACATTGACTAAAATATTGAACAGCATGACTAAACACTTGTTAATAAATTAGGAAATAACTTCCATAGTATTAGAGGAAGCTGTAGAGGACAGTGTCTGTAGGCAGAGACTTGAATAAATTAAAGAAATAATAGATGTTGTTGGGTATAAGAGCTTCTCTGGGATGAATCAGTTGTGCAAGGGAGGACGTTATGATGGCCAGCCCCAAATCAGTAAGATTATTAATGAGGAAGGAAGGAAGAAAACCAAACACAATTAAAAAAAGAGATGTGTATTTCATTATGAGTTTGTTCAGTTAGCACACCACAGAAAAGTCCACAGTTAAAATTCTTTGTATATGTTCCAGGTAGAGTTGAGAAACTTGTTACTTCCTCTCAAATATGGCTGACGAATGACCTTCATGGGAAAATAAGAAAAAATTAAACTCAGACGAAGTATTGCTGACTTTAGTTCAGAAATTGTACATTATTTGGGAAAACACATTTTCATTAACTTGACAGCAGACATAAAAAGTTTAACTAACAGTAGCATTCAGTTTAAGAGGAGCCAAAGGATTTATTGATGACCAAGTCCTTGTACTCCATTGACAAATTTCGTAATAGAACTGACTGATGTGTGTATATTATTAATAATATCAAATTGCATGATTATAACATATAGTCCGACTTCTGTACATCTGCACTGCACATCTGCAGTGCAGTAATGTGAGCAATGAAAGTAGGTGTTGGAGATTTTTCTCTTTGATGGTGAGTGGGTACAATAGCCTAAGAATGATTATAAACACCACAGTGTATGCATGTTTTGTGACAGCTGTTTATTACCTTTCAAATGAACTTATCTTTAAATTTTTTGACATATTCCACATCCTTGAGGACCATTCACTTGGAATCTGAGGAAACACATTAGTACATCTTTTTTTCTTTAAAAATATGTATTGCTTATTCTTGTTTTCTGATATGTTCCACATACTCAAAGATCTCCTGACTATGGACTTGTGGAACGAAAAGTACATCTAATCTGACCTAGAGTGCAAATACTCATGACACAGATTGATCTGCACTGTAACAAAATACGTGTGGTTATTCAGTATAGTGTATTCCCATATGAGAAAAGTCCCCCTTCTCCCCTACTCCACTCCCAGGTAGCACACAAAAACAGTGAAACAGTAGAGAAGAAGCGAGAAAATAACACCATTATATGACTAAGAAACATGACTGTTAGGGTCACTTACCGAAAACTCTTCCCGAGGAAAGGGGAGCATACTCCACCATTTCCTTGGTCCTTTCAGATAGTGCTCTGGTTAATTGGACCACCTGGACGTCAATCTCAAGATTTTGGAGAGAGACTTGCTGTTGGTCATGACATGCCATATATGACAAAGAAGACACTGAACAAACTGACATCTGGAATGACAAAGTTTGCTGGGGAACCTAAGACTGTGGGAGACGTAACTGAAGAGGCTCTACGTGAATATGGGGAAAGTGCAGGAGAGACAACCGCCCTTCTGCAGGAAGTTTCATGGACCATTTATTATAAACAGTTTACTTGAAGAAAATGAAAAATCAATTCAGACAGCAGAATTTTTGGCTGTAAAGTGAAGCTGACCTCCTGTTTGTATAGCTGGTCAATTTGATCTCATTTTGTATGTATTTTTCTCCTTCACAACATGTAATAGCAACAATATTTCTGGAGCACAGAAGTAATAATTGTGTAATACATTTGAATTGATGAAACAGTCTTGCTAGTTTATTCATTAGTTACTCATTTACATGTTCCACGGATAATAATCATGACCTCTTGCTGTGATATGGAACATGTCAGTTTTACAATTATAGTACACCTGCTTATTGGAAAATATGGCAACATGCTGACCATTTACATAATTTTTAAGTTGTTTCTTTTTACATGTGTACATACGTAAGTGGTTTGTACTTAACTATATTAAAAAATTTCTTTGCATTACTGGGTAGATGGCGAAAGATTTTTATGGATGACTACTTCCCTCCTTTCTGTGGCACACTAAGGCCGAGTGACATAGTACAAACCATTTTTCCTTCTATTATTACATTTATGAATGTTACAGCTGTTTTGGAACTATGATTGATAATTGACAACGAACTTCGTAAGGGAGTAAATATACTGTGAAGCTGTCATCAGTGTGCCCAACTATTTAGAGCTGTCTACAAGAGGCTCTAGAGTGGACACCATACATTTTCCTTATCATATGCTTCTGTGCAACAATGCTTTTTTGCTTGATGACGAGTTACCCCAGAATATGATCTCATAAGACATTACTGAATGCAAAGTAAATAAAATTTTTGACATTTAGTTCTCCAAAATTTGATATTATCTGTAACACAAAAGTTGCAGGGCTTAGACATTTAAGAATATCTATAACTTTCGACTTCCAGCTGTGTTCAATATAAACTCGTAGAAGAATTGTGAACATTTTGTTACATTAATGACTTACCCTCTTGCTTTATTTCTAATGGAGTGCTCAGGCCACAAGAAGTATAGAATTGTGAGTATTGTCTTTTATGTACATTTGCAGAGAACCAGTTATTAATTTTCAAGAAAATATTAATGTTTTTGTGTATTCAAGTTATTCAGTTGTGCTTAATTATAATACTTGTGTCATCAGCAAAGATAAATATTTACATCAGCATCTTGAAGTTCATTAATGTTACCCACTGTATCCTTTTCGTGAGATAGGATGAAAATTGGAATGAAACTTTCACTCTGCAGTGGAGTGTGCCTTGATTTGAAACTTCTTGGTAGATTAAAACTGTTTGCTGGACCAAGTCCTGGACTTGGGGACCTTTGCCGTTCACATGCAAATGGTCTACCGACTGAGCTGCCCAAGCACAACTCATGACCTGTCCTTACAGCTTTACTTCCATCAGCACCAGCCCACAAATGGCAAAGGTTCCGAGTTTGAGGTTTGGTACAGCACACAGTTTTAATCTGCCAGGAAGTTTCACAGCAGTACACACTCCACTGCAGAGTGAAAGTTTCGTTCTGGAAACGTCACCCAGAATGTGGCTAAACCATGTCTCTACAATATCATTTCTTCCAGGAGTGCTAGTCTTGCAAGATTCACAGGAGAATTTGTGTGAAGTTTCAAAGGTAGAAGACGAGGTACTTGCCGAAGTAAAGCTGTGAGGATGGTTTGTGAGTTGTGCTTGACTAGCTCAGTCAGTAGAGCACTTGCCTGTGAAAGGCAAAGGTCCCAAGTTCACATCTTGGTCAAGCACACAGTTTTAACCTGTCAGGAAGTTTCAGGATAAAAACCAGTAACCAGCAAGATCTCTGATAGCATAATATTTGAACTTTTGTTGGAGAATCCTGTGAAGTGCACATTCAGATGCTGTTGACAAGTTACAGAAAATATCAATTGGCAATATTCTGCCATTCAAATTTTGTGTTATCTGACTTTGAATTGAAAATAATATGTCATGTGGAGAGACCCCTTTTGAAATCCAAAATGAAACTCACTTGAGTACCTTATTTTGAAAGAGATGGGTAACAGTTCTTGTGTACATCATTTTTTACAGTATTTTGGAGGAGGTAAATAATGAGACTAGTGCATGGTTATAATATCTGTCATGCTAACTTTATTGTTAAGGGATTTAACAATAGCGTGATTCAGTATGTCTGTAAATCCCCTGTGACAGTGATGTGTTTAATATTTGACTGAAAACACTTCATATTTTTAATTTTTTTTTATTTTTGTATGTGAGGAACAGGATTTTAGTTCTTGGTGTATTATCAATTCTGTGAGAGTTTTTGGTTTTGAGGGAGTTAATTTCATTCTTAATTTCTGTAACTGAGCTTGGAGTGACTGAAATTTGCTTGTATGTTTGTTCATTGAACTGTTTCAGTAATTTCAAGGCAAATGCAAAAGGATAAGCATGTACTAATTGTTAGCAGTTTAAAAGTACACCAAATCATGGTACCACTTACGGAAATAGCAGCAAGGAAAGGAAAGGAACAACAAGTGCACTCACAGTGCATTTCTGGGGGCCTTGTTCAATATGCTGAAGAGGCTATTCTGGCAGCCGTTGAGGGAACAGGATGCAACCAAGTGCAGGTAGTGGCTTCTATTAGAACAAATGATGCCCGTCATCTGGCCTCCAAGGTCATACTTGTATCATTCTACCAGTAGCACAGAGTTTTAACAAAGCTCACACTTTGCAGCATTTTCTCCAGAGCTGATCATGGCCCTCTGGTTATGAGCCAAGTGGAAAGATTGAACCGAGACTTTGAAGATCCAGTGACAAGCTAGGCTGCGATTTTATGGACTTGGGCAATAGGGCACTCTAAATGGGGTTGGGTGTGCACTACACATAAGAGTCTGCTATCCATTTAGCTGACTACATATGGGGTGCACACAAGATTTTTTTTTTAGATTAGGCGACTGTCCATCCATTCCTGATAAGCACTTCTTTACTAGCAAAATCTGAAGTGTGATAAGACCCAAAGAAGTGGCCCCCCACAGGTGGGAGTATTAATATCCTAGTGATTAAGTGCTAAAGCATTCACAACAGTGTACCAGAGTTTCAAGTGCTCCTGAAAAACTGTGGAACTCGCATTATATTAGGTATAGAAAGTTGATTAAAATCCAAAATTGACAGCAGTGAGATATTTGGAGAAGATTTAAGCAGATATAGGAAGGATAAGCTAATGGTAAATGGAGGTGGTATGTTTATCACAGTAGACAAGAAACTCAAACCGAATGAGATTTAAACTGAAACTGCGATGTGGTTGCCTGGGCAAGACTCACTATCAAAGGTGTACATAAAATTACAATAGGAGCCTTCTATCAAACACCAAGTGCACATTCAGATTTAACAAGAACTTTAGAGAAAACTTAACTTCACCAGTATGTATGTTTCCCAGTTACAGTGTTGTCATTGGAAGAGGCTTTAATCATCCAATGATCAGTCGGAAAAATTACAGTTTGTAAGTGATAGACCTGACAAGACATCCTGTAAAACATTACTAAATGTATTATTTGAGTACTACTCCTAGAACAGTTTGTTTGGAATCTGACTCACAGTGGAAATATGTTAGAATTAAGGCAAACAGATAGAACTGACCTCATTGAGAATGTCCGCATAGGAACTGGTACAAGCGACCATGAGGCAGTTGCAGCAACAATTATTACCAAAGTAGAAAGAGAAATTAAAACTAGTAGAAGGATTTACATGTTCTGCAAAATAGTTTTTGAAGGAGGTTGTTTACCAGTCACTCATGTGTCCCAACCTAAAATGTTACTCAAGAGTGTGGGACTGTACAAAACTGGACTAAACCATCATTCTTCCTGCAGTCCATATGTGAATATAATGGGAAGAAGCAGGAGTAACTAGTACATTGGGAAGTGCAATCTGCCATGCACTTCACAGCAGTTTGGTTTGCAGAGTAAAGATATAGATCTGAATATGATCTTACGAATTTTTCAATATTACTTTTCCTATTTTACAGTGTTGCTTATCATCATGTGTAGGTGTTTAATCTATGTGACCCACTGTTGTGAGTAAGATTGTATTTTAATTTTATTTTTGAACTGAATGATCATTTATCTGACATGATATTTGTTGCATGAACAATAAATAGAATGAGATATTTTGGAGTGCTACCTCTAAGTAATATCACAAAAAGGAGAAAATCAATTTTGCTGTTCAAGGCACTTCACCGTGATACAAGACAGATATATGAGTCATTCCTCAAGTGTTGGGGTACCATTAATCATTTTTGTATAGTGCTAGCATCCACTTTCATGTGTGGAGATGTGATGAAGCCTCTTGACAGTGTGAATATAACAATGATGTTGTTGTGGTCTTCAGTCCAGAGACTGGTTTGATGCAGCTCTCGAAGCTACTCTATACTGTGCAAGACTCTTCATCTCCCAGTACCTACTGCAACCTACATCCATCTGAATCTGCTTAGTATATTCATCTCTTGGTCTCCCTCTACGATTTTTACCCTCCACACTGCCCTCCAATACTAAATTGGTGGTCCCTTGATGCCTTAGAGTATGTCCTACCAAGCGATCCCTTCTTCTAATCAAGTTGTGCCACAAATTTCTCTTCTCTCCAATTCTGTTCAATACTTCCTCATTAGTTATGTGATCTACCCATCTAATCATCAGCATTCTTGTGTAGCACCACATTTCGAAAGCTTCTATTCTCTTCTTGTCCAAACTATTTATCGTCCACGTTTCACTTCCATACATGGCCACACTCCATACAAATACTTTCAGAAATGACTTCCTGATGCTTAAATCTATACTCGATGTTAACAAATTTCTCTTCTTCAGAAACGCTTTCTTTGCCATTGCATCTACATTTTATATCCTCTCTACTTCGACCACCATCAGTTATTTTGCTCCCCAAATAGCAAAACTCATTTACTACTTTAAGCGTCTCATTTCCTAATCTAATACCCTCAGCATCACTCGGTTTTATTCGACTACATTCCATTATCCTTATGTTACTTTCTTTGATGTTCATCTTATATCCTCTTTTAGAGACACTGTCCATTCTGTTCAGCTGCTCTTCCAGGTCCTTTGCTGTCTCTGAAAGAATTACAATCTCATCGGCGAACCTGAAAGTTTTTATTTCTTCTCCATGGATTTTAATTCCTACTCCAAATCTTTCTTTTGTTTCCTTTACTGCTTGCTCAATATACAGATTGAATAACATCAGGGATAGGCTATAACCCTGTCTCACTTCCTTCCCAACCACTGCTTCCCTTTCATGCCCCTCGACTCTTATAACTGTCATCTGGTTTCTGTACAAATTGTAAATAGCCTTCGCTCCCTGTATTTTACCCCTGCCAGTTTCAGAATTTGAAAGAGAGATTCCAGTCAACATTGTCAAAAGCTTTCTCGAAGTCTACAAATGCTAGAAATGTAGGTTTACCTTTCCTTAATCTATTTTCTAAGATAAGTTGTAGGGTCAGTATTGCCTCACATGTTCCACCATTTCTACGGAATCTAAACTGATCTTCCCCGAGGTCGGCTTCTAGCAGTTTTTCCATTCGTCTCTAAAGAATTCGTGTTAGTATTATGCAGTCGTGGCTTATTAAACTGATACTTCAGTAATTTTCGCATCTGTCAACATCTGCTTTCTTTGACATTGGAATTATTATATTCTTCTTGAAGTCTGAGGGTATTTCGCCTGTTTCATACATCTTGCTCACCAGATGGTAGAGTTTTGTCAGGACTGGCTCTCCCAAGGCTATCAGTAGTTCTAATGAAATGTTGTCTACTCCTGGGGCCTTGTTTCGGCTTAAGTCTTTCAGTGCTCTGTCAAACTCCATTTCATCTTTGTCTACATCCTCTTCCATATCCATAATATTGTCCTCAAGTACATCACCCTTGTACAGACCCTCTATATACTCCTTCCACGTTTCTGCTTTCTCTTCTTTGCTTAGAACTGAGTTTCCATCTGAGGTCTTGATATTCATACAAGTCGTTCTCTTTTCTCCAAAAGTCTCTTTAATTTTCCTGTAGGCAGTATCTATCTTACCCCTAGTTGAGATATGCCTCTACATCCTTACATTTGTCCTCTAGCCATCCTTGCTTAGCCATTTTGCACTTCCTGTCGATCTCATTTTTGAGATGTTTGTACTCCTTTTTACCTGCTTCATTTACTGCATTTTTATATTTTCTCCTTTCATCAATTAAATTCAATATATCTTTTGTTACCCAAGGATTTCTGCTAGCCCTTGTCTTTTTACCTACTTGATCCTCTGCTGCCTTCACTATTTCATCCCTCAAAATTGCCCAGTCTTCTTTTACTGTATTTCTTTCCCCCATTCCTGTCAATCGTTCCCTAATGCTCTCCCTGAAACTCTCTAAAACCTCTGGTTCTGTCAGTTTATCGAGTTCCCATCTCCTTAAATTCCCACCTTTTTGCAGTTTCTTCAGTTTTAATCTACAGTTCATAACTAATAGATTGTGGTTGGAGTCCACATCTGCCCATGGAAAGGTCTTACAATTTAAAACCTGGTTCCTAAATCTCTGTCTTACCATTATATAACATGTCTGAAACTTTCGAGTATCTCCAGGCCTCTTCCATATATACAACCATCATTTATGATTCTTGAATCAAGTGTTAGCTATGATTAAGTTATGCTCTATACAAAATTATACCAGGCGGCTTCCTCTTTCATTTCTTACCCCCATTCCATATTCACATACTACGTTTCCTTCTCTTCCTTTTCCTACTATTGAATTCCAGTCACCCATGACTATTAAATCTTCATTTCTCTTTACTATCTGAATAATTTCTTTTGTCTCATCGTACATTTCATCAATTTCTTCATCATCTGCGGAGCTAGTTGGCATATAAACTTGTAGTACTCTAATAGGCGTGGGCTTCATGTCTATCTTGGCCACAATAATGCGTTCACTATGTTGTTTGTAGAAGCTTACCTGCAGTCCTATTTTTTTATTCATTATTATACCTACTACTGCATTACCCCTATTTGATTTTGTATTTATAACCCTGTATTTACCTGACCAGAAGTCTTGTTCCTCCTGCCACCGAACTTCGCTAATTCCCACTATATCTAACTTTAAACTATCCATTACCCTTTTTAAATTTTCTAACCTACCTGCCGGATTAAGGGATCTGACATTCCACGCTCCGATCTGTAGAACGCGTTTTCTTTCTTCTGATAAAGATGTCCTCCTGGGTAGTCCGTGCCCGGAGATCCGAATGGGAAACTATTTTACCTCCAGAATATTTTACCCAAGAGGACGCCATCATCATTTAAGCATACAGTAAAGCTGCATGCCTTCTGGGAAAATTACGGCTGTAGTTTCCCCTGGCTTTCAGTCGTTTGCAGTACCAGCACAGAAAGGCTGTTTTGGTTAGTGTTACAAGGCCAGATCAGTCAATCGTCCAGACTGTTGCCCCTGCAACTACTGAAAAGGCTGCTTCCCCTCTTCAAGAACCACACGTTTGTTTGGCGTCTCAACAGATACCCCTCGATTGTAGTTGCACCTACCGTACGGCTATCTGTATCGCTGAGGCGCGATATGATCAGAAAAAATAGTGGGCCATAGCTCGGACTGTAAAACGTGTCTCCTTAAATTGGATGTTGAATAAATCCTGTCGATACGACTGGCAGAATGACTGGATGGCCCCCTCATACGCCAACCTATTCATGGGTCGCTTAGAGGAGGCCTTCTTGGTTACCCAGGCCTGCCAACCCAAAGTTTGGTACAGATTTATTGATGACATGTTCATGATCTGGACTCACAGTGAAGAAGAACTCCAGAATTTCCTCTCCAACCTCAACTCCTTTGGTTCCATCAGATTCACCTGGTCCTACTCCAAATCCCATGCCACTTTCCTTGACATGGACCTCCATCTGTCCAATGACCAGCTTCACACGTCCGTCCACATCAAACCCACCAACAAGCAACAGTACCTCCATTATGACAGCTGCCACCCATTCCACATCAGACGGTCCCTTCCCTACAGCCCAGGTCTTCGTGGCAAATGAATCTGCTCCAGTCCGGAATCCCTGAACCATTACACCAACAACCTGAAAACAGCTTTCGCATCCAGCAAGTACCCTCCCGACCTGGTACAGAAGCAAATAACCAGAGCCACTTCCTCATCCCCTCAAGCCCAGAACCTCCCACAGAAGGACCACAAAAGTGCCCCACTTGTGACAGGATACTTTCCCGGACTGGATCAGACTCTGAATGTGGCTCTCCAGCAGGGATACGACTTCCTCAAATCCTGCCCTGAAATGAGATCCATCCTTCATGAAATCCTCCCCACTCCACCAAGAGTGTCTTTCCGCTGTCCACCTAACCTTCGTAACCTCTTAGTTCATCTCTATGAAATCCCCAAAGCACCTTCCCTACCCTCTGGCTCCTACCCTTGTAACCACTCCCGGTGTAAAACCTGTCCCATGCACCCTCCCACCACCACCTACTCCAGTCCTGTAACCCGGAAGGTGTACACGATCAAAGGCAAAGCCACGTGTGAAAGCACCCACGTGATTTACCAACTGACCTGCCTACACTGTGAAGCTTTCTGTGTGGGAATGACCAGCAACAAACTGTCCATTTGCATGAATGGACACAGGCAGATAGTGTTGTGGCTAAACATGCCTTGGTGCACGGCCAGCATATCTTGGCACAGTGTTACACCGTCCGGGTTATCTGGATACTTCCCACTAACACCAACCTGTCAGAACTCCGGAGATTGGAACTTGCCCTTCAGTATATCCTCTCTTCTCGTTACCCACCAGGCCTCAATCTCCGCTAATTTCAATTTGCCGCCGCTCATACCTCACCTGTCTTTCAACAACATCTTTGCCTCTGTACTTCCGCCTCGACTGACATCTCTGCCCAAACTCTTTGCCTTTACAAATGTCTGCTTGTGTCTGTGTATGTGCGGATGGATATGTGTGTGTGTGCGAGTGTATACCCCTTCTTTCCCCCTAAGGTAAGTCTTTCCGCTCCCGGGATTGGAATGACTCCTTACCCTCTCCCTTAAAACACACATCCTTTCGTCTTTCCCTCTCCTTCCCTCTTTCCTGATGAGGCTACAGTTTGTTGCGAATGCTTGAATTTCATGTGTATGTTTGTGTTTGTTTGTGTGTCTATCGACCTGCCAGCACTTTCGTTCGGTAAGTCACATCATCTGTGTTTTTAGATATATGTATATTGTTAAATAGTTCTTATCGTTTGAGGACATTGTCAGGCAATTTGAAAATTGGTGTAGATAAATGGAGTAAATATTTTCCTCTTTCTTAAAAACTGTAGTGCCTTGATATTCCATGTGATTATATGAGATGCTTGCTATTTATGTAATTGGAACATAAGTCTTCCCTGCAATTAGAAGATAAGTCTTCCCTATTGTGTATTCAGTGTGAACTCAGCAGGAATCCACATGCAACAAATTGTGATGTGTCTTTTTCTGTGTGGTGTTATTAACCCCATATTCAAGTAAAATGGCCTACAATCTGAAGTCAACATAGACAGTCTGTTGGTTTGGTTTCATGTAGAGTTTTTATAATCTTTTCCCAGTTTCTTGGCAGTTCCGTAAATCTGTGGGGAATTTTTGCTTCATATAGCTTTCAAATGAGGGGAGTCTGCACACGTTGCTGGAGCTTTGTGAGAAGAGACAGCCATATTCTCTGTGTGAGAATTATCTGAAAGTCGCTAATGTGATTTATCTTCTAATGTTGCGTGTCTGTGTTGGGATACAGAGTCAAAATGACACAGGAAATAGAAGATGAAAGATAGTATGTGCAATTTGCTAAGGGGATGAAAGTTCGTCATTACTGTTCTGTGTGTGTGTGTGTGTGTGTGTGTGTGTGTGTGTGTGTGTGTGTGAGAGAGAGAGAGAGAGAGAGAGAGAGTGTGAGAGTGGTGTGACAGTGCCACGACATTTAACAGTGCCGCCACGACAGTACGTGCAAACGGCGATAGAGGTGCTCCGCAACTCGGCTGAGCGCGGGAGCGCCACCTAGCTACGAACGGCGCCGGCCACATGTTACGGCACGGAAGTCGAATAAGAGATACTGAGTTGTTATCATGTAACGAGCTATTGTTTCTAAGTGAGTGTGTTTGAATATCCACACAGTTATTAGTGATTACAGGTTGTAACACTTTTTGGCGACGAGGATGAGATATTTTCACTGCGTTATGGATTTGTGTGTTCGTGACGGGGCAGACATGGAACAGCTTATGCAAGTGCTCATTGAACAACAAACACAGCTGACGGCTGCTATTCAGGCACAACAAACACAGCTGACGGCTGCTATTCAGGCATTGTCGACGTCGCTTACTCATCGTCTGTCTTCCTCTTCTCCGCCTCCATTTCCTCCTTGCGACGAGGCCGCTGAAGACTGGGAGGATTATGAGAAGCGTTTGTGGCAACACTTCTTGGCTTTCGGCATTGTCGATGCTCCTATGTGTAAGTCGTTATTTCTATTTGGATTTCCCCACGGATCTATCAGCTGCTATCTCAGTTAGCCCCTCTGTGGGAACCTGCCTCTCTGTCCTTCCAAGAAATGTGTGACTTATTGTCTAACTATTACCGAAAAAACACCCACGTCGTTGCCACCCGCGTGGTGTTCTACCAGTGTTGTAAGCAGCCCCATCAGTCTTGGGCGGCGGAACTACATGGTCTGAGTAGGAAATGTCAGTTTGTCACGGACACTCATCATGAGTCTTATGCTGATTCAATGGTTAGGGATGCTATTCTATGGCTTGCTCCTGATAAAGAAGTTTGGCAACATGCCCTACAACTGCCAAACCCGTCGTTGTCGGAAGTTCTAAGCATCGCTCAATCCTTTGAAGTGTCTCACGCTGCTGGCGTGCAAATAGATGCGTGGTGTGATGTAGGTGCTGTACAGTCAACTTTCGACATGGACAATTTGCCTGTTTCACAGGAGAACGAAGATGTGGCGGCAGTTCACTCGCGTACACAACATCGCGTTGGGCCGCTACGCTCGCAGCGAAAACAGCAACTACAGAAGCAGGTTCGTTCTGCACTTCCTTCTTGTCCACATTGTTTCGTACAGCATGACAGGGCCGCGTGTCCAAAACGTTGGGCCATGTGTAATTCATGTAGGAAAAAAGGCCGCATTGCTTCTGTGTGTCAGTCCCCTAAAGTTCCTGTCGACGAGGACGAGGCATCAGACATGGATGTTAACTGTGTGCTTTCTCAAACAAATGAGTTGTTTGTCACTGTTCGTGTTCTGGATAAAGACATTCGCATGCAAGTGGACACTGGCTCTGCAGTAACTCTCATTAATTCTCGCACGTATTTGGAGTTGGGCTCCCCTCCCTTGTCTCCAGTTACGCGAAATCTGAGAACTTATAATAAACAGAAATTTCCTACCAATGGCCAGTTTGATGCTTCCACTGCCTACAAGTCTGTTGTTAGGCCCTTCACATTTTATGTGGTGGAACATGCAGGCACTGAAAACCTGTTCGGTTATGATGCTTTCCAGTTGTTCGGGTTCTCCATTGATGATGATGTGCACCTCATATCTGAGGATATTCTGTATCAACAGCTGCATGGATTGTGTTCTGAATTTTCATCCGTGTTCTCTGCTGGTCTGGGTCGTGCCAAGGATTTTGAAGTCCACATTACTCTTAAACCTACAGCTCGCCCTAAGTTTTTCCGGGCACGCCCTATTCCGGTGGCGTTGCGTGCACCTGTCAAGGCTGAGATAGACAGGTTAACAGCTTCAGGGATTCTCCTTCCTGTTACCTCCAGCGAATGGGCATTGCCAATCGTGGTGATTTCTAAACCAAACGGGAGTCTGCGACTGTGTGGTGATTTTAAAGCCACTGTCAACGCGCAGAGCCTCATTGACACTTATCCTCTTCCCCGTCCTGAGGAGTTATTTACCAAGCTCGCTGGGGGCCAGCTCTTTTCCAAACTTGACTTATCGGAGGCGTACCATCAGTTGCCGTTGGATGCTTCTTCCAAGGAATTTCTCATCATCAACACTCCTTGTGGGTTGTATCAGTACCAGCGGTTACCATTTGGCGTCGCTAGCGCGCCGACCATTTTTCAGCGGTTTTTGGAACAGCTCACGGCTTCCGTTCCCAGCTGCATAAACTATCTGGATGACATTGTTGTCACGGGGGCCTCTACTGAGGAGCACCTTCGCAATTTGCGTTCACTGTTTCGGGTTTTGCATTCGGCTGGGTTGAGGTGCAATCTGGACAAGTCACAGTTCTTCCAACCCTCCATTGTGTATCTTGGTTTCCACTTGTCCCGTGAGGGTATACGTCCTCTATGCCAGCACATTGCGGCCATTAACGCTCTACCCCGGCCGTCTACGGTCAAAGAACTTCAGGCGTTTCTAGGCAAGATTGCTTATTATCACAAATTCATTCCATCCACAGCAGCGGTAGCTCATCCTCTCCATCAGCTGTTACGCAAAAACGTCCCTTTCTGTTGGTCCGACGAGTGTGAGCAGGCTTTTGTCTGCCTGAAGGCTCATTTGCAGTCGGCGCCTTGTCTTGCCACATTCCGTCCGGGTCAGCACTTGGTTCTGGCGACTGACGCGTCACAGTATGGCCTAGGGGCTGTTCTCGCCCATCGGTATGAGGATGGGTCGGAACGACCCATCGCCTATGCTTCCAAGACCCTCAACGATGCGCAACGGCATTACTCTCAAATCGAAAAGGAAGCGCTCGCTATCATTTATGCTCTAAAAAAGTTCAGCGGTTTTTGTATGGTTCTAAGTTTCACCTCATCACTGACCACAAGCCGCTGGTCTCTCTGTTCAGCCCATCGGCGTTGCTTCTGGATAAGGCAGCTTACCGCCTGCAACGTTGGGCCTTATAGTTGTCTCGTTTTCACTATGAGATTCACTATCACCCCACGGCCCAGCATGCCAACGCTGATGCATTGCCGCGATTGCCGATGGGCCCCGACCCGGTTTTCGATCGTGATGAACTACTCTGTTTCCACATTGATGAGGAAGAACGTCGTGCGGTCGAGGGTTTTCCACTTACAGGTTCGCAGTTCCCGTCGGCTACTGCGCGGGACCCGTTTCTGCGTGAGGTGATCGGTTTTGTTCAATGGGGTTGGCCAGACAGGACCAAGGGCCGGGCATCGGATCCCCTTTGCAACTACCATGCCTTGCGCCTTCGTCTGTCTGTTCATGATGGTGTTGTTCTTCTGGTCACCGATGGCGCATCTCCACGGGTCGTGGTGCCAGCCTCTCTTCACAAAGATGACCTCAACCTGTTGCATGAAGGCCATTGGGGTATTTCTCAGACTAAGTCCCTGGCCCGCAGGCACGTTTATTGGCCCGGTATTGATTCAGACATCCCCCACATGGTTGCTGCGTGTGGTCAGTGTGCTCAACAACTGGCTGCACCTCGTACAATGCCCTCTCTGTGGCCTGATCCGGCCCAGCCATGGGAACGGGTGCACGCTGACTTTGCCGGCCCCTTCCTCGGTACTTGTTGGCTACTGTTGATTGACGCTTTCTCGAAGTTTCTGTTTGTTGTTCGATGTCCGTCGCCCACCACTGCGGCAACGACGCTGGCTTTGTCCAAAATCTTTGCGCTAGAAGGTCTTCCATCCATGATTGTCACGGACAATGGCCCTCAGTTCTCTTCGCAGGCCTTCCGTGATTTTTGTACTGGACAAGGGATTCATCATGTTACAGCGCCGCCCTTCCATCCACAATCGAATGGGGAGGTCGAGCGCCTTGTCCGCACTTTCAAAAGCCAGATGAAAAAATTCCTTAGTGATTTTTCCACAGATGACGCTCTGCTGCAATTTCTGAGTTCTTATCGCTTCACGTCTCTGGGTGATTGCAGCCCTGCTGAACTATTGCATTGCCGCCAACCGCACACTCTACTGCACCTGCTTCACCCTGTCAGGCCTTGTGCTGTGTCCCCTAGTGCGGGAAAATACTCAGTGGGTGCCGACATGTGGGCACGAGGGTATTGATCTCGTCCTAAATGGATCCCAGGGGTGGTCAAGGCTCTTCGCGGCTGCCGGCTTTGTGAAATACGTACGGACGACGGCATGGTTGTTCGCCATTACGACCAGATGTGCCCACACGTGGTGGCCACGCCGGTGCCACCATCCCTTCCTTCACCTCCACCAGCCCGAGAAGCCAGTCCTGTCGCTGCTGCCGATCTACCATACGTGTTGATGCAGCCAACATCGCTACCGCTTCCGAGTATGCCGGAACCGGCCCCAGTCGCAACGCCACCTTCTCCGGGACCCATCTCGCTGGAGCACACTCCCAGGTCCACGACACCTATGGATACTGCTCCGGAGTTTTCACCCATCATCTCGTCCAGGAGGCACGTTCCATGCACGAGCTTCCATCCTGGGCATTTTCGACCATACTCTCATGTCTCTCCGCGGGATCTTCTCGGGGCCTCACAATAGGCCATGGATGTCTCCACACTGTGCATGTCTCGAAGGAAGTGAGTGTTTTTTTTTTCAAGGGGGGAAAAGTGTTGTGACAGTGCCACGACATTTAACAGTGCCACCACGACAGTACACGCAAACAGCGATAGAGGCGCTCTGCAACTCGGCTGAGCGCGGGAGCGCCACCTAGCTACGAATGGCGCCGGCCGCATGTTACGGCACAGCAGTTTAATAAGAGATACTGAGTTGTTATCATGTAATGAGCTATTGTTTCTAAGTGAGTGTGTTTGAATATCCACGCAATTATTGGTGATTACAGGTTATAACAGAGAGAGAGAGAGAGAGAGAGAGAGAGAGAGAGAGAGAGAGAGAGAG
The DNA here is from genome assembly GCF_021461385.2 of Schistocerca piceifrons. NCBI lineage: Eukaryota > Metazoa > Arthropoda > Insecta > Orthoptera > Acrididae > Schistocerca > Schistocerca piceifrons. Next base: position 434,547,136 of record NC_060140.1, on the reverse strand, counting down.
AGAGAGAGGGGGGGGGGGGGGTTATGATCTCATTAGCTGCCTATAGATGAAGAGCTGTTTTACATCTATATGTGCATGACATTTCAGTAGTCTGATTAATGCCTGCGCTTAATCCTGAAACAGAGTTTTTGCTCTTTTTCATACAAAGATGACGTCTTGTTAAACTAGGAATAGCAATTAATGTGAACATTTTTACTGTCAAAAACATACTGATAGGTCATCCAACTCCACATGTTTCATATTTTGACAACATTTGCTTCGTATTTTATTTGATGCTTTAGAATTTATCGGGATGTGTAACTATTTTTGCTACTACATCATTAACAAAGAAGATTGCAAACTGAACCACAATACGTGCAGAAACTTGGTATAGAACAGTAATTATTTATTTTTATAAAACAATATTCTGATGCAACAAATAACTACAAGTCTGTTTTGTACGTCTGAAGTATCACAAGAACAAAAAGCTTAATTAGTTATTATTATGCACATGATGCAATATGTTAACCCTGCGTCCTGTAATGCAGCATTCCATTGCTTCTGAAGTGCATGGATGCCTCATGAGAAAAATGCTTGTGGTTTTGAATGCACTGTGGCTATCGCCTGTTCATCTCTTGTGAAATGCTGGCCTCCTAGTGCCTAGAACTGCTTCGAGACTTCAGAACACATGAAAATCATTCAAGATGAGATCTGATGAGTAAGTTACGTGTTCAAGATTGTAATGCTCCAAAATTATTCCTTTTGTATCCCAAAAGAGAGTGAGCATGACTTTTGCTGCTGGTGGTTCATTGTGGATTTTTTTGTTTTGTTTTGGCAGAGTTATGGTGCCATTCCTTGTCTGATCTTTTCATTTCAGGTTCATAATGGTGTACCCAGTTTCATTTCTTGTAACAATTTTGTTCAGAAATCTATTACCTTCAATCTGGAAGCAATACAAAAGTTCCTCGTAGGTATCATGTGATGATCTCTCAGTTCAGCAATCAACTGATGTGATATCCATATTGTAGATACTTCACTGAATCACAGCATGCCATGAACAATATTGTGTGCTGAACCAACTCTAATATCCAAAGTAGTGGCTATATTGCTTACAGTAATTTATAAGCTTTTCCACCGTGGCAATGTTTTATTCCTCACTACATGGTATGCCTGGCTCAGGCATGGAGTATCTTCCCTGGAAGTTACACCAGTTTTAAAGTTGCTGCACCACTCATACAGTTGCTGCAGGGGCACACATGAATTTCTGCTCTGTGGTTTCATCTTGCAATGTATTTGCACATGTTTAACAGGTTTAGTACTCAAGAAATGTATTACAGATCACTGCTCAAACGTAGTGGTAAGGTCCTGGGTCAAATAATTTGATACATTTTCAATTAGTGTATTTAACAATAACATCAAAAGCAATCAAAGTTTGAGCTCTCTTGATCTTCCAGGCTGACACTTTAGAAAAGCAGTTTGCACTCTTTTTAACTTTTCTGCTCTGGTAAACACTCAAAATAATGAGGTCACAAATAGTAAAATATGAAAAACAGTTGCAACTATTAGATGCCTTAAAAGGCGAAAGAATGAAGTGCCTTCAAGGCGGCCAGTGTGTTTAAATATAATTTTAAAATAGTTACAATTATTAGTTCACTTCAGTTGGCAACCAAGATTAGTATAATTAAAAAAATAACATTTAGCTGTTAGATGTGACAGCAGTCAGATAAAATTATCAAAACAAAGAACATCAAAATTTAACTATCCACCTCAAATGGCCAACATCGTTTTAAATGAGTTACCGAAACTTAGAAAGCAACTACTGAAAAGAAACCTGTAGGAAACAAAAGATCCTCCACTTGGCTATCTTTTAAGATTTTAAATGCCTTACAATTTGAGGACCATAGACAGTAAGTGGCTGCCCGAAACACATCAAAAGTCTTAAAGCTTTTAAATACCACTTGAACAAGCACATGGAATTAAACCTGAATTTAAAATCAAAGCACAGTCACCAAGTGACCAGCAGCGTGAGAGACCACAAGAATCAAGATATAAAGTGCCAAAGTGGCACAGAACAAGTTGAAAGCCAAGTAATAATATACATTAGCAGCACTTCTGCCAGTGCTGCCACTGATCTCACACAGTTTTCTACACAATGTGAACACAAGTAAAACAGATTACATACAGACAATGACCACCTGCCACTTAACTGCATATAGACTGACAAGGCAATCCTCCACCAGATGTGAGGCTGAACTTCATAAAAATTTAACAAGTAACGACTCATTTGTAACATATTTGCTTATTACAAGAATAGAGATAAACAATGCACCCACACGTTGCGACCACACAGTATTACAGCATGATATGTCTTGATAACCAGGATGGTGGAACCTTACAGCAGAACACAGGGATTTTCCAAAATTCCTTTCCCAGAATGTGATGGCTGTAAAGCAGATGTTCACCGTAGTTTCCACATTGTTCCAACAGGCAAGGCTGTTTATTCAGGGACCCGGGACTTCCTACCAGGAAGCAGACAGACACTTCCAACAGTGTGGCCACCCCGTTAATGGCCAACATGTCTGAATCAGTAGTCCAGGCATACCCAACTGCTGAAGCCTGAAGCCAGTCTCTTGGCTGTTACATGGAGCCATCGGCAAAATGCCTCCCACAAGTCGCAGTACTGCAGCGGATGCTTAGCCAATGCCCCTTCCATAGCTCCTGCATGAGCCTTTATCCTTACAGAGTGCTAGGTTGCTGCCCCCCCCCCCCCCCCCCAATGGGATGCCTGAGCTGTAGTTATGACCAAAGTCGATATGCCACAGGGGCAGTTATTGATAAAGGCTCTTGCATGGCTCAAATAGGATGGCCATCTTTGCACTGACACAGCTTCCTTTTCCATGATGCGACTAGAGGCTATCATCAGTTGGTCACTTACGGAAACACAAGTATAGCTCCTTCCAATTGCCAAATCAATAGTAAAAATTTTATGAACTTTATTGCACTTTCAAAGTTTCCATTTGAACCACCTTTGTATAGATAGACAGTAGTTCTTGAAACATTGCTAGGAAGAGAAAAACATTGGAATTATTCTACTTTTGCCTATTCAGAGTGTGCTTTCAAAAATACGTCAGGGGCTTAACTAGAATTTGGTGATTTATGCATTCTGTTTTCATTTGGTGTTTATGGATTAGTGAATATTTTTTATGCTGTAAGGTTTTGCCTATTTTTCTCTTTATTACAGAGAGTGGAGGAACTAAGAACATTCTCCAATGCAGCAGCTGGTTCACTTTCTGCGATTTTCTCATCCCTTACGCTTTGTCCAACAGAGTTGGTGAAATGCAAACTGCAGGCTCTGCGAGAGACAAGTTCACAGTCTAAAACAGCTACTGTAAGGAGGTGTGCTCTGTATTAATGCATTTATCTTTTTGTGAATATAATGGTACTGAATGTTTAGTTCTTTGAACATGTCAAAACTGTACCTTAAAAGTGTTTTAATCAGAGTGGGAAAACAAGCAGCTTCTGTGTAGCTTTAACATGTTAATTCAAAGTTGTTCTTAGTGAATCAGCTACTATCTTAAAGTGCATTATGTAATTTCAACCTATAAAAAGGTTTCAGTACAAAGCTTGTTTAAGATGCAATTGCCGCCCGGGGTAGTTGTGCAGTCTAGGGCAGCTTGTCACGGTTTGCGCGGCTGCTCCTGTTGGAGGTTTGAGTCCTCCCTCGGGCATGGGTGTGTGTGTGTTGTCTTTAGTGTAAGTTAGTTTAAGTAGTGTGTAAGCTTAGGGACCGATGACCTCAGCAGTTTGGTCCCATAGGACTTACCACAAATCCCCAATTTCTAAGATGCTACTTTTCTTCCACAAGCTATTTTCCATAAATATTCTTGCTGTTATTAAGGAAAACTGATGCATTTTGTGGGTGGGACTATACTGGTTGAGCCAACTAAGAATGCGTCGTGTTCCATCTTAAATAACTCCTTCCCTACTCCAGAATAAAGCTTTGAGTTGAGAGATGCTGAGACATGATTTTGTGCTAGCTATAGTTGGTAGAAGGCTGAAAGTGAAAGACAAATGAACAGGCTACAGTCTCTGTACACCACACATTTTTAATCTGTCAAGAAGGTTCATACAATAAGTCAATTGCATTATCTGTAAGTATAATACCTTTACCATGGACTGAAATTTTATGATGAAGGTTGGTGTCTGCCTGGAAAACTAAAAGGCACCTTTCACTTCAGTCCAGAGGATATGTCGTTGTTGTATGATTCACTACAACAAAATATCCACTATTTGAAACACTCTAGGCAAATTTCTACATGTACTGAAAATAGAGAATAAGTGACTTGCCATGACAAAACAGATGCCCCTATGATTGGCTCATTAAAGTCTAGTTTATTTCTCAGAAGAGTCTTCTGTTGGAACAATACAACCTTTTTGAAACATTATCTGACTTATAAAATCTTTGGGAAAAGTATTGTTGCTAGGACCTATATAAAGCTAGTTTGTTTTAATCATCATCTCTTCATTCAGCATGGGGCCTTTTACCCAAGGGCTATTTCTCCAGGTTTGTGGAGAGAAACTAATCACAAGGAGACAAATTTTTGGCACAGTGAACAAGATATAATTCGTAGCACATTTCAACAATTTTTCCCTAAAGCATTTGCAGAGACGTGACCAGGTGCACTGTCCAAGTGAAAAGGAATATTTTTCTTTGTCAAATGAGGTTACTCTTTTGCATAAACTATGAGGCACAATATACACTTGTGAACAGTATGTTATTTCTCGTGTGTAGTCCCTGAATATCACGCCATTTAAATCACAAATATCTGCCACTATTTTATTTCCATATAAAAGAAAGATTTTCAGCTTCTTTGGAGAAATTAAATATGAGACATCCATTGTTTTGATTGTTAATTTCTCCAGATTGAAAGTGATGTAGCTACACTTTTATCAGCAATGACAAACCATCTGTGAAGTTGATGTGGTTTACATTAGCATTTCCAGATGCTGCTATAAAATATTTGCATGATTATGAGGAGTTGTGACACCAATCTTTCCAACAACTTCCTTACATCCAAATGCATATATTAAATATCAGTCTACTTGAGATATTGAAAGTCTTTGTTGCATCTCAAAACACACTATGTGGTGCATAGGAGATGGTTGTTTGTGCAAAAACCATTTTCCCCGTATCTCATTACATTCAAAAACTTGTGAGAATAATAATTTTCAGTGTGCTTGTGTTCATGCTATAAGGTCACTAAGGTCACAGTGTGAGGCATATGTAAAGGGGCAGATGAATTATTTCATAGAATATTCACGTAAGTGAGGTGTTCAGTATTTGTAGGTATAGTGTGTTGGTAAACTCGTGAACGAGCAGTGTTCTTTGTAGGGCAAGTGGGCCTCTCCTGGAAGAACCCTGAAACTGCACTATAGGGGCACCAAAAAACAGTTGTCCGTTTCCTGTGTAGCGGTGTTGTGCAACATTAGGTGATTTATGTCGATTCTATTCATGTGATTTTAGTTACAGCATCACTCAGATCAGTTTGTATATTTGTATACTTACAAAATTTTGTATACTTGTATACTTACTTACTTACTTTGTCTACTTACAAAATTAGTCAGTTTTCAATTTTTGAAAATGTTATGTAACTGTATAGATAAAAAATCTATTCATAAAGTGGCAGTGGGAGAATGCACATGTATAAAGATTAAGGAAATTTGCAAGCTTTTGGAGCCAGTAGCTCCTTTGTCTGGCAGAAGTGCTGAAGGGAAAGGAAGACAGATGAAGAAGAGGACTGCCAAGGTTTAGGAAATGGGGAGAGTTCAGAAAAGCCACCCAGAAGCCTGGGTCAGGGGAGGCTTACTGCATGGGATGAGAAGGAAAGACTGATTGTTGGAGACTGCACCTAATGAAATTTGAAATCCTGAGAGCTTAGAGGTGGAAGACAGGGTAATAAGCAAGACAGAAATTACTGACAAAACATTGTGTAAGAGTTCTACTCATATCAACTCATGCAGGAAGTTTTCCAGCAACCTCTGTCCTGTTTAGTGCCCTGTCTTCCATCTGTAAGCTCACAGGTTTTCAAATCTCATCTGGTGCAGTCCCCATCAGTCAGTCTTTCCTTTTCATTCTAACCAGTAAGTCACCCCTGACCTGGGCCCGCCCGGTTAGCTGTGCGGTCTAACGCTCGGATTTCCAGATTGGGAAGGAGCGCCTGGTCCCCAGTATGAATCCGCCCTTCGGACTTGTCAAGGTACGGTGAGCCGGGCGGTCTGTGGATGGTTTTTAGGCAGTTTTCCATCTGCCTTGGCGAATGCAGGCTGGTTCCCCTTATTCCGCCTGAGCTACACTATGTTGGCGATTGCTGTGCAAACAAGTTCTCCATGTACGTGTACACCACCATTACTCTACCACACAAACATAGGGGTTACACTCGTCTGGTGTGTGGGATGTTCCCGGGGGGAGAGGGGGGGGGGGGAGGGTCCACTGGAGACCTAACCGCACAGTAACCCTGAAAGATAGGTTCGGTGTGGGGTGGCGGAGGGGTGAAGTGGACTGTGCTAGCCGTCATGGGGTTGTGGACCACTGCGTCTGCAGTGGGGACAGAGCCTCCGTTGTTTCTAGGCCCCCCACCCAGTTAACATATAATGCAATACACCCCTGACCTAGGGTTCTGGGTGACTTTTCCAAACTCTCTCCATTTCCTACATCTCCCCAGTACTTTTTCTTCATTCGTGTTCCTTCCTCATCAAGACTTCTGCCAGGAGGAGGGGCTACTGGCTCCGAAAGCTAGCAAATTTCATTAATCTTTATATGTGTGTGTTCTCCTGCTGCCACTTGGTGAGTAGATTTTTTTAGTGATATTTTTAATTATTCAGAACTGGTGGAGAAAGATACTACAATGCAAGAAAATAATGCACAATGCAAAGAAGAGCTGTTTGAGTAAAGTGTGTTTGGTCACCTCTAATGTAATTACATCTTGTATTAAAGAGTTGTCACTAAAAGAACTGTTGGCTAATACTACCAGTCCCAGTGAAAGGACTACAATGAATGCAAAAGTTATCACTGGCACAATAGGACACTTTAGAAAAGAATGTGAAAATAAATCACAGTGTTTACTGGAATTGCCGTGAAAGACCATTAAATGACAGTTTTACAAAATTAGGGCTTCTACATAAATCAAAAAATAGTGCTGACACTTGTGCAAAAACCATGATTATGAGGAGTTGTGACACCAATCTTTCCAACAACTTCCTTACATCCAAATGCATATATTAAATATCAGTCTACTTGAGATATTGAAAGTCTTTGCTGGTGTGTGGGATGTTCCCGGGAGAGGGGGGGGGGGGGGGGGGAGGGGGGGGTCCACTGGAGACCGAACCGCACAGTAACCCTGAAAGAGAGGTTACTGACAAAACATTGTGTAAGAGTTCTACTCATATCAACTCGTGCAGGAAGTTTTCCAGCAACCTGTGTTTACACAAGACACAGTGCAATGGGATTTATCTGGAAGAGATCTGTAAGTGAAGAAAAGATTCTGGTAGACAGAACTGATGTAATTGACTAGCAATGCAAATAGTTGATAAAAGTAAGGAAATTAAGAGAGCGAGGCAGAAAGTTCTTTTGTATTGATGAAACTTGGGTGGATCATTTTACCTTGTGGCAAGAACTTATGGTACACTGCACTGTTCAAATCGAAGAACACTGTGAGCATAACCTTCATATTTGACTGTATTTGTCGGTTTCTTTTGGCCTTGGCAGAATGCGCCCACTAGGACGATTGAGTTTTAGTTTCAATGTTATATTAGTAAACACATATTTCATTACCTGTTATGACCTGTTTCAGTAGGTCTGCATTGATGTTGATTTCATCTGGTGACTCCTGAACATCATGAATTCACCACCTTTTTTGTTGACAAGCCAGCATCATCAATGATTGCTCTGATTATGATTGAGTGATCAGTCATAGTTGTCTCTTTCACTTTTTCCATGGTATGATTGGTTGATATGCTGGGGCGTCCAGGGCACTTGTCATCCTCAATGTCTTCACAACCTCCTTTGAAATGCTTGTACCACTCATAAACCCTTGTTTTACTCACAGCAATGTCGCTGAAAATAATATTTAACATTTCTGAAACTTTGATGCACTTTATTTCATTCTAATAGCAAAATTTAACACAAATTCTCTGATCTATTTTTATAAAAAGTAAATAATCACCGTTACCACCAAAACACATGTTACCTTGTTGACAGCTGACAACAGACTAAATACTCAATATGCCTATCATTGTACAGATACTTTTCAGATGTGTTTACCAACATAATGCTGAAAAAGTTGCATGAATTTTACTAATACAGCACGCAAAGTTACCATTTCCCTGTTACTTTTTGAGCACTCCTCATAAGAATTGTATTTCAGTGCAGCCCATCAAAGAAAACTATACTTCTGCAGAACCACAATGAAGGAATAACACTTCAATTTTACAGAATAATTGAACCATGTTGCGTTGAAAATCGTGTTGGAACATGTGTATCGGTTTAGGAGGAGATCGTAGACAAACATGCATGCAGATGAACATGTATTCTGTTCTGTATTTGTAGTATATGTACCAACCCTGATTTATGACTTTCATTCCTATGTGAATGAAATCTGTGCTATATCATGTTTCATATAGCAAAAGATAAACACTGCTCAGACATATCTGCTCACTCTATTGTCCCTGATTTAAAGCATATGCCATGGAAGGGCCAGTACAATGTTGTGAAACAGCTTTTAGAAGTACCTTGTGATGTAACTGAGTAGGCAGAGTTGGGATCTGGTTGCTCTCTCATGTGGCTGCTCCTTCATAAGTTTACCGACAGACTATACAACACCTTTCTCATAGAGTATGACATTTTAGTTACTCAAGCATTCTTATATAACACTCAAAATGGCCAAACAAACATTCTGCAAATTACATAGCTCTTGTTTCAGTTCTTGTGGACCCTTCAATCATATGGCCCAGACAGGTAAACAGTACTTGAAACTGGATCATGCAAATGGCCTTGTAGAGACGCTGCATCTACTCAGAAGTATCTCAGAAAATTGTTGTCTGGTGTTTGTCATTCCCGCAGTACAAGAACCATGGTTTTCTCTTTTACAGTAATCTGAAAATGCTAGCAATGTCACTGACCTTAGTGATATGTAGTTGATACTATACCGATACATTGTAGGGAACTTGTCTACTTGTGTGTTTTACTTTGTACATGCTTATTGTCAATTACTAGTTGCTCTACAAAGTGCTGACATGTAATATAACCTCACAAGTACAATTCTCATGGGTGATAACCTATCTATAAGTAACAGCATCATCTGTTAAAGAATATATAATGTATATAGCACAGAGGTTATCACGTTTATCCAGTTGCAGAGACATTCTCTCACATTGGTCTTCACTTTCTGGTTGTAACACAGAATTACAACTTTCATTGATCCCATCTTTAGTTGTGTCCTCCACAGGAAGTTCCAGACCCTTTTGGCATCATTAAAAAAAGTATGAACACCACATAATTCAAAATGTAATTTATTGTCTCTGCTGTGTGACAGTGCAGAGCCCCACAGTACTTTAAGGCTGTACTGAGCAAGATGACGCAGTGATTAGCACACGGGCCCCGACTCAGGAGGGTGATGGTTCAAATCCATGTCCAGCCATCCAGGTTTAGATTTTCCATGCTTTCACTAAATTGCTCCAGGCAAATGCCAGGAGGGTTCCTTTAGAAGGGCATGGTCGATTTCCTTCCCTGTTCTTGCACTATTGTGAGCATGTGATCCATCTCATTTGACCTTGATGGTTATGGGGTGCTAAACCCTAATATTCCTTCCGTACTACTTTATAACTTTGGTGCAGTTTCGTTGATTGCTATATCAGATTCAGTTGGTTTGCTTTCTGATGTTCACTAAGAAATTTTTATGTACAGATCCAACTGAATTTCTTTGGGTGTATGCAAATATGCCCCGTACCTGAGGCAAAATGAAATGTGATTAAGGCATGAGCTTGTATAAAGGCCACTGACTTATTAAACTTTCAAGAAATAAAGGAACTTCTAGCAATATCCATAACATGGAGGGCAATTGTGAAAGTTGCTCTAATATTTGGGGGGAAAAAATTGAGAGAATCATTATAAAGCTATGACACTTCATACACATATATGAACTAGATATGAGGAGAGTATGGGGAGTCAGTGCGAAACAAGACCTATTTGTTTATATTTATGGTTGAAAAGAGTTGTTGCCAGTATGTGTATTGATTCTGTATGTACATTGATCTTTCTTTTTACCATTATGAACCATTATGAAAAAAAAAAAAAAAAAAAATTCTGACACAAGTACTGTATTGATGTATGTGTAAAAATATTGAGCTCTAAATTAGTGCCACCCAATTAATTATTTATTGTCTGCATTGAAGCAAAACTGTGGGCCCATAAAAATGACGAAATACATAATAAAAAATGAAGGAGCAATGGGCCTGTTTAGAGGTCTGACTTCAACTATGGCTCGAGAAATGTTTGGCAACTTCTTCTTTTTTGGAGGATATGAAGGTGCTCGTCAGTTGCTCACACCTCCAGGGAAATCAAAGGATGAAATTGGTAAGATGTTTGAAATAATTTTCTTTCAAATATACGAGGTTTGTTCAGAACATTTCTGAACTTTGTCCACAAATTTTTTCGATGCTTACCTTTTACTTACTGTGCATGGTCTCCTTTGAAATGCTCTCCTCCACAATCGATACATGGCTCCCAGTGCCGTTTCCACTTCCTGAAACAGTCTTGGTATCCCTCTTGCTGGATCAGGCAAAGCACCGTCTGCAAATTTTTTTTATCTAGTGTATTGTTGCAAATCTTCATCCTTTCAACGGGGTTTTCGACTTAAGGAGGAAAAGAAAAAAGTCTGCAGAGGCCAGGTCTGAAGAGTACAGAAGATGAGGCAGCACAGTGGTTTAATTTTTTGTGCTCTTCACTGATTGTGAGGCAAAGGTCTTTCTGGTCTTTACTCGTGAGCAATGGGATGAACTTGGCAGCAATATGATGCATTCCAAGATGCTGTGTCAAGATTGCATGATATGATCCAACTGAAATGTTACACTCTTCTGCATCTCTTGGACAGTCAGTCTTTGATTGGCACACCCAATTTTGTTGATGTTCCTGACATGAGTGTCCTTGATAGACACCGGAGGGCGTCCTGGAAAGGGTCATCTTTAACCTCCATCTGGTCATTTTTAATCCATGTGAACCATTCGTAACACCAAGTACAGCTTAAGCACTCATAACAATAGGCTTCCTGTAGGTTTGTGTCTGTAAAGGTTTTCTTGAGTTTCATGCAAAATGCTGCTCCTTGAACTCTGCCATTTCGAAATTTGCCAACTGTGTGACATAATGTTCTACTCAACACAGCACTGAACAATAACTAACAAACATACAACAGTGAAACTTCCAGCAGTTACACATTAAACACAAGCATGTGCAGGGATGCCAGTCGCATTTTGCTCCAACACACCATTGGTGCGGAATTATGAATTTTCTGGAATTTTTTGAACAGACCTTGTACATCTACATGCATCGTATGTATTTTATGTCACACATGATAGAACTTTTTAATGTGAAATTTGTGTTACAGGAGCTGTACGTACAATGGTTGCTGGTGCTACAGGTGGTTTTGTTTTTTGGCTTGTTGTGTTTCCTGTGGATGCTGTAAAATCAAGAATACAGGTTGGCGGTCTGAAAGAACCCATGATATCTGTTGCCTTAAGGGTGGCCCGTCAAGAAGGTTTGTTTTGAAGTTTTATTATTTTAGTATGCAGTACAAATTACATTTGTTCATTGGAAGTTCAAAAGGTATTTGAAGTGAACAAATTGTCGTGTGAAGTTTAAAAATGGATGAAAATGCAGTGAGTAAAGTACTGAAGTTTAGTTAAATGTTAAAAAAATGAGAAAGGCTTCATATCAGAACCAACAATTATTTAATGCATTACAGTCAGAGGCTCTAAAAATAAGTGTCATTGCTTTATGCTCATTTTGAGGTTGAAGTAATTTATGTAGACTTGGAAAAGTGGGGAACACGATGTGAACAGATGTCCACTTGTTAGGAGAAATCATTTTATGGATTGCAAAAACCACTGTGGAAAAGTGGGGCACTCATAATTATTGAAGTATGTTTGTGGAGTCTTTTGATGCCTTAAATGAAACAGTGAAAATGTGGTTACCTTCAGTACTATAACTTAAGTCAACCCAGACACTGTTCAAAGTTGTGCAGACTAGAATTCATTTCATGTATCTGCAGGGAGATGGTTGCAGCTGATGTTGGATGCAACATGTATGGCTCTCTCTCTCTCTCTCTCTCTCTCTGTGTGTGTGTGTGTGTGTGTGTGTGTGTGTGTGTGTGTGTGTGTGTGTGTGTGTGTGTGCGAGAGAGAGAGAGAGAGAGAGAGAGAGAGAGAGAGAGAGGTTGCCTGACATGTAGGTGGTCAGTGAGGCTGTGGCCATTGAGAGATTGAGAGTACACATGGAGGGTCAGCCTAGCCTCAGTGTATATCTCTCCTGTGGTCTACCACATATATTGCTTGAAAATCTTAGTCATCTGCTTGAATGTGTCATCATTAGATGTTATAAACAGCTTTGATCTTAGTGCTGCATCAATATCTGTGATGAGAACTAAAGGCTGTTTTCTCACATAAGAGTTTTTGGTTAGATTCCAATGGTCAAGATAGTGTTAGTGCCCAGAAAGTGGCTACACTTCAGGTGTATGGCATACCCATTAGTTGGGGTGTTTGGATATTGGATCTATCACCACCGTCAACATGCGCTTAAAGATTAAGCTCTCAAAGCCAGTATGGAACCTGTCTCTTAATATGTCCAGCATAAGCCAGGTGGCAGAAGTGTGCAGTTCTGCCTGATTTTTTGCACTCCTCCCACAAGCATGAATCATCTGTTCAGTGCTAATATAGTGGTTAATACTCATGTTGTGGGGCTAGGTTCTTCATGTCAGCCTTCTATCGATGGCTGTAGTGTAGGAAACACAACTTTTAATCGACCACACAGTACTCTTCTGTGTGGAGCAAGATGATACTATTTGATAGACTTTAGATTAGACTAGATTTATTTTCATTCCAATTGATCTGTAATGAGGAGGTCCTCCAGGATGTAGAACATGTCAGAAAAACAATAATACATGACAAATATTTACAACTAAAACAAATAAGTGAATGTATCTTCCACAGGTCTCAAGTGGAATGACCGTCTTTTTTTTTTCTTTTTTAACACCACATGAAAGGATCATTTTACATCACTCATTTACTAAGATTGCATTAATGCACTGAATTTAAAATTAAATTTCTTTTTTATTTATTAGGCAATAAACATATAATAGAAGTACTACAGTACTTATTTACAATGAACACACTACTGCACTGAGAAGTTAGATTGTACTTACACACACACACACACACACACACACACAGAGAGAGAGAGAGAGAGAGAGAGAGAGAGAGAGAGAGAGAGAGAGAGGAAAAAAAAGGAGATAGATATCAGTTGATTCTACTAAGAAATTCATCAATGGAGTTGGCCACCAATAAATCCTTTAGGCTTCTCTTAAACTGAATTTCATTGGTTGTTAAGCTTTTTATGGCTGCTGGCAAGTTACTGAAAATGTGTGTTTCTGAATAATCACACCTTTTTGTACAAGAGTAAGTGACTTAAAACCTTGTGAAGATTATTATTATTTCTAGTATTGATTCCATTAATGGAGCAGTTGGTTTGAAAAAGTGATATATTTTTAATGACAAATTTCATAGACTGCTTGAATAGAGAGCCAAGGTCTATGGGGACTCACGACAAAGCTTCATTGTTTGGGTGTTGGTGATTAATTTGAAGTGAATCTTGTAGATTCAGATGCTGAGATATAATGCCCATCATTGAAAGTATTGTTAAATTTTATTGTGTATATTGCAGCATGTCCAAAAATGACCAGCAGTTTCCATTACATTACAAGTGAAACCACAGATCATAAATATGTGTGTATGTATCTCTTTCCGTCCGGTATTAATTTTTCTTGGACAATATTAAATGCTTGATGGTTCTTGTCCTTCAGTACATGAGATCTGCTTCATCTTGGTTTAATCTATAGGTGTTTGGAGGCATTGAGATTTCATTGTCATAAAACTCCTTTGACTTCATACTGAGAAGCACCATCTACCGAACTGGTCATATGTTGAACATGTAAACTGCCCAAAAACGTTTTGCACCACTTTCATGCCTGCAAAAAGTCTCCAAAAATGTGTGGACTTAGATTCAAGGAAACTTAAAAAAGGAATGTCATTGTGAAATAAAAACAAATCATTAATCAAAATAAAGGAAACCTGTTCAAAAGTGCATTCATTCATTCATTTTCATTGACTGATCAATTTATTGACTGATTGCATCATTTGTCATGTTCCTAGGATCCCATCAAGGGCTGTGGAATGAGCCGAGGCATACATTAATGAAAGATATGGAAATTGTAGAATCTTTAACCTGTATACCATTCTAACAGTTGACTATCATTATACTGCATTGTGCCATTAATCCTTTGCCAGCTAAATTTAATCAAGAAAATCAGAAAGACAGTTGTGACATATGTATGAAATAAAAATGTGCTGCTGGGTAGCATTTGATACTGTGTTGCTCTGCTGTATACATTGTAGCAAGTCGGATCCTCCATCGCATGTTGTTCACAAGCTGATGAAGATGTTGATTCTCAAGCCTGCCCCACTCCTCAGTGGCAGCCATCCAGAGATCATCCCATGTGTGAAGAGGGTTCCTGCAATGATATGCTGCAAGTTTCTTCTGGTTCAAGTAGGCTCAATTGAGTTCATGTCAGCAGATACCATTGAATTGACTGATTCCTGCCTCCTGGAGGAAAGTGTTCACAAGGTGGGCATGGGGTACTCACACATTGTCTAGAAAATGAACATATTGTCAAAATGTTGACTGCAGGGCTAAAAAGTAGGCTTGGGAATCCTGTTTCAGTACAGCACAGCCTTCAAATGAGCCTCAACAGCAATGAGAGGCATCCAACATCCGTACACGATACTGTTCTAAAATGTGACCAACTCATTTCCTTACAGAACTTGTGGGACTGACACTCCAGACATGCACTAGTATGTGACTGCCTCCACACTCTTCTGTGATGATAATCAGGCATCAGACAGATCCTGCACTTGTTGCTGAAGAGAACCTGATGCCATTGATCCCACTTCCATTCCATGTGTTCCCTTGCCCACCTTCCACCATCATGCAACACGGTGCTGGGATGTTTGTAACGTTGTTCATAATGGGCACCTAGAGGTCAAACTGATTGGTTGAGACAGTTCCATATGGTCTGCATTGACATAGCTCTCCCAGGCAACATGCAGTTCAGTAGCATTATCTTTGAGGTTCCTATGAGCCTTAATTTGGAGTTAGGAATCATCAGCTGGTGTTGACCACAGGTGACCATGATGAGGCAGATCTTTGAAGTTTTGGTGTCTCACAGTAGTGACAGAATTTCTAAATGACATCTCTGTGGTGTTCACCAATTTGATGGGCAATTTCACACGCACAAAACTCTTCTTGCCATAAAGTGACAGTGCACACCAGTGTGACTCTTCAAGGCATGTTGCCAGATTGACCAGTGTATTCAAGCCAAACTGACCTGTTCATGATTGAAGACATACTGAACTGTGCTGAGAGTGCAGTTTTACTTTTAGTTCCATTAGTAAACAGCTGACTGTATGTAGCAATTTCGCGTAGTCGAAACAGTATTGGGAAATCACTCAAGTCATGAGGGTGGTGCAAAACTGGAATGACTATAACAATTTATGTTCCCTAAGAAGGACTCAGGTTATTTGGCACTGATAAATTGATGTTGCCTGCCAAATGCTGCTTGTCCATGTATATGCCTTATTTACTTAAAATGTGATATAGACACCAAACATCTGTTTGGAAAAACTAGCACATGTGAAGATTACACCATAGATCAGATTCCTCTAAGTTATACAACAGTGAGTGAAGATAACTGAACTGCCTTTGCTGAATCGATCTGGAGACATTGACATAAACTGCACAAAAATAGTTTTGCACCAATTAGAAGGGTAGTGTTCATGCAATCAGTAATCCTTCATCTCCATACCATCAGTTTGCCCTCTAGACTACCATTATGCTCAACAGTTTAAACCCTCATCCACTATGGTACATTAAGATGATGGCCAGAGGAACATCTGAAATGGAATCTGAATCAGTGGCATTGGGCTCTCCTCACAGAGTCCAGGATTTGCCTTGTGGCTAAAGAGTATTGAAGGTTGTGGAGAAGGGCATGTACCTACACATGTCTCAGGTGTATGCAGCCCCATGGATTTAGGAGTCATGTTTTATGCTGGTATCACAGATGGTAACTTGAGAACTGCGCAGTATCAGAACAGAATCCTTTGACCCATTTTCCAGCCTTACAGTCAGTGTGTCATGTACGAATTTGTATTTCATGATGGTGATGAACAAGCACACAAGTCATCAGGAATCGATGATATACCTTTGGGGCTACTGAATTGTGTGGGAGGTGTGGGAATTAGATTATTATTTGAGTTTATGTCAGTAATCTATGGAAGAAGTGACTTACCATTGAATTTCCTGTGAAGTCTTATCATCACATTACCAAAACAGGCACATGTGGATTAATGTGAAAACTGTTGGATGATTAGTCTGACAAGTCATACTTGTAAATTGTTAAGCAGGATAATATGAAGAAAAAAAATTAAAGCTGTGCTGCAAAAGACTTTTTGGCTCCAAGGAATGAAAAAGTACCAGAGCAATAATTCTGACAGTGCATTTGTTAATGGAGGGTAATTTGAAGATGAGCAAGGATACTCTCTTAGCATTTGCAGACTTAGAGAAAGACTTGAATAATAGAATCAGTATAAGATGGTTACATTCTTTACAAGACTGAGCCTCAGGAACAGCTGACAAATAAACTGCAACATCCGAAGTGGGTGTAATGAAACTGGAAGGTCAAGACATGTGTAGTTTAATACCCACCAGCCACAAAACCCCCAACCAGGGGGACTGAGGATTTTATTTCAGGGCCTCTTACTCCTACAGAAGCTATCTTTGGCATGGCTGACAAATATCTCTATCTCTGTTTCATTTCAAAATTCATTCTTTTAGAGGAAGTGGTTTCACCACACCTAATGAGTTCCCTCTACCTCTTCTCTTCGTGGCCTTTCTTATGGACTGCTCTTTTTCTAGTTAATGTCCATTGGCCTGGAAGACGTGGATGGTCCTGCAGAGCTCCAGAGTAATAACAAATCTCACAAACTTCTTCACCACTCTAAGAAGACAATCTCTGAGTATGAGTTGAACATCCTAACTATTGCACTTTCTTGAACTGTCATACGGGTTCTAGTGATCAGATATATACTTTCCAGCAATATGTTTATTTTCTGCCCATGACCCCAAAAGTATAAATGACTGTTTTCTTCAACTAAGTCTCGAAGATATAAATTTTAGCAGTACCAGAAGAGCAGAGAGCAACTATTGGTGTAGCTTCTTGTTGTCTCTTATATTTGTCTTTTATATCACTCATCTACTCCACAAAAGCCTACTTACAAAATTTAATGAACCAGTATTGCAAGAGGAATCTAGGAATATACTACTTTCCTCTGTGTACTGCTCCCTAGGGACTGCAAAGACAAGAGTAGATTAATTATTATGCACATAGAGGCATTTAAGTAGTCATTCTACTTGTGTACCACTTGTGAACAGAACAGGGAGGAAACATAAGATACTGTGCAATGGGAAAGACCCTCTGCCAAGTCTTATTTGAGTGTATAGATGTGGTAGTAGATTTCTATCTTCATGTTATGTAAAATAAATTTGTGAGTCACTAAATTCTTGAGTTTAGTCTAATTTTTGCTAATTTGTATGGCATTGTTTATTGAAGTACTTATTACTAGTAAAATCGACTAAAATGAACCTACTGGTATTTATATAAATTTAAGGTATTTTCCATGTGTCTTTTGCTATTTTTCAGGGATTTCTGCCTTGTACAACGGCTTGCAACCATCTCTTGTCAGAACAATACCAGCCTGTGCTACTTTATTTCTAGTGTATGAAAATAGTAAAAAGATGTTGCTTAAACTTTTAGAATGAACAGTACGGTAGATTTGAATGTTTTTATCACATAATGGCAAAATCACTGCCACAGATTTTGTCCTCATAGTCATACAAGTTGCCAATGGAAAACTGCTTAGAGGATAGTTTGGAGCAGTAATACTGAATATTGGTTGCAGTGGAGCCCTTAATCTTTTGATACTGACAGTGCAAACATAAAAGGTTTTTAAAATGTAAACCACAAGAGAAAATCCAAGATGGAATAATGACAATATTATGAAGAGGATAGACTGCTACTTACTGTATAGAGGAGATGCTGAGTTGCAGACAGGCACAACAAAAAGGCTGCTAAATGTGTGAGCTTTTAGCCAAAAGAAGAAGGCATTTTGGCTGAAAGCTCAATGTTTAGCAGTTTTTGTTTTGCCTGTCTGTGACTCAACATCTTGTCTACATGGTGAGTAGAATCTATCCTTTTCATAATATTGCTAATTACAAGAGACTTAATTTAAGCACAAAACTTAAAAATTTTGTTTATAAATGCAATAAAATTAAGCATGCATATAAGTATTCATGTGAACACTGCAAGACTGGTAAATTGTCACTGTTTATGTGGAGATAAGGGTAAATATTATAACACAGTGGTTATTGATACAGTGTGGTCATTTGACTGGACCAATACTTTACTCAGTACTTGACAGAAAGAAATCTTGTAACAATATGCTAATACAAGGTATTTTTCCATCCTTTGTGTATGTTTATTAAGTATTGATTACAAATCAAAAAGAAAGTAGAAATAATCATAAGTAGTCTGTTACCATTTAAATTGCCAATCATTACTGAAAATATATTGTCAAAGCATGAAGCATGTTTATCTATCATTTATTGGATTGCCTAATTAATTATAATTTTCCGTATTTATTGTCCCACTCTTTAATTTCAGTTGCATATATTTCCACTTTTAGTTTGTAAGCAGGTTTATGTCAGGAGTTGTTATACAGTGAAGAACGAAAATGATGGTTTAGCAGTTGTGCGTATCTCCATGTTTTGCGTTCCATTTTTTTGTTTGTTTTGTTTTCTAACCATAAGTTTGCACATCATCATATGTATTCTAAAAATAATATTTATCTGTCACTGATGGATGAGTATACAATGCCTGTATACAACACTTGTATCTGGGAAAATTGTGTGTGTGTGTGTGTATGTGTGTGTGTGTGGTGTGTGTGTGTGTGTGTGTGTGTGTGTGTGTGTGAGAAACATGTTACCCAAATGTAACTATTAGTGATTAGTGTCACCTGCATCTTCATTCATAAATATATGGGCATTAATTTTTAAGATATATACGTGCAGGAAACTAGATACGGTTTATAAAGAGCATTTATTCTTGACATGTTTGAAAGAGAAATACTAGATCATAGTATAATCTTCAGTTTCCAAGGATGTTTTCGTATATTAAACTCTTTTTCACAAGTAAATTTATAGTTTTAATTACATGCTTAAAAAGTGCATAAATGTTAAAATGGAAATTTTATGAAAAACTTCAGTTGTTATTGAGTGTTTGATTCAAATGAAGATTGTAAGGTTATCAGTGTTGATACGCAATTGTGACAATAAGCATGCTGAGTGAGGTATGTGTGATACCATATTGACTGGATAGTAAGTAACCTTGAATGAGTCTGTGCAAATGAAGGAAAAAAAAGAACAATGCAGATTTGTTTTCTGTCACAGTGAGCAATGCTACAATGTTATGCTATATTGTTGATTTTCATTGCATGTGAACTCAAAAATTTTTCTGTCTACTTATTTGCAACTGCAAAACTATTCAGTGGGCACATGTTTGTAAGGGTTATTTCTGTTTGAGTATTGTTTCTTGTTATAGGTGGTCTGTGTGGCACCAACACATCCATATTGACTGTTAATGTCATTTTCTTTGAGCAGAAGTTCTGGCTTGAAGTTTAAGTACCAATTTTTGAGAGGCCTGGTTGACTGCATTACTATTCAGATATATGCCACTGTTTGATCTCTACACCAGACATACACACAATTAACAAAAATTTATAATATTTATTCTATGTAGTGAGTATGTTCTGGCACAATGGCATACTTTTTTTCACCGCTTTTATGTCTTCCTTATGTTAAACTCTTGCATAACTAAGGATTGTTACACCAACAGCATTTAGTGACGTATTTCAGTATTTAGTCTTACCTTCTCATTGAATCAAAAAATACTCTATCAAAAAATGAAAGAATGAAAGGCTGACCAATGTTGTATATGGATAAAGTGTCAAAACCATTTTGTTCAAGTTATTTTCTAGTTGTTCCACAGGTTGTTAACATGTTGTCCTGCAGTTCTGTAATGCTAATCATGAGTAAAATAATGATGTAAGTGCCTTGGAGTGTGGCATCTGTGAGCAAATACTAAAGTTGTCCCATCACATTAGGTGTTTTCATTTATGTAGGACTTCAATACACTTAGGCCTCAGTGGTATGTTTCTGAGACACAAAAGACATGAAAATGCTTGCATTATTAACTATTTTTCACGAAATATTAGTGCTTAACCAATCTTAATGTATATTCTGTTACAAGTTTAATTAAAACCAATAAACACACTGGTAGTGGTCGAATGTTTACTACAGATATGTAATTGCACTGTGCCAGAAGTCAATAAAATGTAACACTGCAACATGAAACATGATATGCAGAAGTGATTTTAGCAATGGAAGGAAAGAATGCGGACATATTTGGGCATCGTTAGGTCTTATTTTCTCGGCAACCCCCACTAGCCAAACAAGCAGTATACAGATTTTAATGTTAGTCTTGTTTGTTTTGTGTTGGACCTTGTTCATAATGTTTTATGTTGGAGTGTTAGAATATTGCCCAGATAAACTGCATGTCCAGTGCCACAGTTAGGATAAAACTTGTCACTGTGTAGGAATGAATTTCAAAGTAAACAAATTGCCATATACTAATACTATGGTTACACCATGAGATATCCACTGTCAGAGGAATGAGGGGCATGGTAAGAGGAAAGTGCCTGGTGTCCATGTTCAACACTAGTAGGAAAGCCTTGTGGCAGACATCAACAGTCTCATTGTTAGCACGATAAGTGCACCAGTGGTAACTCAGGCTGTATCATTGTCACCAGATGACATGTCTACAAGGTGCTGTAATATGGTGGTGGGCCAACTAAATGTGGCAAATATTTCTCTTCAGTAATGTGAAAATTCTTGTTTCTTTTTGTGCACAGGTAGTACTTGAAAATGTGTGTATCATGGTAGACATTCTTTCATCACTGTAATGCAGTTCGGTGTTATGTGCATTTTTCTGGAGGATGTACCTTTTTACCAATTTCCTGAGATGAGTGTTTTCCATGTATATTTTGTACTGCGTCACTGCAAGTTTAATTTTAGGCTAGTTTATTCCTTTTATCACTTCCTTCAAGTATTTCGTTGCAGTTGTTTGCTGCATCTTGATCTGTGATTCATTGTTCCATTTTTCAAGTGAGATATGGGATAAGCTTTTTTATATCAATAGTTTGTATTGTTGGTGGTGATTATTCTTACATCCTCCAATTCGTTGTTATTTTGGTCTTCACTCTGAAGACTGGTTTGTTGCAGCTATCCGTTAGGCTAGCCTGTCCTGTGCACATCTCATTGTTTATGCATAGTTATTGCAACATAGACTTGCTTGAATGTGTCTACTGTATTCCAGCCATCATGAGGCCCCCCCCCTCCCCCCCCCCCCCCCCCACCCCTCCACACACACACACACACACACACACACACACACACACACACACACACACACACTGATTTCCATTATCAAATTAAGTCTCCCTTGCTTCTCCAGGATGTGTCCTATCAACTAATCCAAGCATTTAGTCAAGTTGTGCCATCAATTTCTTATTTCCTAATTTTAATTCATTACCTCTTAATTAATTATATGATCTGTCTATCTAAGCTTCAGCCTTCTTTTGTGGCACTACATTTCAAAAGATTCCATTTTCTTCTTTGCTGCACTGTTTACAACCCATGTTTCACTTCTCTATAAGGCTACACAAATACTTTCAGAAAAGACTTTGTAACTTATTTACTTACTAGGTTGGCCACACAAACTGCAGTTGGCTTTTGGCCTCACCAGTCAGCCTCCTCCATCTTCCTCAGGCCCTGTAATCTTCTCCAGCTACTCCCATCTTACACATATCCTCTCTGGTCCCATCAGTCCATTTCAGAAGTGATCTTCCCCTCGTTCTGTTGCCTCTGATATCATCTTCCACCATCTGCCTGGTGACCTGGCTTCTCGTTGCATTACATGCCCGTACCACCTCAATCATGTCTCTCTAATCACAGCCACTATGTCTAGTGACTTGTACAGCTCGTGCAATTCATGGTTTTTCCTTTTTGTCCAGTCATCTCCATCCTTCATTGGCCCAAAAATCTGGCTCAGAACAGCATTCTTAAATGTGAGGAGTTTTCTTTCTACTGTGTCATAATCCAGGTCTCTGCTCTATATAGGATAACAGACTGTATTACTGTCCTGTAGATCTCGATCTGCGTGGATTTCTGTAGAAGCTGGGACTTCAGCAGCTCTCTGAGTGCAAACCTTTACTTGTTTCCTGCCTGGATTCTTGCCATTATTTCCTGGTCCATCTCATTCCTTTCACAGAGTACTGCCCCAAGATATTTGTACTGTCTTGCCCTTTCAGAAATTTTACCATCCACATCTAAAGGTGTGTCATCATTCTCTCTGCTCACAATGAGGTATTTGGTCTTATCCATATTCATCTTAAGGCCTGTTCTCATTGCCTTTTCCATTAGCACTCTTGCCATGTAGATCTTGCTCATTCTTTGCTACTAAAACTACTTTATACACATAAGACATTGTGTTCATTCTTCTGCCCAGCTGTATTCCTTTCTTCAGGCTTATTACCTTTGTAAGGTATCTTTCCAGAAACAGATTTAGCACCCATTGCACTCCAATCTTCAGTTTTAATTTCTGTGATATCTTTCCATTCACATTCACCGTGCATGTTGTATCTTGTTTACATGCTTGTGTTATTTTTATTAGTTTTTTTAGGAACCTTTCTTTCCAGTTATTGCCATATTGCTTGCCTGTTCAAATTATCATACACTTTTTTGGAAATCCACAAAAAAGGCAGTGAACATCTCTGTGAGAATCCCAGCTCTTTCATAGCATTTGCCTTATTATATGTAGTTGGTCTATGGCTGATTTCCCGTTTCTAAACCCTGCTTGTTGGGATCCAAGTATATTCTCAGTGTACGATGCTAGTTGCTTCAGCAACATGCTCAGGACCTTATAAGTTGTGCATAGTGAGGTAACTCCTCTATAGTTGCTGCATCTCATTGTGTCTCCTTTCTTTAGTATTGGGCAGATGACACATGTTTTATTCTGCTGGGATCCTTTCTTTCCTCCAAATTAAGCTGATTACATGGTATACTTTCTCTTGTATGATATCTCCTCCCTCCATCAGCATCTCTGTAGGTATGCCATCTATTCTTGATGCCTGTCCTCTCTTCAGCATTTTTATGGCTTCCTCTGTGTCTTCCATGCTTGGCAGTTCATCCTCCACTGTTGGTATTGTCAAGACTATGTAACACAGAAATTTATTTGCAATATTAACTTATTTCTGTTTTTTAGAAATTCTCATGGGATAACAAAACTAATCTAACACATTCAGTGCCTTATTACCTCATCTAACTCCCTCAGTATCACTATTTTATGTTAGCAACATTCAGTTTTACTTTAGTTGATGTTCACAATATAAAGTGTATTTTCACGTCACAATCCATTCCATATAACTGATCTTTCATGCTCTTTGCTGACCCTGACAGAATTACAGTGTTATCAGAAAATCTCAGTGTTTTTATTTCTTCATCCAAAAATCAAATTGTGTTTCCACATTTATCTGTGGTTTCTTTTTTTTTTTTTACTCAGGATGAAAATTGAATAACATGAAGGAAAGGCTACCACCCAGTCTCAGTCCTCTCTCTACTATTGCCTCTTTTTCATATCCTTTTGACATTTATACCTGCAGAACAGTGTCTGCACAAATTATTGGTTACCTTACAACTTCTGTATTTTATCCCTGCAACCTTCAGAATTAAAATCAACATTATCAAAATATTTCACTAAATTTACAAAAGCTATAAATGTAGGTTCGCTTTTTTTCATTCTACATTCTAAAATAAGTCTCAGTGTTAATATTCCCTTGCATGTGCATCTCTAGGATTCAAACTGATCTTTTCCCAAGGTTGGATTCTAGCAATCTTTGTGTTCTTTTGTAAATAGCTCATAGTAGTATTTCAAAGTCATGATGTGTTAAACTGACAGATCAGTTATATTCACTCCTTTTAACATCAGCCTTTTTTTTCCGGTTGGGATTATTACGTTCTTGTTGAAGTCTGTTTCACCTGGCTGATATATTGTGCACAACAGGTGTTTTGCCATGGTTAGTCCTCCCAATGTTCTTAATAATTTGCAAGGAATGTTGCTGCGTCAAATTACTCTCACAATATTTTATTTCCCATTTCATTTGAATGTGCTTCTTTATCCCTTTTATTACATTATCTTCAAGGCCATTTTCTTTGTGTAGCTCTTCTGTGTTCCTTCCATCTTTTCTTTGTATCGACTTGCCATCTTAGCTCATGTGGCTGTTTATTTTCTTCAAAGGTTCCATTAAGTTTTCCATATGCGACACCTATCTTGCCTTTAGTCATGTTCGCTTAGAAACAGCTTTGCATTTCTCTTCTAGTCATTCCTACTTTACAGTTTTGTACTTTCTGTCAATCTCATAATTGAGATGTATGTTCCCTTTTATATTTACTGCATTATTACATTTTCTCCTTTCACCCATTAAACTCAATATCTTATTTGTTACCAACGATTTATATTACACCTTGTATTTTTATTTAAGTGTTCCTCCTGCTGCCTTAAATATTTCATATCTCAAAGCAGCCTACCCATCCTCTGTTGTATTCTTTTCCCCATTCCAGTTATGTTTTGCTTAATGCTCCCTTTGAAACTCTCAACAACAGGGTAATATTACTCTGTCTTCCACCTGTAAGCTCCCAGGTTTTCAAATAGACAGGGTAATATTACCGTCTTTCACTTTTAAGCTCTCAGGTTTTCAAATCTCATCTGATGCAGTCCCCAACAATCAGTCTTTCCTTCTCATCCTGTACGGTAAGTCTTCCCTGACCCGCAGTTCTGGGTGACTTTCCCAAAATCTACCCCTTTTCCTTGACCTCTCCAGTCCTTGACCTTCACCCTTCTTCCTTCCCCTTCAACCCTTATGCCCGAAGAAGGAGCCACTGGCTCCGAAACCTTGCCAGTCACAGTAGTCTTTTATGTGTGTGTTTTGATGTCGCTTAGTGAGTAGATTTTATATCTATCCAATTAAATAATTTTATCAATAATTGATTTTTTTCATTACTGTATCTCAACAATATATGGTTCATTTAATCATTTAATTTATCCAGGTGCCATCTCCTTAGTTTCCTATGTTTCTGCATTTCATAACCAATAAATTATGACCCAAGTCTGCATTTGCTCATGAAAATGTCTCACAGTTTAAAATCTGGCTTTGAAATTTCTGTCTTTCCATTATATATTCTATTTGAAACCATCCAGTGTCTCTGGATGTCTTCCATGTATACAACCTTCTTTCATGATTCTAAAAGCAAATCTTTTCCTACTACTGAATTCCAGTCCTCTCACCACAGTTAAATTTTCACCTCCTTTAATACACTGAATAATTTCTTTTCTCACATCATACTTTTTTAAAAAATTCAAATTCTTTATTGATCCAGAAAACATGTACAGATTGTGGGATGTCATCTGTGGATAAGCTCACATGCACACTCACACAAAAGTGAGTTACATATAACATCAAAATGTATTGTAATAACGCAATAAATTAATGCTGTTAGCTCTTGCTTTGGGAGCAGTAGCAGCTTTTGCACATCTTGATTCAAGTCTGCTGTACTCCACATGGTTTAAAACTTGTGTGACTGAATAGAAGCAATGATGTAATAAGAATGCCCCTTAAGGATTTATCAAATAGAGTTAATCTGGTAATAACTTTTATTTTATGGTGCAAACCATTGTTCATTTTTATAGCACTATTCATAGTGGAGGTTTTAAAGCCTGATGTGCTTAGTGACTGGACATGGAGTTTGTCTTTTTGCCTGGTATCAAGTTCATATATACCAAAGCTTTATTTATCTGTTTTACATATTTACATGTTTATAGAATAAAAATGCAAGGAAGAGGGAGGATTGAAGACTTTTGAAAGAGTGGCCTGCAGGAATCTGTCATGCATGATGGATTGCTCTTATAGGTCTGTATTTGGGTCAAGAAGAAGACTGAACTAGCTCAGAATATAATCCCAAACTGTAGAATGGTGTAGAACTGGGCAAAGTATGCAACTGGAGCCGTGTGGAAGCTTGCTTTGTGTGCCAGTAGATGTAGGCATACTTTATTCATTGTCACATTTGTTTTTGTTGTGCATGCGTGTATACAATTTAAAATCATGTTGAAAAGACATGCCTAAAATTTTTGCTTTCAGTGAGGGTGTAATTCTGCTGCAGTTTATTGTCACAGAGGTGTTGGAAGATTCCTCCTGTAAACAGGAGTTTGGAAAAGTTGTTTTTGATGGATTTATTACACTCATGTCGTGAGTAAAAAGAATGCCTTGAATGACTAGAGATACGCTGTTCATATTCACAGGACATGTACATTAGTATGTTCTGCATAAATGATTAGCATTTCAGTCACCTTGTTTTAGCATATGTCCTGTTGCCTAATAGGCCATTGGCCCTTATATCTTGTTCCATGCATGATAGCATCAAAGCGTATAAGGCGCAAGTGGCATCCTGTGGTATAGCCATCAGTGTTGCAGTCACCTGGTTCCAAAGTTCATCTGTGGTTGTTAGCATTGGGTCACTGTGCTGCAACTGTCATTTCGCTATATCAACACATTTTCGATTGGCGACAAGTTTGGTGATCTGGCGGGCCAGGGCAAAAGCTGTCATCCTGTGACACCAAGAAGGTACATGTTCGCGCAGCAACATGTGGCGTCTGGGGTGTTGTGCAGAAAGTGTATGGCTATCGGTTGCAGGATTTCATTCACATAGATCACACTGGTCAGAGTGCCCTTGTCATTTACCAACTGTGTTTTGTGGTTGTACTCAATAGCAGCCGGCCGCGGTAGCCCAGCGGTTCTAGGCAATTCAGTCTGGCGGTCGCAGGTTCGAATCCTGCCTAGGGCATGGATGTGTGCGATGTTTTTAGGTTAGTTAGGTTTAAGTAGTTCTAAGTCTAGGGGACTGATGACCTCAGATGCTAAGTCCCATAGAGCTTAGAGCCATTTGAACCCAATAGCACCCTATGCCATAAGGCCTTCAGTTGGAACTATATATCTAGTTCAAAGGCAGTCACTATGATGTCACTCCTCCTGCCTGCAATGAATCAAAATGCAGCCATCATTTTCAAACAAACAGAACCTGGATTCATTCATAAACACTATCTGATGCCGTTCATGTCCTGAGTGATGTTGTTCCATACACTATTGCCCTGTCTAGCACGTTTTTGCACATTTGTCAAAGGTAGGCAGAGAAGTGGATGATGCACATGTAACCCATGCATAATAAAAGGCAATGGACTGTCACCCCTGATAGTGTATGATGTGTTAAACTGTTCCACTGTTGCTCCAGAACTAAGGAGGACACAGGTCTATCCTGAAATGCTATTTGGATAAATGCTATTTGGATGAGGTGTCAATCTTCTTGGGGGTGGGGGAGTCGTCTGGGTGGTAGGACCTGACCAATCTCATCGTGTTCTGTGGCCTTCCATAAACCATTCAGCACACACCAGTTGCACTGCTGAAAGACTTTGTCCCACATGAGCAGCAATTTCCCGGACGGATGCATCACATTTTCTCATGCCAATAATGCGCCCTCTTTCAAAGTCACTGATTTGATGGTAAGGTTCACACATACATCTGTGAGGTACCCTGCCCATCTGCTTAAGTCACACTGATCCATTACCTTCATTTTGTAGTGACAATGAGAGTTGCAGGCACATTTTACAGTAGGTGGTAATGTGCCGTGATATCAGTGTTGACCTCGAACCCGCAGGCCAAAATGGTTCAAATGCTAATCATTTCTGCAGGACATACTAATACATATTAATGTATATGTTCTGTGAATATGAACATCCTATCTCTAGTCGTTCAAAGTGTCCTGTTTTTTCTGGACATGAGTGTATTAGCTTATTTCCTTCAAAACATTCATATTTTGTTGTAGTTTTCATGGGTGTATTCCTTGTAAGAAGGATTGCAAGTGTCACCTGCAAACAAAGTATTTATTCATGATTCAATGCACAGATCCAGGTCGCTTATGTACAGAAGAAAAAGTAGGACTAAGATTGGATTGTTGAGGGACTCCATCTTTTACTTTTCCTGCACCTGAAAAAATATGTTACTTTGCTATCATTTAGTTCATATATTATTGCTGCCTTCTGTTTCTGATTTATTTAGTATGAGGAGAACCATTTTAATGCAGTGCCTCTAGTGACTTACTTTCAGAGCTTTTCCAACAGGATTTTGTGATCTAAAATGTCAAAAGCTTTACTTAGATCTAAGAAAACACCAGCAGCATTTTGTTTTTGTCCATTGCATCTAGATCATTTTGTAAAAAATTTGGAAATTTCATGAATCTGCTACACAATATTCTTTCAGTGATTCTGACAAAATCTGATAATAAAGAGATTGGTCTACAGTTTTCTAAATTTGCTTTGTCACCTTTTTATGAATAAGGATGGCTTCGGCAATTGTAAAACAACTGCAATATTTATAATACATTCCTTTATGATGAAGTCTGGAATACTGTCAATTCCCTAGGACACTTTTTAAATATTTTTGTTCTGTGTATGATTTAATTTTGGATTGTTTTATAGACATAGATTGTGTGGAGGAAGGAATTTACTGGCTGTTTGGGCTGTCTCTCTTATTATTGATTTTTTTCTGTAATGGCTGCATAGTATGCCTGAAGATATTTGCAGTCTGCTAGGGGTTAATAGCTCTCTGTTGTCACAGTTCAGGGTGATATTTTCCATTTTATTATTTTCTTCCTTTGCTTTTATTTTCTGACTCTGATATAACTTATCATTAGCCATTATTTTTGCCTGACATATGAGTTTCCTATCTGTCTGAATGTATTTTGTAATATAACTTATGGATAGGGGACATGTTGTGGCTATTTCTGTATTCGAGCGATTCTATTTTTATGTTGCTTGAGATTTTTATGCCTCTTGTTTTCCAAGTCTTTGCTGTTGGACGCATCCCCTTTACCACCTGTGATTGAAAGGAAACACTATTTCAAAATAATAGCTGAAAATGTCAGAGAACTTTTAAAAATTTTGTTGGTCTCATGCATCTGAGAAACATCTTCCCACCTTTCTGTGTATTGAACCTTTCTTGCAGTCACAGTTGTTTTTTGGTCTTGGCTCTTGCTTCATACACGGAGTTAGTTTACATATTGTACTATAGTGGGTCTTGGCTCTGATAATGTGTTTACTATGTTGTTCAAAGTAATTACACTTATTTTCATATTCATTATTGGGGGCTACTTCTGCATTACCCATTTTCATTTAATGTTGATGAGCTTGTAATTACCTGACCTGAATTCCTGCTCATCCCACCAGCTCTTCACAATTTCCTACTATATCTAATTTCAGCCTATCCATTTCTCTTTTCAGGTTTTCTATCCTACCCATCCCGTTACAGGATCTAACATTACACAATCTGATACATAGAATGCACAATTTGCTTTTTTGTGATGTTTACATCATCTTCCTGAATAGAACCCACCTGGAGATATGAGTGGGGGAATTATATTACCTCAGGAAAATTTTGCCTAAAGGGATGCCGTCATCATCAAACAATACAGCAAGGTTATGTTGGATAATGTTACAAGGCCAGCAGTCAGCAATTCATACTGTTGCCTGTGCAATAAACAAAGGGACTGCTGCCCCTTCTGAGGAACCAAATGTTGGTTTGATCTGTCACTGATGCATTTGGAACTACAGTACAGCTCTCTGGCTGTACCATGCCATTGAGTCAAGGTTTTTGGTTTGTGGAGGTGGTTCTTATTTTGCTTTGATAATCAAAATTTCTGTAGACAATTGTTAGCAGTTGATTTCAAAATATTGTATTCTTCCTTGGTTTTCAAACATTTACAATGTAGCTACATTGCAGCTCTCAGAATCTATTACACTATATTAAAAGCAGAAGTGTTGAGTCATCTGTAGGCACACAAAAAGGAAGAAAACTTGCTAAGTTTTGAAGCAATCCTTTTTTGATCCAGAGTAAAATATGCTGAACATGCACACAAACCCATGCCCCTACATGGTGCCATATAGATGAACAGTGTCAGTGCTGCATTTTGGCAGACAGACTAGGATGTAGCGGAGGTTGCGTCGGGTGGGGTGGGGTTAGTAGAGGGAGAGAGAGGCTGGAGGCAGGGAGAGAGGTTTTGGGAGTGGGTGGCTAGTGGCTTGGAGGGAGGCAGCTGGTTTGCCAGCTAGAAATGCAGGCAGGTACACAGGCTACACATGTGATGCATGGTTGTTGGAGTCTGTGAGGACCAGCACACACTGAATGTAATGTGAACTGGGAGGAGGTAACAGGATGGAGGAAGGGGAGACTGTTGGGTGGAGGGTTTGAGAATAAACGGTTACTAGAGACTTAGGCCAGGACAATTATGAGACTGATGGATGTGTTCCAAGGATAATTCCCAGATTCTCTGAACTATGCAGACGGGAGTTATCCTTGCAACACATCCTTTGCTCACATAATTGTCCTGGCCTCAATCTCCTGTAACCCTCTGTTGCCACATCCTCCACCCAGCACCTTCCCCTTCCTCTGTCACCTCTTCCAAATTCAAGTCTCTGTGTCACTTTCACTGTCCACTGATCCTCACTGGCTGTGATAACCATGTGTAACATGCCCAGCCGGTATACCTATAATCTCTCCTTCCTGCATTTATAGCTGGCAAAGCAGCTGCCTCCCTCCAAGCCAATAGCCACCCACCCTCCATCCCTCTTTTTGGTTCCCTTTACCCATTTCACTTGACACAACCTCCACACCAACGTAACCCATCTGCTGAAATGCAGCACTGCTGTGGTTCACCTGGCAGGCATCATGTAGGGGCATACAAGTGGGCGAGCATGCATGAGTGAGCGGGTGCGTGAGTGGACATGTGAATTTCACTCTAGCTTAAGAAAGGATTGCTCCAAAAGCTACCACGTTTTCTTTTTTTTTGTGTGTGCCTCTCCATGACTCAGTGCTTCTGCTTTACAGTGAGTTGTCTCCTTTAATCAAAAAGTATTTTCAGTTATATTTTTAAGTTTAGCCTACCTTTGTTTTTTGATAAGCACTGTAACTGGTGACTGGTTTCATATATACTATACATCATTACTGTTTTCATTAAAGGCCTGGGTAATGATAAACATTACCCATATAGTGGAAGTATTGAGCAGCAGATGTCCACATAAAAAGAAAACTGGAAGACAAAAGGATAATAGTTCTGTAGTTCACCTTATGAACTTGGATTCTTGTTCAGAGAGAGGCAGCGGGAGGGGGGCCTGCACATGTGCATGCTACATTCTTGGTATTATGATTCAAATGAGTACATTCAAAGAACAGCAGACGTTCACAAGCTGTGCTACAAAGTTCATGTTTTTGTTCATGTGCTTATCTGTACCTGGATCAGAATAACAAAGTGATTGACAGCAAAGTTTTTACTAGGTAGATATCTTAGCCACATCCCACCAGACAATGTGTTTGGTTGCCTTCTTTTGTTGTTTACCATTCTCATATCAGTAAGCTGCGAGTGATAATTACGGCTGTAACTTTGTGATTAGATTTTATTGTATGCTTTATTTCCATGTACAGGATTTTTATTTACTGCATAAAATGTCTAAAATTAGCAGCAAAAGTATGTAGAAAAGTGACATCATTACTTCACTGCGTATCGGTAGTGAATGTGGGGAGGAAGGGAGGGAGCGGGGGGGGGGGGGGGGGGGGCGAGAGGGAGAGAGAGAGAGAACATAATTACAAAAATTGTGCTCAGTTGTCAATCATCTTGTTATTCTGTTTAGTACTTCCACTATATGGTAAGTGGTTATTTTAATTTATTGCAGATTTCTTTAGACACCGCTTGCTATTATGTCAATTGGTACCAATAAAAAAAACTGATGTCTTTGAAAATGACCTTCTTGGAGTAACATTTTTCACCTATTTTACTTGCCACCGTAGTTACCAGTTCCTGGACCTCCTTAGGATCTGAAATTTGTTTATGACATATTTTAAGCTTCATACTTATTGGAAATAATGTATGACAAAACACTTAAAAACTATCTGCATTTTCTTTTGTAGTCCAGAGTTTCCTTTAAACTTGTATAGGATTGTTCGTCCCTAGGTTATTTATACTGATTCCTTAATAGAAATAGTATTACAGTAATCAACTCAAGGCTAGGAATATGTTGATTCAATCAATTTACTAGCGATGTCTTGTAGTCCAATAATCAGGTATGACCCCTTATCACTAAAAGTTGGAATTAAAGTCTGCAGCTTCTTGTTTGTGTGCCATTCTGCAGCTTCGCACTTTGTTATAGTGAGTGAGTGGCTGCAGACACACCGCTATTGCATTCCATCCAGTATTAATCATTTCCATGTGAATTAAAACTTATGTCTGTAACTTTTACTGTGTGTGGCTGGAAGAAACTTACATGGCCATCTAAAATCAAATCAAAATGTGTTGCTTGTGTCAGTCTTCCCTCCATTTGTGATTAATGGAAACTTCTTTGGATTTTATTCTGCTGTATATGTTGTTTTGTTTGTCTTTGGAAATGTATGAGCATGTAGTTATGTCCAGTGTCAGATAATTCATATTCATTTAATATAATTAAGAGGTATTTGTTTTTATTTAATGCCCATATGCCTGACCAAAGCATGATACTATATAATTAATTATTTTATCTTGGAAATCTATTAATTAATTTCTAGTCATTGCTGTTTGATGTTCAACTTACATTGTTTTTGTAAAAAATGGTATAAAGATATTAATGTTATCGATAAATAAAGTTGGTTGTATACATACAAGGCTGTGTTTATTTATAGATCTAATTTAGGCTTTGGTGAGCAGATGTATTAACCATATAGGTACTCTTCAGTCAGAAGGAACAATCCTTAGTATTGTGCAGAGTCTAGGTACACATTAACAGAAGAGAAAAAATTCTTAGAAACTCAATCTATAAATTGTATTAGCAATAAATTAATCACACTATTTAATATTATTTGTTCTGATGTCATTTAAATGTATCATAATTAATTAGCGAGACAGCCACTATTATGACGAAAGTTGATACTTCCTCAGTTATATTAAATCGCTGCTATTCATCTCTTACCAATAATATTTACAGGAATATACAGGGTGGTTATAATTAAACTTTTGCTATTTGAGCCAGTGTAGATGGAAAACTACTTACCATATAGGTATCCAACTATTTAGGAATGATGTTCAGCAATGTGTTGCGGGATTTGTGTTGCTAATGGTGTTAGTGCCATGATTTGCCATTAGGCATTGGTAGTGGTATGGCAATGTAGGATTGAAAAACACACATCAGTTTGCATTACAGTTGCAGACAGTCAACATGAGTCTGGACAAGGTGAGCAGGACTTTTACTCAAAAAATCTATTTTGGTAAAATATCTGCCGTGTTGCTGCTCTTCGTAAAAGAAATCCTCTTTCTGCACAGAGGTTGAAGACCAGGATTTCAAAGTTTGAATTAACTGGTGATTTGAGAATTCATCTTGGGAGATGCTGACTGCCAATTGTGCAACAAATTGTTGAAGTTGATGTTGCTATGGCTGAGAAAGCAGGACACAATGTGCATGAGCTGTGTCATGACAGCTGAACATTCCATGGTCCTCCATTCAAAAAGTTCTGCAAACAATTGTGACATGGTATCTCTAGTGTGGTTCCAGGCTGTCGTGGATGTAGATGGTCATCAAACTGAGCAACATTTGTAACCTGAAATGTAAATATGGTGTGCAATTAGCAAATGTTGCCCCAAATGTGCAACTTAAAATGTACTTCTTTAATGGTTTATTCAGCATTTCTCTCCTGCATGTCCTTACAAATATTTCCACAAAGTTTCATTGTCCTATGATCACTCATTTTTCATGGGGGCCCCTCTCTAGTAGCGAAAGTTTAATTATAATCACCTTGTACAAGAGGTGTTCAGTAAGTAATACAGCACATTTCTTTTCTCAGACATTTTGTTGAAAAAATGTGGAATTTGTAATGAGGAATCGTTGAATATTCTCACTTCAGTCCCTATAGTTTTGTGGAGTTTTCATTGGTGATGGTGTTTTACATAGCCTTCAAAATGGCATCTGTAACAGGGGTGCATTCCAAGCAGAGAGCTATTGTTGAGTTTCATCTGGTGAAAAACCAGAGTGTCACAGATATTCATAGGCACTTGCAGAATGTCTATGGAGATCTGGAAGTGGACAAAAGCACGGTAAATCTTCGGGCGAGGCATCTGTCGTGGCAACCAGGTTGCAGAAACCTGCATGCCATCTGGCCTTGCACAGCTGTGACTCGTGAAGTGTTGGATGTGGAGAGACATTCATTTGAGGTGATTGGTAGATCACAAACACCTCACTGCTCAGCTAGATGTCTCTGTTGGTGGTTTTGACACTACTGTCCAACATTTGGGCTATTCAAAAGTGCATGCCCACTGTGTTCCTTGCTACCTAATAGAAGACCATAAAGAGCACCGATGGACCATCTGTGCGGAGTTGCTTGTGTGTTACAAGGCTGATAGTGACAATTTTTTGTCAAACGTTGTCACAGGCAATGAAACATGGGTTAATCATTTTGAACCGGAAACAAAACTGCAATCCATGGAGTGCTGCCACACCACCTCTCCTCCAAAGAATAAGTTCAAAGCCTCAACCTGAGCCAGTAAAGTGGTGGCGACAGTCTTCTGGGGCTGAAGGGGTTATTCTGTTCACTGTCCTCCATCATGGTACAATGATCAACTTGTGGGTGTATTTTTATAGCCTCATGAAATTGAAAAATCAACTTCAACATGTTGTCGCCACAGAAATACAAACATCTTCCTCTCCGGGACAATGCAAGGCCTCACATATGTATGCACACCCAAGGGGAGCTCACAAAACTTCATTGGACCGTCCTTCCTCACCCAGCATGCAGCCCGGATCTCACACCTTCTGACTTCCATCTGTTTGGCCCATTGAAGGATGCACTCCATGGGAAGCAGTACGTGGATGACTGAGATGTTATTGACTCAGCTAGATGTCGGCTCCAACATTGACCAGTGGAGTGATTCCATGTGGGCGTACGTGCCCTCCCAGGAATGTGGTGTAACGTCGTTGCGTTGAATTGAAATTGTCTTGAAAAGTAGGATTTTGTAACCAAAAGAGTGGGGAATAATACGCTATTTGGAATGCTGAATAAAACCCACCTGCTTTTACCATTTGTCCTACAGCTGTACCATGAACATTGCTACTTGTCATGCATGCATCTTATGGGAGATCCTCATTATATTCTACAATTTTCTTTTGTTTTTTTTCTTAAACTTTCGTTCTATTTTCTGTGCTCCTTTTCTGGACACACACGTTCTCTCTTGTGTCTGCTGGTATTGGGTGGATTTTTTAAATCTTACATTTGCTTGTTTACTCACTGTGAAAGTATTAATGTTTAAATGTTGTTATATATATATATATATATTAAAAAAACAAAGATGAGGTGACTTACCGAACAAAGGCGCTGGCAGGTCGATAGACACACAAACAAACACAAACGTACACACAAAATTCAAGCTTTCGCAACAAACTGTTGCCTCATCAGGAAAGAGGGAAGGAGAGGGGAAGACGAAAGGAAGTGGGTTTTAAGGGAGAGGGTAAGGAGTCATTCCAATCCCGGGAGCGGAAAGACTTACCTTAGGGGGAAAAAAGGAAAAAAGGACAAGCATACACACGCACATATCCATCCACACATACAGACACAAGCAGACATATATATGTATATGTATACGTATGTGTCATTCATATTCTTTGAAGGTTGTCTGTCACA
The DNA here is from genome assembly GCF_021461385.2 of Schistocerca piceifrons. Classification (NCBI taxonomy): domain Eukaryota; kingdom Metazoa; phylum Arthropoda; class Insecta; order Orthoptera; family Acrididae; genus Schistocerca; species Schistocerca piceifrons. The sequence goes on along the minus strand of NC_060140.1, from coordinate 434,510,815 downwards.
TGTCTCATAAATTCTGTGGTTCAGTTTTGATGTAGTTTTGATGATCTTTGGCTATGTTTTGAAATGTGCATTTGGTGTTTCATATCATATTGTGGTGCTGTGTGATGCTTAATAAATGATTCGTTTCTAAAATGGCATTTGATGATTTGTCAGCATGGTAGCAGATGTGCACGGTTGGTAAAGTTTGTATGAAGTGCGACAGTTGTGCTGACTTCGGAAAAGAATTACTCGGTGATACAGAAGTGCAAAGACGAGACAATGGCCGACAAAAGACAGCAACTAGATAAACTCACCGGCGCAGAACACTGGGGGAGCTGGAGAATTATTATGAGAACTATTTTAGAATATGACAAAATGTTTGATGTCGTGAGTGGTGAACTGATTAGGCCAGAAGGAAGTGGACAGAGGTATGAAACCGAACTTCGAAGTGAACAAAGGCTAATGCAAAGGCAAGGAAAAGACTAATTCTGTCACTTGACACCAAGCCTTTACGTCATGTAGGGGAAAGCAAGACTGCTATAGCATTGTGTGGGAGGCATCTGCAGGTATACACGGTCATCTAGCCAAATTTGATGATGTACAAACTAGGCTTTCGTTGTTGGACAAGCCGACTGATGATAGTGACCTTTGTGTATATTTTTTGCAAACTGTGCCAAAAGAGTTCGATTACATTTATATTATGTGGCATCATCTACCTGCTGAAGAAAAGACATGGAATAAATTAAGAAAACGGTGTTTGAATTATGAAATAAGAATAACAGATCATGATGATGAAAGTGTTGCTACAGCAGTGATGTCGAAAATGAAGATTAACAAACCACAACAGAAGCAAAACAAACCTCCTCTGAAGCAGATTCATTAAAAACCCCTAATTATAAAAGGAATGAAGACAGAAAATGTTTTTCGTGTGGTAAAGTAGGTACCACAACAGAAAAAAAACAAACCTCCTCTGAAGCAGATTCATTAAAAACCCCTCATTATAAAAGGAATGAAGACAGAAAATGCTTTTCGTGTGATAAAGTAGGTCACTTATTAAAACAGTGTAAGACAGGGTTGGTTGTTTTAAACGTAAGAAAAAGGGCCATCAATCAAATGAATGTAGTACTGTAGACGAAAGAGAAGATTGTGCTATGTTGATAATTAATGTAACATCATTGGATAATTCAAGAAGCTGCAGCTACACAGATACTTCAAAATCACTGGAAACAGTATCTTTAGTGAGACGCAACAGTTTTTCAGTAGATGCGAATACACTGGACTGTGATGAGTGGTACATTGACAGTGATGCAACACATCACATAACAAATCGACAAGATTGGTACACTACATATGAACAATTTGAAACTCTGAGGAAGATGGATAGTGCCAAGAATGGTGTACATATTGAAGCATTTGGTACAGGCTGAATTGATGTACAGGTGTTCAGTGGACAAACATGGACAGAACGATATTTTGAAGATGTTTGGTTTTGCCTTGATGGATCCTGTAACTTGTTTCCTGTTGAGAAAGCTGCACAGAAGGGAATTCAACAAATAATTGAAGATGGGTAATTTTCAAAAACAATATTGCAATTGCTTTTGCCACATCCTGCTGTGAAAATGAGCTTTATCATTTGGCTGTGAAGGTTGTTCATCAAGAAAAATCTTGTGTTGTTACTGAAACTGATGACAGTTTACAGAGCTGGCATGAAAAAATGGATCATCAAAATAAACGCTGTGTGCACCAATTTTTGAAGGATCATGGTGTAGAGAGAACTGATAACAGTTTTTGTGCAGGGTGTGTCTGTGGTAAACATAACCGTATGCCGTTTGGTGAAAGAGTGCAGAAACACGCTAAACCTGAAGAGTTAGTGTGTGCAGATGTTTGTGGTCTGATGGAAGAAAATCAGGATAACGGAAGCGTCCAATTCTGCCCCTCTGCTGACCAATGATGTCACCAATATGGCGTCACCAATACTGCTCCTATGACATCATCACATAAACATGACAACAAACACGAAAACAGTTCGAAAAACCAGCAAACAGATATTCCTCCAAAAATATAATGAAACTAATGGGACAAGTGGGGGAAATTGGGGTTTTTGGGTGGGGAAAAACTAAATAAAAACACACGCCACTACAACAAATGACAAAAAACACTAAAATAACAAGACCCCCACAACCTTCCCAAACCCACACACAAAATCCACTGAAATCGGTCACTTCCCTTGACCTATATAGGTCAACAGAAACAACTGATACTACACTATAAATCTCAAAAATTCCACTTAATCCTAGGACGAAAAAACATCTAGATAATCAAAATTGGAATCAAACACTTTCCTTGACCTGCTATCCTTACGACATCTCCACATATATCTGTCCCTGCTCAGAGACACTGGAACTTTAGTAATCCTCATTTCTTCATGACACACTGAACACTTCACGACTTCAGCCAACACGCCAAATAGCTGAAGAAATTTTGTTAGAGACAACGCACTATCCCCCATCATCACCAACAACTGAAAACTGTCGACCTTGTCAGTCATATCCATACCTACCAAAGACATAAACAAAGCAATTTACCAAAATTCACAAACAACAAACAGAAAAAAACTACAATAAAGTCAACATAAAAAAACCAAAATTGTTAACTCACTGAAAAATTATTCTGCTGAAAGCACAGTCACCACCAATACCACACACGTGCAATGCTACCATGCAAATGAACCCCATATGCCACATAACACACTACCCGTAAACACACCACCAGAGAGCGCCACTGATCACATCAAAACAGCACCTACAAACACGCCTCTCTCACAAACTAAACTCTGCGCCGTCGTCATGTCACACACCACAACAGCCTTACGTCACGGGTCAAAGCCGACGGGTGGAATCGAATGCTTCTGTTGACTCCGAAAATGATCTGGAGGGTCATCGATACTTTGCTGTTTTTAAGGATCATTTTTTCCAGGTTTTCCAGTCAACTCAGGTTGATGTTACTGTGAAAGAATTACATGCAGGTGGTGGTAATGAGTTCCATAATAAAGATGTGCAAAAATTTGCTGGCTCAGTTGGACTGAAACATTCAATCACAGCATCATATATGCCTCAACAGAATGGAATTGCTGAATGGGAAAATAGAATCCTGTGTGAGACGGCACGTTCTTGGTTTTGCTCTGCTGAACATCTGCCAAAAGCATTGTGGTTGTGGGGTGAAGCTGTTCTGGTTGCAACATACACTTTGAATCGGACGGGTCCCACAAAAATTAAAGGTAAAACTCCAATTGAAATATTTTTGAAGAAAGAAGGTTGTTCTGATAATTTGGTGATATTTGGAACTGAATGCTATGCTTGGATTCCTACACAGAAATGGAAGAAGTTTGATGCTAAATCTTCAAAAGGATATGTGGTTGGTTATGATGATTGTGGATATTGTGCTTATTTTCCTCAAAAAAAGGTGCGTGTGTGTTTGCAGAGGTGTAAACTTCAATTGCAAGCCATTACAGAAACCTCTTATCAGTACTCAAAAGTCTAAAAGGGTTGTTGAAATATCAGCTGTAGATAAGAATTTTGGAGACTGAGCATGAAGGTGTTGATTTTGAAGAGGACTGCATGAACCAAGATGTTGCTACAAGTGATGAAAGTGTTAACAACCAGTCATATGACACTGAGGGAGAAGTTGGAAGTAACTTGGCAGCGAGAAATGAGGAGAGAGGAAGCCACAATTTACGTGAATGGTGAAATTTGAAGAAACCATCTTGTTACTGTGGAGATTCAGTTCATCAACCAAGAATTATGTTTCTTTATGAGACACCAAGAAGCTATAAGAAGCATTGTAGTCAGAGAATTCTGACGAATGGAAGAATGCAATGGAGGAAGAGATGGATGCCCTAAAGAAAAATGGAACATGGGAATTAGCTTACAAAATTAAACCAAACAATGTGATTGAAAATAGATGGGTCTTTGCTTCAAAATTAAATGCAAACAATGTTGTTGTTAGATATAAGGCTTGACTGGTAGTAAGAGGATATAATCAATGATTATGTTGACACGTTTAGCCCTGGTGCAAGGTTAGAGATAATGAGTGTTGCAATTAAACATGATTGGTGTATAAGGCAATTTGATGTGAGGACAGCATTTCTCAATGTTATTTTGAAGGAATGAATCTACATGAGTCAACCAGAGGGATTTAATGATGGTACAAGATGGGTGTGTAAGTTACTGAAGAGTCTATATGGTTTAAAACAAGCCTCAAAATGCTGGTATGAATGTCTTGTTGGGTTCCTTACTGAATGTATCTTACAGGAGAGCAGTTTGGATCCATGTATGTTTTATGGTGAAAACCTGGTATTATTGTTTTATGTTGATGATGGATTGGCTATGAGCTCTACTGATGCCACAGCTAAGTTCATTGAACAGTTGGGTAAACGTTTTCAAATCAGTGTAGAAAAAGATGATTACTTCTTATGAAGAGGTTTGACAGCTGTATTCAAATAAATCAGTCTGCATATGTGAAGAGGATTTTGGAGAAATACAATATGATGGATGCAAAACCATTGTCTTTACCCATTAAACCAAGATGGATACCAGGTGAGTCACCTCCTTTTAATAATACTAGACTGTATCGAGAAATGGTTGGAAGTTTGATGTATTTAACACAAGGCACAAGACCAGATTTATCATATGCTGTTAATGTTGCCTCAAGAGTTCAAGACTCACCTACTCAGGTGCACTCTGCGTATCGTAAATCAACAATTACAGATGGCATTAAGTTTACGGAGGATAAAGACTGTACTATTGAAGCCTATAGTGATGCTGACCATGGTGGGGACAGAGGCACTAGACGATCAACAAGTGGCATCCTGCTCAAGTTCCATGGGGGGCCAATTGTGTGGGAAAGTAAATTATAGCAGTGTGTTGCTCTTTTTTCAGTGGAGGCAGAATACGTGGCTGCAAGTGAAGCTTGCAAATCACTTGTATGGTTAGACCAACTTCTGATAGAAATTGGAGCTGTTGATGAGTCATCAGTTCCTGTTTTACAAATTGATAACCAAAGTGCTATCAAATTTATTAATGGATCAAAGTTTTATGAATGATCAAAACACATAGAGAGAAGGTATAATTACATTCATCAACTGATTAGAGAGAAGAAGATTGAAGTGAATTACACACCAACTGGTGGACAGGCAACAGACATTCTGACAAAATGGGTACCATTTTCAAAGTTACAAATGATGAAGGAACTTGTTGGTGTAGTGCTTACTTCATCATATATATAAAAACACTGTGAGAGAGTGTGAAAGTATTAATGTTTCAATGTTTTTATACGTATGTATTGTTCATATTCTTTGAAGGTTGTCTGTCACGTCTCATAAATTCTTTGGTTCATTTTTGGTGTAGTTGTGATGATCTCTGGCTATGTTTTTAAATGTGCTGTTGGTGTTTCATATCATATTGTCATACTGTATGATGCTTAATAAATGATTTGTTTCTAAAAAAGGCATTTGATGATTTGTCAACACACTCCTTGCTTACTAACACACGATGGCTGCCATTGATTTTTTTAAAACCATACATTTATCTCAGACAGCAACTTAAAATATAAATTTGTTTCCCTTCTTCCTCCTGAAACTAGCTCAGTGTCATACTGTCAGTAGTGTTCACTGAAAAATATGTTTGAAAGCTGAGCTACAATGTTTTGCTTTTTGTTTATATCCCTATAAAGTTCATTGCCACTATATAGAGAGTAGTAGTTACTATCCATTTCATTATTTATATTATTAACATGACTTTGTAGTATATTAATTCAGCACTAAATTGAGTTTTAGTGAACATTACAGACTTACAAGATTCACAATAACTAAAATTCGTATCATCTGAGCGGCAGACTAGCACGTCTTATTATAATTGAAAATGGACTTTATTCTTAGCCCAATCAATGATATGATGGATATCCTTGAAAATTCGTATTAGTACATACCACTGCAACAAAATGTTTAATAAATTTTTAAATACATACATTTCTCATGTTGTTATAGGCCACCAATTACACAACCCTCAGCTGTTAGATGTCATTAAAGTGCATAGGAACTGTGAAGTCCCAGAAAGCAGAAACAAAAGTTAAGGCTATTGTATAGAAAAGTAACTGTTACAGTAGTTCTGAGTGTCATTCTACGGCTGACAAAACAAACCTGCTTGCAAGGAAAATGGCTAAGAGGCACAAAGGGCATCACCGGCATGTACAGCTATGTTGCAGTTAGTGGCAACACTTTCTTCCCATTAATGCTCATGTTCTGTTATAGCGGCAATGTATTATCGTACCAGTGAGACATACTATGCACAACTTTGGAAATTAATACCAAATGCTTCCTCTGATGAGGTATGGAGTAAGTCAGCATCTGGAAATATGGCTCATTTCTGCAAGACTCTCTCACGTATCCAGCACTAGGTCTGGAGTCTGGTATCAGCCAGTGACACTTCATTTTGGCCCAGAAATTCTAAGTGGGATTCAAGACCAGAACTTGAACAAGCCAGTCAATCAGGTCGATGTCAGCCTATTGTGAAAACCATTGCTGAATGATTCAACTTGTGTGAAATGGTGAGTGGTCCTGCTGGAGCTGGATCACTTCACTGGGACAGCAAACTGAAACTAATATACTGGATGAGTGCCAGGACACTATCTCTCATGGCTGAGACATCCTGGAAGTATGTGACTGGTTGTCATATACTCGTCTGTGGTGCAGTGTGTTATGTTCAACATACCTTGCTATATTCATGTTGTGCTTGCAATATGTCAACAAATGTGTAAAAATAATTACTTTCATGGAAATCCAGATACACAATCACTGCCATGCATCTACTACACAACTATTCAGCTCTGCTCTTTAATTGTATATTCGAGGCAGAAACATCTTGGCATTTCAAAACATTGTTGTAGTGCATACATAAAACAATGAGCACTAATTATATGCAATCACAGAAAATCAAAAAGGTCTATAAGTAAAATTGTAACAATTAGAATGGGACAAATACTAAGCAAAAAATGTGTTAAATGTGGTGCTGCCACCATTGCCAGTGTATGTTGTGTTCCCACTGGTGTGAGCCTTAGACAACTGAAGACATCCGAGCTTATCAAGACATGCAAGCAGTTTTGTTTTGTTGACTGTACAGTGCAAAAATTCCAGACTTTGGGAGTGTGTGGAACCATCTTGAAGAAAAGAGACAGTGTTTTATTGTTGCAAGTCACTTGAGCACCATGAATACTATTTCTTGCTAAACACTCTATTAATAGCCTAGGGAGTAAAAGTCACATTGGATGAGTGTTTTCATGCTGCATAAATATTACTGAACTAAAATTCTGTTTTTTTTTTCTATCCTAATTACAGAGATATGAATCATTTGTACCGTTAATTATAATGATGTGGAATGAGTCAATTTTACATTCACATTACACGTAAATATGACTACATGATGACCATTTCCGAGTATTTTTTTTTTTAAATTGCAAATATGAATTAGTAATTTCTGTGCACCACCTTTCAGATACCAACAAAACAGAAATTCTTTTACGGAACAGAGTTGTCAAACAGAAACTTTTTCAGTCTATTTTCAGATCTAACTTCGCTGTTTCTCAGACATTTTATATTACTGGGAAAGTGTCAAAATTTTTTGCGGCAGCATACAGCACTCCTTTTTGTGCTAAAGACAACTTGTATGTGGAATAATGACTGTAATTTTTTTCTTCTGCCATTGTAAATATGGATAGCATTCTTTCTTTTGAACTGCAGTGGGTCATTTGCAACAAACTTCATGAAGGAATTAACATACTGTGAAACAGTAGTCAAAATACCTAAGGTTGAGCATGCCATGTTATTCTTACAGCACATTTGTGGGGAATGTAGACTTTCTTTTTTAAAGGTGAGTTACCCTAGAACATTCCATATGACATTGAATGAAAATTGTAAAATGTGTGAACTTACTGATTTCTCTCTCCCCAAGATGTTTAATGTTTCAAAGTGCAATTGAGGGTAAACAAAATTATTTTAAGAAGAAGAAGAAGAGGAGGAGATTAATGCCCCATCACCAACGAGTTTATTAGAGATGGAGCACAAACTTGGATTAAGGAAGGAAATTGGCCATGCCATTTTGAAGGAACCATCCCAGCACTTGCCTGAAGCAATTTAGGGAAATCACAGAAAACCTCAATCAGGATGGCCAGACACGTGTTTGAACCGTCATTCTCCCGAATGGGAGTCCAGTGTGCTAACCACTGGACCACCTCACTCAGTATTATTTTAAGAGTCCCAAATATTTTTTTCCCTCCAATTCAGTTCTCATCAATATGGAGACCATAAAATTTTGAAGGTTCCATCCTGATTATTTTCTCACCATGTGTTATGCTTATTATTGATATAGTACATCTAGACATGCAGAACTGAATAAGTTGTATATATTTCAATTTTAGAGTTAGAACATTTGTAGAAAACCGCTCTATAATACTTTTAAGGACATTATTTACCAGTTTTTCTGTTGCTGTATGGATGTCTGGATTGATTACAATACTAGTGCCATCTGCAAAAAGAACTAATTCTGCTTGTTGTGTAGATGGAAGACCTGCCTGTTAGCCTCATGTTAGCACACTGTTCCTGGGATTTAGGGAGGTGTGCTGGCCTCAGATCAAATCTGTCCGGTGGATTAATGATGAGGGCTGGTGCACTTGCCAGGCTGGATGTGGTTTTTAGGTGGTTTCCCCACATCCGACTACCGGACTAGTGGGGTAGCACCCATGTTGCGCCTCAGTTACACAATTCGCAAACACTTTCAAAATGTTCTCACATTTTCATAATGGATAAGACTAAACACTGACATATGAGGTACTCAAATTCTGTCTTTCGAGAGAGTGCTGTAAGAATAACATGCGGTGCTCAACCACAGTCACTACACAGGAAGGCATCTGGCATCCTCTACCACTGATACTGCAAATCCTGATGAATGTCGATCCTATGAGGATATGGGATAAGGCCAGGAAAAAGAAGAAGAAAGAGAAGGACAATAAACAGTATTTTAAACGGAAGGTTATTTAAATATATGAGAAACAACATGGATGTAAGATTGAGCCTTATGTAACTCCATAAAAGATTTCTCTCAGTTAGAAGTACCTCCCCTGCTTACACTGGATGAAAGAACAACTTTCTGCATTGTTTTGGTTAATACCACAGTTTATCTTGGTGAATATTGTGATTCACACTGTCAAATGCCTTAGATAGGTCATAGAAAATATCTGCCAGTGCTATTTTGTTATTTAATGCTTGTACAATATGTAAACAGCATTCACAGCTTAGCAGCTCTTCTGAAATCCAAACTGATTTACTGAGTATATTATTTTTGCTAAGGACGGTTACTATTGTAGACTACACTACCTTCTCAAAAAAATTGAAAATGATGTTATTAGTGAAATTGGGTGGTAGTTATTAACATATCTCCCATCAGCTTTCTTATAGAGTTGTTTAATATTGGCATATTTCAATCTCTCTGGAAAAATCCCTTTGTTAGTGATGCATTACTTGTATATATTTCACAAACTACGGCTCTTATTGTATGGCAACAAGTCTTTAGTTCTATGCTGGAAATACCATCAAATCCAGATGAACTATTTTTTGGAAGAGAATATAATTCACTTAATTCCAGAAAAAGTGGGTGAGACACTCGTATTGAATTTTATATGAGCTGCTTTTTCAACATTTTGCTATAATTTCTCTCTTGAGCTCTTTTTCCATATATTTCAAACTACACTCCTGGAAATTGAAATAAGAACACCGTGAATTCATTGTCCCAGGAAGGGGAAACTTTATTGACACATTCCTGGGGTCAGATACATCACATGATCACACTGACAGAACCACAGGCACATAGACACAGGCAACAGAGCATGCACAATGTCGGCACTAGTACAGTGTATATCCACCTTTCGCAGCAATGCAGGCTGCTATTCTCCCATGGAGACGATCGTAGAGATGCTGGATGTAGTCCTGTGGAACGGCTTGCCATGCCATTTCCACCTGGCGCCTCAGTTGGACCAGCGTTCGTGCTGGACGTGCAGACCGCGTGAGACGACGCTTCATCTAGTCCCAAACATGCTCAATGGGGGACAGATCCGGAGATCTTGCTGGCCAGGGTAGTTGACTTACACCTTCTAGAGCACGTTGGGTGGCACGGGATACATGCGGACGTGCATTGTCCTGTTGGAACAGCAAGTTCCCTTGCCGGTCTAGGAATGGTAGAACGATGGGTTCGATGACGGTTTGGATGTACCGTGCACTATTCAGTGTCCCCTCGACGATCACCAGTGGTGTACGGCCAGTGTAGGAGATCGCTCCCCACACCATGATGCCGGGTGTTGGCCCTGTGTGCCTCGGTCGTATGCAGTCCTGATTGTGGCGCTCACCTGAACGGCGCCAAACACGCATACGACCATCATTGGCACCAAGGCAGAAGCGACTCTCATCGCTGAAGACGACACGTCTCCATTCGTCCCTCCATTCACGCCTGTCGCGACACCACTGGAGGCGGGCTGCACGATGTTGGGGCGTGAGCGGAAGACGGCCTAACGGTGTGCGGGACCGTAGCCCAGCTTCATGGAGACGGTTGCGAATGGTCCTCGCCGATACCCCAGGAGCAACAGTGTCCCTAATTTGCTGGGAAGTGGCGGTGCGGTCCCCTACGGCACTGCGTAGGATCCTACGGTCTTGGCGTGCATCCGTGCGTCGCTGCGGTCCGGTCCCAGGTCGACGGGCACGTGCACCTTCCGCCGACCACTGGCGACAACATCGATGTACTGTGGAGACCTCACGCCCCACGTGTTGAGCAATTCGGCGGTACGTCCACCTGGCCTCCCGCATGCCCACTATACGCCCTCGCTCAAAGTCCGTCAACTGCACATACGGTTCACGTCCACGCTGTCGCGGCATGCTACCAGTGTTAAAGACTGCGATGGAGCTCCGTATGCCACGGCAAACTGGCTGACACTGACGGCGGCGGTGCACAAATGCTGCGCAGCTAGCGCCATTCGACGGCCAACACCGCGGTTCCTGGTGTGTCCGCTGTGCCGTGCGTGTGATCATTGCTTATACAGCCCTCTCGCAGTGTCCGGAGCAAGTATGGTGGGTCTGACACACCGGTGTCAATGTGTTCTTTTTTCCATTTCCAGGAGTGTATGTTTAAGAAGTGATTTTGAAGATACCTACTACTTTCAACTGATCACTTATAGCCCTTTGTATAACATACCAAGTCCTATCTGTGTACTGAGATTCTGTTTTGTTGAGTGCAACTTTCAAAGCCGTGTGTGCACAGTGAGTGCAGGCAGAGTTGCACCACTAGTCAGCCGGCAGCAGTGCCATAGCTGGCAGTGCTGGGCACTAGCTCACTTCCAGCAAAGGCAGTATGGCGGGCCAGGCATGACATCAGTGTCTGGAAACCATTGAGTATTTCAAATTGTACACATTTGCAGTGGGAACCATTATGAGCACAGGAGAGCACCAGGTCTCAAACAAAATTAAGCTACGAGAGACTTTTAATTGGCAAATTAATAAACACAGGTATGCTGACAGCATGGCAGTAACTGTTGGCAGCAATTACTTTTCATCCCACACACCATTTAGATGTCAAGCTGTATTATTTTATTTTTTATGTTAAATTTGCATAGTTCTGCCCATCATTTAAATTTCATTGAGGAGGCATGAAGTCTGTTAACAGCAATGGGAAAAGAGAAGACATAATCCCATACAAATTATGTACCATTCATAATTGTACCATTAATCGTAAACGTACCGAGAGAATAAACACGTCTAATCATTGCAAGCACAAATTGTAAATATTTAAACTTTGACTTGAAGCCAAAGTATAGCATCTAAAAATTATTATTAATTATGTTTATAGTATGAAATTTTAGCCTGCAGCTAATGGTGCAAACAGAATTGAATCAAACCTGTGTATCAAAAGTCGTATAAAAGGACTGATGATCATATGAGGCCCTTATGTGACATCTCAACTTGTACACTTTTTGTGGGTGAGGGTGCCGATGCTTGAAGAGGGGCTAAAGTTTTCTGGATGATGGTGATTTTGGTTTGTGGGGGCACTCAACAGTGTGGTTATCACTGCCTGTACAAATTTCCAATCTTTTCACAGTCCATTCTCACCATTTTCCCGAATGATGAGGACAACACAAACACCCAGTCCCCGGGTGTCCCTGACCTGGCCAGGAATCGAAACCAGGACCCTGCGATCCAGAAGCAGCAATGTTAACCACTAGATCTTGAGCTGTGGACAATTTTCTGGAGGGAATGACTGCATCGTTGGAGGGTTGATGGCCACGTTCCTCAAGGTCACTCAGTACAGGGAGGCAGCAGACACAGTGACGGAGGTAGTGCCTGCTTGGGTGTGAATGATGGTACAGTTGCATTCGTTAGGTGTTTGAAATAGTTCGCATTCTGTGGAATTTAGAAATATTCCCATAATGTTCAGGCTATGATTATTTTGTACAGAGTTGGACTTAGTCTCAGATAGAGTTTGGGCATTTTATTTAAATGTCATAATTAATTGGCATTTAGGACAGTGAATTGTTGCGTCGATTGACCAGTTTATTGTTGAGGATAGTTCAGTAATTTTATAGCTGTGAACAGTCTTTATATAGGGAGTTGCTGACCACTATATTGGGGGCTCGAGCCATTTCATTACTTTAGGCTAACAACTTGGGTTGATCACCAGTCAAATGTTTAGTGAGTGATTATTGGGACAGCAAATTATTTTGCTAAAACTTAATCATTGGCAGTTGGGTATGTGATTTTTTTTAGTGCCACCAATGTCCAACGTAGTAGGTGTCAGAGTTCCGACTAGTCATCAGTAACTATTTTACTGTTAATGTAAAGTGACTGAATTTTAGGAAGAAGAGGTCTGCCCCTAGACTAACACAGAGAGCCAGTGATTTACAAGGTTTAGCAGCTTGTACCCTCCATTTAAATCAATAATGATGTTATCCTGTTCTATGACCTATTGTCCTGTCATGTTTCATTATATTTCGTATACTGTGTGCATGTTCCTCGATTTTTTAATAATCTTCCTTAATAATTTTGGCTACTTTTTGTATTTTTCAAATAATGCAGGATCTTTACTTGTTCTTACCAACAGATATAATTCCCTTTTCTTTTCACAAGATGCTTTAATCCCTCTTGTACAGGTGTGATCAAAGTTTCTTCTTGTTTTGAGCTCTATGAAAGAAAATAGTGTCAATTAGAGTCCTATTGTCTTTTCCACACTTTTTGAAAAGTTAGTTACTGAGATCAAAGGCTGCCAGACAATTTTTCCTATCAGAATCATTTAGAAACTCTACATTAAAACCACCATGGACTATTAACTGCTTGTTGATGTCAGACAGATAGCACAGTAAGGAATCCATATGCCCCATAAATAGGACAAAATTTCCCATGGGATGTACACATTTGTAACAGAAATGAACTGTTTTTTTCAGTAGTAATTTACATACACAGACCTCTATAAACTCTAGTTGGTTCAACATTTTTGAACTTGTGTTCTGTCTTAACACTTCCAGTCCCTCTGGCTACAATTTGTACATTAACTTTTGTTTTATCTTTGCTGCAACACAAGTGTTTTTTCCCCAGTGGAAATCTAGGTATACATTTGTGGATGTTCAACCTATAACCTTGCGCAAGTGCTGTCAACTGTTGGGCATCACTCTGAAAATATCAGCAAGTCAACGCAGCAGTGCTCAAGACGCTCGTGACCACAAGAATACATAGATGTGTTTGGTTTTGCTATATTCTACTGTACAATTGAATATTGTTATTGTTATTTTGCATGGTAATAATTGAATGATTATGTTACTATTAACTATAATAAAGAAGTTTTCGTAACTAATTATTTCAGTCCATAAAATGAAGCCATGTTTAACATTTAGAGAATATGGTTTGAAAATAAATACATATTTTTGAAGAAATCTTGCATCTAAAATCTTTAAAAATATCACCTGAGAGAATTACCACTAAAATTTTTTTCTTCCCCCCCCCCCCCCCCCCCAAAAAAAAAGGCCAGGTCTCTTAGAGTTAATATATAAGGAGCAGTTAAAAAAAATAAGACAGATGAAAGAAATTGTCCAAGTGCAAGCAAGACTTACGCACTGAAGGTTCCATGCAAACACAATTATGTATAGAGAAAGTTCATCCATCATGAGTTTGAGAATCTTGACGATTTTTGGCTGTTATCAATATCGATACTGCCAAGACATCAGTCCCGAGAATTCTAAGGCGATGTTAAAATCTCTGCAGTAGTTCCTGAGACTATCCTGGACATACAAAAGAAGTGAGCTAGGAACTTGGGTTAATAAATACAGAAACAGAAAATTTAATAATCTTTTTATTTACCTACTAAACTGTGACTGCAACTTACATTTTATGTTTGCATGCAGTAATATTTGTCCATTACACTTTTGACAGATGATGAATGCAACGTAAGATCTAATAGTAAAAAGGTATTTTTGTGCGATGTAATTACAAATTAACAATTTTTGGATTTTTCCTTTCTCTTTTACTGTGAAACTTTGCATCTTGACAAATTTCATGATTCCAGGTCAACGGAAAGTACCTTATAGGTTTTGAGGAGGAAGTTTGTGCTTATCAAAATATGGGACATAAATAGCTAGATCTCTAGCTTAATTTCTTTTACACCACCAACATATGACAGACCTTGGTATGTGAAAAAATTTCAGCTTGATACACCTACCCTTTTCTGAGAAAAAGGTTTTTTAACAGTCAGGCAGGCAGGCAGGTAACAAACCAATCCTGTGTTTTTACTGATCGAGGCACACGGCTTGGAACACTGAAAAAATAAGTAAAGTGTTTATTTTTCAAAAATAATAACCATAACTGTTAATACATTTATCCCACTTTGAGACAAGATGGTCAGTGCCTTGATGGAAAAATTTTTTTCATTGCTTACAGAATCATGACTATTCAGGTGTGCACCACATTTTGCGTAGCTAATTGATGGCCATATATGTCTTTCTTTAGGGCTCTAAAAATATGGAAATCACCTCTGGAGAGAAATCGGAACTGTATGGAGGATGTGCAAGAGCTTCCCAACAAAACTTCTGCAGTGTAATCAAAACAACGGGCACAGCAGTTCTGGGAAAGTCATGCCGACCTTTTTCTTTGACTGCAAGGGCCTGCTGCTCATTGAACTTTTGGAACTCAGAACCACATCAACACAAGGCAGTGCAAAAATTGTGGTGTGCCATCAAGCCCGAACATCAAGTTATGTTGACGGTCAGCATAATTCTGTTGCAGGATAATGCTCGCCTACGTGTAACTAAGGTTGTTTTGACTATGCTGCAAAATGTTTGTTGGGAAGCCCTTATACAACCACCATACAGTCCTCATTGCTCCCTATGCAAGTTTCATAGTTTTTTAGCCCTGAAGAAAGACATTAATCGCCGTTGATTCGCTTCAGACAAAGAGGTGAACGCCTGGGTACAATCATGGTGCCACAGGGAGCCACAAACATTTTTCCATAAAGGCACTGAGCATCTTGTCTCACAGTGGTTTAAATGTATTAACAGTTATGGTGATTACTTTTGAAACAAGAAGCAATTTACCTACTTTTCTGTCTATGTCATTTTCATCTGCCTGTCTCTTTTGTAACAACTGCTCCATCCCATATTAGTTCCACATGAGTAAGATGTAATCTTTTACATTTAACTTATTTAACCTCGGGGTTATGTGGTGTTCAAATAGGTACAAGATATCAGTCTTTTGAAAGTGCATAGGGCACTTTCCAGACAAGAAATCCTACCTTATCACTCAGTCTTCCGATTCTGATTAAATAAGCTAACCTTACTTTCCTGCACATTCTAAAGCATTTTGGGGGGCTCTCCTGTTATTTTAACTTTTTTGACAATGGTGTGTGTGGCAGAGGCATGCACTGAGCCTGCGCAGCCCACACAGGACCATAGCCGTGAATGCTGGGTGAGACTGTACTCGTGTTGCCCAGTCAAGCTGCACCGAGGCCCACCAGGCTGTGCAATGCCCCGTCAGAACCCGAGTTCAAGTGGGTGTCCATGCAGGTTGGCTGCTCGTGAAGAGCACTCCTACTAGGCAACACACTGTTGCATCTCTGTGGCCCATTTGCAAGCAGTTGTTTTTACATCACACAGTATTTATCGACACATTACTACACCTCTGGTCTTATATTAAAATAACTGATGGCTGTAGCATCAGCAACAAGATGTTAATTCAAATCTCCACCACTGCTTGTAATTATTAGATCAATTTATTGTTAGGTGCATGTGAAAAATGTTTGTTGTACTTTACGATGCAGTGAAAATAGTCAATTTTATTAATGTTCGTTCTACCATCCTATCGATTAGTGAATTTTTGTAACACTAACCTAGGTATTTGACTAACACAGATGTTAGATGGTTATGTCACAGCAGAACTTTTCTCATATTGTAAGACATTTATCTTTTTCTCACCGGGTACACCTTTCCCTAGGCAAGTCTGGCTTCTGACTGTAGCTTATTTCACAGAAATTTTGTTAAAAATTCAACAGTTGAAATTTGTTACTTCACAGACCAAACACAAACCTGTGTAATGTGCAAGGCTGTATGAATCATTCATTAAAATCCTTGCAGTTTGGGAAATCTGCCTAAATTTCAATCAAATTGAGTGCTTCAATACCCTTCATAATTTCCTAGTAGAAATTCATCTTACTTCAGACAAAAATATCAAGAATAAAATTAAGAAACATCTGAAGGTACTTGCAAAAATGTCAAACATTATTTACCTGCTCTGTCTAGTAATAACAACTAGATACAAGATCACTTGGAAAAGACAATAATTTTGGAATCCACATGAAGTGTAAATTTAAACGAGCAGCTACTTGAAACTTCCAGGGTCTAAGTTTCAGAAAATAAATATTAGTCACTGATAAGTTTCTGGCTAAGCTTAAAGATGGAGTTTCCAATGCTATAAAATAAAGCGGTAACAAGAGTATTACCTGTCTCATCCACATAACAGTGCAGAAAGGCTTTTCCTTCTTACAAGTGTATAAAAAATAAATCCAGAAACAAGCTTCACAGCGAAAGTAATTTGAAACTGTCTTTACCATATGTTATACCTGATTTCAAAGTTATGTCATGTACAAAGCAGGCAGATCCTCCACAGTGAATTCTGAGGAAGGGTTGAGCCAGCCAGTTCCATAATGAAAACTTTTAAATTCACAGAAAAGTGTAAAATACATTAATGTTGCATACTGGACCTACCCATTGTGCAAAAGCTTCACCAGCCCTTTGGATGTGGTGCAGGTGAAATGTAAAGTGTTATAAAAGCATTGGGGCTATTAAACCATTTGTGCCCCGATACCAAACAAGCTGCGGGCCTCGACAGCACATTGCGGCTTGCGCACTCTGTTGCTGGTACAGTTGAGCTCCACTACCCTCAATGTGGGCAACAGGAGGGAGCGGTCTGCTGCATCTGGGCTCGGGCAGGTAAATGTGGCACGATGTATGGCTCTGGTGTGTAGTCCTGACAACATAAGATAGATATCCCTCGACACAAGTAACCACAGGGATCTTACTTTGGTTGACGGTGGCCACCTACATTTCCTGCAGAAGCTCAGCCAATCTTTCTTTCCCTTTCTTACTCAGGAGTAGGCCATGATTAGTACATCCTCATCTCTCAATTGCAGCAACAGGCACTGCACTCATCTGAGATTTCATTTCAGTCAACAGCAGCTCAAAGCAGTGTAAACCCAGGACTGACATGGTGTTGTAGGACATCCACAAAACTCACTCTTGTGTGTGAAGTTGATACTCCTATTCCATTCAGGTCACCCCTAATGCTATAATTTCTGTCTTTTAGCCAGGCTGTCTTCTGCTCCACCTAATATGATCAAC
This sequence comes from Schistocerca piceifrons, assembly GCF_021461385.2. Lineage (NCBI taxonomy): Eukaryota > Metazoa > Arthropoda > Insecta > Orthoptera > Acrididae > Schistocerca > Schistocerca piceifrons. The sequence goes on along the minus strand of NC_060140.1, from coordinate 434,492,872 downwards.
TGAGCCTCTTTGTCAAGATACTTACAATTCACTATTTCCCCTGTCACCCGGTTAAGACTAGCACTTGGCTTCAAAATATGGGGTGATCATAATTAAACTTTTGCTATTTGCGCCAGTGTAGATGGAAAACTACTTACCATATAGGAATTGTTGTTCGTTTGTTTTGTTTTAGGGTGCAAAAAACAACTGAGGTCATACACACCCAAGTCAAAACTATAGAACACAGACACAGTGACAAGGGAAACGACTTAATGGAAAGAATAGGAGACATCTAAACAAGGCACGTGGAAAAAGGGCTAAAAAAACACCATAAAAATGGAGATCCAAAACTAAAAATTAAATGGCCTTCTCATATTGCTTTGGCAGATAAAAAGTAAAACTCGGGTGAGAGCCCATGCTTCATTTGCTAAAACAGTTGATAAATCAGATGGCAAACCCAAGATGGAACGTAAATTAGTAAAAAAAGGGCATTCCAGCAGGTAGTGGCGGACAGTTAAAATTTGAGTGCAATGTGTACAAAGTGGTGGGGCAGTGCCATTTAGCAAATGACGGTGGCTAAAAAGTCAGTGCCCAGTATGCAGCAGAGTTAAAATAATCTCCTCCCAGCGGGAGTGCCAAGAGGGGGTCGTCCAAGGTGCCTGGAGAGGCTTAATAAGCTGAAGCTTATTCCCATGAAAGGAGGACCATAGGCGATGCCAAAGGGACACAACTGCCTGACAGATGGCAGTGCAGAGATCATCGTAGGGAATAGAGGTACTCATGGGCTGAGAAAAGAGAACTGCAGCCTTGGCAGCAGCCTCGTTTCCTGGCAGACTGACATGACCAGTGACCCACAGAAACATGACATCGGCTCCACCAAGACTGAGCAAATGACAGTTTTCCTGGACCCGCTGCACTAAGGGATGAGCAGTGTACAGCGCACAGAGACTTTGGAGGGCGCTGAGTGAGTCTGAGCGGAGGACACAATTGGGAAGGCTGTGTCGCTGGATGTACTCCATGGCCTGATACAAGGTGAAAAGCGCGGCTGTAAATACTGAGTAGTGCACCTGAAGCCGATATCGAAAGACACGAGTGCCTAGGATGAATGCACACCCAACCCCATGGTCAGTCTGACAGCCATCAGTGTACACAAAAGTACTATCTCTAAGTTCCATGCGAAGGTTGTGAAACTAGACGTGATAGACTGAGGCTGGAGTAGTGTCCTTAGGAAGTGAATGAAGGCCAAGGTTAACATGCACCTCTGCGCGAAGCCAAGGTGGTGAAGGGTTCACACCCACGGGGAAAGTTGCAGGTAGCAAGAAGTTAAGCTGCCGTAGCAAGTGGCAAAAGTGGATGCCAGGAGGTAACAGGGAAGAGGGACTAGCCCCATACTGATGATCTAAGGAATCATCAAAGAAGGAGGCATAGGAAGGGCAGCCACACACAGCAGACAAACAACATGCGTACCTGCTGAGGAGAAAGTCACGGCCTTAGGACAGTGGTAGTTCAGCAGCTTCAGCATACAGACTCTCAACCGGGCTGGTGTAAAAGGCACCCGTGGCCAAACAGATGCCAATGGTGGACAGTGTTGCGATGGCATAAAAGGGATGGGTGTGCAGATGCATAAACAAAGCACCCATAGTCGAGTTTCGAATGGACAAGGGACCAGTACAAACGGAGGAGGGTGGTTCGATTGGCACCCCAATAAGTACCACTGAGGACATGGAGTACATTGAGGGACTGTGTACAGCGGGCTCCCAGGTAAGAGACATGGGAGGACCAAGAGAGTTTCCTACCAAGCATGAGACCCAAAAATTTCGTAGCATCAATGAATGGAAGGGCAACAGGCCCAAGACTTAGAGATGGCGGGAGAAACCATTTGCGCAGCCAGAAATTCATACAGACGGTTTTGTCATTGGCAATGCTCCAGGAGTGAAGACAGTCAAGACAGCACTGAAGACACCGCTCAGTGAGACAGGTCCATGGAGAACTGAAATAGATGGCAAAATCATCAACAAAAAGGGAGCCTGATATGCCAGGCGGAAGACAGGCCATGATAGGGTTAAAGGTGATAGCAAAGAGGAAGAAGCTCAGGAGGTAACCCTGAGGCACACCATTTTCCTGAATAAAGGTGTCCAACAAAGCAGAACCCACTCGCACCTTGAAAACACGGTCTTGTAAGGCTGGAAATGGGGGAATGGATCTTGGTTCTGGAGAGCTGTTGGAGATTGGCCCACACAACAGAGGAAGGTGTGGAACTGGTAAAAGAACTAGTGAACGAAATCCAACTAGCTCTTTTGCTATCCCGAAGAACTCGACGACACTTTTCATGCATCTGTTTATAATAAATGCAGTTTTCCAGCGTAGGGTGGTGGTTAAAAACGCAGAGAGCACATCTCCGTGCGCAAATTGCATCATGGTATGCCTCAGTCCACTGAGGGACTGGGACATGACATGGTAAAGAGGAAGTGTGAGGAATAGAATGTTATGCAGCAGTGAGGATAACGTTTGTGAGATAGTCGTCCACTTGGTCATCACAACTGGGGAAATCTTGTTCTGCGAAGGTCGCCAGGCAGTAGTAAAGCTGCCAGTCGGCCTTAGTAAGCTGCCATTTGGGCATGCATGTGGATGGGGTAGGAGTCGGCAGATGGAGAGCACACGGGAAGTGGTCGTTCGAGTAGGTGTCAGAAAGAACTCAAGACTAGGGGCAGGCTGGGCAGTGCACAAGGATAGGTCCAAATGGGTATAGGTGTGTGAGGAGTCAGAGAGGAAAGTGGGTGCACCAGTGTTGAGGCAGAAGAGGTTGAGTTGGTTAAAATGTCGGCCAAGAGGGCACCTCTCTGGCAGGCCCTGGGAGAACCCCAAAGGGGATGATGTGCATTAAAGTCACCAAGTAGCAAAAACGGTGGAGGTAGCTGCCCAATAAGCTGAAAAAAGTCAGCCTGGTGACATAGAAGGACAGAGGTTCATAAATGGTACAGAGGGAGAAAGTCAGGTGGGGAAGGAAGAGGTGAATGGCAACAGCTTGAAGACGGGTAGTCAAGGAGATGGGTTGACTATGAAGGTCATTCCGTACAAGCAGCATGATGCTCCCATGAGATGGGATGCCGACCTCAGGAGGTCAAAACGAATTGGTAAGTAATGTGGAAGCTCAAAGCGGTCTTGAGGGCACAATTTCGTTTCCTGAAGGCAAAGTACAAGGGGATGCTGCGATGCTAGAAGCAGCCGTAAATCCTCTTTGTGGGACCGAAGGCCGCAGACATTCCACTGGAGGATAGTCACGAGGAGGAAGAGATGTAGGGGTGTCAACTTGGTGTCCATGGAGGGACAGCCGGTGGAGAGTCGCTACTACGGGGCACAGGAAACAGGAGTATCCTGCTCCATGGGGTCCACACAAGCATCGGCATGCTTGTGCGGTTGGTCGGTGGAGTCCAATGCCAAAAAACGGTTGGTGGTGCGTGGGCGAAGCGATCACGTGACGACACCGTTGAGCAGTATCTTTTGAGTTGGTGAATGGGAAGACTGTTTATCTTTAGTGGACTTCTTCGTACCCTTCTGCTTAGAGGAAGACTTGGGTGTTGGTTGGCTGGAGGGACGGAGGAAGTCTTCCTGGGAGTACGCCTTCTGGCCTTTTCTGCCTGCTGGTTGTGTAGTGGGTAGCTTTGCCTCATAAACGAGAGTTTGACAGTTTGTTGTACAGCAGGATGGGGGGACGGTGACGCTATCTTTTACTGGGTAAGGCACTTTTTCCTTTACCTGAATCTCTTGAACAGTCCACTCGTCAAGATACAATGTGACAATCCCGGGAGGAGGCGGCATGGTTGCCACTGCAGTTGATACAGTGGGGAGGAGGAGGCAGACATTCGTGTGTATCCCTCCCACAGGTTACGCCTTTGGTTGGGTGTCGACAAGATGTTCTAGTGTGATTGAACTGATGATACTGGTAACAGCGCATCGGATTCAAAATGCACAGCCGGACTGTGATGATTTCGTAGCCTGCTTTAATCTTGGACGGCAGCACCACCCTATCAAAGGTGAGGAACAGAGTACAGACAAGGAAGAATCAACCTATTTCATGACACGATGAACGGCAATGACACCCTGATCGTAGAGGTAAGATTGTATTTCAGCCTCTGTCAGACCGTCAAGCAACCCGGTGTAAACTACACCATGGGAAGAATTCAAAGTTCTATGTGCCTCAACACGAACAGGGTAGCCATGGAAAAGCAAGGCAGCAAGAAGTTGTTGTGCTTGAGTATCAAAAGCTGTCTCCAAAAGCAAAGTGCCATTCTGTAAATGAGAGCAGGATTTCACAGGGCCAGCAATGGCATCAACACCTTTCTGAATAATAAATAGATTGACCATGGCAAAGGACTGACCATCTTCAGTACGTGATATAACAAGGAACCGTGGTGCAGCAGGAAGGGTCTTCAAATCAGTAGCCTCATTACATTTTCGTTTCGTCAACGTCGATGGAGAGGATGAGTGACTCATCACAAGGAAATCCTCCATGACTGCCAGCGTCTCCGATGGCATGCTCCTTCCAACTGGGGGCCCCCTACACAAGGGGGCGCACCCACCTTACGTGATTGTTCACACCTCAGGTCACACCTCCCGAACACCTGACGGAGGGACCAATGGGCAATCTGGGAAAGTTACAGCTCAGGCAATCACCCCTCCTTGGGCCTGGCCTGAACTAGGGGGGTACAAGTGAACCCTACCTGTCGACCTAGGGCTGGGAATTATGCGTTACCCAGTCACCTATTACGTGTCAGACGTGTAGGCCGGCCTTCAGGAGTGCACAGGGAGGAAGAAGAAAAAAAAGAGGATCCTCAAATGCCGAAGCGAAGGAACGACAGGAGAAGGGAAACAAAGAAAGGAAAAAAGGAGCCAAAAAGAAAGTTGAGACTGTTTGCAGGTCAGCAACAGAAAGCAGAACATTCCCAATAATACCCCACACATGTTCCACAATGGAGGGGAAAAAGAATAGCAAGAGGATAGACATGCAGCATGGAAGGGAAAAGGTGCTGCAAAGGCTGGGGCCCCATGGTAGCCAAGTAACAACCCGCCAAAGAGTGGCTGCCCCCTGGGGGGGCTATATAGGAATGATGTTCAACAATGTGCACAGGATTTGCATTGTTAGTAGTGTTAGCGCCATGACTTGCTGTAAGGCACCGGTACTGGTACAGTTATATAGGGTTTAAAAAGTAGTATTATTTGCAGACAGTCAACATGGGTCTGGACAAGGGCTTTACTCGTAAAGCTGTTTTACCAAAACAACAATTGTGATGATGCTCTTAGCGAGGATTGTTGCATTAAAGGAATGCGGAGAGGTCTTCTCATGGTTGAAAAACATTGTTTCAAAGTTCTAATTACTTTGAGACGTGGGAGTTGCTCCTGGGAGAAGCTGATGGACAATTGGGCCGCTGTTTGTTGAAGTTACTGTAGCAATGGCTGGGACTGCTGCACCTGTTGTGTGATCTTCAAGCAGTGCATGGTCTGTCACGGCACTTGAACTTTCCATGATGCACCATTTGAAAAGTGCTGCAAACAATTGTGAAATGATGTCTTTAGTGCTGTTCCAGGCTGTTGTGGATGCAGATGGGCATCACTTTCAGCAGTGTTTGTAACTTGGAACACAAATAATATACGCAATTAACAAATGTTACCCTCTCATGTGGAAGTAAAAATGTTTCTTTTAACTGTTTATTTATTGTCTCTTGTCCTTACAAACGGCTCTACAATCACTCATTTTTCCATGGGAGGGGGGGGGGGGGGGGTGTCTCCCAAGTTTAAGTATAACCACCCTGTACTTGTGTCCTGGTTCTCTACTCATAATTTGGCCTGCAACACTATTATGGCTAGCCTACTAGCTATCAGCAAGACTTTTTTCTCAGGTATCTCACTTGTTACCAGTTAGATAGTTTTTTTGCTAGAAGTTTGCTGCACCATACAGCTGAATAAGGTTCTTCTACTTCTGGTAATAAGTAAAACATATTGGTTAGTGTAAGCTCAAATAACTTTAAGCTGAAGTGCTGTTCCATTTCACCTATTACTTGTTACCTTTACCCACGTCCCACAGATTTTTCTGCATTCTTTGAACACTCTACATAATGAACTGGCTGCTTGCTCAACTCTCCATCTAACATTCTGAAATGAGCTGTCTCATATCCTTAAAGGGTGAGCATAGTTTCCACTGCCGATAGTTTGTTGCAAAATATTTTTTGTATCACTTGTTTCCTGTCTTGTATTCAAATTGGTGATATTGTCATTACCTTTCATCTAGTGTAACATGCCTTTCTACGATTCTGTTAACTTGTCTGGAAGATGCCTAAGTTTTTCACACACATTAATAAATATATGTATGTATGCATTGAGTTAACAGTATTATATTACAGTTACAATTAATGTTCACAACCAAATGTGGAAAAACAACATTTACACATCATTTGTCACTTATACAATTCAACAGTGTATTACTAATGAACAAAAGAGGTGGCCTAGCCTCATTATTGCCCCTCCCCCCCAATATCGGCTCTCTCCAATCATCAGTGATACTTAGGAATAAAATGAACTTTATGTCCAGAAAGTATCACCATTGGACCATTATTTAGACACTCCAGTGCTGCTGATGTATAGGTACATCTTCACAGGATCAGATGCAGGTGGTGTGCTGTGCGCATCCTTATTCTTATGGGTAAGTAAATCTGCTGCAGTAAGGCTGGTTTTAACATATCAACCAATGTTAGATGAACTGTGTAAGGGTCTCAATTTTACACTAGCATTTGAATGTTATCTGATGAGTCTTTGCAATAGCATTTGAATGTTATCCAAGGAAACCGTTCTGAAAACTTGTGATCAACTGCATTTAATGCTACCTAGTGGCATTGTGAGCATTTGAATTGGTAAGAAATGTACAGTGTACTCTTGATTATTTACGTGTGGATTCTCTGGTTGGCATATTATTCATGCATAAAATAAAATAAATTTGCAATATTTTTCTCCAGCAAACAGAAATAATCAACCCACCACGTGAAAATAAGTGCCCTTTCTGCTGTTTAAATGACTGGTACATAATAACAGAGTACCGTTGTCCATTGTTATCAGCCAGCCTGTTCCATGTGAATCCAAAACAAACTCAGTTTTCCATGTGAAACACAGACAAACTCAGTTTTATGATGTTAATCAACATGTAACTGTCAGTTAAGAAAGTTAAAAGAAATTTGTAAAAGAGATGATGGAGAAACAAAAGAATGTGTGTTGACATTGAAACAAAAATTTGAATCAACTGAACATTTTGAGAAGGGGGGAACTGCTGCAAAACTATGTGCTGGTTATGGTACTGGAATGCAGACTGTTCAAGGCATTAGACAGAATAAGCATAAAATACACAATATTGTCAGGAAATTTGAAACTAGTTCTGGACCATCTGCACAAAAAGCATGAAAAGATTTACATTTGGTGAACTAGATGCTGCTCTTTTGCAATAGTTTAGCTAAAAACGAGCAGAAGGTGTCATTCTTTCAGGTGTGATGTATGCCTAAGAAGCTAAATTTTTTCATAAAGGTCCTCCAGGGTTAGAGGGAGAATTTAATGCCTTATCTACATGGCTAACCAGATTCAAACAATGTTGCGGAACTCACAAACTTACTGTGCAAGAAGAGCAGCTTAGTTCAAATTCTTTTTCATGTACAAGAAAGTGATTTTCAAGGTTTCAGTGATGAAGAAATAACAACTGTACAAATAATGAATCTGGAAATGGGTTTAAATGGTATTGAAGATGTCAATGGAAATGGAAAAAAAAAGAAACTTGAATGAGTGGCTGAAGACTGATGCATGTGAAACTGTCTTCCAGTGCTTGAGTGATTGCGACATTGTGACTGCTGCTTCACAACAAAACAACGAAGAGGAAAATGAATGTGAAATTGGGGATGAAGACAGTGACATTGTCACTGTACCACTTGCAATGTGTTGCTATTCTTCTGGGTTATAAGGGTCAGAGGGAGTTTCATTACAATGACAATACTGCTGCAAGATAAATTTGAAATGCCATGTGGAAAAGCGTAAACTCCTCTCAGAAGCAGACCAACATCACAGACTGTTTTAAGAAATAAATAGGCTTACAAGTACCTATGCACAGAGCTTGGATATTCTTTTGAACAAAGAACACACGTTTGAAAATACCTCTACAATTCATGCTGCTTCTCCCCCACACTATCCTGAATAATTGAGAGTATACTGTAAATAAGTCGAGCAGAGCTGAATGAGAAATCATCATACTGAAGATACAGGCTGCAAATGAGGACATCCACTGACATAAGCAGCTTTGACAGGGGGAGGGTTGTTATGGCCCTGCACATAGGAGCAAGCATCCTGAAAACAACTGTTTGCAGGCTACTACTGTGATTATCTAAGAAAAGTACTTGAAGGATGGTGAAATCATAAGTAAGCAACAATGTATTGTATGCCCACATCAGAGGCTTGTCTGCTCTGTAAACCAGTATAGACAGTAATCTGTGACACATTACAATGATGGTGCAGGCACAGGTGTTTTAGGGCACACCGTTCAGTACACATTATTGAACATGGGTCTCCACAGCAGACCCCATGGCAGCATCAACTACGATTGCAAGGGGAGGGGCCATTCAGATTGGAACATAAATAAATTGAAGCCTACTACTTGGTCAGATGAATCTTCTGTTGTTACAGAAGGTCAATGGTTGTGACCGATGTGCCATTGTTCAGGGCAAATAGGTGCTTGAGTCATGTACCATGCCATGGATGCAAGCTAGTGGAGCTCTATTATGCTATGGGAAACATTCACTTGGCCTTCCATGGGTGCTTTGGTAGTAATTGAAGGCACCATGACAATTATTGACTAAGTGAACATTACTGCCGACCATCTGCATCCCTTGATGCAGGATGTCTTCCCTGATTGATGGCATGTCCCAGCAAGATAACTGTGTGTGTGTGTGTGTGTGTGTGTGTGTGTGAGAGAGAGAGAGAGAGAGAGAGAGAGAGAGAGAGAGAGAGAGAGAGAATCATGCTACAGTGGTTTGATGTGCTCGGCTGTGAACTTGTGTTGATGTGTGGTCATCAAAGTTGCCTGATTTGGACCTGTTGGAACACATTTGGGATACTATCGGGCACCAGCTCCACAACACAAATGATAGGTCCACAATTTCTGGAAACTGTCTGACCTGTTCATAGACATTTTATGCCACATACCTCTGCAAACCTACCAATGACCTGTCATGCCATGCAAAATCACTGCTGTACTGTGTTCCAATGGTGGACTAACATGCCGTTAAGCAGATGGTCAATGTTTTGAGTCATCAGTGTAAGAATGAATTACACTTTGTATGGCGAAAGGCAGCACTGAAGCTATGTGACAAAAACAAGTAATTTATGACGCCATGGCAACACCAAAGTGTTCCATAGACTCAGTCACAAAATCACATTACATGATTGGTTGTGGTAGGCGTGCAAAGCAGCCACGCCAAGACCACTTTAGTAAATGCTCTGCTTTCACTTACCCACTACCTGGTTACCTGTTGTGAGGCCCATGTACATACCAGTTGTCAAATGTGAGATATACAGGGTGAAAATTATTGAACTAACAAGGGGAGGCCGCCAATTGTGAAATTCAGATTTGATTCATACTGTGCATAATAAAAGCTCATGGCCAGAGGTGTAATGTGGCAAAGCACCAAGATGCACTTCTCAGCCGTTGTCGAGAAAATCGACAGTAAAAAGAAACTGTTGCGGTGAAGTACTTTTGTAATTCAAATGTGTGTATACACACACACACACACAGATATATATATATATATGTTGTTGTTGTGGTCTTCAGTCCTGAGACTGGTTTGATGCAGCTCTCCAAGCTACTCTATCCTGTGCAAGCCTCTTCATCTCCCAGTACCTACTGCAACCTACATCCTTCTGAATCTGCTTAGTGTATTCACCTCTTGGTCTCCCCCTACGATTTTTACCCTCCACGCTGCCCTCCAATACTAAATTGGTGATCCCTTGATGCCTCAAAACATGTCCTACCAACCGATCCCTTCTTCTGGTCAGGTTGTGCCACAAACTTCTCTTCTCCCCAATCCTATTCAATACTTCCTCATTAGTTATGTGATCTACCCATCTAATCTTCAGCATTCTTCTGTAGCACCACATTTCGAAAGCTTCTATTCTCTTCTTGTCCAAACTATTTATCGTCCATGTTTCACTTCCATACATGGCTACACTCCATACAAATACTTTCAGAAATGACTTCCTGACACTTAAATTTATACTCGATGTTAACAAATTTCTCTTCTTCAGAAACGCTTCCCTTGCCATTGCCAGTCTAGATTTTATACCCTCTCTACTTCGACCATCATCAGTTATTTTGCTCCCCAAATAGCAAAACTCCTTTACTACTTTAAGTGTCTCATTTCCTAATCTAATTCCCTCAGCATCACCCAACTTAATACGACTACTTTCCATTATCCTCGTTTTGCTTTTGTTCATCTTATATCCTCCTTTCAAGACACTGTCCATTCCACTGAACTTCTCTTCCAAGTCCTTTGCTGTCTCTGACAGAATTACAATGTCATCGGCGAACCTCAAAGTTTTTATTTCTTCTCCATGGATTTTAACACCTACTACGAAATTTTCTTTTGTTTCCTTTACTGCTTGCTCAATATACAGATTGACTAACATCGGCGAGGAGCTACAACCCTGTCTTACTCCCTTCCCAACCACTGCTTCCCTTTCATGTCCCTCGACTCTTATAACTGCCATCTGGTTTCTGTACAAATTGTAAATACCCTTTCGCTCCCTGTATTTTACCCCTGCCACCTTTAGAATTTGAAAGAGAGTATTCCAGTCAACATTGTCAAAAGCTTTCTCTAAGTCTACAAATGCTAGAAATGTAGGTTTGCCTTTCCTTAATCTTTCTTCTAAGATAAGATGTAAGGTCAGTATTGCCTCACGCGTTCCAGTGTTTCTACGGAATCCAAACTGATCTTCCCCGAGGTCAGCTTCTACTAGTTTTTCCATTCGTCTGTAAAGAATTGGTGTTAGTATTTTGCAGCTGTGGCTTATTAAACTGATTGTTCGGTAATTTTCACATCTGTCAACACCTGCTTTCTTTGGGATTGGAATTATTATATTCTTCTTGAAGTCTGAGGGTATTTCGCCTGTTTCATACATCTTGCTCACCAGATGGTAGAGTTTTGTCAGGACTGGCTCTCCCAAGGCTGTCAGTAGTTCCAATGGAATGTTGTCTACTCCCGGGGCCTTGTTTCGACTCAGGTGTTTCAGTGCTCTGTCAAACTCTTCACGCAGTATCGTATCTCCCATTTCATCTTCATCTACATCCTCTTCCATTTCCATAATATTGTCCTCAAGTACATCGCCCTTGTATAGACCCTCTATATACTCCTTCCACCTTTCTGCTTTCCCTTCTTTGCTTAGAACTGGGTTTCCATCTGAGCTCTTGATATTCATACAAATGGCTCTCTTTTCTCCAAAGGTCTCTTTAATTTTCCTGTAGGCAGTATCTATCTTACCCCTAGTGAGATAAGCCTCTACATCCTTACATTTGTACTCTAGCCATCGCTGCTTAGCCATTTTGCACTTCCTGTCGACCTCATTTTTGAGACGTTTGTATTCCTTTTTGTCTGCTTCATTTACTACATTTTTATATTTTCTCCTTTCATCAATTATATTCAATATTTCTTCTGTTACCCAAGGATTTCTACCTAGCCCTCGTCTTTTTACCTACTTGATCCTCTGCTGCCTTCACTACTTCATCCCTCAAAGCTACCCATTCTTCTTCTACTGTATTTCTTTCCCCCATTCCTGTCAATTGTTCCCTTATGCTCTCCCTGAAACTCTGTACAACCTCTGGTTCTTTCAGTTTATCCAGGTCCCATCTCCTTAAATTCCCACCTTTTTGCAGTTTCTTCGGTTTTAATCTACAGGGCATAACCAATAGATTGTGGTCAGAGTCCACATCTGCCCCTGGAAATGTCTTACAATTTAAAATATGGTTCCTAAATCTCTGTCTTACCATTATATAATCTATCTGATACCTTTTAGTATCTCCAGGCTTCTTCCATGTATACAACCTTCTTTCATGATTCTTAAACCAAGTGTTAGCTATGATTATGTTGTGCTCTGTGCAAAATTCTACCAGGCGGCTTCCTCTTTCATTTCTTAGCCCCAATCCATATTCACCTACTACGTTTCCTTCTCTCCCTTTTCCTACACTCTAATTCCAGTCACCCATGACTATTAAATTTTCGTCTCCCTTCACTATCTGAATAATTTCTTTTATTTCATCATACATTTCTTCAATTTCTTCGTCATCTGCAGAGCTAGTTGGCATATAAACTTGTACTACTGTAGTAGGTGTGGGCTTCGTATCTATCTTGGCCACAATAATGCGTTCACTATGCTGTTTGCAGTAGCTTACCCGCATTCCTATTTATTATTAAACCTACTCCTACATTACCCCTATTTGATTTGGTGTTTATAACCCTGTAGTCACCTGACCAGAAGTCTTGTTCCTCCTGCCACCGAACTTCACTAATTCCCACTATATCTAACTTTAACCTCTCCATTTCCCTTTTTAAATTTTCTAACCTACCTGCCCGATTAAGGGATCTGACATTCCATGCTCCGATCCGTGGAACGCCAGTTTTCTTTCCCCTGATAACGACATCCTCTTGAGTAGTCCCCGCCCGGATATCCGAATGGGGGACTATTTTACCTCCGGAATATTTTACCCAAGAGGACGCCATCATCATTTAATCATACAGTAAAGCTGCATGCCCTCGGGAAAAATTACGGCTGTAGTTTCCCCTTGCTTTCAGCCGTTCGCAGTACCAGCACAGCAAGGCCGTTTTGGTTATTGTTACAAGGCCAGATCAGTCAATCATCCAGACTGTTGCCCTTGCAACTACTGGAAAGGCTGCTGCCCCTCTTCAGGAACCACACGTTTGTCTGGCCTCTCAACAGATACCCCTCCGTTGTGGTTGCACCTACAGTACGGCTATCTGTATCGCTGAGGCACGCAAGCCTCCCCACCAACGGCAAGGTCCATGGTTCATATATAATTCCCGGCAATCAGTTGCAACAATTATGCATATAATAAGTTGTTGAAAGTCGTTTCTCGTGGAAAAACTGGCGACTTCGAACATCATTATGTTTTCCACAAACAAAGTTGTATTTCACAAATGTTATTAATTGTCTTCATAATGTTAACCACGTATAGTTAACGGAAGACGTAGAAACGATATTCTGAAACGAATACGTGTAGTGTAAGTCAAACGTTCGAATTAGAATAGAGACCCCGCGAACACAAATTTGCTGTGGCAGGTATGAAATACAAACTCCGTTACTCGCTCGTTACACATGAAGGACAGATGTTGAATGGGCCGAAACGAGCTGCCGCATAACAGCGTAGTTGCCTGCTAACTTCGCAAGAAGGTAGGTGCGGTCCCTAGCGCAACTTATAACATCGTCGAAAATCAGTGAGGACGTGAGATATATATATATTAGAATTACAAAAAACTCATAAAAAAATGCATGGCGCGAGATTCGATCCGGCGACCTTCAGATTACGAACCCGAGCGCTTACTGCTGCGCCACAACGCTGTAGAAAATTATTAATCGTAGAGAGTATTTCACTGCAACGGTTTCTTTTAACTGTCGATTTTCTCGACAATGGCTGAGAAGTGCATCTTGGTGCTTTGCCACATTACACCTCTGGCCATGAGCTTTTATTATGCGCAATATGAATCGAATCTGAATTTCACAATTGGCGGCCCCCCCTTGTAAGTGAAATAAAATCATAATAACTTCTGAATAATTTGTGTTAGGACATTCAAAATGCGCGGCTGGCTGCGAGGCATAATGTAGGCTAAATTAGTATGCACATTCATGGTTTGGTTTAGCAATGAAGCCCACTTTCAGTTGGATGGGTTCATCACTAAGCAAAAAACTAAATCACAGTGAGGTTTGAGAAATGGCCTGTTGGCAGTTCATTATATTGATTCCTCCACAGCATATCTCACAATGAGATATGAAGGAAAAACTACCCACATTCAAGCTCAGGTATAAGTTTAGGAACAATTTTTCTTCTCATGTATAATTTCCAATTGGAACAAGAAAGGCAGGAAGTGACATTGGTACACAAAGTACCCTCGAACAAAGCCAACGGAGGATCTGCAGAATACGGATCTAGATGGTAGGTTTGCATTACGACTTGCTGGCATGAGATCCTAAAGGTTGCGGTTGCTTTGTGTGGGATAATCTGGATAGGAATACATGTGTTAGATTGTCTGGACATCACAATTGCATTGACTAGATTCTAGGCTACCTACTTTGGATCCTTTTGTTCCTGTGTGCAGTCTGTTCAGGGGTGTCTAGACTTCTCAGGGGTGTTTTTTTTTTTTTTTTTTTTTTTTTTTTGTTTTTTTTTTTAAGTTGATCATATCTCTACTTTAGGCTGATTTTGGGTTTTGTCATAGAAAATGTTGCTCTGAGGAAATCTACTACAGTGGTATGTAAATATCTGGAAATAACTAAATGTCTGTGGGATAAGTGGATATTTCAATGAGTAGTCACAAGCACCAGATGAGATGAATACTAAATGAAAGGATTAACTGATGTACACTGTTGCAATATTATGCTTCAGGGAGACTCCCCCGCCCCTATATTTAAACAATAATGTATGAAAACCCAAGATGGAGTGATTGTATTTACATGAAGGAAAGGTTAGACATACCTGACAAAACATTGCAACAGATAATTTGTTTGATTTTGAAATTTATCGATCTACCATACATTTGAACAATAAGTGAAGGTTAATTGTATGCATCAATTCATTAAAGTGGAATATCTCACTGTTTTTTAATAAATAATTATATTACACAAATTTTTTTCATGTAAAATGTTGAATGTACAAAAATAAATTACATAGCTTTGGTATGTATGAAATTTAACCCTGTCCAATACTTCTAACAAGTTGTTTTCCTGCAGTCATATTTTTAAGAAATTCTTTCTTCTGTTCAGACTTCATCATAGACCAATTAAACCATGATACCTAGAAAAAAGAAAAAAATATTTATATTTTTTCAAAGTCGGTCTCTGGCAAATTCTAAAAATGAATATACATGTCACTTACCAAGGTAGGTTTGTAGCCCAGTCTCTTAAGCTGTCGAATTTTAGTAACTATTGCACCAACAGGTCTGTCCTCCCCTCTTATAAATAAATTCCATCCTCCAATTACAACAGCATACCACAAAGTTTGATCTTCATTTGTTGGAGGTGGTTTCACAAGATGAAGAGGAAGTTCCTTGAACTGAGCAGGTATATTACTTGGCTTTCCATTGTTGTCAATACCAAAGACAATATCTGTTAAGGCATCATAGAAGAAAGATAGTGATGTAATTTATAACAATACAACTCTATTAAGGGTGTAATATGATAATATGGAGTGCTTCTAAGCAATTAACTTCCAACACATGCTTAGTACTGATTTTAAGTATACAATTAAATTTGTGACTACCCTACAACCTTCTTCCTACAAGCAATTATACTTCCAACACATGCTTAGTATTGATTTTAAATATACAATTAAGTTTGTGACTACCCTACAACCTTCTTCCTACAACTTAATAATATTTTCCATAATTTTTCCATAAATAACATATGAGTTTACTATGTAGAAATAAATACATTATCTCCAGGGAAATTCACTTGAGAAATTAGGAGGAGACTGAATGGTTGGGCAGTGCTTGTATCTTGAAAGTAAGTACTGGTCAGCCAGTTTGTCTCCTCTTGATTTTAATTGTACAGGGTGTCCCACATAAAACTACTATGCCTCACGCCCAAGATTCAAGTTACAATGAACTAACCAAAAAAAGAAAACAGTAATGTTAAAAACATGTAGTTACCTGTTTATAAGAGATGCCAGTGGTGTGCATAAGCATCTCGAGACATAGTATTGGCACTTCACAAGCAGTTAGACTAGAGATGATTAACTGGTATGTAAGGCATACCAATTTTATGTGGGAGATTCTGTATTTTCCGAAGTTGTTCTTGTCATCCTTACCTGCTCTCTCATACTGGGGCAGAATATGTACAGCATGTAAATTATGTGGTCCTCCAAGAATTTCTTCAAGACTGTCCATCACTTCAAGCATAAATTTGTCTGTTTGGCTATGGCTTTTTTTCCCCCTTGATGGAGTCCACTTTGTATTACTCTGCAACAGTATTTACAAAAGAACAATGATAGAAGAAATGAGCTATCCAGGCATGACACACAAGCTGCCCTTACAGCTTTACTTCCACCAATACCAATCATACTTTCCAAGCTTCACAGAGGTCCCTCTGTATAACTCACAGAATTAGCACTCCTAGAAGGAAGACTATTGTCAAGAAAAGACTTAGCCAGAACCTAGGGGATTGCTTCCGGAATGAATTTTCATTCAACAGTGGACTGGACACTGAAGAGTAAACATTAATTCTGGGAAGTTTACACTATTTTATGCTGCAGCATCTATGTCGATTTCTTAAGGCCATTTGCATATAGTTCTCTATCTTGAAGGTCCTACCTTTTATATGTTAACAGCTATCATCTTTGACTACAAAAACAGTGAGCTTAAATGGGCTAACACACAGACTGAAATGGTTTGAAATTTTTGAATTGTTCTCATGACTATTTCAGATTATTTTTTAATTGGAAACCTCTTTCTCAACACACTTTTGACCACAGGAAATTGCTATATACAACTATCAGCGTGATGAAGGTGAAAGTAAACCGCCATCCTCAGCACAGTTCAACAGAAGTGCACTAGCACTACGTCGCCAAATCATGACTGGGAGAAAGCAACTTGTGTACACTGTTCAGTCTGTCAAGATATAAAAATGCCTTGAACAGTCATTTCAAGTTTACACCACATTCATATTGTCACTTTATGGTAAGAAGGTTCGTCAGCATAGGAAGTTAACATCTGCCAAGGGGACACTTCTCCACCCTATTTCCACCTCAGTATTTGTTTTCCTTAAATATGAACCCGATGGACCAACTGTGGTAGCGACAATAATTCTGAAGCTCGGATTTTTGCATATTTGCACGTTAATGTCTATAACTGCATATATATATAATAGAGGGAAACATTCCACGTGGGAAAAATATATGTAAAAACAAAGATGATGTAACTTACCAAACGAAAGTGCTGGCAGGTCGATAGACACACAAACAAACACAAACACACACACAAAATTCAAGCTTTCGCAACCAACGGTTACTTCATCAGGAAAGAGGAAAGGAGAGGGAAAGACGAAAGGATGTGGGTTTTAAGGAAAAGGGTAAGGAGTCATTCCAATTGCGGGAGTGGAAAGACTTACCTTAGGGGGAAAAAAGGACAGGTATACACTCGCGCACACACACACATATCCATCCGCACATACACAGACACAAGCAGACATTTGTGAAGGCAAAGAGTTTGGGCAGAGATGTGAGTCGAGGCGGAAGTACAGAGGCAAAGATGTTGTTGAAAGACACGTGAGGTATGAGCAGCGGCAAATTGAAATTAGCGGAGGTTGAGGCCTGGCGGATAACGAGAGGAGAGGATATACTGAAGGGCAAGTTCCCATCTCCGGAGTTCTGACAGGTTGGTGTTAGTGGGAAGTATCCAGATAACCTGGATGGTGTAACACTGTGCCAAGATGTGCTGGCCGTGCACCAAGGCATGTTTAGCCACAGGGTGATCCTCATTACCAACAAACACTGTCTGCCTGTGTCCATTCATGCGAATGGACAGTTTGTTGCTGGTCATTCCCACATAGAAAGCTTCACAGTGTAGGGAGGTCAGTTGGTAAATCACGTGGGTGCTTTCACACGTGGCTCTGCCTTTGATCGTGTACACTTTCCGGGTTACAGCACTGGAGTAGGTGGTGGTGGGAGGGTGCATGGGACAGGTTTTACACCGGGGGTGGTTACAAGGGTAGGAGCCAGAGGGTAGGGAAGGTGGTCTGGGGATTTCATAGGGATGAACTAAGAGGTTACGAAGGTTAGGTGGACGGCGGAAAGACACTCTTGGTGGAGTGGGGAGGATTTCATGAAGGATGGATCTCATTTCAGGGCAGGATTTGAGGAAGTCGTATCCCTGCTGGAGAGCCACATTCAGAGTCTGATCCAGTCCCGGAAAGTATCCTGTCACAAGTGGGGCACTTTTGTGGTTCTTCTGTGGGAGGTTCTGGGTTTGAGGGGATGAGGAAGTGGCTATGATTATTTGCTTCTGTACCAGGTCGGGAGGGTAGTTGCGGGATGCGAAGGCTGTTTTCAGGTTGTTTGTGTAATGGTTCAGGGATTCCAGACTGGAGCAGATTCGTTTGCCACGAAGACCTAGGCTGTAGGGAAGGGACCGTCTGATGTGGAATGGGTGGCAGCTGTCATAATGGAGGTACTGTTGCTTGTTGGTGGGTTTGATGTGGACGGACGTGTGAAGCTGGCCATTGGACAGACGGAGGTCAACGTCAAGGAAAGTGGCATGGGATTTGGAGTAGGACCAGGTGAATCTGATGGAACCAAAGGAGTTGAGGTTGGAGAGGAAATTCTGGAGTTCTTCTTCACTGTGAGTCCAGATCATGAACATGCCATCAATAAATCTGTACCAAACTTTGGGTTTGCAGGCCTGGGTAACCAAGAAGGCTTCCTCTAAGCGACCCATGAATAGGTTGGCGTACGAGGGGGCCATCCTGGTACCCATGGCTGTTCCCTTTAATTGTTGGTATGTCTGGCCTTCAAAAGTGGCTAAGGTAATGAGGAAAGAGGTTTTAGGTAGGGTGGCAGGTGATCGGTGTGAAAGGAAGTGCTCCATCGCAGCGAGGCCCTGGACGTGCGGAATATTTGTGTATAAGGAAGTGGCATCAACGGTTACAAGGATGGTTTCCAGGGTTAACAGATTGTTTTGGTGGCAACACAACCACCTAATCTTTATGCACATCGTTGTCTACCAACCCAAGTTCACCACAGGATCAACATAGCCCAGCTTTAACCAACACTTTTTCACCTTTTTTCACACCAGGTCTCCAGTTGCTTTCTAGTTTACCTTTATCTCTCCCCATATATTTTTATTTTCATTTTCATTTCAGCCTCATGTTACACTTTCAACCTTCTAATACCATGTCACCCTCACAACACCCCCACAACGACCCCATTAAGTTTTATTTACATTCCCTCCGCAAACATGCCTTCGCCCTAGCCAGATTACGCTCCCATATTTTATTTTCTCAGGCTTGTCTGACATTTGGTACTACCCCCAAAGGCCTCACACTTAAAGTTCCCATCTCTGGCTGCAACCCTTCTTTCCATCAGTCCCTATACCAGTTCCAAACTGAACAATCCATTGCCGTCACCCACCTAATCCTTCACCTACACATCAACTCAGCCAACGAACACACCCGTCAACTCCTATCCTTAATAAAAGTCCTCAATCTTTCCTCTCCCACATCCACACCGGCTGTTCAGAGCATCCTCCTACAGGCCAACCGCAAATTAGAACAGCATGCCACCCTCCACCTCAAAAAACTATCCAATCTCCTGGTTTCCCACCTCCGGAAAGGCAACTCACTCACCCTTCACAACCTTTCCAGCAAACCTCAACCTCCTCTCATTGCACACAAACCCAGTCTCTCCCATCTACTCAATCTCCCACTTCCAGCTCCACTCCCTCCAAAACCTCAAAATTCCAATCAACACAATCTGGAACCACAACACCCTAATTCAGTAGTTAACCTTTCCTCCAAGCCTCTCTCCCAATCCGAAACCTCTGTCCTATCCAAAGGCCTCACCTTCAGCCCCACTCCCAGATTCAACCAAACAGCCCTCGTCAAAGATTTACTGTCCTACACTCGTACTCTCTGCTGGAAATATCACTTTGCCACGAAGAAAAATGATCCTAATCCTACTCCTAATGATCCAACTCCCAAAGACACTATCCAAATTGAACCCTGCCTGGAACAGTTCCGTCCTCCATCACAGCGGGACCCACCTCCTCTTCCTCAAAATCACCGTCTCCAAACCTTCCAGGAATTTCTCACTTCCAGCCTTGCCTCTCAATCCTTAAAAGACCTTAATCCTACTCCCAACATCACCACTGGTGAAGCCCAAGCTATCTGTGATCTGAAGGCTGACCGATCCATCGTCATTCTTCCGGCAGACAAGGGTTCCACGACTGTGGTACTTGATCGTCGCGAGTATGTGGCTGAGGGACTGTGTCAGCTTTCAGACAACACCACATACAAAGTTTGCCAAGGTAATCCCATTCCTGATGTCCAGGCGGAGCTTCAAGGAATCCTCAGAACCTTAGGCCCCCTACAAAACCTTTCACCTGACTCCATCAACCTCCTGACCCCACCGACACCCCGTACCCTTGCCTTCTACCTTCTTCCTAAAATTCACAAACCCAATCATCACGGCTGCCCCATTGTAGCTGGTTACCAAGCCCCCACAGAACGTATCTCTGCCTACGTAGTTCAACACCTTCAACCTATTACATGCAGTCTTCCATCCTTCACCAAAGACACCAACCACTTTCTCGAACGCCTGGAATCCTTACCCAATCTGTTACCCCCAGAAACAATCCTTGTAACCATTGATGCCACTTCCTTATACACAAATATTCCGCACGTCCTGGGCCTCCCTGCGATGGAGCACTTCCTTTCACACCGATCACCTGCCACCCTACCTAAAACCTCTTTCCTCATTACCTTAACCACCTTCATCCTGACCCACAACTTCTTCACTTTTGAAGGCCAGACATACCAACAATTAAAGGGAACAGCCATGGGTACCAGGATGGCCCCCTCGTACGCCAACCTATTCATGGGTCGCTTAGAGGAAGCCTTCTTGGTTACCCAGGCCTGCAAACCCAAAGTTTGGTACAGATTTATTGATGACATCTTCATGATCTGGACTCACAGTGAAGAAGAACTCCAGAATTTCCTCTCCAACCTCAAATCCTTTGGTTCCATCAGATTCACCTGGTCCTACTCCAAATCCCATGCCACTTTCCTTGACATGGACCTCCATCTGTCCAATGACCAGCTTCACACATCCGTCCACATCAAACCCACCAACAAGTAACAGTACCTCCATTATGACAGCTGCCACCCATTCCACATCAAACAGTCCCTTCCCTACAGCCTAGGTCTTCGTGGCAAACGAATCTGCTCCAGTCCGGACTCCCTGAACCATTACACCAACAACCTGAAAACAGCCTTCGCATCCCGCAACTACCCTCCTGACCTGGTACAGAAGCAAATAACCAGAGCCACTTCCTCATCCCCTCAAACCCAGAACCTCCCACAGAAGAACCACAAAAGTGCCCCACTTGTGACAGGATACTTTCCGGGACTGGATCAGACTCTGAATGTGGCTCTCCAGCAGGGATACGACTTCCTCAAATCCTGCCCTGAAATGAGATCCATCCTTCATGAAATCCTCCCCACTCCACCAAGAGTGTCTTTCCGCCGTCCACCTAACCTTCGTAACCTCTTAGTTCATCCCTATGAAATCCCCAAACCACCTTCCCTACCCTCTGGCTCCTACCCTTGTAACCGCCCCCGGTGTAAAACCTGTCCCATGCACCCTCCCACCACCACCTACTCCAGTGCTGTAACCCGGAAGATGTACACGATCAAAGGCAGAGCCATGTGTGAAAGCACCCACGTGATTTACCAACTGACCTCCCTACACTGTGAAGCTTTCTATGTGGGAATGACCAGCAACAAACTGTCCATTCGCATGAATGGACACAGGCAGACAGTGTTTGTTGGTAATGAGGATCACCCTGTGGCTAAACATGCCTTGGTGCACGGCCAGCACATCTTGGCACAGTGTTACACCGTCCAGGTTATCTGGATACTTCCCACTAACACCAACCTGTCAGAACTCCGGAGATGGGAACTTGCCCTTCAGTATATCCTCTCCTCTCGTTATCTGCCAGGCCTCAACCTCCGCTAATTTCAAGTTGCCGCCGCTCATACCTCACCTGTCTTTCAACAACATCTTTGCCTCTGTACTTCCACCTCGACTGACATCTCTGCGCAAACTCTTTGCCTTTACAAATGTCTGCTTGTGTCTGTGTATGTGCGGATGGATATGTGTGTGTGTGCGCGAGTGTATACCTGTCCCTTTTTCCCGCTAAGGTAAGTCTTTCCGCTCCCGGAATTGGAATGACTCCTTACCCTTTCCCTTAAAACCCACATCCTTCCGTCTTTCCCTCTCCTTCCCTCTTTCCTGATGAAGCAACCATTGATTGCGAAAGCTTGAATTTTGTGTGTATGTTTGTGTTTGTTTGTGTCTATCGACCTGCCAGCACTTTCGTTTGGTAAGTCACTTAATTTTTGTTTTTACATATAATATATATATATATACAGGGTGACCAAAAAGTCAGTTAACATTTGAAACTGCACAAGTTTACAGAATAATGTAGGTACAGTGGTAAAACTGGACACACATGCCTAAAATGACATGGGATTTTACTGAAACCAAAAACGAGTGCAGAAACTTGCCAACAGATGGTGCTGGACAGCAACACACCAGTGATGCCGCATGAGAACCCTGTATATAATGAGTTGTTGTGAGAGAGTCTGATGGGCCAGCAATTGTGGCATGTTGACTTTACCAGAAAAGGAACTGTTAGTGAAGTTTTGCTGTCAGAATGGAGAATCTGATATTGCAGATTTGTGTACCTACCACCATAAGATGGGTATTTGAACAGGTAAAAGCCCTGCGACAAATACTGCTGTGAAGAAATTGATTATGACGTCCAAAGCCATGGGTTGTTTAGACAAATCGTTCTCCTCGTGGATGACAAGACAAATGCTACTGCTGCTTGGAAAGTTCAGGAAGAAATGGTGATTTTAGCAATTCATCTCCCTATGATGATGTTAGCGCTCCTAAAGTTGTGCATTGCACCGGCATTCCATGCACTGCTTTCTAGTGCCTGCTCAGCTGAAGCATATTCCCTGGGTTAGTGCGAGCAATAAAATTTCTCATGGTCTTTCCCCTAAATTATTCTACAGTGTACACTGTTTGTCCAATGTAAGGTATTTTGTAAACCCCTGCTCTTCCGAGATCTGCTGCATTTTTAACTGATCTCAGTAATTTCCAGATTTTTTATGCATACCTGCAGTCAATTTGATTGTGTGCCTTTTCAGCAGGTGGCTTATTTTACCTGTCACAGAGCCTCTAAACGGGAAAAAAGCAAGTTTCTTTTCTTGCTCCTTATCATTGGTCTCACTGTGATTCTTGCTTTTGATACTTCATTAATTTGCCGATTGTTGTAACAACTGTTCCTGAAGACCTTATATATATGGTTAGCTCATGAGGCAGGTTATTGGTGTTTGATATTGTTCTTGCATGATATGTTAAAGTTTGTAACACAGTACACTTTTCTGCTGGGTGACGATGGCTGATGGCATGCAAGTCCAGATCAGTGTGATGTTTCTCCAGTATTTGAACTCCTCCCTTCTGAATATTCACTATGAAAATGGAGATGCCAGTAGCTTAACGTTCCTGGATGTCATGGTTAGAAGAAAAGCCAACGGAATACTGAGACATAGTGTATACCACCATAGAGTTATATTTGCAGACCAAAAGCTGTCATCATTCTGCAAAATATGATAGTGCCTTTGTGTCGAAGCAAGCCGGGATAATTTCACTTCCCCTCTTGTTTTGCCATCTGCCTTCTTAAAATTCATTGTTTCACTTTTAATTAGCATTAATATAAATGAGTATAATCTGCATTTTCATAAAAGAGAAAGGTTGGCCCTCAGTTTTAAAGAATATAACACCAGATCTAATTTTGTGCTTAGTTTTATGTATGTAATTGATTTTATAATTTAGTTTGACTATTCCTAGTTAATACTTTCATTATAGAGTGGAATCAGTAATTGTTTCGTAACTTCAATTCTATTGTTGACATACAAACAAATATAAATTCTGTATTAATTGTAAACATTCGGAGGAACAACTAATAGTATTCTTAAAGGATCCATTGGCTCTATTAGAAAACATGTTAGCAAAGCCAGCTCTTAGTTGATTCCAAAGTAATTAACAGTTTTGTCCAAAATATTGTTTGCATAATGATATTTGTCAATTTTAAGACGTAAACAAATAATTCGGCCTAACTCTTGCAGTAGAAGAACCAATTTTTTGATGCATTCAGTTAATTTAATGAGTTAAGTTTTAAATTGTAATTTCTGTAAATTAAACTTCAAACCGATTTTTGGTCCCGAGACAGTCAGTCCACGGCCGAGTTTCAGACGAGAAACCTGTATTTGTTAGACAAAAACAATGCATCTGTGAAATAAGTATAACACAATTAGGCCATGTGTTAAAACAATGACAGAGTCTGCTCCCTATGTACCTTGTCATTCTTCAAGAACTGTGTGGTTAGGTTTTTACTGTTCATAGATATTCAACAGTAAACTAGTGTAGCAGTATGTTGATGTTTGCCTGAAAACTATTAATGAGGCTTATCGAAAGCTAAACAGTAGTGCACTGGTCATATTAAATGTGTATATTGGGGGTTGTGAAAAGTGAAAGTAAACAACTGTGAAACGCAAATGTGCATTTGTTGGCTACATCATTTACAGTAGACAGTACTGCACTTCCACCCCCTATTTTTCCAGCCAGTACATTGACACTGAGGACAACAAATGAAGAATAAAAGAAGGCAGGACCATCCCATGTGGTGCCCCAGGTGAGGGCTATTATGTGTGGGCGCAACAAAATTGGACTCACGAATTCTGAGCAGTGAACTAGATAGTGGTTTACAGTGCAGTGGTGCAACAGCCAATCAATGCATGGGTTTCATGGCCACAGTATGACAGCAACCAATCAGTGAGCGGGTTCTATGGAAGCAGCCATTGAGTACAGGAGTAGCCTATCTGCATGCAGGTGGACACAGCTGACTGAGGTAAACAAGACGTTTCACCAAGAGAGTTACAACTTTCCGCAGCCGTGCAGTTCCAGATAACAACAACAACAACAGCAGCTGAGAAGAAGGAGAAGAGTGAATGAGAATAAGGTAATTCATTGCAAAAGCTGTTTTGTATTCAGTGATACACAATGAATGACTTTGACGAACAAGACAGTGTGACTGAGAACAAAGCTGTAGAGGTTAAGTTGTTAAATGGACAGAAAGACCTAAGTGGGACTAGTTCTGTAGTGATTATAAATCAAACAAGAATGTAACTTTGAATGATGTGGATGAAAGTCCTATTGTAGGTAGAATGATGAAAGCGTCATCTACATTGTGTGGTTATGTGAGTGAAATGGACGAAAACAGTACTGAAATGGGTGAGATCGTTAAGGTTAAAGAGGAGGGCATCTAGTAGTGAAAGTCAGTAAGGGCAACAGTTTATGGCAGACAGAAATTTGGAACCAATGTTAAGGCAAATTAAGAGTAGTCTGAGTAATACGAGTACGAAAGAAGACATTAGTAGTATGAAAGAAGACATTAGCAGAGTAGAAAAGAAAACTGATAGCATTAAAGCTGACATGACTAGCTTAAATGATAAACTGAATAAAGAAATTAAAAAGGAGATTCAGATAGTCAGCTCTAATCTTTCAGAATTAAATAAGAAGGTTGAGGCAGTAGGGAAAGATTGTGATGAAACGATAAAGAAAGTAGAGCAGGATACTAGTGAGAAATTAACATTAATGAGCAGTAAATGTGTAGAAGAGAGAAAGAAGCTTTGTGATGACTATAGTAGGATGGTGGAGGCTTCTGAAAAACAGTACAAAGATGAAGTCAAAGTAGCCAGGAAATTTTGTGCTCAGAACAGGGTTAAACATGAGAACCAAATTGATCAGATTAAAAATTATTTAGAAACAGAGGTAGAAACCAAGTGTGCAGTAGTGGTAGGGGAAAAACCGGTAAAAGTAAATAAAAATGTAGATTCAAAATTGGCTGAAATAGAGAAAAAGATGGAAGAGGTGCAAAATCAAAAGCATACAGTATATAGTGCCCCAAACAGTCCTTCATTTGTTGGTTGTAAGAAATTTAATAATTTTGAACCATATGGAAAGGGCATCCACTGGAATTAATGAGAGAATTTAATTATTTGCCTGAAACATGGAATGACAAAAGAGAAAATGTCATTTGTGACGTTTTTTTTTTTGAAGGGGGACGCTTATGGATTGGCAGCTCTGGTAGCTGATAGTTGTACTATTGTGGCAAAGCTTTGAGAAAGCATCTTTTGATGAATATTGGACCTCAGCTTTGGATAAACAAAGTGAAATATTTGGACAAAGAGCTAGGTAGCGAATCCATAATTTTGGGTTTAGAAATTAAGTTGTCCCTGAAAGTTAGATAATTGCTTGTACCTGCCCCTAGGGATAATATTAGTGATTTCTTGATTTATGTTGATAAAGTGGAGAGAGTGAAGCCCTCAGTGGAAGATTGTAGGAGGAATTTTGATGACAATATTTAATCAGGGAGAGAATTTCAGGTAAATAGGATGAACAGGACTAATTACAGTAGAAATTCAAGGAATGGTTGGGTAGATGAGAGCTAGAAATGACATGGAAATGGTAGGAGAAATTCAAATAAAAGAAATGGAGGAGATGATTTTAGTTCTGGATCAAACCATCTAAACTAGATAATGCTTCAGTTTTGCCTCACACTAGAGCAGGTAGTGATGAAGAGCCACTTGTATATAAATGTGCTTTAATCAGAGTTAAGAGTAATGTAAATGATAGTAATAAGAGGAGTGTAATTTCTAATTCTAGTGAGATGCAGAATGATGGTGTGGGTAGCAATTTTTATCACCTAAAAGGAGGAGGAGGAACTTACTATAATAAAATCAAGCCATGAAACAGTGTGCGTTGATGTTGCTCAGGTTGTCCAAAGTGTCAAAATGGATAGTAAATTTTTAAGAGAACATAAGGAATTCAGATGTTTTGCTTTGTGGTCTATACTGGAAACAAGGATCAACTAATGAGCCAAGTATTTGAGGACAGCATAAGTGACAGTGGGTCTGATTCTGACTGTAGTTGTAATGATGATAGCAATGACAAATCCAGTAGTGATGAGAATGGGGTATTTGAATTTATAATTGATAATGAGGACAATGTGTTAAGTAAAGAAAGAATTAATGAGGATTTGTTGTATGAAGATCACATGGTAAGCAATATGGAAGTGTGTCACCCTGTAATAACGGCAAGTGTACAAGGTATACATGTTAAGTGTTTATTGGGCAGTGGTAGTGATTTGAATGGCATGTCACAGGAATTTTTTTTAAATATATTAAGAACACAGAGGGTACAGTGGTGATCCATGTTTCTGGAATAAAAATTGTTGGTGCTACTGGTAAGCTATCAAAGAGTGTGAAACGAGAGGTACTATTAACTGTGAAATTGGCAGGACAGCCGTTGGAGTGTAACTTATTAGTGATCCAAAATCTCAGCATTGATGTAATATTTGGGACTAACTCCTTGTGCAATTAGCAAGTAGGGGGTTCAACATTCTGTGTTGGATTCACTATGTGGCGATAATGCTTACCCCAGCTGTCTGTCTCATTTTTTGTGTTTCCTGAGGCAGTCAAATTCTTCTCCTATCATATCTGTAAGTTATAAGTGGATCAGAAGCATTCTTTCTTTGACTGTCACATGATTTTCTGCAGTAGGATACTTTTGTATACGAATATTTTAGAAAAGGTTTCTCCAGTGTTTACACTTACACACACACACACACACACACACACACACGCACACGCACACACACGTTGTGTTAGTGATAAGTAATGAAATCATAAGAGGATGGAAGAAAGTAAATTGACACAATGGTTAAAGAATTTCTGTCAAAGAATAAGTTAAACAGAAAATACTCGTAAAAGGTGTCAACATATGTGGAGGAGAAGGTGCAGCTTATCTGAAAACTTTACCATCTGAAGTAATCAGCTCATTGGTGCAGTAGCAGAGGCAATATGCAATATAAACTGTTGTGACTTGGCAAGACAGCCAAGCCACTACGAGGTGAAGCCGAAAGGCACGCATTTAAGCTCACGCAGGCTGGCGTGAGGTCTGGAACAGGTAAGGGAATTTATAGTAGCAAAGAACGTTAAGTAACTACTGGAATACTTAACTTTAATTCATAATTGGTGAACATCGGTCTGACGGTACATGTATCACAAGATAAATAGCAAATGATAATGGCGCCTTGCTAGGTCGTAGCAAATAATGTAGCTGAAGGCTATGCTAACTATCGTCTCGGCAATTGAGAGCTTAATTTGTCAGTGAACCATTGCAAGCAAAGTTGGCTGTACAACTGGGGCGAGTGCTAGGAAGTCTCTCTAGACCTGCCGTGTGGCGGCGCTCGGTCTGCAATCACTGATAGTGGCGACATGCGGGTCCGACGTATACTAACGGACCGCAGCCGATTTAAAGGCTACCACCTAGCAAGTGTGGTGTCTGGCGGTGACACCACATAAACCATCTTGGATACTACGTCTTAATATTAATTGGGATATAATAGAAGTGTTTGCTTTCAGTGCAATCTGTATATTGAGATAAATATCTACCTATAGATGTGTGTCACGGTACAGCCTTTTTTAACATTAATGAATTACAACTTTGAACATAGTTGTCTGGAGTAATGTGTGTGGAAAGAAGAAGCAAGATCTGTATGTATATCACCCTTCAGGCTAGAATCTCCAGCGATTTGGTGGAATACACTGAAATAATAGTTTTTCTAAGTGATAATTGTGTCTGATCAGTAATGAGAGTTAAGTTTGCCTTAGCGTAAGGATCTGTTACTGTGGAGTGTTTTTATGTAGAATCAATTTTGCATTAGATAAGCAGAGCATGTGTTTATTTATTAGATAATGAAGCAGTAAGACGAGAAAACTGTACTGGTTAGATCAACAACAATGCATCCGTGAAATAAGCGTAACACAATTAGGCCGTGTGTTAAAACAATGACAGTATCTGCTCCATATGTACCTTGTTATTCTTCAAGAACTGTGTGGTTAGGTTTTTACTGCTCATAGATATTCAAGAGTAAACTAGTGTAGCAGTATGTTGATGTTCCCCTGAAAACTATTAATGAGGCTTATTGAAAGCTAAACAGTAGTGCACTGGTCGTATTAAATGTGTATATGGGGGATTGTGAAAAGTGAAAGTAAACAACTGTGAAACACAAATGTGCATTTGTTGGCTACAACATTTACAGTAGACAGTACTGCACTTCCACCCCTTATTTTTTTCAGCCAGTACGTCAACACCAAGGACAACAAATGAAGAAACAAAGAAGGTGAAACATCACACCTTATGTTCACTCTTCATTGCAAAACATTTGCTCTTTGATCCTCCAGCCTGCCAGGTGATCTGCAACATCCAAGAATGGTGTTCCAACAAAATGGTTATTCTGATAAACAGATATGTAATGCATTGCCATGAAAGTGAATTCAGTGTATGGATGTAAATGAATATGTGGAGGCAACCACTGCAAAAGCCTTCTTGTTGTATTTTGGCAGTAGGTCTTAGAGAATAAAACGAATCCTCAAAAGAGACATTTTTAAGTGTGTTTTTTATCCAATGGTAACAATGACCTTGGCTGTCGAAAATGGAGTTTATTGTGAGAAATCTTGTATTGGACAGATATGGACATGTTGCACACTGTCAGAACAATGTGTAGAAAACTACTGTTGTATATGCCTGGGCCAACACGATAATTCAGCAGCAGCATAGCGTTGCCTGTACAGGGGGGCATCACATGTTTTATGAAAAACATTTCATCATCATTCTGGATTGTATTTTTGAGGAGGCCATAAGTATCCATATGGCAGACAATCTTATAAACAGGGATGTGCGATTTGGACTAAGCATTGTTCTCATTTTATTAAGACACAAGAAACAAGAACCTGTTATTTTTATCCACAGAAGCATTTGGCATCACAATCATTGCCCACTGCTTACATGCAGAAGGCCTCTCTTTGGTTCCCAGTAGTGGGCACTATGAGGCCACTTTCATCCAACTGTAACGCCTGTCAGTATATGTGTAATTAATGCTTACAGCACAATAAATTTCAACACCTCAGCACAGTAATCATCAGTTGCATTTAGGAGCACTGACGACAGTAACTATCACCACCTGAAGATGCCGAACACGTGCTTCAATGAAATATTGTAGGATTTGCATAGTGTTATCCCACAGCAAACCCGAGAAGTATATCTGTATACAAGAGGCTGATCTACCCAAGGAAAATCCTGTGATGGGTCTGGACCAGACTGTACTGGGTGGGTATACCAGACAGGTCTTATACCTGGATGTTACACAGCGGTGTGGTCCACACAGCAAGAGGCTGGGAGCATATGTGGCATAAGGATGGTCTAGGTTATCATGTACACTCTGTGGGTTGCTAATACCACTTTGGGAGGGGTGGGAAGGATTGGTTGGTTAGTTTAAGGATTAAAGGGACCAAACTATGAGGTCAGTCTCTCCTACTGCAACACGAAAGTCAACAAAACTACACACCAAAGAATGGCCTAGTGCATGTAACCGAAGGGAAGAAAACCCCAATGTCTATTGAAGGTCAACAAACACTAGGGAAAGGAACAAGGAAGAAGAAAAGGGGGAAAGTCAGAAAGGCAAGTGAGGTGCCCTGTCCAGGGATCAGCAGAGGTCCTCAAGGACAGAAACTGAGATGAGGGACATACCACCCCTGCCTCCCCCACCCAGACCAAAGGCATCCCACCCAACAATACACAGTAAAGACTAGCAACATGAACACGGCACTATGAGAGAAGCACAGGAAAATGGAGAAGAACACGAAATCAGTCAGAGAAAGGCTCCAAGAGCAAAAGAATGGGTAGGGCAAGGGCTAGGGCATACTATCAAGCCGAGAGAGCCATTGCCCGGTCAGGGCAGAGGAGGCAACAGGGCGTTCTGCCACCCCATAAATAAGCCGACAAGGCTGAGGTGTCTTCTCTTAGAGAGAGTGATCAAAACTTCCTTCACAAATAAACAGTAAACAAGGTCAGCTGCTGAAGCATCATCTGGTAACAACAGGGGTAACGAGTCAGGAAGATTGAGAGTCCCCCAAAAGGTGGCTAGGTTAGGACAGTTAAGCAAAATATGGACCACTGTCAAATAAGCGCAACAAAGACAGTGGGGGAGATAACGATGAGTCGTCAATCAAGTACGGCTGATGTGGAGCCAACACAGGACAGTGGAGTCCTTGTGAGAAGGCTGCATGGAGGACCTCCACAAATTCGTGGTCTCCTTTATCACCCATAGTTAGTTTGGTAAACTCAGAGTATGCAGTTACATTTTCCAAATCCTAAAAACTTGATGGTATAATACCAATCAAAAAGGTCCAGTGCCATATTACCAATCTCAAAAGATGGCTTGCCAGCAGCCAATTTGGCCAGTCTGTCAGCGAGTTCATTCCCCGGGGTAGAGACAAAGGCCACCGTGCATCTACATTGTTTGAGGGCAAAAAGGGTATCTTGGATAGTCAGGACCATGGAATGGTGAGGGTAACACTGGTCAAGAGCTTGTAAAGTGCTCACGGAGTTGCCACAGATGAGGAAAGATTCAAGAACAGATTTGCTCAAGAACACAAGACATGGCTACTAACACCACAGTGAAAACACTGCAGCTGTATGACAAGGAATGAAGCTCGGTACATCCCACATGAATGTAAGCAAAACCAGTGTGACATGCAACCAATGTGCCAAGAATGGAGAAGAATTGCGTCTCAGGCAGGGCTGGTCTTTCGGATCTCATGACAAGTCAAGACAGAACTGTGGGCGATGGATGCACCACGGATGTGTATGTGAATGGGCCCAGAGAAGAAGTGTTACAGGGGAAAGACGGAGTTCTGAAGAAAGGGATTGGGTGTGGATATTGATTGTAACCCCAGACATAGGCTGTCGTTGTGGGAGGCAGATCTCTGTACCTGAAAAGAGAAGTAGTTTGGGTACTCTGGGTAGCAGTAGATGGCTAATACATAAGCAATCAATGCTTACTGGTGCCGAACATGCAATGATTGAACCCCTGCCTCTCCCAGGAGGCTGACCACACAGTTCATCCCAAAGACAACAGTTGCCAGTCGTACCCCACCATGGTGTATCAGGTCCACCAATATAATGTCGAAGATGACACCAAACTGTATGCGAGACTCCCATAATCTAGATGGGACTGGACCAGCACTTTGTAGAACCATAGCAGAGTAGAGCAGTTTGCACTCAAGTTGGTATTGCTTAGGCATCAAAGAGCATTGAGATCTGACCAACATGTCTGCTTTAGTTAATGAAGATAGGGAAGCCATGTCAATCAAGCATCAAATGCCAGTCCTAAAAAAAAAAAAGTATTGAAGAGTCCACCACACTGAGGAGCTGGCCATCAAGGTACAGATCCAGATGGGAACGCTGGCAGCTGAAAATTGGAAGCTATGAGTAAGATCCCAAAACTGCTCTCTTTTTGTATTGTTCCCTGCAGTCCACAGTCAACAATGCCCATCATGGATGAATAAAAATAAATACAAAAGTCATCAGCATACAAAGAGGGAACATAGGTCCCACAACTGCCACCAGACCACTGATAGCCACTAAAAAGAGAGGTACACTCGAAACAGAACCCTGTGGAACTCCTTTCTCCTGCAGATGGGAGGTGCTACAGGAGGTGCCACCCTGTACCTGAATAGCGTCACATGAAAGAAAATCCTGGATAAAAATCAGGAGTGAGCCATGGAGACCCCACTCATGTAAGGTGGCTAGGATGTGGTGGCGCCATGTGGTATCATAAGCTTTATGCAGCTCAAAGAAGACTGCAACAAGGTGTTGCTGCTGGGCAAAAGCCATTTGTATAGCAGACTCCAGGTGGACTAAATTATTTGCAGTAGAACAACCTTATTGAAAACAACCCTGGGTCGAAGCCAAAAGGTCCTTGGATTCAAGGATCCGATACAGCCTTTGACTCACCACCCATTCAAGCAACTTGCAGAGGAGATTGGTTAAATTGATCATATGGTAGCAATCCATCTGAAGAGGTTGTTTACCCAATTTCAAAACTGGAATAATGTCTTTCTTGCCAATGGGAAGGGACTTCTCCTTTGCTTCAGAGACAGTAAAAAGGGAAAGTATATGATGTTGGCTAACCACCAATTAGTGTTGAAGCATTTGGTTGTGCACTCAGTCCAGTTCAGGAGCCATGTAAAGGCAGGAAACAAGAGTGCTGGCGAATTCCCACTCACTAAATGGAGTGTTTCAAATCTCCAGGCGATGGGAAGTGGAAGATAAAGGAAGTCGTTCCAGTGTTTGAGAAGACGGAATGTGGGCAGATAGTGGACTGACGCTGAGGCCTAGGCGGAATGCCAAATAAAATGCTAAGCTATAGAGCCCGCAGACTGGTGAGGATAACACCATTCAGGAAAACTCCCGGGACACCTGTTGGAGGATGGTGGCCAAAAATGTGCCTGATCTTTGCCCATACTTGCGAACAGGGAGTACGCCGCCCTATGGCAGTGATATGTTTCTGGTATTTAATTAAATATCAGGCATGGGCATGAAGTTGTTTAACGGACAGGAGGTGGTTGAGAGACAAGTGCCATTTGTAGCATTGGAAAGCCCGATGGCTCTAGCAATTTCAAGGATCCATCAAAGGATATTCTTCAACATAGGAGATACTGAGAAATAGAGAATCGCTAGAGCAGCTGCGAAAAGGATGGTGTTGGTCAAACTCTGTACGGACTTATCAATGCCATCATATGGTAGAACGGTTGGGATGGCAGCCAAGGAAAAGGCATCCCAGTCCACATTGGTAAAGGACCACCTGCAAGGGCACCCAGGCGAGTGATGCTGAAGAAAAGATCGCTGTTGCACAAATTGTCATGAACTCCCCACTGAATCATGAACTCCCCACTGAAGTGTGAGGGAGCTTCAGGGTTGAGGAGGCAGAGATCCATTCCTGCCAGAAGGCTTCAATAATCTAGCCCCGATCAGTGGTCGGAGAACAACCCTAAAGAGGGTAATGGGCGTTAGAATTCCCAAGGAGACTGACGGGAGGAGGGAACTGTTGAAGGAGGGCAAGAAGAGCAGGAAGCATCGGAGTGAAATCTGTGGGGAGATAAAAATCGCAAATTGTTACTGCAGAGTCTAAATGAGCCCGAACAGCTACTGCTTCCAGTGCTGTTTGAAGAGGAATCCAGTAACTGACAACGTCCGTATGGACCAATCTGCAGACACCAAAGGAGGTTCACAAAGGGGCCAACTGGTTGTGGCAGAAGACATGGGAATCACAAAGAATCGGCAAATGAGTATTCATGAAATGAAATTCCTGCAATACAATACAAGCTACTGAGTAGAGAAAAAGAAGAGACTGCAATTCTGGAAGGTGATGATAGTAACCATTATTGTTCCATTAGAGAAGAGTAGTATGAGTGCCAGATCAGAATCAACCATCGGGCTGTGTCGGAGTGTGTCACCAGTAAGGGTGGAGTGACATCCATCAATGTAATACTGAGCCCAATTTAGAGGGAGGGGGTGACACCCTCTGGGATGTAGGGTGGGCCTCATGCCGAGACATACGCAAACTTCAGTTTCTCCTTAGCAGAGTGTGAGGAGGTGTGTTTGGAAAGAGAGCAAGTCGCAGCAATATCTGGGTCCAAAAGAGAATGAGTGGTCCTGAGGCCCACAGGGCACAGTTCCTGCATCCAACTCAAAGTAGCAGGCGTCTTGTCTTGGAGAAGCCAGGGAGAGGGGTTCCTAGAAGCAGCTACATCCCCAGCGGGTACCAGAGAAGAGGTTTTTTCTCTGGTTGAGGAGAAGGAGCAGCTCTGTGAAGGGAGGGAACAGGAATCGCCGTGGAGGAGGAAAGGGAAGGGGGACAGGATGGAGGCACAGAGAAAGCAGGAGGAGGAGAATGAGGAGGAAAGAACACAACAGAAGGTAAAGCAGATGTTAAAGAAACTAGGTGCTGACAGACTAATTTCTTTTGGACTCAGAGGAGGACGGATGGTCAAGAGTTTTGAGTTCCTCACTCTTTCTTTCTGTTTTATGGATCAGGCAATATGGCGAGCAAGCAGAAAGTGGCTGGAACAGTTCATGTACTTGGGCGGTGGGTGCAAGGACTCCCCATATATAGAGGATGGTCGCAGGTGCCGCAAATAGGAGTCGCCTCCCATTGTGAAGACGTGACCAAAACAGAGACACAGGAAATGGTACATGGAAGGTGGGCTATAGGATTTCAAATCTCAACAGTAAACTGTAACTTTGACTTTTTCCAGAAAGTATTCCCCTCAAAAGCCAGGATGATTGTCCTTAGGACCTCTCTGGACTTGCCACACAAAATGAATGCCGTGTTGTGCCAGATCAGTTCCAATTCGCCATCAGATTGAAGGAGGAGATCCCTGTGGAAAATAATGCTCTGGGTCATATTTAAGGACTGGCGAGGAGTAACTCTCACTGGGATGTCTAAGTGCTCAGAAGAACAAAGGAAAACTGACTGACTGACAGAAGAGGTTTTAATCAGTAGGGGAACTGACTGCATTTTACCTAGGGAGTCAACTTCCCCAAACTTACCTCCAATGTGACCTACAAAAAAAGAGCAGTTATGCAGCAGCGAAAGTCCATTACTGTACAATAAAAAACCAAATAACAGGGAAAGGGTTTTGCCACAAGTTGTCAATCCTTGCCCTTCTTCAAGGGAGTGGCCAGGGAGGGGAAGACTGATGAGGTAAAATTAGGAGCAGAGAGTGAACTGCTCCTATTTGAAAAGGAAGCTGCAGAAGAGTGACCAGAAGTTTGGAGCTTACCATGATTCTTGCGCAGAAAATCTGCCCTGGTACCACTCACTCTGATCAGGGGCTCACATCATGGGCACTGTCTGGCCGCAGCGAGGGTTGCCTGTCACAGCAGTCATTGCTGGGAGTTTTGAAGCCCCAAAAAGATGCGCACCCACAATGAAGCATACATGAGGTGGTGACAGCTCATTACCAGAAGCGTGATCCCATTGTTGTCAGGGGGCTCAGCTGGAATGGTACATAACAGTCCCACCACAGACTGGCTACTGTGCCAATGACCAAGCTGGGGTGGGGGGAGTGTAGTGGACACTACAGTGGAGAAGATAGAGAGAAACATGAGGATAGAGAGGACCCACACCAGGGACACTAGGGAGAGAGTTCTTCCCCAAATGGCTCACACTATGGAAACAATTTAGAATGAGAGATCGAACCCCAAAGGGGACCAGTAAAAGCTGAGAAGGAAAAAAAGAAAGAAAGAAAAGGAGGGAGACTGGAAATGCTAGACAAGACCATAAAGGAATAGAAGAACCAAGGAAATAGCTAGTCATCGTAAAGGGAAACAGTGAGGTAGATAGACGGGGAGCAGGAGGGGGAGGAGATAGGATGGGAAGGAGTGGATATGGGGAAGGGAATGCAGCCTGGTAGAGAAGAGAGGCTGCAATAGGTCGAGGCCCCATGCATTCCACACACATACCCACGAAAGAGCTATGGACCAAAGGGGGGGGGGGGGATAGTGGGTATAATGTTCTTCGTTTATGGATATGATGAAAGTAGTCAAAGTGCTGGCAAAGGGTACGGTTAAGATGTTTCAGTGCAAAATGACATTGAGTCATAGGGGAAAAGGGGAGGGGGGGGGTGGGAGAGGAGCAGCCTCTTTGCAGTCAGTAATATTTGTTTGCGGGCTATGTTTGGGGGTAATATCTGTCTGTGACATCATTAGTAAGACCTTCAGCATACTGAACAACGGATTACTTGTCACTGCAGAAGGATCACACATGGATGGATGTAAGACCTTGTAGAAGTATTTTATATACAATAAATTAAACAGGGAAGAGTGGTCACAGAATGAACAAGGGCAAGAAAATTTGCAGTTTCGGTAGGGTGCAGAACACTCCACTAAGTTGTGATAAAAACAAGGATAACAGTTCAAGATTAACCACGATAAGGAAAAAATGTGTAATAATTTTGGAAACAGAGCTTTTTGTAGGGAAATGCACATGGTACCATCAATGTCATGGTGTATTTTTCCTGTAAACATGCATGACTGACATAATGCAAAATATATACATTGGTTGATAAAAGAAGTGACGCACCCAGAAGACAAGGTCGGATATTAATGTAATTTGATACACAATCCCACCACTGGCTGGTATGTTACTCATTAGACTTGTAATTCTCTGTGACAAAATGACCACCAGTGTGCATTATAGTGTTGTTACCAGACCTGGTATGGTATATAAGGGACCAGAACAGTAGCAGGTGTTGAATGATCACCGTAATGAAATGAAGATGTCATGTACTCATGTAAGACAGTGTTATCAGCACCTCACCTCACTGTGGGTCTCCATTTGGCCAGCTGGTCAAATCACACAATGTCTATAATTAAGCGGTTTTTGACGTGACAGAGGCCTGATGTTGGATTGCACGGAAATGTGAGAGTAGGCACACTCGCTGTCAAGTTTCCTGTCGATCACATGTGACGATCACAAGAGAGAATCACTATACTGTGTTCCAACGACATTGTAAGCCCTTCACACCTAAGCCCGCCATCTGAGAACAAGTAATGGACTCCGTAAAACAATCTGTGCCATCCTGCTCCATCAGTTGGAGACTAGCAGCAGCTGGACTTGGGAATTAACATATAGTGTGTATGTTGCTGTTGACATCATAACACCAACAGCCGCATATGGAGTAGTGCTGCAGTTGGGAAGCATGGAGTGCCAACAAGTGACATTGCATTGTGTTCAGCAATTAACTGCAGTTACACACTATCCTGGAAGACCATCATCGGTGAGTATGGTGACAACCTAACGTGAGCTCTCATTTCTCCAATGTTTTGGAGAGGCACAACAATGTTGCTCTTGGTGTCACAGTATGAGGAGCCATTGGGTGTGACATCAGGCCACAAGTAAAAGTGGGCGAGAGAACTCTGATGGCATAACAGTTAAGTCACAGACATTTTGTGTACTCATGTGTTATGTCTCACGCAACAATACTGAGGTACTATTTTTCAACAAAAAAAATGCTTGTCCACACATGGCACGTGTCTCTATGAACTGTCTGCATGTTGTTGAGGTACTCACGTGGGCCACGAGATCCCCAGATAAGCCCCTGGCAGAACATGTCTGACCACCTCAGATGTCAACACTGGCCCAGTGCCAGTATCCAGGATATGAAGTGCCAGTTACAAAAATGTGTGTTTCAGGAGGGAATACAACAGTTTTATGGCACCCTTCCCAACTGAACCAATGCATGCGTTTAGGTCAGCAGTGTACAACATCCAATTGATAAAAAATGGGCTCATACTACAAGTTCTTTGTAAATTTGACTGGAATTTTGTAATCACTGAAATAATGTTGCATACCATCTCAACCCCTGTGGTTTCATTTCAATCCCTCTTTCCCTGCTTCACTTCTTTTTTTCAGACAGTGTAAATGCAGAAAAGCATCAAATAAAATTGTTGACAGTACGAAAATCCAACTGCAGGTGTAGGTACGGCAAGATTGCAAAAAGTAATCTGCAACAACAGTGGACACTCGAAAGTATAGTAGCAAGGTAGTTCTGGTAGAACAGATCCCAAAAAGGAAGTGAACACATACTTTTACAGTAATTTCTAAGAGTGAAAACACATCGCAAGAATGTTAGGGGTATAGGGAAAAAAATCAATGACTGATGCCCATTAATGTGCATCTAACATTATGGAAGGCCCAATACAGCTACTTCTGCACTCTCAATGCTGCAGTAATACCTATATCACAATTCTGCACTGGTAAATATGCGGTGTCATCCAAAGTGATTTTTTTTCCCTCCATAAAGTGCAGATATATTATGTATTACATTATTACCTTTGTAATCCTTGATCTTGTTTTCTGAGAAAGTCTATTCCCATTATAGTCTGGGCATTCCAGTTCCACACCAACATCCAGACAAAGTAACTCACGTCCATAGGCAAACTCATTTTTACCTGTTACGGGGAAGAAGACCAAAATAATTATACACACTGAATTTAATAGTGAAAATAATCAAAATGAAAATGCTCACTCACTCATGCCATGTTCCTATCAAAAGAACTGAATATTTGATGAACATTTCAGACACAGGAAAATGATGTATAGAGGAAATATGGGAATTTCTTATCCAATGTACTTAATGAGTGTAGTAGAGCTAATCACTGAGAACACACAAAGCATAAAGTAGGAGGACATGTGCAAACAACTGTTTATACAATAAAAACTACGGTTGCAAAAGCGAGACTAAAATCTGTAGGTTGACTACGAATACTACTGCACCTTCACTCAATATATACAATTATTGTTTGGCTATCCTGCAAGTCTTCAATTTTATCATTCATTTGATTTTTCTTCATTCATTACATTTACGTATTGTATTACTTGGATTATACTACGCAGATAAATTTTCAGGAAGGTGGACTGAGTTGAGACATATTAGGCAGCAGAAGAAGTAGTTAAGAACTAATTCCAAATATGGTAATAACTATCACTAAACTTCAACACACTATTAGTCCTTATGAACACTTTATTTTTAATTGGTGATCATTTTACATGAAATTAGCTTCATCGTATATAGACCACAGTAGGGTCATTATAAAGTAAACAGTACAGATACAGTCTTAAATACTAAAATCGAGATTGTTCATCTCAAGTGAAAGAATACAGCTATAATCTTGTATATTAAAATCAACACTGCCCTTATGATAGAACTCTTTTATATTTTAACTTAGGTTCGTTGTTATACCTGTATCTACATATATACTCTACAAACTGCCATATAGTACATGGCAGAGGTACATTTTACTAATACTAATCATCTCCCTATCCTGTTGCGGCTGCAGACAGAGTGAGGGAAAAATGATTGTCTAAAAGCCTTCACATGTGCTCCAATTTCTCTCATCTTATCTTCATGGTCCCTATGCGAAATGTACGTCGGTGGCAGTAGAACAGTTCTACAGTCAGCATAAATAGCTAGTCCTCTAAATTTCCATCCATAATGCCTTGCAAAAAGTGTGTCACCTTCCTCCCAGGGATTCCCATTTTAGTTCATGAAGCATCTCCTAATACTTGCAAGCTGATTGAACCTACCAGTAACAAATGTAGCAGCATACCTATGAATTGCTTTGATGTCTTCCTTTAATCCAACATACCAAGGATCCCAAACACTCACACGGTATTCAAGAATGGCTCACACTAGAATTAAGTATACCATCTTCTTTATGAATGAGCTACATTTTTCCAAAATTCTCCCAATAAAATGAAGTCTAGAAAATATCTTCTCTACTACCAGCCTGACATGCTCACTCTATTTCATGTTGCTTTGCAACATCATGCCTAGATATTTAATCACTGTGACTGTGTCAAGCAGCACCCTACTAAAGCTATATTCGAACAATACAGGACTGTTTTTCCTACTCATCTACATTAACTTACATTTTCCTACTTTTAGAACTAGCTGCCACTCATCACATCAATTAGAAATTTTATCTACATCATCTTGAATAGTCCAACAGTTGTTCAATGATGACATTTTCCTGTACAACATAGCATCATCAGAAAACAGATTTAAATTGTTGCTCATTATATCTGTCAAATCATTTATGTACATAGAGAATAAAAGCAGTCCAATCACACTTCCCTGGGACACTCCATGACATCCCCGTCTCTGATGAACACTTGCTGTCGAGGACAGTGTACTGGGTTCCATTATTTAAGAAGCCTTTGAGACAAACACATATCTTGGAACCTAAACTATATGCTCAGGCCTTAGTCAACAGTCTGCAGTAGGGCACCACATCAAACACTTTCCAGAAATCAACGAATCTGGGCTCTGCCTGTTGCCCTCCATCCATGGGTTGTAGGATATCATGTGAGAAAAGGGCAAGCTGAGCTTCGCTCGATCGGTGCTTTCTACAACCATTGACAGAACCTTTTCTGCCAGAATGAAATTTATTATAGTCAAACGCAGAATGTGTTCAAGAATAATACAGCAAACCAATGTTAAAGATATTCATCTGCAATTATGCCAGTTTCTTTTCTATCTTTCTTATATTCATGAGGCATTTGCACTCTTTTCCAGTTGCTTGTGACTTTTTGCTGGGTGAGAGATCCACGATAGTGCAAGCAGACTAAGGGGCCAATGCCATAGAGTAGTCTCTGTAAAACCGAATTGGGGTTCTATCTGTAACTAGTGACTTATTTGTTTTCAACTCTTTCACTTGCTTCTCTATGCCACAGATGCCTATTTCTATGCCTTCCATGTGGGAATGTTTATGACAGTCAAACAACAGTATGTTTGTATCATCTTCCTGCATGAATAATTTCTTAATCGTCAAATTTAAAATTTCAGATTTGTCTTCTATTGCCAACGCAGATTGGTCAATGAGGGGATGAGAAGCCTTCGACCTGTTTAGTGGTTTTACACACGACTAGAATTTTCTCGGAATCTCAGCATGAGCTTTTGCTGAGGTATGACAGCGAAAGTAGTTGTATACTTCATGCATTGATCTTCTTATGGTTGCATAAATTTCTGCTAACATTTGCCTGTCAACATCTGCTCATTCTTTTTTTAATTGACTGTGTAACAACATGTTTCCTCAGCATTTCCTTTCCATAATTAACACAATTACTTGGCACATATGTCTCCAGAGTGTGATTTACAACCAGTTTAAACTTTGCTCATAATTTCTCTCTGTCAGTCACACTGGAGCTAAATTATGTCCTTTCATTGTCTAAGTTGGATGCTAACAAGTGGTTATCTATTTTTTCTAGAAAAGTTACAATCCTAGCCTTCTTGATACATTTATAAACTTTCAGAACCATCTTCGCTATGATGACATCATGATAACTAATCACTGTCTGTACACTAACTCTGTCAATAAGGTCAGGCCCGTTTGTAGTTACAAGGTCTAAAATATTTGCATTAAGTGTGAGTTGTCTAGCTACTTGTTCAAGGCAGTTTTGAGAAAATGAGTTCAAAAGCACTTCGCAAGACTGTCATCAATCTGTCCCACCTGCAGTGAATACATAGATGTCCCAGTCTATACGTGGTAGATGTTGCCTCCAACTAATACTGCATGATCTGTGTATTTCCATGCCACTGAACACACAATTTCCTAGAACGATTCTACAACTATTATGGCAGAATCAGGTGGCCAACAAAAACACCCAACAATGAACTCGAGGTCATCTAGGCCTGCTACCACTGTCCAGATAACTTCACAGGTCATATCATTTTATTTTAATTTTTTATTGACAAGGATTGAGCAGAGAGGACACTTGGTAAACATTTTGAGGACATTCACTTTGCATGAGTTTGCAGCTACTGCAAACCTGTGCCTTAGTTCTAGTATTGTGTTTGTGAAATGTTTCCCTGGCAACAATTTCCTTAATGTTGTTCCTGACAAAGAGCGCAGACACACAGATTTAAAGATTCACAGTAGTTAGTATCCTAAACCTAGTAAGAAAGAGGGCAACAGTACTCCACAGGACCAGCCTTGCATATTGTACATATAATGTTTTTCTTCTTTTAAAATGTTACTGATGTAAGAGAAGTGTCCCTACATGAGAAGGCCATATGAAATATGTGACAAAGAACCCAAAATAGCCGGCCGCGGTGGCCGTGCGGTTCTAGGCGCTGCAGTCCGGAACCGCGGGACTGCTATGGTCGCAGGTTCGAATCCTGCCTCGAGCATGGATGTGTGTGATGTCCTTAGGTTAGTTAGGTTTAAGTAGTTCTAAGTTCTAGGGGACTGATGACCTAAGATGTTACGTCCCATAGTGCTCAGAGCCATTTGAACCCAAAATATGTCCTACAGAGATAATTATTAATGACCATACCTCTCAGTTTACAAATCAAGGAGGACATTCTTGAGATATTTTTACAAACTTGGTTGACATGCCCTTCCCAAGTAAGTTTGGTGTCAATATGTATACATAAGAGTTTGACACATTTATTTTCTACATTATTAGACAATCACAGCATCTACATCTACTCGACTACTGTACAATTTGTAAACAAGTGCTTGGCAAAGGGTTCTTCGAACTATCTTCAAGCTATTTCTCTACCATTCCACTTTCCAACAGCACGCAGGAAGAATGAACACTTAAATCTTTCCATGCGAGCTCTGATTTATCTTTTTCTATACTTTGCAAACAACCATGACGTTCATGGCAGAGCAATATATAGGGGGTTGTAGTATGTTCCTACAGTAATCATTTAAAGTTGTTTCCTGAAACTTTGTTAATAGACTTTCTTGGGGTAGTTTACTTTTATCTTCAAGAGTCTTATTTATTTATTGTTCCGTGGGTCCACATTAAGGAG
The DNA here is from genome assembly GCF_021461385.2 of Schistocerca piceifrons. Lineage (NCBI taxonomy): Eukaryota > Metazoa > Arthropoda > Insecta > Orthoptera > Acrididae > Schistocerca > Schistocerca piceifrons. The sequence continues at coordinate 434,449,516 of NC_060140.1, read as the reverse complement.
ATGCCTCCATGGTCATGGAACGAGTCAATACATGAAATTATAACACGATTGTAGAAACAGATAAAATGAAATATAAGAAACATATTCAGTTGTAGATTGCAGAAACAGATAAAATGAACTATAAGAAACATATTCAGGCAACAAGTCGTAAGTTTAAATAAAGAAAATCAACAATGTAACACTGGAATTTGCTTAATTTTTTAGCTCTTCCAGGAGCTCCTCAACAGAATAGAAAGAGTGAGCCATGAGGAAACTCTTCAGTTTAGACTTAAACGTGTTTGGGTTACTGCTAAGATTTTTGAGTTCTTGTGGTAGCTCATTGAAAATGGATGCAGCAGAATACTGCACTCCTTTCTGCACAAGAGTCAAGGAAGTGCATCCCACATGCAGATTTGATTTCTGCCTAGTATTAACTGAGTGAAAGCTGCTAACTCTTGGGAATAAGCTAATATTGCTAACAATAAACGACATTAAAGAAAATATATACTGTGAGGGCAATGTCAAAATTCCCACACTATTGAATAGGGGTCGACAAGAGGTTTTTGAACTTACACCATACAAAGCTCGAACAGCCCGTTTTTGAGCCAAAAATACCCTTTTTGAATCAGAAGAATTACCCCAAAAAATAATACCATATGACATAAGCGTATGAAAATATGCGAAGTAGACTACTTTTCGTGTTGAAATGTCACTTATTTCAGATACTGTTCTAATGGTAAATAAAGCGGCATTTAGTTTCTGAACAAGATCCTGAACTTGGGCTTTCCACAACAGCTTACTATCTATCCGAACGCCTAGGAACTTGAACTGTTATGTCTCGCTTATAATATGCCCATTCTGTCTGATCAAAATATCAGTTCTTGTTGAATTGTGAGTTAGAAACTGTAAAAACAGAGTCTTACTGTGATTTAACATCAAATTATTTTCCACAAGCCATGAACTTATTTCATGAACTACATTATTTGATAATGTTTCAATATTACACACAAGATCCTTCACTACCAAGCTGGTGTAATCAGCAAACAGAAATATTTTTGAATCACCTGTAATACTAGAAGACATATCATTTATATAAATAAGAAACAGCAGTGGCCCCAGCACCGACCCTTGGGGAACGCGCCATTTAACAGTGCCCCATTGGAACTGAACATCACTACCACTCTCAATACTGCGGAGAATTACCTTCTGCTTTCTGTTCTTAAAGTAAGAGGCGAACCAATTGTAAGCTACTCCCCTTACTCCATAATGGTCCAACTTCTGCAGTAATATTTTGTGGTCAACACAGTCAAAAGTCTTCGTTAAATCAAAGAAAACACCTAACGTTCGCAACCTTTTATTTAATCCATCAAAAACCTCACAGAGAAAAGAGAATATAGCATTTTCAGTTGATAAGCCATTTCTAAAACCAAACTGTACATTTGACAGCAAATTATGTGAATTTAAATGCTCCAGTAACCTTGTATATACAACCCTCTCGATAACTTTAGCAAACACCGATGGCATAGAAATAGGTCTATAATTGTCAAAATTATCCATATCTCCCTTTTTATAAAGTGGCTTCACTACCAAGTACTTTAATCGGTCAGGAAACTGACCACTCCTAAAGGAAAAGTTACAGATATGGCTAAGTACTGGGCTAACATACATAGAACAATACTTCAGTATTCTGCTAGATACCCGTCACATCCATGTGAGTTCTTGGTCTTTAGTGATTTAATTATTAACTCAATCTCCCTCTTGTCAGTATCATGGAGGAGCATTTCAGGTAACAGTTTCGGAACACTTTTTCTATGAGCGCTATATGATTCCCTGTTGGGACTAGGTTTCTATTTAGTTCACCTGCTATATTCAGAAAGTGATTATTAAATACTGTACATATATGCGACTTATCAGTAACACGGACATTCCCACTACGCACTGATTCTATATCCTCGACCTGTCTCTGCAGACCAGCCATTTCCTTTACGACTGACCATATGGTTTTAATTTTATCCTGAGACTTAGCTATTCTATCTGCATACCACATACTTTTTGCCTTCCTAATAACTTTTTTAAGCACATTACAATATTGTATGTAATGGGCTGCTGCATTTAGATTGTGACTGTTTCTAACGTTTTGATATAATTGCCACTTTGTTCTACAAGATATTCTTATCCCTTTAGTCAGCCACCCAGGCTGCCTGTTTGTGCTAGTACCCTGTTTTGAACGTTCTAACGGAAAGCAACTTTCAGAGAGCACGAGAAAAGTCTTGAGGAAAGCATTATATTTATCATCTACTGTATCAGCACTATAAACATCTTGCCACTCTTGTTCCTTGATAAGGTTTACAAAGGTCTCTACAGCAACTGGATCAGCTTTCCTAAAAAGTTGGTAACTATATTTAACATGTGTTGCAGCACAAAAATCTTTTAGACTTAAAATTTGTGCATCACGATCTGAAAGGCCATTCACCTTTTTGCTAACACAATGCCCTTCTAGTAATGAGGAATGAACAAAAATATTGTCTATGGTTGTTCTACTGCTCCCTTGCACTCTCGTTGGAAAGAATACGGTTTGCATAAGATTATATGAATTAAGGAGGTCTACCAGCATCCTTTTCCTTGCACAATCACTTCCTTCAGTATCTCGGAGAGACTCTCCCATGGATGAAACAAACCTGTGACCATCCGTGCTGCCCTTGTATATATACACTCAGTATCCTCTATTAGTCCTATCTGTTTTGGGTCCCATAAACTTGAGCAATATTCTAGAATTGGTCACACAACTGATTTGTAAGCAATCTCCTTTGTAGACTGATTGCTCTTCCCCAGTATTCTACCAATAAACCGAAGTCTACCACCCACTTTACCCACCTACAAAGTGTTACAACCAGGTATTTGTATGAGTTGGCCAATTCCAATGTCACTCATTGATATTATAGTCATATGATACTATGTTTTTCATTTTGTGACGTGCACAATTTTTCATTTTGAACACGTAAGAGTAAGTTTCCAATCTCTGCACCACACTGAAATCTTATTAAGATATGACTGAATATTTATGCAGCTTCTTTCAGATAGTACTTTATTATAAATAATTGCATCATCTGCAAAAAGCTGATTTCACTATTGTCTGCAAGGTCGTTAATAAACAATTTGAACAGTAAGGGTTCCAACACATTTCCCTGGGCATACCCGAAATTACTTCTACATCTGACAATGACTCTACCTCCAAGTTAACATGCTGTGTCCTCCCTACAAAAACATCTTCAATACAGTCACAAATTTCACTTGATACCCCACATGGTTGTACTTTTGACAATAAGCATAGGTGTGGTACTGAGTGAACTGCTTTTCAGAAATCAAGACATACTGCATCTACCTGGTTGCTTTGATCCAGAGCTTTCAGCATGTCATGTGAGGAAAGTGCGAGCTGGGTTTCACATGATCGATGTTTCTGAAATCCATGCTGGTTGGCACTGAGGAGGTCATTATGTTAAAGATACCTCATTATGTTTGAGCTCCGAGTATGTTCTAAGTTTGTACAACAGATTGATGTCAAGGATATGGGGCAGTAGTTTTGTGGATCACTTCTACTATCCTTCTTGTAGACAGGTGTGAAGTGCACATTTTTCCAAGAGCTGTGTACGATTTTTTGTTTGAGGGATCTATGATAGATTATAGTTAAAAAAGGGGTCAAATCAGCTGCAAATTCAGTATAGAATGTGACAGGGATTCCATTGGGGCCTGGAGCTTTGTTCAATTTTAACAATTTCAGCTGTTTCTCAACACCACTGATACTAATACTTGCTCCATTCATCTTTTCAGTGGTATGAGGATTAAATTGGGGCAACTCTCCTGGGTTTTCCTTTGTAAAGGAACATTTGAAAATGAAGTTAAGCATTTCAGCTTATGCTTTTCTACCCTCAATTTCAGTTTCTGTCTCATTCGCTAGGGACTGGACACAAACTTTGGAGCCACTAACAGCCTTTGCATATGACCAGAATTTCTTCGGGTTCTGTGTTAACTTCATGTTGTGGTCTTCAGTCTGAAGACTAGTTAGATGCAGCTCTCCATACTACTGTATACTGTGAAAGTGTCTTCATCCCTGAGCAACTACTGCAAATTAAATCTTTCTTTGATGTTTCAGACCCAACCAATCCCTTCTTCTAGTCAAATTGTGCCATAAATTTCTTTCTTCTCTAATTCTATTCAGTATCCGATCATTAGTTACAAGATCTACCCATCATCTTTAGCATTCTTCTGTAGCACCACATTTCAAAAACTTCTATTCTATTCTTTTATTAACTGTTTTATTGTCCATATTTCTCTTTCGTAGATGACTACACTCCATGTAAATACTTTCAGAGAAGAGTGCCTGACACTTAAATCTATGCTCGATATTAAATTTCTCTTCTTCTTATTTTATTACAATGACCATTTCTCCCTATGTAGGTGGGTGTCAACAGAATATTTTCTACTTCATTGGGGACATGTTGAAAATGTGTGCCCCGACCGGGACTCGAACCCGGGATCTCCTGCTTACATGGCAGACGCTCTATCCATCTGAGCCACATAGTTAAAATATGGCTTCCCGGCCATTGACCTTCTTGTGCGAACGCACACGCTATGCCCGAACTCGTACGGGACTTGGTAGATTAATTTGTCACGAGTTACGAGTATGATGGGCAAACATCTATTAGGCGCACTACGAATGTAGTGGTGTGGACATGTTGGGAATGTGGATCTCACGGGGAGCGTGCAAGGGGTAAGTCCCTGCAGACGCACTATCCTCTGTGCCCGTGGTGGCTCAGATGGATAGAGCGTCTGCCATGTAAGCAGGAGATCCCGGGTTCGAGTCCCGGTCGGGGCACACATTTTCAACATGTCCCCAATTAAGTACATCAATGCCTGTTTGCAGCTAGGGTGTCCATTTAATTATCATTTCATTCCTAGCAAAGCTGCATGGTCATCCACGGTAACTGTTCTTTCGGGAACAGATACTACCGTCATAAATAGAATATTTTCTCATTTGGAGAGATAGTAGATGACTGAAATTTCACGAGAAGATCCTGCCGCAGCGAGAAACACATTAGTTTTAATGATTGTTACCACAATTTTGATATCATGTCCATGACACACTCAACCCTGTTAGGCAATAACACAAAACGAGCTGCCCTCCTTTGAACTTTTTCTATGCTATGCTCTCCATCAATCCTATCTGATGCTGATTCCACGCCAAACAGCAGTTCTCTAGAAGATTACAGACAAGTTTAGTTCAAAGAGTCTCTTTAGAAGACTGTTTTACCTTCTGCGTGGTTTGCTTTCCCCACAACATTATCCATGTGATCATTCCAATTTAAGTTATTTATAATTGTGTAATCCTTAAGTATTTAGTTGAATTCACAATCTTTCAATTTGCTACTCACCATATAGCGGAGATGCTGAGTTGCGATAAGCACAAAAAAAGATTGCAAAATCTTTTTGTTGTGCATATCGCGACTCAGCATCTCCGCTATATGGTGAGTAGCAACTTTTCTCCTCTAATATTGTTACATTCCATCCTGGATCTTCCACTGCTCAATCTTTCAATTTGTGTGAGTTATTGTGTAAGCAAAATTTAATGCATTCCTTTTAGTATTCATGTTGATGACTTCACACTTTTCATTATTTGCAGTAAATTGTCATCTTTCACAGCACACAGATATCTTGAATAAGTCATCTTGCAACTTCTTTTGATCTCTGATGAATTTACAGGATGGTAAATGATGGCCTCATCTGCAAATAATCTAAGTGGGCTGCTCATCATTTATATAGTGCAGGAACAGCAGAGGACCTGTAATACTCGCCTGGGGAACACCAGATATTATTCCTGTTTTACTTGATGACTTCCTATCAATTACTACGAACTATGACCTTTCTGACAGGAATAATGGCTTCAGTTACACAACTGATATGATGCTCTGAGTACACACAATTTGATTAGACGTGTCAAAACCTTCTGGAAATTAAAAATATAAAATAAATTTGATATCCCATGTCGATAGCACTCATTGTTGTGTGAATAAAGAGCAAGTTGTGTTTGACAAGACCAGTATATTCTGAAACTGTATTTGTTAACAAATTGTTATCTTCGAGTTAATTCGTAATGTTTAAACACACAATATCTTCCAAAAGTCTAATGCAAATTGATGTTATTAACATGGATCTGTAATCCACCAGATTACTTCCATTTCTTTTCTTGAGTAATGGTGTGACCTGTGCAACTTTCCAGTCTTTATGTACAGATCTTTCCTTGAGTGAGTGCTTGTATATGATTGCTGGATATGGAGCTATTACATCAGTACACTGTGAAAAGAATCTAACTGGTATAATACCTGGACCTGAGGCCTTGCCTTTATTAAGTGATTTAAGCTGCTTCGCTACATCGAGGATATCTACTTCTAAGGTACTCATGTTGGCAATTGTTATCGATTCAAACTTTGGAATATTTACGTCAACAGTCTTTAGTGAACAAATTTTTGTTGGTTGGTTGATTGGTTTAAGGGCGGGAGAAGAGACCAAACTAAGAGGTCATCAGTCCCTTGTTCCTAATAAAACAATGTCACAAGTGTGAGAATAAAACAGACAAAACATATAACACAAAACGGAAAGAAAGGAAAAGCCACAAGAAAGAAGGGAAGGAAATGAACACTAAAAGGAACAAAAGATGACAAGAAAACAACAGAGAGACGCTAGAAACAGAAGAGAGTAAAAATGAAAGCAGATTACAACAGCTGGTCAACCACAAGAATAAAAAGGGAAAGCCAGCCACTCTGCAACACATTTAAACGTCCACCCTAAAAGCACTAGGGTGGACGACACAGAGGGACATGAGCTAAAACCTATATAGAAGCGACACTGAGGTGGATCCTCGCGACGGAGTAGGTAACCATGCATTAGCCACATATGGCCAATGCGGAGGCAGCAGAGGACAACTGATTCCCTGCGAGAGGCCTGCATGGAAGACTTCCACACATTCATAGCCTCAATAACACGCAGTTTGTTGTGTGTGCTGTTATGTCAGTCCGTCTCTCAAAGCCGGAAAATCCCGCGGTGTAAGACTGAACGCAGGTCAGTTCCGGAGATGCCTATCTCCAGAAGCAGTTTCCGTGTCAACTGTTTATCCAGCCTGTCGGCAAGTTCATTGCTGGGGATTCCGACGTGTCCTGGGGTCCACACAAACACCACAGAATGGCGGGACTGTTCCAGGGCATAGATGGACTCCTGAATGGACGCTACCAGAGGGTGGTGAGGGTGCTCAGTGAGACAGGAGAAATAACGCACCAGGGCATAAGCGGATGTACTCAAGAGCACGAGATATGGCCGCCAGCTCTGCAATGAAAACACTGCAGCCAACTGGCAAGGAGTTCTGCTCAATATGTCCTCCATGAACATATGCAAAGCCTAAGTGAACATCAGCCTTTAGCCATTGGTGTAAACCACTTCAGAGCCCCAGAACACGTCAAGGATCGAGAGGAAGTGACAGCGGAGAGCGGCGGGGATAACGGAGTCCTTAGGGCCATGCAAAAGGTCAAGACAAAGCTGTGGCCAAGGCGTACACCATGGAACTGTACATGAACAGACCGCAAGTAGAGGTGGTAAAGGGAAGGACTCCACTTAAGAGAGAAGGGACTGCACGCGAACAGCAATCGTTAGCCCCGATTTGGGCCGCCGATGCAGGAGATGGACTGCCGCGTGTGGGAAAAGGAGACGGTAATTCAGATGCTCAGGGGGACCATGAATGTGTGCTGCATAACTGGAGAGCAGTTGCACACGTCTGATCTGCAGTGGAGGGATACCAGCCTCCACCAGTAAGCTGGTCACCGGACTCGTCCTAAAAGCTCCTGTTGCTAATCGAACCCCACAGTTGTGCACAGGGTTGAGTAAATGCAATGCTGAAGGCGGTGCCGAACCATAAACCACACTACCACAGTCAATTCGGGACTGGACAAGAGCTCTGTAGAGCCTGCAGCGATCTGCACCCCAATTGGTGTTGCTCAGGCAACGGAGGGCATTGAGGCGCTGCCAGCACTTCTGCTTAAGCTGACAAAGATGAGGGAGCCAAGTCAATCGAGCGTCGAAAACCAGTCCTAGGAATTGATATGTCTCCACCACAGTGAATGGATCGTCCTTAAGGTAAAGTGCGGGTTCCGGATGAACGGTACAATGCAGACAGAAGTGCATGACATACGACTTTGTGGCCGAAAATTGGAAGCCATGGACTAGAGCCCACAACTGCGCCTTGTGCATGGCTCCCTGGAGGCGCAACTCAGCAACAACAGTACTGGAGCAGCAGTACGAAATGCAGAAGTCGTCTGCATACAGAGAAGGTGAGGCGGAGGGCCCGACAGCTGCTAGACCATTAATGGCCACTAAAAATTCTCCTGGATATGTATAGAACTATGGCAGTCACCAACTTGAACACAAAGTACGGAGCGATGGGAAGTTTTGGATAAAAATCGGGCGTGGTCCCCGGAGAGCCCACTCATACAATGTGGCTACGATATGATGTCGCTGAGTGGTGTCATATGCTTTACGTAAGTCAAAAATGACAGCAATCAGGAGTTGCCGTCTGGAAAAGGCTGTTCGGATGGCAGACTCAATGGACACAAGATTATCAGTGGCAGAGTGACCTTGGCGGAAGCCGCCCTGACATGGAGCCAGCAAAGCCACGTGACTCCAGGACCCAACCCAACCGCCGACATACCATATGTTGCAGCAGCTTACAAAGAACACTGGTGAGGCTGATGGGCCAATAGCTATCCACATCAAGCAGGTTTTTACTGGGTTTGAGCACTGGAATGATTGTGCTCTTCCACGATTGCGATGGAAAGACGCCATCGCACCAGATCTGGTTGAAGATGACGAGAAGATGTAGCTTGTAGTCAGATGAGAGATGTTTAATCATCTGGCTGTGGGTGCGCTCAGGCCCAGGAGCTGTGTCAGGGAAATGTGCAAGGGCACTGGGGAGCTCCCACTCTGTAATTGGGGCGTTATAGGATTCACTGCAGTGTTTAGTGAATGAGAGGACACTCCCTTCCAGCCGTTCGAGTGTGCGAAAGGCTGGGAGGTAATTCTCCAACGCAGGGGCTCGAGCAAAGTGCTCAGAAATCGCGTTTGTGTTGGTACATAGCTCGCCATTTATGGTAACACTGGGGACAGCTGTTGGGGCCTGGTACCTGAAAAGACGTTTGATCTTTGCCCAGACTGGGGAAGGTGACGTGTGACACCCAATGGTGGAGACGTATCTATCCCAACACTCCTTCTTCCGTTGTTCGATAAGGTAGCGAACTTGGGCACGGAGCCATTTAAAGGCTATGAGGTGCTCCAGGGAAGGGCGCCACTTATGCCACTGTAGGGCTCGCTGACGCTCCTTAATTGCTTCAATGACTTCCTGCGACCACCAAGGGACTGCCTTATGCCTCGATCGCATTTTCAGCCGCAGAAAATACTGTGCTATTCACCTGCTCAACCATCAGATTGAAGTTACCGTGTGGGGGGTCCCGTCACTGAACAACTGCGGACACCCATGTGGGGCCTGTTCCAGAGGACCCTCCACCTCCCCAGCCCCTGCCTCAGCGGTGACAGCAGAGGTGGAAGTTCCCCAGTCCCCCTTGTTCAAAGCCCATTGTGGCAGGCATCCACGCACCTGATGCTGGGGCAGTGACAGGAAGGTGGGGAATTGGTCACTACCACACAGGTCATCATGTGCTCTCCAGTGGATAGATGAGAAGTCCTGGGCTGCAAATTGATAAATCAATGGCCGAGTAACTACCATGATGCACATTGAAATGTGTGGCGGCCCCAGTATTTAAGAGGCAGAGGTCTAATTGTGACAGTAAAGTTTTGACATCTCTGTCTCGGCCAGTAAGCATTGTACCACCCCACAAGGGGTTATGGGCATTAAAATCTCCCAAATAGGAAAAGTTTAGGAAGTTGATCAATCAAGGCAGCTAATACATTCAGGGGTACTGCACCATCTGGAGGAAGATATCCATTGCAGACAGTTATTTCCTGCGTCATCCTTATTCTGACAGCCAAGGCTTCAAGAGGGGTTTGAAGGGGCATATGTTCACTACAAACCGAGTTTAGGACATAAACGCAAACTCCATCTGACACTCGATTATAGTCGATATGGTTCCTGTAATATCCCTTATAGCCACGGCGGGCAGGGGTTCACATTTCTGGGAACCAGGTTTCCTGGAGGGCAATGCAGATAGCAGGTGTAAAGCTTAACAGTTGCCGTAGCTCAGCCAGGAGGTGGAAAAAACTGCCACAATTCCACTGGAAGATGATTTCGTGAGACTGGGAAGGCATGGAACATTCAATGAGGCAGTTTATGCCTCAGAGTCACCTGCTGCCACCGATTTACTGCCTGAGCAGTCTACATCCATTGTGTCTGAGGGTCTGGCAAGATCTAGGTCCTCAGCAGACACCAAAATCTCCACCCCATCCTCAGCCACAGAGCTTGTAGGTTGTGGTGGTGTGGGTGCCACCACAATTTCCTTGGTCTTAGGGGTTTTCTTTTTGGATTTCTCTCACTTCTCCTTTGCTTTCCCAGGCTGGGAGGATTTCACTGGCTCAGTCTCTGGGACTGAGGATGAGTGTGAAGCCCTACAACCAGCTGCTTTTGGGCTCTTCAGCCAAGGGCAGGTGTCGTCCTTCCCACTATAAGAAACCTGGGAAGGGAGTGACCCAAGGGACCCCATCCTAGTGAGCGAAGCCGAAGAAGACTTATGCTTCTCCGGCTTAGACGTGGGGATGGACATCCCCGATGGTTGGTGGGTGTTGCTCCCAAAGCAGGTGGTGCAGGAGCAACAGGGAGGGAAATGCCCCCACCATCAAGGGGGCAGGTGTAGTCCTCCGCCTATGAGAGGTGACCTGGGTTGGTGGAGTTGATGGTGCCAGAACTGTTGTAGCGGCGGCATAAGATGATGTCATATGGACAGGATGCAGGCATTCAAATTTTCTCTTAGCCCCAGTGTAGTCAGTCTGTCCAGGGTCTTGTACTCCATGATTTTCCTTTCTTTCTGGAGAATCCTGTAGTCAGGCGAGCAAGGCGAATGCTGCTCTCCGCAGTTGACACAGATGGGAGGTGCGGTACATGGAGTATTGGGATGTGATGGGCATCCACAATCTCAGTTTGTGATGCTGGAAGTACAGCGGAAAGACATATGGCTGAACCTCCAGCACTTAAAGCACTGCATCGGGGGAGGGATATAGGGCATTACATCATACCGGCAGACCATCACCTTGACTTTCTCGGGCAATGTATCACCCTCAAAGGCCAAGATGAAGGACCCTGGTGGACACGCCGGATGAAATGTAAACTTCCTGCTCTAAACTGGCGTGCAGCTCATCATCAGACTGCAGAAGAAAGTCTCTGTGAAATATGATACCCTGAAGCCCTTATGGGGTGTGATGGTAACAGAAACACCCCCAGCTTGTCACAAGTGAGTAACTCCCGTGACTGGGCAGAGGATGCTGTTTTGATCAAGACTGACCCAGATCTCATTTTGGACAAGCCCTCCACCTCCGCGAACTTGTCCTCTAAATGCTAAAAAAAAACTTAGGCTTCATCGTCATGAAAGATTCCCCATCAGCTCTCGAACATACAAGGTACTGGGGCGAATAAGATCCACTGCCATCCTTAGCCTGATGTTCCTCTCATGGTGTGGCCAGGGAGGGGAACAATTTGGTGCCATACTTCTGTGTGTTGAATTGAGCTCATGATCGCATAGAGACTGCTGGTGTTTCACCACTAGCAAGAGATGATGTACTACGCTTCATCGTGTGTCATTCGCCCTGGTGCCACCTACTACGACCAGGGGCCCTCCCCACAGGCACCATCCAGCCACAGTAAAGGCCACCTGGTAGGATGACCATTGCTGGGAGTCCTGATGTCCCAGGGGGATGGGCATCTACCCCTTGGCATACGTGGGGAGTTAATGGCGCAGGCATCAGCAGAGCAATCCCTGTGTGGCCAAGGAGCTACAACCAACAGGGTACATGGTGGCCCCACCACATCGGGCTGGCTATCGTGCTGGATATCAGGTGCAAAGAAGTCAATGGTCATCGTTGACGCAGAAACTGACACTGCATAGTGCATGGTGGAAAACGCACCCAGGAAGGTGTCCTTGCCCAAGAGATGGAGAATGGGCAGGACTCAATGCAACAACGAGAAAGTGGGCTAAGGATCTCAATGCATGATGGACACAATTCACCTCATAAGGCGCCCTTTCCCAATTGGCTCGCTCTTTGGGAAAATTTTGAAGAATGGAGGTCAAACCCTACAGGGAACCATCACATAAAGGCTGAAACATGTGAAACTCCTTTTAGTAGCCTTGCACGACAGGCAGGAGTGCTTCGGGCCTATTCTAAACCCCGGACCCGCAGGGGGGAACAAATTTTGGAAAATCATGTTTAATAACTCTGCTTTAGTGGCACTGTCATCAGTAACATTGTCATTGCTACTTTGCAGCGAAGGTACTAATTGTGTCTTGCTACTGGTGTACTTTATATACAACCAGAATCTCTCTTGGATTTTCTGTTTCAAGACAAAGTTTTGTTGTGGAAACTTTTATAAGCATCACACATTGAAGTCCATGCTAAATTTTGAGCTTCTGTAAAAGATCACCAATCTTGGAGATTTTGTGTTCATTTAAATTTGGCATGCTTTTTTATTTTATTTATTTATTTATTTGTTGGTTGCTTCTGCAACAGTGTTCTGATCTGTTTTGTGTACCATGGAAGACCACTACCATAAATTATTATTTGGTATAGATCTCTCAATTGCCATCTATAGCATATTTCTTTGAATTTAAACCACATCTGGTGTACAATTATGTAATCGGCTTGGAAGAAGTGGAAACCATCTCTTAGAAAGATGTCAAGCAAGTTTTTCTTTTCTTTTTTAATAGGTATAGTTTGTTCCTATTTTTGGTAGATTTGTATGTTATAGTATTTAGTCTTGCTACAATGTCCTTGTGGTCACTAATCTGTGTATCCGTCATGATGCTCCCTATTTGCCCAGGATTATTTGTTGCTTACAGGTCAAGTATGATTCCGCAACCATTTACACTTTGAATGGGCTCCTGAACTGATTGTCTAAAAATGTTTCAGAAAAAGCATTCAGTACAATTACAAACAAGATTTAGTGGCTACCATCAACTTTAAACAAGTATTTTTGCCAACTGTAATTGTATGTGTTGGGTACCTACGTGAAAAGTGATTCAAGTTTTCTTTGAACTCTTCAGCAGCTGTATCGTCTAAGTCAGGTGGCTGGTAAAAGGAACCAATTATTGATTTATTCTGGTTGTCAAGTATAACCTATACCCTTACTTACACACAGGAATGATCAACTTTAATTTTGCTACAAGGTAAACTATTTCTGACAGCAATAAACACTCCACCACCCACTGTACTTAATCTACCCTTTCTGAGAAACGTTAGTGTTACAGTAAGAACAAACACGATTTATGGAAGATAGTACTTTATAGAACAACACATAAGACACAGGTTGTGCACAGCACTGAACACACTGTCTGGACAACAGTAATGAAGAATAAAGAATAGGTCAAGCACTCGTTTGCTGTTGCTTAAATAATGCTGTTTCTTTGGTGGCTCACCAGTATGTGCCACAGGGCCAACAGGTGGCCTCTAAAGTGGGCCCGTAAACTGTACTGATGCATGCTCTCTGAAATCGCGCAGTCATGAGGGAAGGTACATCACTCGTCCATTCTAGGGGGTAGTAAAATCACATACAAACATATTTTAAAAAACACTAGCACTGGTACCGTGGGGGAGGGGGAGGGGGAAGGGGAGGAGAAGAAGAAGACGAAGAAGAAGAAGAAACACTGATCTCACAAGGCACTGAGATTACAAATCATGGAGAACACTAATGACAGCACTTATGTCCATTTCATTGTTCGATGATGGTGGCTGCTGCAGCATTTGGCGGGCAGGCAATGGTGAGCAGGGGTGGAAGTGGTAGGGGAGTTGTTTGGCGTGCCTTTCCCCCTCTCATGAGGCTTGTAAGGCAGGACTGCAGATGGCATCTCCAGAGTGGCATTCTCGTAGTGGTTAACAAGTCAACACTGAAGGTATCAGCGGGAGTGTTGGGGACGACGGCCACACAGGACCCAGCAACAGAGGCAATTGTGGCTGCACCAGTGACAGCAACTGAAGAATGGGAGCGGAGGCAGGAACCCCAGACAGCTATCTGTCAAGCAGCATCACCTTGTGCAGCATGAATTGGAACATCTGCGACACAGGAACAGGCATTGGTGGCGGCAGGGGCTGGGGAGGTGGAGGGTCCTCTGGAACAGGCCCCACATAGGTGTCCGCAGTTGTTCAGTGACGGGACATCCACTCGTCAGGAGTGAAGATGACATGCAGGCGCTGGTCCCGGCAACAATAGATGACAGCAGGAACCCTGTTTGGCTGGTGGCCGAAACAATGAGTCCAGACAGGCGTATCCAGTCAGAACTGTCGTGGAGCTGGTGATGCTGATGGAAGCAGCATCAGATGCAGCAGGTGAAGGAGGTTAGTTGGTTGGTTTAAAGGAGGGAGGGAAGGGACCAAACTGCGAGGTCATCAGTCCCTTGTTCCTGGAAAAATAATTACACAGGGGAAAGAGGAAAAGAAAGGAGATGTACAGCACGATAAAAGGAGAATGGAAGAATCAAAGGTGGAGTGTCCTCTGGAACAGGCTCCGCATGGGTGTCCACAACTGTTCAGTGACGGGATGTCCACTCGTCTGGAGTGAAGATGACGTGCAGGCGCTGGTCCCGGTAACGGTAGGCAGAAGGACAACCAACACTATGGACAAAACAGGAAAATAAAACCACACTGAGAAGCAAGAAACAGGTAGAAGCGATAAAAACAAGAGAGCAGATGACCGTGGCTGGCCGAGCACGAGAATAAAAAGGAGAAGCCAGCCACTCTGCAACACATTAAAACACCCAGCCTAAAAGCATTAGAGTGGGGAACACAAAGGGAAAACTTATATAGAATGATAAAACCCACCGTCACTTATAAAACATAAAACTAAATTAGCAAATGAGGTGTTGTCAGCTAAAATTAATGGCAAAGAGTCTGATAACTGAAGAGTACATCGCAGAGCAGCCAAAGGACAGCTCACCAAGATATGGGCCACTGTCAGCCAGGCACCGCGCCGACACTGAGGTGGGACATCATGGCGCAGGGGGTAGCCATGCGTCACCCAAGCGTGGCCAATGCAGAGCCGACAGAGAACCACAGAGCCCCTGCGAGAGGCCCGCGTGGAAGTCTTCTACACATTTGTAGTTTCCTTAATGGCAAACAGTTTGTTGTGCATACTGAGGTTATACCATCCTGCCTCCCAAAGCTGCAAAACCTTGTGGTGTAGTACTGAACGCAGGAGAGTTGCAGAGAAGCCAATGTCCATAAGCGGTTTCCACGTAGTCTGCCTGGCAAGCCTGTCGGCTAGTTCGTTGCCTGGGATTCTGACGTGACCTGGGGTCCAGACAAACACCACTGAACGACTGGACCGTTCCAGAGCATAGATGGACTCCTGGATGGTCACTACGAAAGGATGACGGGGGTAGCAATGGTCGATAGCTTGTAGGCTGCTCAAGGAGTCAGTACACAGAAGTAACGACTCCCCAGGGTACGAACAGATCTGCTCAAGGGCATGAGAGATAGCCACTGCAGCCATCAGGCAAGGAATGCCGTTCAATATTTTCTCCACAGACACGCGCGAAGCTGATGTGATCATAAGCCATCAAGCAGCTGATGTAAACCACTTCATGGCCTCAGTACATGTAAAGAATCGAGAGGAAGTGGCAGCGGCAGGCTGCGGGGTTAACTGAATTCTTAGGGCACTTGAAAGGTCCAGGCGAAGCCATGACCTAGATTTATGACATGGAGGTGCACATGAATGGACCTCAAGTAGAGGGGCTAAAGGCAACGACTCCAGTTCGGAAAGAAGGGATCGGACATGAACTGCAATTGGAAGTCCTGACCTGGACCGCCGATGCGGGAGATGAAGCAACGTGGGTGGGAAAAGGAGATGGTAATTCGGATGTGCAGGAGAACTATGAATGTGTGCAACGTAACTGGCCAGCAGTTGTGCACACCTAACCTGCAATGGAGGGACTCTGGCCTCCACCAAGATGCTGGTCACCAAGCTCCTGTCGCTAGGTGAACGCCACAGTGGTGCACTGGGTGGAGTAAACACAATGCTGAGGGTGCCGCTGACCATAAACCAGACTCCCATAACCAAGGTGGGATTGAACAAGGGCTCTGTAAAGCTGCGGCAGCGTAGAGCATTCTGCACCCCAGTTGGTGTTGCTCAGGCAGCGGAGGGCACTGAGGTGCTGCCAGCACTTCTGCTTAAGAACGAAGGTGTGGAAGCCATGTCAATTGGGCATTGAAGACCAGTCCTAAGAATTGGTATGTCTCCACTACAGTGAAGCTGTGGGCTGGAGCCCATGGCTGCACCTTGTGGATGGCACCGTGCAGGTGCTGCTCAGCAACACCCGTACCAGCGGAGCAGTACGAAATGCAGAAGTTGTCTGCATACAGAGAAGGTGAGATGGATGGCCCAATAGCTGCTGCTAGCCACTAAAAATAGAGAGAGAGTCAATACAGAGCTCTGCAGGACTGCATTCTCCTGTATATGGGGGAAACTATGAGAGGCACCAACTTGGACACTGAAAGTACGAAGTGTCAGAAAATTTTGGATACAAATCGGGAGTGAGCCTTGGAGACCCCACTCATATAATGTGGCAAGGATATGATGTCGCCAGGTCGTGTCGTACAGTTTTCGTAAATCAAAAAAGGTGGCAACCAGGTGTTGGCGACTTGAGGGACACAAGATTATCAGTGGTAGAGAGACCCTGGCGGAAGCTGCCCTGACATGGAGCCAGTAGGCCACGTGACTCCAGGACCCAACCCAACTGCTGACACACCATGCGTTCCAGCACCTTACAAAGAAATATGGTGAGGCTGATAGCTATCCACATCAAGCGGGTTTTTACCGGGTTTGAGCACCAGAATGATGGTGCTCTACTGCCATTGCAATGGAAAGATGCCATCACACCACACCCGGTTGAAGACGACGAGGAGATGTCACTTGTAGTCTTATGAGAGATGTTTAATCATCTGACTGTGGATCCGATCTGGCCAAGGAGCAGTGTCGGGGCAATGTGCAAGGGCACTGAGGAACTCCCACTCTGTAAATGGGGTGTTATAGGATTCACTGTGATGTGTAGTGAACAAGAGTATTTTCCCTTCCAGCTACTGTTTGAGAGTGTAAAAGGCTTGTGGGTAATTCTCTGATGCAGAGGCTCGAGCATAGTGCTCAGCGATTGTGATTGTGTTGGTAGATAACACGCCATTTATGTAACCCTGGGAACATCAGTTGGTGTCGAGTACCTGAAAACTCGTTTGATCCTTGCCCAGACTTGGAAGGGTGACATATGGCACCCAATGGTCGAGACATATCTCTCCCAATTGTTTGATAAGTTGGTGAACGCGGGCATGGAGCCATTTAAAAGCTATGAGGTGCTCAGAGAAGGGTGTCTCTATAGAGCTCCTTAATTGCTTCAGCAACTTCCGACGACGACCACCAAGGGACTGCCTTTAGCCGGGGGCACCCTAAAGGAAATGGGAATCGCAACCTGGGGAGCAGAGTCCCCTGTAGCTAGCAAAAGAACCCCATCAGACAGAAAAGCGGTGTTGGAGGGAAAAGTAATTACTCAATTATGCAAGGGATCAGAGGCAAGGTCCAGGGGTTTTTCCAGCCAGCCGTGGTGTACAAAAGAGAGGACCCGACTAAGTACAGGATCTGTGGTGATGGCTGATGCTATTGTAGCACTAATGATGGGAAAACCACAGACTGCATTCTGGTTTTCAGTATCTGAATAGAAACAAAGCAATTTGTCCTGATCAAACTCCGGGTCTGGCTCAATCAGAAGGTGAAATAAGGCATTGGCCTTGGTGTGTTCCGCCACTGGCCGGTAATGGATCTGGTAATGTTAATGGGGAGGAAGACAGCCCACCACTAATGATGTGCTACCTGGTCCGACACAGAAGCTGAAGGGCTAAAAAGGGCAACCAGCAGGTTGTGATCCAAGGTTAAATGGATTTGGAAACATAGAAAATGATTTGAAATTTTTTGAAGATGAATACAATTGCTAAAGCCGGCTCTTCAATCTGAGAATACCACTGCTGAGCGAGAGTGAAAGTCTTAGAAATACAAGCAACGGGTCGTTCAGACCCATCTGCATATTTGTGCACCAACACCATGCTGAGAGGCATATGCAGCGATGAATCAACACACCATTAAACTAACCATGAAGCTCAGTTAACATAGTGTTACATTTTTAGATGCATCTTTCATCGTGCTGACTTTAAGACCAGAGTGTTGGCTTATTTTGGATGTTTCCACTCCTTGTTGTCTTATGGAATTATCTTCTGGGGCCTCGCACCTATAGTAAATAAAGAGTTTACTCTGTAGATGTGAGCAGAAAAAAGAACATTTTGCAGAGGAGACAATTGCACATCTTGCCTTTTTAAGGATTTTGGAATTCTTACACTCACATCCCAATGCATATAGTCACTCAATGGTTTTTGTTCCTAATAATAAAAGTCCTTTCTAGCTGAAACATGATTTACACAGTGGCAATAAAAGACACAAAATAATTTTCATGTCAAATTCATCTCCTTGTTTAGGCTTCAGTCTGGACTTGTGCATTCTGCTGGAAAAATATTCAACAAACTCCCATTTAACATAGCAAGAATTTGGGAATACCAAACAAAGCAATGGAATGAAATTTTGAGCAGTGTGAGTACTGATACAAAACTTAATGGCAGATTTAAACTGTCTGCCAGAGTGGGACTTAAACCCGGGACCTTTGCTTTCATGAACGAGTACTTTACCAACTGAGCTATCCCAGCTTGGCATACGACCCGGGCTCACAGCCTAGAAGGTAGAAGATGAGGTACTGTCAGAAGTAAGGCTGTAAGGATGGGTAAAGAGTCGTGCTCTGTTGGCTCAGTTGGTAGAGCACTCACTTGGTAAAAGCAAAGGCTCCGGGTTCGAGACTCGTTTTGGCACACAGTTTCAATCTGCCATGAAGTTCCTAGATCAAAGGAAAATTAAAAACCTACCTCATCACCCATAGTTTCTACAAATTATTTAAATATCTAGGTTTAGAGACTGAACAGTTATTATAGCTACATGGCAAGTAGTAGATTTTATTGAAAACTTGCCTGCAGGCCTATGTAAGCAACACTCAGTATTCACAGATTTAGGAAACATTTTCTTTTGAATGATACCGTTGTAATCAAGTAATATTATGCTACCAATATATAAACAGCAGCTATATGGTGTAATTGAAGAATCAGCAGTTTTTTTTTTCACAGTAGCAGCTTTTTTTCCTATCATTTACTCAATTACATTTAGCATATGTAAGAATGAATAATGATTTCAATCCCAAAGAAAGCAGGTGTTGACAGATGTGAAAATTACCGAACTATCAGTTCAATAAGTCACAGCTGCAAAATACTAACGTGAATTCTTTACAGACGAATGGAAAAACTGATACAAGCCAACCTCGGGGAAGATCAATTTGGATTCCGTAGAAATGTTGGAACACGTGAGGGAATACTGACCCTACGACTTACCTTAGAAGAAAGAATAAGGAAAGGCAAACCTACATTTCTAGCATTTGTAGGCTTAGAGAAAGCTTTTGACAATGTTGATTGGAATACTCTCTTTCAAATTCTGAAGGTGGCAGGGGTAAAATACAGGGAGCGAAAGGCTATTTACAATTTGTACAGAAACCAGATGGCAGTTATAAGAGTCGAGGGGTATGAAAGGGAAGCAGTGGTTGGGAAGGGAGTGAGACAGGGTTGTAGCCTCTCCCTGATGTTATTCAATCTGTATATTGAGCAAGCAATAAAGGAAACAAAAGAAAAGTTCGGAGTAGGTATTAAAATCCATGGAGAAGAAATAAAAACTTTGAGGTTCGCCGATGACATTGTAATTCTGTCAGAGACAGCAAAGGACTTGAAAGAGCAGTTGAACGGAATGGACAGTGTCTTGAAAAGAGGGTATAAGATGAACATCAACAAAAGCAAAACGAGGATAATGGAATGTAGTCAAATTTAGTCGGGTGATGCTGAGGGAATTAGATTAGGAAATGAGACACTTAAAGTAGTAGAGGAGTTTTGCTATTTGGGGAGCAAAATAACTGATGATGGTCGAAGTAGAGAGGATATAAAATGTAGACTGGCAATGGGAAGGAAAGTGTTTCTGAAGAAGAAAAATTTGTTAACATCGAGTATAGATTTAAATGCCAGGAAGTCATTTCTGGAAGTATTTGTATGGAGTGTAGCCATGTATGGAAGTGAAACATGGACGATAAATAGTTTAGACAAGAAGAGAATAGAAGCTTTCGAAATGTGGTGCTACAGAAGAATGCTGAAGATTAGATGGGTAGATCACATAACTAATGAGGAGGTATGGAATAGATTTGGGGAGAAGAGGAGCTTGTGGCACAACTTGACTAGAAGAAGTGTTCGGTTGGTAGGACATGTTCTGAGACATCGAGGGATCACCAATTTAGTATTGGAGGGCAGCGTGTAGGGTAAAAACCGTAGTGGGAGACCAAGAAATGAAAACACTAAGAAGATTCAGAAGGATGTAGGCTGCAGTAGGTACTGGGAGATGAAGAAGCTTGCACAGGATAGAGTAGAATGGAGAGCTGCATCAAACCAGTCTCAGGACTGAAGACCACAACAACAAACAACAAGAATGAATCACGTTAAACAATATAATGATACTGTTCTGTTAGTATTGTAAACAGATTGAGTTTCTGTAATATGTTTCTCTATTGTATATGTATACCTCAACTCATTCCACAGCCCAGAAAGTTCTCCTTCTCGATGGGATTTACAGAACAGAATGAATGAACGAATTCGAACTGTTAAGAGTTCTCGCCACAAACCGCAATGCCCTCTCTTCCCTAGTGAGGCTCCAAATTGACTCAACATGCAGGTAAAGGCAGTATGTGATCTACTCAAGAATCTTGCATGCTTGGTTTGTTCATACAGAAGAGACATGAAGCAGGTGACCCAGCAGTTCCAGAATTCTCAGTCCCTGGCACATTTAATACACTACCAAAGTTGGTTGCAAAGGAACATATAACACTTCTAGTAATAACATTACGCAAAAGAAAGTTGCCACTCACCATATAGCGGAGATGCTGAGTCACAGATAGCTTTCGGCCTGTAAGGCCTTTGTCAAAAACAAACACACACACACACACACACACACACACACACACACGACTGCTGTCTCACGCAACTGTAGCCACACTGCGAGCAGTAGCAGCAGTGCATGATGGAAGTGGCGACTGGATGGGAGTAAGGAGGAGGCTGGGGTGGGGACGGGAAGCGATAGTACGGTGGGGTGGTGGACAGTGAAGTGCTGCTGGGGAGCGCGCAGGGATAATGTGGAGAAAGCGTAGGGCAGCTATGTGCAGTCGGGAGATTAAATGGATGGTAGGCGGGAGGTGGGAAGAGGTGTGGAGGTAGGAAAAGGAGGGACGTAAAAAGACTAGGTGCAGTGGTGGAATGAGGGCTGTATAGTGCTGGAATGGGAAAGGGACACTGGATGGGTGAGGACAATGACAAACAATGGTTGAGGCCAGGAGGGTTACGAGAACGTAGGATATATTGCAGGGAAAGTTCGCACATGTGTAATTCAGAAAAGCTGGTGTTGGTGGGAAGGATCCAAATGGCACAGGCTGTGAAGCAGTCAGCACAGACTGTGAAGCAGTCACTGAAATGAAGAATGTCATGTTTGGCAGCGTGCTTAGCAACCGGGTGGTCCACTTGTTTCTTGGCCACAGTTTGTCAGTGGCCATTCATGAGGACAGACAGCTTGTTGGTTGTCATGCCCACATAGAATGCAGTACAGTGGTTGTAGCTTAGCTTGTAGATCACATGACTGGTTTCACAGGTGGGAGGAGGAGGTATGGAACAGTTCTTGCATCAAGGTCTATTATAGGGATATGAGCCATGAGGTGACGGGTTGGGGGCAGGGGTTGCATAGGGATGGACGGGTATACATGTAGGTTCGGTGGACGGCAGAATACCATTGTGGGAGGGGTGGGAATGATAGTGGGCAGGACATTTCTTATCTCAGTGCACAACGAGAGGTAGTAGAAATCCTGGTGGAGAATGCAATGCAGTTGCTCCAGTCCTGGGTGGTACTGATTTACGAGGGGAATGCTCCGCTGTGGGTGGACGGTGGGGCTTTGGTAGGTGGTGGGAGACTGGAAAGATAAGGCATGGCAGACTTGTTTTTATACAAGGTTGGGAAGATAAGCCAGGGGATTATGTACTTGTTTCTTTAACTGAAGTTGGAAGATCCAGGAAGAATTGGGACTATTTTGCAGACGTGAAGGAATATGAGGAAAAATCTCACCAAGTTTTACACAACTACGTGCATTCTCGTGCGAAGTGCTGGGTTTGGCACCAGTAAATGATGACAAGTCTTTGGAAAAGATATATCAGTAATTTTGAAGAAAGTGTTATGTATTGCATATTTTGACTGATTTCATACTAACATATTATATCTCTGTGTGTCACACACACACACACACACACACACACAATTCACAAGTATCAATACATGGCACATAACTGTTTATTTTACATACAACTGCAGTAGGTCAAAAGGTAACCATACGGTAGGCCTATACTAATTTGTTTCAATTTGTTACTGTAACAAACTGATAATCATCACATTATCAACAAAAAGCATAAAGAATGGATAAAAAATATGTTTATAGTGAAACAAGCACTGTTGATATATAAATCAATGCTCAAATGTTACAACTTCACTCCTGAGAGAAAAAGAGGAAGAATGAAGTGTAGGAAGACTGTTGTGTAATAGGAAGTTATGATTTACATACACACAGTCCTGTAAACATTTCTCAAAAGCACTTCAATATCGACACAGTTCTGAGAATGAAATCTTTTTGGAATTTTCTTACAGGTGATATATTATTACTTGAACATGTGGATTTTAAGTACTGCGTAAGTCTGAAACTACATTTCAGTGCAAAAATGTCTTTTGTAGTTATGATTCTCTTTCTAGTTCTTAACCACCACATAAAAAACTGTGTATACATACCATAAGTATTTTTTATGAACTCATGTTGTAGAACACTGTCAATCAGATCCAAGTGATAGGTATCTCTCAGCGATAGATAGTACAAGCAACATGCGAGACATTTTGGATACAGCTCAATTTCTCGTTGTCGGCTTGGACTGTGGAGTTCTTCAGCTATTGTTTTATAAATACACGGAGTTGTCTGCGGATCGTAATCGTATTGCGTGAGGGCTAGGGCGAAACGCTCCAAGTCTTTCAACCTAGCCGTCTTCACCTCATCACAAAACCGCTGAGAAATAGTGCGCATCAGATCCTTGTGAAACAGCTGCACGTTTGTACCTGCTAATGCTACATGGACGAGACTTAACAGTGAAAGACGGGGCACCTGATCCTTTAATTTCTCTAGACAATAGTATAGGATGTCGGCGTGATGTGGTGTTAAGGAGTATCTAATTATTTTCAAAATAGCAGCGAGTGTAATGTCATGAACATTATCGAGTTCGTTTGTTGTACGTGCCAGTATTTCTGATATCAAGACATGGCTGCGAACTTTTGTTTGCGATTTGAAAAAGCCCATTGCAAAAACACCAATCTCGTCAAGGGACAGTTCATCGAAGCACTTCTCAACACTATATTCGAATTCGTACTTGATGCATTCTGGATGCCACCTACGGTAAACATTTGTATAAAACATGCACTGTATTAGTTGATAAGGCAACAAACGTGTTGGCTTTTTACCCAATTTAAAATTTGCAAACCACATAAAATCTGACTTTCGTACCAAATATAGTTTGTACCAGTGATCACAGACGTAAAGTACCGTGTTCAAATCCCAAGTTTTAATTCTTTTTACACATTCCTTATCAACAGAACGCCAGATTTTAGCAAAGTTTGGTGTTTCTACTGACTTTGCCATCGGCCACAAACGTAAACACCGAAGAATACCAAAGAGATTTTCATCAGACATTTTTTCACTCTTGTCCGCGACAGCTGCACATAGGTTACTGAATAGCTCGTCTGAAATCTCATGTGGATGACTAGCTACATAGTGAGATACAGTTTCAAAAGCGGCGTATACATCATCCACTTTACCGTCGCTCCAATCTGTTTTAACGATTTCTTGGAAGTTTTCTTCGGATACATGCTTTGCCTCTATTATGGCAGGAGCTAGAGTTTGTGAATACACTGGAAGTCTCTCAAAAACCGTATGAGCGTAAGCATTCTCTCCTTCTGCAAAAAGCTTCACGTTTACTGCAGCAGTCGTACATATTTGTTTATGAAGAACCGGTAACCTATAACAGATTCTACTCAAGCACGGTTCTCTGAGAGTATTGTAGTGACTAGCAAAATATCTGGATGCTGTATAGAAGTTACACAATTTATCACAAGCTGACCGATTCAAACATTTGTAAGTAAACGTTGAAAACTTAAGGAGTGTTTTCATTTTGTAATTTCAAACATCTCACATGCGCTAGCGGCAACACCTGGCCATAGAGGTAGCAAAAAATAACGTAACTGATAGAAATAACCGGTTACTGAGAAGTAACGGTTACTGTGATAACCGTTCCTCTGATACAGGCAGTTATTTCAATAACTGTCTAATGTCAACAGTGCCTCGCGCCATCTGTTGACCGAAGATCGTACTACGCTTTCCCGTCAACTCATCGGAGATCTGGCTAGGAACTAGGGAGAGGGTAGACCATTTGGTAGGCGTTCTACAGGCCATGGGAATAACTGTGAGACTGCGCGCCATCTGTTGATAAGAACTGTGTACTATATCGTGCGTCTTCGTTACTTTTAGCACAAACAATTAAATAAAGTTAATGTCCGAGCGGTGGCTGATAGAAGCTGCAGTACAGGCATTAACAAGTACGGTCGTTCCCTTAAGCCACCGCCTCATACGTCAATTTAACTTGGACGGGTAGTATAAAGAGAGGTACCATCAGGAATTCGAGCGACTATGGAAATAACTGTCAGAAATCGCTATTTTCCTCTGGCAGTTATCTTTATTGGCTCACAGTTCTCGCCCTCTGGCAGTTATCGGGCTACCATTACAGGTAACCTGGAAGTTGGTAACGGAATAACTGTGTGTCTGTGTTGCTGATACAGTGACTCCAGTCTTAGACCCGGGTGATATTTCAGAGACGATAGTTACTGGAGCGAATAAATATTTACGTACTTCTTCGGAAATAGCCGCTGGCCATCGCGAATGTCAAATAACTTGTCAGGAAGAAAAACATAATACAGTTGAATATAATAATTATTATCCTCATCATTTATCAGGAGATTGTCAATATATGTGAATATATTACAATAACTTCTAATATATACAGAATTGATACACTGTCAGAATAAAACACAGTTACGCACTTTTAATAAATTTATCATACACAGAATACCCGATCTTGACTGTAGCAACCAAGTGCTGTCAAAACTGAAATATAGCAGAATTTTTACCAAAGGTGGTCTATCAGTCTCTGTTACGATATTCATCTACAGAGTAGAAGGAGGGGTCATTGGAAGCGTCCGATCCCACCCGTCTGCTTCGACGTAAAAAAGTGTTGTTGTATGTTAATGTCCTTACGGCACGGTGTTTATGAGTTGGTTTTTGTGTGTGTGTGTGTGTGTGTGTGTGTGTGTGTGTGTGTGTGTGTGTGTGTGTGGGGGGGGGGGGGGGGGGGGGGGGGCGGCTGGCCGATCAAGCTTGCAGTGCCGGAATTTGCTGGCGGTAATTAATTTTTTTTTTTCTAGCTGTGATGTTTTGTGTGTTTATGGAATATTGAATGTGATTTAATTTATGTAGGGATGATTGATTTGTGGACTTTTGGGATTGTGGTTTTATTTTTCGCAGTTGTAGGTGTTGGTTTTTCGGCATCAGTAGCTGTGGTGGACCTATATAGGTCACCGGAAATGACCAATTCCCATTTTCATAGTTGTACGTGTTGATGTTTTGCTATCGTCATCTAAGGTTTACCTATGTAGGTCAAGGGAAATGTCCGATTCCAATTTTCGTGCTTTTAGTTTGTGGGTATTGGTGTTTTGGTATGGTCACCTATGGTTGAGTTATAGTGTTCAAGGGAAGTGTCCGATTTCTGCAGATTTTTGTTGGTGTAGCAGAATGCTGTAATTTTTTTTTCTTTTTGTTCTTCATTTTGTGTTTTGGGACATGGTGTGTTTTTTTTACTAGCTTGTTCTCACCCTAAAACCCCCAATTTCCTGCAGTTGTCCCGTTGGCTTGATTGTATTTTTGGTGGTTGATGTTATTGTATTATTTATATGTATCTTCGTGTTTGTTGCCGTGTGTGTGTGTGTGTGTGTGTGTGTGTGTGTGTGTGTGTGTAGTGACATCATGGCCACACTTAAAATAGCCATTTCCGGCATATTGATGACGGGTGGAATCAGACACTTCTGTATCAAAAAGTCTTTCAAACACACTGTAAACCGTGCTTTATCTGAAACCAAGTTTTTAATGGTTGCTGATTTGCTGGCAGTTTATTGAAAATGCATGTTCCTGAATACTGGACCTCTTTTGGACCAAGATGTAGATTGCTGTTCCTATTTCTAGTACGGTACTGATATTATGTATTGAGCTATTGGTTGGAAATATTTGTAACAAATTTCATTAAGGAATAAATATACTAGGAAGCAGTGGTTAGAATACAAAGTTCCTTGAACAGGTTCCTACATGATGTTTTTGAATTTATACCACAAACGGGATTTTTATTACACGCTTTTACATGCAAAAAACTTTTGCTACGTTTGATGAGTTACCACAGAATATGCTCCCTTATGAAATAATGGAGTGAAAAAATGTGGTATGCCCTTCCAACTGAATTTATTATCGAGTTGTAGTCCCAGAAATGTAACACTATCAACCTTTTCGATCTGCATGTCTTCATATGTTATAAACATGCTGTAGCTGGAGAAATCGAGCAGTTTCCAAATCTCACATAAAACTTGGATTAGCGTACTCACACTTTCCCCAATAGGACTATCTTTTACAGCACAGGAGTAAACGAATCTGTCACATTACTTAGATTTTTTGTTGTATTACAAGGCTGTACACTTTATTCTATTATGTGAGCAGCACAAGAAATTAAGCTTCGAATTCAACCTACAGTACTCAGTTTACATATTACTTCATACTTAAAAACGCACGTTGTTAACATTTTACTTAAACAGTGCTGTGGCGAAGTTCCGCGTAATTTCTGATGCAGATGCGAAGATATTTCTAATAGCGATCGATAACCTACAAACATATAATATGAAACACTAATAATCGTTATAACATTAACTAAAATGTACCCGGAGTTAATAAGCTAAGGTTATGACACGATTCATACGACATTACTGCCATTTCACACTACTCGCAGTTATACTGATAACTAAACTCATGGATTCCAACTATGTCGTTATTTAACTCTCGGAGTATTCGGTATTCGCTAGCGAAAAATAACTCGGTAGTTATTAATAACCGTTAACAATAACGGTTATCAGAGAATAACTGCACTGTGATAACGGTTACTCCAGAATAACCGTTTGGCCCTGGCCACTGTTTCTATGTTTCGATACAGTGTATCGATACGTGGAACTGTTTCAGTGTCTCGGAAAGGCTGTGGTTCACTCCGCCCCTGTCTCGGATAACCGGACCAGATTCGATCTCGAGCCAGACACAGAAACTGTATCGTTGTTTCAAAATAAGGCTGTTTCAGTCCACCTGTGCTTGGAACGGACCAATTGTATCGAAACAGGGATGTTTCATTCCGCTCTGTGTCGGACGACATTCGGGCTCGGCACAGGTACTGAAACACAACATACCACTTCATGAAACACTTTCAAGAGTGTCGAAATCTTTTTGACAACAAATAGCATGAAGCTTAAGATATCCGAAAATAAAGCTTCGTTTCTAGCTGACTGTCCTATTCCGAAATGGCGTAACATCTGCTTTAGAAACACTAACAAAACAATAAAACAACGCATACTATTCACATTGAAAATAATAAATATGTGAAAATCATTTAGTCAAATTACACTTTTTTTATAACATGCGCTTCCCTGTTCATGTGCAATGATCATATTAAGAAACGCAAGTAAGCCTACAACATTTTGAATAAAAAAAGGCGTAGAGTGACAGTTATTAGACATATACATAAACTTGATGTAGGTATAATAATAATAATAATAATAATAATTTTATTGTCATTCGGCCATTACAGCAATAGACAACGTCATATACATACTAAAATACAATTAATAGTTTGAAAGAAACAACAGGTTTCTTGTTAACATTATAGTATTATTTTACAGTTGATAAATTCTCTTATGTCATAGAATGGGTGGAGGACTAGCCAGTCATGAATTGTTTGTTTGAATAATTGTTCAGGTAATTCTTGAACAGATTGAGGAAGATTATTAAATAATTTGTACCCCATGATTTCGTAGCTGTTGAGTGACTTTGACAATCTGTGGTAAGGAATATAGAGGCACCTATTCCTTCTTGTGTTGTGGTTGTGTACATTTTCTCTGGTTTTTGTTTCTGGTAATTTCTTCTTCGTATAAATTAGAACATAGTATATGTACAAGTTTATAACAGTCATGATTTTCTGTTCACAGAACAATGGTTTACAGTGTGCCTTATATGCAGAACCAGTAATTATCCTAATAGCTTTTTTTTGCAGTATTAATATGTCATGTACACAGCTAGAGTTCCCCCACAAAATAATTCCATATGTTATTATACTTTGAAAGAATGAAAAATAGGATGTTCTAACATATTTTTCAGGAACACAGTCCATAAGTCGCCTTAACAGGTAAATAACTCTTGACAATTTACCACTAATATATTGTACATGTTGACCCCAAGATAATTTATCATCAATGTATACCCCCAAAAATTTGACATAACTTGGATCATCTGACAGAAGCTTGTCTCTAAGACTACAGACCATCTGCTGTGTTTTGTTTTCATTGAACAGGAATCCATTTGCCTTGAACCAATAGGATGCTTGGTCAATTGTCTTTTCTGCACAAGTTTTAAGGCTATTGAAATCCTCACTAGCATGAAGAAATGTTGTATCATCTGCATACAACACAGTGGTGGACTTGATAAATGACGGCAGATCATTTATCATTATCAGGAACAAAAAGGGGCCCAGCACAGATCCCTGCGGAACACCTACCTTGACTTGCTCTATACTCGACATTCCTCTCCCTACACAAACAACTTGCTTACGATTCTGGAGATATGATTTTATTAATTTAAGGCTGTTGTGTCTAATGCCATAGAATTCCAGTTTTTCTAGGAGTGGCTTATGCTTTACACAGTCAAAAGCTTTGCTTAGATCACAAAATGTAAGTTGAGCATAGCCCTTATCCTCAAACACTTGGTGTAAGTATTTGACTACAAAGTCTATAGCATCCACAGTAGACAACTTTTTCCTAAAACCATACTGAGATTCACTAATTATTCCTAATTTTTCAAAATAGACAGATAGCTGTTGGTAAATTACACATTCCAGTATTTTAGAGAAAGCTGGGACTATGGAGATTGGTCTGTAACTGGAAGGTGAGTCCATATCTCCCTTTTTATATATTGGAATTACCCTAGCCACTTTGAGTTCTTCGAGAAAATATCCTTCAGATATGCATTTATTTATACAGAATGTTAAGGGGTACACAATATAGTCTATTACTTTCTTTAGTAAATTACAGGATATGTCATATATATCTACACTGTCTAAAGATTTCATCCGTTTTACAATGCTTAGGACATGACTAGGTAAGACCTCGGAGAACATAAACGTACCTGTGTCTGTTGGTATTCTGCAAACATTTTTAGAAAGTAACTCTGATGAACTGATATCAGGTTTGATTATAGTATTTCCTACATTTTCAACAGATTTAATAAAGAAATCATTGAACTTTTGGGGACTTATATTAATTTTTTTGCTTCTCACATCTTTAGCAACACCATTTCCATGCAGCTTTGCACTTATCTGTGGAATTATCAATGCTATTGAAATTATGTGCTTTTTTGGCTTCCACGATGGCTTTTTTATACTCATTCCTGCATCTTGTATAGGCTAATCTGGCATGTTCTGTTTTCTGATTGCTACATATATTGTGCAACACCATAACTTGGTTTTTCATATTTGATAATTGTTTAGTGAACCATGAATTTTGTCTGTTTGTAGCACTGTTTGTTAAGCCTTTGTCAGTTAATTTGCATTTCTTTATGGGGATGTTGTCATTAAATTGTGTCAGAAATGTTTTAAAAAATCTCTCAAATAATAGTTTCTCTGACAAATCAGCACTAAGACTATAACTTGTGTCACCATGACATTGGTTGAACCAGTCTCTCTCAGCAAGGGACTTACAGAGCTGAACAATTTTGTCATCTGTGACAGGCCTGGTGATTATAACTTTTGGGACAGGCTTAGGAATATTACTATTATCAATACAGAACCTACTTGTATAGTTTAAAGATACAGAGTCATGATCTGAAAATGGAAATGCTGTAACAGCACATGTTTCTTCTGTAGTTTTAATGTTGACAAAAATATTGTCAAGACATGCTTTATCCCTTGTGGGCCTGTTATTGATTGAGTGCAAATTGCACTGTCTTAGAAGGTTTTTCAACTCAGTCACAGTACGTTTATGCATTGTTATATCAAAATCTGCATTCAGATCTCCACCAATTACTATGTCATAATGCAACCATCTGGTCCCTCTTAGTACATCTAACAGAATGTCCAATTTTTCTAGAAATACATTGATGATACCCTTAGGTGACCTCTAAAGGGATACTATTACTAACTTAAGACTGTCCGTAACTATACCAGTGGCTTCAAAGTTCTGTTCCTCACATAAATAATCTAGGTCCAACTTAAAAAAGGAGCAGCTGAATGACTGATTAATATATATTGCCACACCACCTCTTATATGCAGTTTTCTACAGTAACTATTTGCTACATTATAGTTATCAAGGTTGACAACTGGAAGTACACTCTCAGTAACCAAATGTTCACTCAGACAGAAAATATCAAATTTGTTATCTAGTCCAAAACCGTTTACAATAAATTCTTTATCTATTAGTCCTTGAACATTCAGATAGCAAATTTTAAGATCATAATTGTTGTTTATTTTAGATTGAACGTTTTGGTGAGGTGTTATGAAATTTGTTACACTACTTATCTCGTGGGCTTCTTCATCTTGCTGCCTTCCACTAAAAAATCATTTAGACGGACAGGAGGTGCTGTTTTCCGTCTACCCGTAACACTTGATGCTGCTTCTCCTGCTGCAATTCTCATTTCTCCTTTTAGAGGCACTATAGTTACTGTTGCTGGTGAAACTTCTGCTGTTGATGCTACTGTTACTTCCTTTTCCACTGTTGCTACTGATAATGCCACTGGTGACTGTGACGCTTTACATGTTTGCACAGTTGTAATTTTTTCTTCGTAGGGTGTATCTGCAGATGTTTCTTCCTCATATGCTGTTGGTGCACTTTTCTGTAGTCATTGGCAGAAAACCTGTTGCAGGTAGTGCTATTTTTACATAGGCATCCACTCCTGCTGTCTTTATCACCTGGAGAATTTCTTTGGCCAGCACTTTCTTGCCTAGGTTGTTTCTGTGCAGTCCATGTCTAGTAAAATGCTCTCTTACTGAACTCGTTGCTTCAATGAAAGTTGTGTGCACAAAACCGCTACAAATCTTCCTTAATTTCCGATTTGTCGCGATGATTTCTTTGTTTACACACGAGTCTTCGTGTCTGTAGGGAATGTTTACAACAAATACCTTCGCCTGTGAAATTTTTCCTAGCGATTCTTTCAGTGTTCTTACAGCAAGGCTGCTTTCATTTTTATAGACATCGTTTCCCCCTCCAATTATGACACAGTTGACGTCGCTTTTCACGGAACTTTCACAGTTTTTCAGCACTTCTCGTAGAGGAGCACCAGGTTTCGAAATTCCAATCACTTTATATTCGGACTGCATATCAGACATGATTGTAGCCAGTCCCTTGCCATGACTCGTCGATAATATGTATATTTCTTCCTTCTTCTTCTCTGTTTCCTTTTTTGTCTCGTGTTCAGTTTTATTACAAGTTGGTCTCACACGATTTTTTCGTTTAATAGTATTTGATGGTAACGTGTTTCTGCTGGCACTTTTTTGTTCAACAGATCTTTCCGAGCAGTTACCTGTTACACTGAGATTTTTTGTCTGTGATTCTGAGCTGTCTGCACTTAGAACATCGTATTTATTCATTAGTGGAACACGAAAAACATTGGTATTTAAGACAGGTCGAGAGATTTTCTTAGGCCTAGTATATACACACTCTCGTTTGCCTGTTTGCGTATCTGTGGGAAGGTCCATATAGTCGATCAAACTTTTCAGCATTTCTCCATATTGTCTAGCTTTACTTAGGTCACTTTGCAGTTCTTCCCTCATACTTGTTTCGAGTCCAGCGTTGCACATTTCAAATGCAGTTTCAAGACCGTTGCACTCAGTTCCACAGTCACATGTAGGCCTATGTTGACCGAGATTTGCTTCCACGAAACAACAAGAATGATACCATTTATGTGCCACTACACATATTTTAACACCTTTTATCACTTTTTTTGCACATAGCATACAATTCACTGATGGTAATTTACCGATATTCACGGAGCGATTTGCCACTACATCCATATGCGCCGCCATCTTTTCTTAGCAATCTGTTTGACATATCACTGATAGTGTAATGGTAACGGGAAGGGTTGGGAAGCATGGTGAATTTATAGTAACGGTTCGAAACACCTTGAAAGACAAAATTTTTTTGTTATATTTTGTTATTTATTCGAAGCATTTGGCGTTATTTGTGAGTCTATAGTCACTGTGCCTATTATCCACAATGATTTCCTTTGTGTGCATGGAAATTAGCAGGATGGGTATATTACCCATACTAACGGAATGTGGGAATCCCAGTAGCATATCCGTTGTTTCTGCAGTTAGCTCCCACCTCCAGTTCCGTTCGTGGTGGTTCTTCTGTCTTCAGCTATGGCTGTCCTCCGCCAAATGAAAAGTATGAAAGTCACACGACACGAAAGTAGTGCATTTGCTGCAGGAAATACGAAACTGCCAATACAACAAAGTGATAGTTTCATACTTCCTGCTATATGATTAGCGCTCTCGCACCTCATTTGTGTTTATATGGACATTCTTATACAGTAGACATTCAAGATGATAAATTGTGTAGGTTTATTAGATTACAAAACACAAATTGTTTCACTGTTTCGAAACAACGTATCGAAACATTACATTGTACTGTTTCATTTGTTTCGAAACAGTTACATGTTTCACTTTGCCCATCTCTACAGTAGCGGCTATACACAGTACGGACTGCAATTGTCAAGTGTTCAATGCAGTTTCGCCAACTCTGACGCACAATTTCCCCCAATCGCATTTGATATCCCCCTTAGATCTGGCCAAAATCACCTAAATAGTTTATCAAACCACGGGCCGGTTTGACAATCTCCCGTTAGCAGTCGGTTAAGCTCTGTTCCCGGAACAGCGCGAAAAACGCGTTATACGAAACCAGAATAACGCCTAACCGGAGAATAAACTCGAGATAACTTAACTGCTATTTTTGGCTGGTTAGCGAGTTTATCTGGGGAATAAGTTTTCAAGATGGCATGAATAGTGACAGTTGCAGCTGCAGACAGCGATGTCGAGTTTTTGTCTGAACTGTTCAAGAGAATGAGGAAGGAGAAAACAGTGAGATGACGCCGATTCCGAATTTATATTCAGATTTCGCTTTGTCTTTTCAATCTTGTACGTGAGAAAATGGTTCAAATGGCTCTGAGCACTATGCGACTTAACTTCTGAGGTCATCAGTCGCCTAGAACTTAGAACTAATTAAACCTAACTAACCTAAGGACATCACACACATCCATGCCCGAGGCAGGATTCGTACCTGCGACCGTAGCGGTCGCTCGTTTCCAGACTGTAGCGCCTAGAACCCAACGGCCACTCCAGCCGGCGTACGTGAGAAACCGGAGCATATGACAGACAGTTGAGACTATTTCTCTGTTTTCTAAAATAACACTGCGTAATTTCCAAGAATGTTTGCCTGTCGAAGCTGCGGGCTCCAAACGATAGATATCAAACGTGCGATTCTAAACCTAAAACGCGACTGTGGTGACAGGCGTTATGAGCATGTTTAATTGTTTATAGTGGTCACTACAGCAACGATAATAGAAGAGCGTTACTAAAATAGCTGTAATTACAAAGAAAACAACTTACCTCACTCGTTGTCGTCGTGAGAATGTCCGTTTGATTTGTATATTATGGGAAGCATTCCCTTTTTGCGGTAACCTGGCTAGATTCTGCCAATGTCAGCATGTTACACCCTGCGAATCCTTGCACCAGTGTGCAATATTTCATCCCTCAAAGTAGCCTACTCTGGGTATATGCATTCAGTCCTCAGTTATGGGATAATGTTTTGGGGGGGTAAGTGCTGGAAACATACAAACTATTTTCAAGATACAGAAAAGAGCTGTTCGAATAGTAACAAATAGCAGTAACAGGGCACACTGTAAAGAGTTTTTCAAAAAGTTAGAAATTCTGACAGTTCCATGTGAATATATTTATCAAAACATAATGTATATAAGGAAAAACATTAATCTGTATACCACAAAGAGCACAATTCATGACCATGGAACCATATCCAGACACTGTTTACATCTAAACAGAAGAAACAAATCAAAAACTCGATATAGTGTATTGTATGATTGTATTAAATTGTACAACAGATTATCACTAGAAATAAAAGATGTAAATGATCCCCACACCTTTAGTCAAAGGCTAAAAGATATTTACTAGATAATAGCTATTACACTGAAGACGAATATTTAAAATAACTATAGACTAATGTTCATGAACATTATACTCCATAACAGATTTAACTTGGCATGATTAGAAAAGTAGGACTAAGTATAGGAGCTGTATATACTGTAAAGAGACATGTTTATTTTATAAGAAATATTGTACAAACATTTGACAACATCCATGCAATGTATATTGTTTTATGGATGAATAAATAAATAAAAAAATATGGGTAGAGTTTTTTTTTCCGTGCCCAAACCGGCATGATGGCCAACTGAAAAGGTATACTGCCAGCTCTGCATAAGGGTTAGTTTTCACTAAAGTGAGGTGTCGCAGGATGTGAGTACTGCGATGTTTGCGTATGTCTGATTAAAGTTAACCATTAATACAAGCTCATCCAGGGATAGATTGGGTCGAAAGTCGAACGAAGGGTAGCGGTTTGAAGGGCAGAGGAAAAACAGTCCCTAGGCTGGTGCCAAGGGGAAAAAACCCCTATGATAGTTAGGTCGGGTAGTAAGAGCAGTTGCGGATGTCTTGCTGCCTGCTGCAGGTCGTGCAATGGTAGGGGGTATCATGTATGTCGATACCTTTGACGTTGTGTGGCGCTGTTACTCGGCGGCTGCCGCTGGGTGCCTTGTTGATCTCTTGGTCAACATCAACAAACCTATAACAGTTAGGTTCATCATCGTTTTGTATCCGATAGGTCATATATCAGATACACAGTATAGGGTGTTGTTGGCGATTTGCCCGCATCTCGTGGTCGTGCGGTAGCGTTCTCGCTTCCCACGCCCCGGTTCCCGGGTTCGATTCCCGGCGGGGTCAGGGATTTTCTCTGCCTCGTGATGGCTGGGTGTTGTGTGCTGTCCTTAGGTTAGTTAGGTTTAAGTAGTTCTAAGTTCTAGGGGACTGATGACCATAGATGTTAAGTCCCATAGTGCTCAGAGCCATTTGAACCATTTTTTGTTGGCGATTTGTTTGTGCGTCAGTATGCGAGCTCGTCGGTTTCCCTGCTGTAGCCTGTTGGTCGGGTTTGATAGCAGCTAGTGTATCCAATCAACGTTGCTGATACGCAGGAGCTTGCCGACGTTTGTCGATTGTTGGTGTATGTTAGCTTGCCATAGGTAGTTATGCCCTAGCTAGTATTGTCTTTGGCCGCTTATGCTTCCACTTATGGTTGTGATATGGGTAGAGTGTCACATTTCCGACAACAATTCAAAAAATTTTCTACATTGCATAAGCATGGAATTAGACTCTTCCACGTGAGGCAATCGGCCGAAGAAACGTCTACAATACCAGACATCCCATTCGCTACCGTCATAAATCGTTTGGGTTTTCCTTGCATCTCACAAATAGTTTATCATAACGCCCGCCACCACAGTCGCGTGATCGATTTAGAATCGCACTTTCGATATATATCGTTTGCAGCCCGCGGCTTCGATAGGGAAACATTTTTGGAAATTACGTTACCTAACACTGCTTATTTGTAGTAGTATGCATGTGCTTTCAGCACTTCGTTAATTCCGTTGTGTTATTTATATAAATCAGGCACATTAAAATGACGGTACGTGCCAAAATAGTCTTATGTCTGGCGTTTGATGCAATTCCTGTTTTGTTTTATTTAGCAGTG
This sequence comes from Schistocerca piceifrons, assembly GCF_021461385.2. NCBI lineage: Eukaryota > Metazoa > Arthropoda > Insecta > Orthoptera > Acrididae > Schistocerca > Schistocerca piceifrons. The sequence continues at coordinate 434,412,839 of NC_060140.1, read as the reverse complement.
CCTTAATGGACTTAACAAATCGAAGAACCACATCAATTATGATTACTATTTGTATTAACAGCTGTTTCAGTTTTAGACATAAACATGTTTTTTCATGTAGCAAAAAGTTTTGATGAAACGGATGTGTTCCAATTTCTTTCAGCCACATTACTTTAGTAGCAGAAGATCTTTTTCCACTCTTTTTTCTACTAGGAGCGACCCGTCTATAAACAACACAACAGTATCAGGACAACTTTCACGTTTTGGTAAAAATGTTAAGATTAGAAGCCCATTAATGCTTCAGAACAACATTCTTTCCCATCTACCATTATTCACAGTAGCCTGTGAACTATATGTGCTCACTCAAGCTATGTTTATCACAGTAAGATTAACAGGAAACTTAGTATTTAAAAAGATGGTGATGCCTCCTCAGCTACAGAACATAGCTGTTGTGTTTCTCAATTATCAGCATTATCTGCATAGATCCATCTATATTTATCGTAAAACAATAGACATATATGCATGTTATAGGAGCAGAACAGGAATCTAGTTAATAAATATACATAGTTGTAGCATTTGTCAGTCACAGACAGGTAGCCTAGTCGCAGACAGAGTCAGTCAAAAAATGGCTCTAACAAGGTAAGCACCGTAGCGGTCGCGCGGTTCCAGACTGTAGCGCCTAGAACCGCTCGGCCACCGCAGCCAGCCAGAGTCAGTCGCAGTCGAAGTCAGCTCAGTTAGTTGCTAGCTCAGTAGTTGGCGTCTGTTAGTTCACATCACCGACTATGGGAGTGTAGTGTTTATAGCGGGACTTGTACTTCACCAGCAGTGAGGCTAGCGTGGACTTTTACGGAAGAGCTTGTACCACTACACATGGACTGTCTTAAAGACAGGTAACATTCGGTTCTGGAAAATAAAAAAAAAAACCTGTTAATACCTGTATGCAGTTATGTTGTAGAAGGAGGATACCGACCGCCAAACAACATCCTCTCCTTGTTTGCCCTGGCAGAATACTTTCAGTAGCAACGAGATGACACAAAAGTGGCGGCGAGAATAACTCAGAGCAGAAGAAGATTTTGTTTGCTTCTCTTGTGTTTTAGCTTTCAGGGATGATAGTGTTTCTTTTTGCTAATTTGTTGTTGTGTTCTTGCACGTATTCCAGGAGGGGGAGCCGCAGAACTAATCAAATTTCGTTTTTCAGAGGCTTTGGTTGCTTTCTAGCTATAACGTATTTGTGTAAACAGTGGCTACCCTGCGACTCCCCGCGCCTCAGCTGCAGACAGCCAATGTGATGGATCTAACACAAGTTTCTCAGTTTCAGAACCAGCAAATTGCTACCTTGCTGACGACGTTACAACTACATGCTGCACAAGCCACATTGGTCGCACAACAGACGAACAAATCAGCCCAAGAAGTGCTGCCTACCAGCATATCACTGTTCCGGCAGTCTATCGACACAGAAGGGGAATGGCTCGAATACCTGACACAGTTGCAAGCACATTGTCAAGTTCATCATGTAGAAAACACTGTAAAGCTACAATACTTTTTTTCGGTTGTGGTGTCCCCAGTGTTCAAGTTAATACAAAAAATTTCCCAATGGTGTCTTCCGACCAACTCAGCTATGACCAAGTAATCGCTGCGTTAACTCAATGTTATGACCAGCAAGTCCAAGTAGCTACAACCAGATATCAGTTCTTTCGCTCGCAAGAAAAAGCCAGAACAGACGCACCACCAGTAGTACACAGAATTAACGGGAGTGACTAGGAAGTGTAAATTTAAGTGTAGTTGTGGCAACTTTTACAATGATTTGAGGTGCAATAACATTCAATGTCCCAGATAGAAGAATAAGGAGCAGATGTTAAAGTACTCAGATCCATTACTTTCCAAAGTATTGCAAATCTTAGAGCAATATGACTTGGGTGCTACAGAGGCCGATAAGTTTGACCAGGTCCTGATTTGTCAGGTCGAGTCGCTGCTCGATTGCGCCACTCGGAGCAGCCACAACTACGAGCGCCTCTATGGTCGCACGGACAGCCACGTAGACATGTAAAAAGCATTGTGAACTTAGTGAAGTCTTGTCCTAGATGTTTTGCTCGCCATAAAAGACAGGACTGCCCATCACGTAAAGCAACATGTCACACACGTGGAAAAAATCGCCATGTACAAGCAGTTTGTTTGCAACGGCACAAAAACGCCAATTTTGTCAACTTCCAGAAAAAACAGGCTCATGCACATGCAGTGAACGCTGTGTTTTCCAAACCTACAACAGTTTCTGACAAATCTAGTGCTTTGCAGCGTCGTTCTAACAAACTATTTGTCTCATTACACATTGCTGGCCATTGTGTGAACTTTCAGTTAGACAGAGGTGCCTCAGTAACTTTGCTTAATCGTGCCACATACGAACAGTTAGTCTCACCACGCCTTCTAAATCTAGCAAGCACCTCACTGCTTACAACGGACGGGAAATTCCAGTGCTTGGACAGTGTATTTGCCAGCCACTTACAAATCTCACACTGGGACAGTGAATTTTACTGTGTTGAAATCCAGAGATAGTGAAAATATTTTCGGTTTAGACGCCTTTGATTTGTCTGGCCTTAGCAACAACAACAAACTTTCCACACCGGATTTTGACCCAAAAGACAATGTAGCTAGCTTTGAGAAGGAATGGGAAAAGCCAATAATTTTGTAGCATGTGTTACACTGAAAGACAATGCACAGCCTAAGTTTTTCTGGCCCTCCCGTTCCCATTGCTTTAAGAGACAAAGTAGCCAGTGAACTGAAAGAATTGCAGGACAATGGTGTAATTGCTCCCATTCAAGCTAGTCAAGGACAAGTCCTCTCGTTTTGTTGCCTAAACCTTCTGGTCTCATTCCTATTTGTGTTGACTTCATGTCTATCTCATGGATAACCTTGGTGCAGGACATTACTTTTCTAAGATAGGTTTGTGTTATGCCTACTTGCAGATTTCACAGGATGAGGAATCGCAGAAGGTTTTTGTTGTAAATACACATTTCGGACTGTTCAAGTATTTGCATCTGTTCTTCGGCAGTGCTTCCTGACCCGCCATTTTTCAACGTCACTTGAAACAGCTGACTGCAAAAGTGCCATTTTGTTTAAACTACCTTGATGATATTGTCGTCTCAGGTGTCGTACACCAGAGGGGCACATTGCAAATTTGCGTACTATTTTTCTAGTGTTGTCAGAAGCATGACTCAAGTGTCGTCTCGAAAAGTGTGACTTTTTTTCAAACTGAACTACAGTAATTAGGTTATATGATAAATATTCATGGTGTGGCCTTCTCGAATCTCATTTGCTTGCAATCCGTGACCTGCCTGTTCCTCGCAACATGTCTGAACTGCAGTCAGTACTAGGCAAGACATACTACATTCGGTTCATACCGAATGCTGCTCAGATCGCAGCTCCATTGCATCGCTTGCGTCGCAAAAATGTACCCTTTGTGTGGACTAAAGAGTGTAAAGGCGTATTTCAGGAACTCAGAAATTCTTTGCTTAGTGACAGATGTTTAGTGCATTTTGACCCCGCCAAACTAGTAGTTTTGCAAGTCGGTGCTTCTCTCTACGGAATCGGCGCTGTGCTTTCGCACAGAATTGGTGCATAAGACTGACCTATTGCTTTTGCCTCAAAGCTGTTAACTCAAACTCAGTGCAATTATTCTCAAATGGAAAAAGAGGCTCTCGGTATAGAGTATGTTGTGACCAAATGTCATCAATATTTGTATGGTCTCAAGTTCTATTTACTGACAGATCACAAGCCTTTGCACTTCTTGTTTCATCTGTCAAAGCCAGTTCCTACACACACTGCTCAAAAATTGCAACGATGGGCTTTGTTGCTTTCGCAGAATCAGTATGAAATTGTGTACACACTTACGCAAAGCATGGCAATGCAGACACCCTATCTCGCCTTCCAATTGGCCCAGACTCTCATTTTGATGCATCTTGTTGCTAAATCGATGTGCAGGATTCTAAATTGCTGGAATCTTTTCCCTTGCACTACAGAAAAATTGCACAGGCCACGGAAGCAGACCCAGATTTCAAGATTTTGTTGCGGTACATTCGCACGTCTTGGCCTCGTTCACTGAACCAAATCCAGAACTCAGTTGTGTACCGTTATTCTGCACCTCAGCATAGCCTTTCAGTTCAACAAGATGTAACTCTAGTTCAGAACTATAGAGGACAATCGCGTGTGCTTATTCCAAAAGTATTGCAAAAGGATGTGTTACGATTGCTCCACCAAGGACATTGGGGCATTGTTCGCATCACACAGTTAGCGCGACAGCACTGTACTTGGCAGGGCATGGACGCCCCCATTGAACAGACGAAATCAGGGTTGCGCATGTGCAGAAAACCAATCCGCTCTGCAACAGACATTCTCAGCTGTACTGTACTTGGCAGGGCATGGACGCCCCCATTGAACAGACGAAATCAGGGTTGCGCATGTGCAGAAAACCAATCCGCTCTGCATCAGACATTCCCAGCTTGGCCTAAGACTCAATCGCCATGGCAACGAGTGCAAATAGACTTTGCAGGACCAATAGGCTTTGCAGGACCATTTTGGAGCATTCGTTGGCTCATGGTGGTAGACTCTTTTAGCAAGTTTCCATTTGCGGTGTTTGTGAACTCTATCATGTCATGTAGCACCATTCAAGCGTTGTCCTCAATATTTTGCATCGAAGGTTTGTCAGAAGTACTTGTGTCGGACAATGGACCAAAGTTCACTTCACATGACTTTGAACGTTTTGTGAACGCAATGGCGTTCCGTCATCTAACAAGTGCTCCATTTCACCCACAGTCCATCGGAGAAGCAGAATGTTTCGTACGTACTTTTAAGCAACAGATGGCCAAGCTTTGCACCACTCACACATGGGAACAGGCGCTGGAACTATTTCTCGCCTCCTGTCGCTCCCACCCTTGAGCCATTGGACGCTGGTACACTTACTACCAACCGCAGCATCCGGCGCCGCCAATGGTCCGCAAGTACCGCTTTGCGCCGCGCGATCTTGTTCTTTTCGGGGTTTATGCCAACCGTGGGCACTGGGAAACAGGCATGATCCACGAATGCATTAGCTCTTCTGTGTATTTGACTGCAGGTCCCGATGGTATGCAGCGCCGCCACCAGAACCAAACTCGCGCATGTCATTTGCCCTGTGATTCTGCTGCTTTTCTTCCCCCAGATTCACGGCCTCGTGGGACCGCGCGGCCTTCGCAGCCGCCCGCTGGTGCCACCAGGGCACCCCAGGAGGAGCGGATGGACGACGCGCCCTCGCCCCTGCCGCCCCCGCGGATCTGGACCTGCCATTGTCGTAGTCGTCATCGCCCTAAGAAACGCCCTCAGGGCTGTACGTGTGCCCTGGCAGCAGTTTACTGGAAGATGTTCCTGTTGCCTCGCAAGCCAGACTTGGGGTAAGTTTGGGAGTAAGCTGTCCTCCACAGTCTCGGCTCCCAGCTCATCTGTACATCCAGCGTCCTGCCTCCATCACCACTGTCGTTCACAGCTTCCCTACGTGACAAGAGTGCGGCATTTTGGGGGGGAGGAACGTGCTGGGGTAAGATGTCGTCAGCATGCCGGTCAGCATAGAGGTTGCAAGACGATCGATAAAAGGCGCTGAATCAAGCGCTCCTGTCAGCAGAGAGGCCAAAGACAGACTAGCAAACAATGTGCCGCCAACACCCTCTCGACTGCCAGTGATTAGATCGCTGCCACGGACCGGACGGCCCAGTCAGTCACAGACACTCTGCCCAGTTTCAGACAGTCAGTTGCAGCCGCAGTCATCTCAGTTACTATTCTAATTGGTGTCTGTCACTTCATGTCACTGGCTGTGAGAGTGTAGTGTTTATAGTGGGACTTGTACTTCACTAGCAGTGAGGCTAACGTGGACTATTACAGAAGAACTCGTACCACAACACGTGAACTAGCGTAAAGATAAGTAGCTTTCTGTTCTGGAAAATAAAGAACCTTGTTAATGCCTGTGTGCAGTTATGTTGTAGAAAGAGGATATCGACCGCCAAACAATGTACTCTCCTCGTTTCCCCAGGTATAAGACTTGACAGTGGCAACGAGACGATACAAAGCTTCGAATGAGACTGCAGGAGTTTCCGAGTTTTCTACTACGCTTTTGAGTATGTATACAGTATCTACCAGCCTCAAAATATCCTCAAACGAATCATTTTGCGATCTGGAACGCTTATCGTTCACGTTAGACAAGCTATTTCTGCGAACTACGACTGAAGTATATTAAATGACATACGCAGAAATACCTTGCGTGCTATTAAGTTGTTACCAACTTCACTGGACAAGAATATTGTTCCGGGAATAACTAACTGGGCAATAAAACAGTATAATGCAACACATGCTCCAAGCTAATTGGTGGTTAGCCTTTTCCTTGGGTAGTTATCCCTGGATTTAGCTCGAGATTGTACAGCTGGCCCTAAATGGCTATGTTATTAATTTGCTATTTTCTTTTTTTTTGGTTGGGGGTGGTGTCCGGAACCATTTAAATAACTTGCAACAATTTACATGGCGCAACTGTGAATTGGAATTCTATCAGAAAATGCTATGGTCGCCTCAGTGTATAAAGCCGGGTTCACACGAACAACAAAAGGGTCACTACAGCTAGTGGCGTACTGCAGTTGCATGTGTAAGCTGCCAGTTTTTAGTGGCACAGCGTAAGGGACGCTAATTTTGTCATGCCACAAAAGTTATACTTTGTTGCACCACATTCCTCCCACCACTGGTCCCAGGTGGCTGTATTTCGGAAACAAGCATTATGTCACAGTTATCACGGAGTAATTGATGCTGTACTCAATACGATTTCAGTGTCTTTTCATTTTATTATCAAGAAAAGTGAAAATAGTGGTCGGCATGTACACTTCCGCAGCTTCTGGATGTACAAGAACAGCAACCTAGTTTCATTTTCTGCAGCAGTGTGTGTATGTGTGTGTTTGCAAATCAATGACAAATCCCACAATATGTGAGAAATAGCTCCAGAGTGTGATGTGGCAGCTGTTAAACTAAAAATTAGTTATTCGAAATGCCTATGTCAACGATTACAGTAAGGTTTGAAACAGTGGCGTATTTGTAGACATACGTGCCAAATGTTGTTTAGTTTGACACTGAAGACAACATTTTCGTCTCCGAGTGTTATTTCTGTTATAAATGTTTATGTCGCCCTTGATCTATCCATGCGCAAAATCTATTTTCAGATCCAGCATTTAGGTTTCGTCTTCCCTGTATTTAACTCTTGTTGCAGCTCTAATGCCATAAACTGCACTATAACATTCATGAGCACTCATACGATTTCTATTGACGCCATATTGAAAGCTGTACAACTACGTAAAATTTGTGGCATCCTGTGTGAACTCGGACTGTTGATATTTTTAAAAATGTCGGAGTCTGATATATCGAAAGGAAAAGTAAGATTCTTTTTTGTCAGCACTCGATATAGGATGCGTCGATACATCGACTGAAAATATATCGACATATGGGCCCTGAAAAATATCGGATATTTAAGTACTGATTTATTATCAGGTATTCTGTGAAGCAACATGCTAGCAGCGTGTCTCGCTGTCAGAGAGAGAACGGAAAGGAAAACGATACATGTTCATGTTTGGAGATAAGCACTTTGCTTACAATGGTAACTGCATGTAAGTAGCACAATAAAAGGTGTCTGATGGGGTCCATAATTCGGTTCGTCACCTATCAGATTTGTCCCGAACACTTTATGAGGACTTCCCTATTTTTTCATTTCTGCAAACGCCAGCAACCTAGTAGCTGTAGTGTCAAAATTGCGTTGTGAAGCTAATCGTTGCAGTTACTGTTGGTAACGCCGTGCTCCTATTACGTCAGCATTTCCTCTCACACATCTCCGCCCTCTGCAACGACCAAACTTGTCATTTAGATTTTTGTTCATCATTTTCAGCAACTGTTTTTAAAAAATGTCGATGTGAAGAAATAGCACAATAGTTGCGTTAAAAATGTTTAATGCAACTGGTGTGCCGCTTCTTCACATCGGAAAACTATACTTGCTTTACATAGTCAAAGAGAAAGATTGGATGATATGAAAGCTCAAAAAGTAGTAAGACTACTTCACACGCTGAAAGTAAAATTAGGTTCTACTACAATTTCAAAAGAACAGTTTAAAATATTTACCGAAAAAATATAATATAAAATAAATTATCGTCACTCGATATTGCCGTTTTGAGATATATTGGTGTCATAAATTCCGCTCATGTATATCGACATTTTTTGGAAAAATGTCGAATTATCGATATTTTATCTACAGCCCTAGTGTGAACGGTAGCTAGCGATGACACTACAGAAAGCCACAAGCTGTGGCGCCACATTTATTGCGTGTGTGAAATCATTACAAAGAACTTGCATTTGAATGAAGTTCTCGCAAGTAATTTTACAATGTTTGTAAGCATGTAGATAAACACATAGAATACAAGATTCGACTAGCAAATTTTGAAGTTTCCGTTATTCAATCAAGGTGATTTCTCCGCGGGAAGTACGGAATTTAACGCTTTTGAGTAGGACATACATCTGTGACAATACCCAAGGTATATAATACAAAACACATACCAGGAGCAGTAATCAACCGCGCGGTGATAAAACCGCCGCCATTTTCGCAACAGAATCCTGTCCTGTGGTTTGTGCAGCTAGAAAGCCAATATGTGCTAGCACACGTAACTACAGACGATTCTATGTATAGTTAACGCCGCCTCAGCGCTCAGCGAAGATATGACCACGGAGGTGCAAGATATTCTGACGTCACCGCCGAGCGCTGAACCTGCCTCTCGCAATACGAGACGAAAGACTGGAGAAGCTACTCCGCACCGAAGAGCCAGAGGATCGCACTTCATCGCGTACGTTAGCGAGCAACCCTGTTAACGAAGACATTCTGCGGAATATTTGGTTATCGTGCCCGCCACGTAACTCGCAGATGAAGTTAACAGTGTGTGCAGGAGAGTTCAGTGTGATGACGCAAACTGCGCAAGCATAGCGGAGACGCATCCGTCCGCGTGTGTCGCCACAGTTTGCCCACAGCCTCAGTGACATAGTGGACTCCTACTTGAATTTTTAAAAGTTTATGTACGATGTACGCGTGTCATCCGAATCAAAATACTTGTCGGAGGATTGTCCATTATCTTATATAAGTTTTCTGAAATTACCTTGCAATTTTAGTTTTTATGATGAAATGTGCGCCAGGTGTATTTAAATGAGGCGCGATTATAAACATTAGGCTACGCAATACTGCTCTCTATTAGTACGACCTTTATTTGGCATTCTCATTCGTTAGCTTCACAAACTCTCAACAGATGTCTGACATGTGTATCTAACCTAGACCTTGGGCTATGGAGAGGGGGAAGTGAAGGGAGGAGAGGTGTCCAATATTACATTCTGGTCAAACATAGTAGTGCTGCAGCCAGATAAAACACCAAGTGAAACTTTCTCTCAGAGCAGATTAACTTCTTGGTTGATTTCTTGGGCTATAGGTAGGTAATATATCCTTAATGTGATATACAAGCTTCTTAGAAAGAAGTACGAACGTTGGTCAGCACATGTCACACGGTGTTCAATGTTAAATACTACTTTCAGTTGCGACTTGTAACTGAAATCGCAGCCAGACTCGATGAAGTAACACAAGGTTATTCGAAAGAAAAAGGAACTTCAACAAATGATAGTCGGCGATGAGTGTTAAATGATTCTTCTATTTGCTACTTGGTAACTTTTTGTTGTGACTGAAATCGCAGCCATATTCTGTAAAGCCGTTATTCTGAAAACTGCGACTTCTCAGTCATTGTGGTCTGTAATAGATACGTGATTTCTTGCCCACCTCTAGTACTAGGTTCAGTCTTGAGTCCAAATGGCATTCTGTAATATTGATAATGGCCTCCTTTTGTCGTGAAGGCAGTTTTCGGTCTCTCTTCTGGGACTACTTCTAGCTGGTCGTATTCGCACCTCAGGTTCGTCGTTGAAAAATATTTGCGTTGGTTTAAGGTGTCCGTCCTCCCAGTAATATTCTGTATAGGACATTCATCAGTGAGAGTTTTCGAATACAGATATCGGTAGTCGTAACAGAAACTGCATTTTTTAGTACCATACCCTGATTTTTTGGGACGATGACCACCGTTACACTCGACGGACTATCACAGTATTCTATCATTCCCTCCGCTAGCTGCTGATCAATAAATTCTTCCATTAATGGCTGCAGATACCTCGGTATCCGGCACGGCTACCTATAGACTGCAGTGTAACTTGTCGCGGGTATAAGCTGTCGTGTAACAGGCCTTGCTGCGAACGGACCTTTGTATTAAACAAATCCATGAATCGATAGCGGTAAGGCTTTCATTGCTTGTCGATCACTATCTTGTAAGTGATTCACCATTTTACGTAGCGCAGATGTACCAACTGTTTATTTGCAATTTGGTCATCAGATGACCTATTAATGTCTTCTTCTTCCAAATGAACTGATGTGGCAATCACTGACCCCTTTGGTAGACTAATCTTGTCCATCATGCCAAGATTATCTAGCTAACAGGAACCATAAACTCACTCGTCTATATTACTAACACGCGCTACGCTTCTACATACGAGTATAAAACAGTGCATTTTATCCTATTCTTCATAATTCTCTAGTGTTTGTAAGACACACAATACTTTCTGTGGTAAAACGGTACACACAGCGATCCATATTGTACTCCCTGTACCTGATAGTATGTTATCGTGCGAAACAATTTTTAGCGTACTTGTTTGCAGTTCAGTTAGCAACACCTTCATGACCGGTGCACGTTGCGACATTGCCTCGCTTGCAGATGTTGTTTCAGTTCAACTGCATACCGCAGAAGATCGACTTTAGCAAGTTGTTTGTCAAGGATGTCAAGTCCAAAAACTGCAGAATACCCCTCACCAACGCATAGCGACACTTGTTTGTGCTCACGGAAACTGTTAGCTCCAATTCTGAAGTTGAGCGGTGGGGTCCTTAACGAGTTCAACGTCATTGCCACCTACCCCACGTAACTTGTAACGTGGAGACCCGAGACTCTTCCTGTCTAAAAGGGCCAGGCTAACGACTGAGAAGTGCACATCTGTGTCTACTAAAAATTTATGTTCCTCGCTATGTATTAAGCATAAAAAGCAGAATTCCGTCCCAGCATATGTCTGTGCAGTATTGCGTCTTACAGGGAATGCTTTTAGATGACCGATATATTCCCACTTGCGTTTAATGGACGCTTCTGCCTATGCTGTTTTCCAGTTTCTTATTTCTGCACTCCTGTGTTTTATATCCAGCTCGTCTACATTCGTAGCATCCCGGCTGACGACATTGCCTTAGGTCCACGCCTGTAACACTTTACTTCGGAGGCAAAGATCCGGTGGTCGCTACACCCTTTACTGGCAATGTCACTTTTCTTCTAACTGTTGGCGATTCTAATAACTGCGGGTAGGTCATACAGGTTCTCTATTCTGACTCTGCTTGACATGTCGGCGGGTTTACCCCATAAAAAGACATCAAGAGCCCTATTTTCAGCTTCAGCCAGGAATATTTGTCAGCGTCTGCACTCAGCGTCAGCCCATTTGTTTGCACATTAGTCTTTCGGATTCTGTCCGAGAGTCACTCCACCTATTAACTGTGCTTCTGTGCCAAACTACGAAATTATCCCTGAAGAATTTTGTGCTATTTCGTTTTCGGTAACGCTGTCGCAGGCCGTTAGCTAACTGCTCAAACGTTTGTGTCTAAGCTTTTCATGATGCAGAACGTTCCTTGTAGTCTCTCCTATTAGCCGTAAATGAGCCATACAGACATGTCTTGTCTGACCAATTACTCAAGTTCATAAACGCTATTACATCTTTCACTGTTTTCCTAGAAAAAGGCGTTATCAAGTTGGCTGCTAATAGATCCACAGAGTGAGGAGGTACACTCAACATTGATCTTGCCTCCTCTGATTCCGATTGTATCTGTTGTTCAAAGGCTGCAGTACTTCCACTTGCCTATGTAATTCCTCAGTGTACTCTTTCTGCTGAGAATTAACTGCCAATAACCCGGTTATCTGTTCAGATAAACCAACAACAGTCTCATCTGTAGTAGCCGTATGCATGTTTGGCACTTTGTATAATCTACAACTGCCGTGGCAACAAACTAAAAACGGGAAAAACTGCACTTACAGTACACAATAAAAAATTAACTAAGTTAATGTTACAGAGAATCATCGCCCAACGGGACTTATAATAGTCCGGTGCCAAGTGACCAAATCGTCTAAAATGACACACGTGGCTGGCACTGCCTTAGCGCATGGCAGCTCATGCCCTGACAGATTACAGTATTTACACCAGACTAGTGCTAAATATGTTTCCCTACAATTTCCTTTAAACTGTGACAATTCTGCAGGCTCCAACGGCCTCACAAAAGTAACCATAAGATTATGGTGCACATCAGAGCGAACTGTCGTGGCCAAAGCAAAGTTAACGCAAAAAGAAGACAAACAGCAAAATGTTCACTCGCTCCAATGCATCGTGTCCGTCTGCAAGTCCAGACAGGCGAAAATGGCTGATGCTGCAGATGTGGTTTCACTGTCACCAAAGTCTTCAGGAGACAGTCAGTCTGACACCAGCTGTGGAGACCCCGGAAACCAGGGTCTCAATGTGTGCAAGGTGGAAACTCGGAGAAATGGAGTGTGGCCCAGTTCCACGACTGTGGGCGCCAGTAAAACATTGTCGACTGTTAATCATTCATTGTGAGGGTTGATACAATGCAAAATAGCTCCTCCGTGGCTTGACAGGCGGCTTCTCGAAGAGCGTGCGTGGCTAGGAGTTGCTTACTCCCCCAGCTCAGCAAGTGTCGACGTTGCTTGGTGTGGTCGGGAACCCCAAAATTCATGGGGCAGCGTCATACAGGATTTTGGCCTGGAGGTCTGCAGGCATTGCCCGTCCAGCCGGGACGCAAGCAACTCCTCGAGTAATTCCATCGAAGTACTCTCGTGGTCACTATAGTTTGCGCTCTGATCGGTGGCCAACAGCTCCACATTTGGTCACGGCCCTGGCCTCCCAACAAGAGATGGTCAAGACACAGGTAGCTGCTCACAGGTATAGCCGGAGGGGCAGCATGAACGCGCTTCCTCTGGATGGCGTGAGATTGGCAGGTCAGGGTTCACACTCGATTGACCCCCCAGTGGGTCGTTGGTCGAAGGCACTCAAGTCTTCACATCAATGGCTGCACGGATAGCTACAACTGCAACCCACGGCAGTGGAGTGCATCAGGCTGACTGGCTGGTGTCTTGTAGCTGAAGTCCTCAGACTGATGATGGTAGTACTTCACGGAACAGGCTTGATATGGATTCACTATAACTTACAAGACTGTCAAACCGATTGATTCTGGGCTTCAGAAGTCCAAATATTTATACAAATTATCTCGTGGCTACGACGTTATCGAACTATGATGATGAGCGAATTTGGCTCACTTTTCTAGGTTTGTCAGTGTTCTCTAGCACTCCATGGTGTCTCGACTGTTGCTTCCAGATCTTCGGCTTGCCACTTTCTGCGACGTCTGGATGTTGTGAAAGCGTCTGTCTTACATGGTCTTACTTCACTCTGCAGTATTTTCAGAATGGCGTTATAGTGCGGTCATTCTGCTACAGTCACATTACGTGGTCTCTACTTAAGTGCTGTGTGGCAATGCCCTAGTGGTGTGCCTCGCTATATGCAGCACTGGCTTTTCTTCTTGATTTACATTCCAATCTAGACATTGCATTTCAGCCCGTCTTAGTTCGGCTCTTTGTTTGCCGGGGAATAACTGTAAAAAGTTGTAGGTTCACCCAGAATTCTGTGGTACAACAGGCCAAAGCATTCTCTTTTAGATGTAAATTACTTACCGTCGAAGTTAAATAGAACATCATAACATATTTAAAAATTTCATTGAATTTATTTACATTTAACTAAAATATTAATGGTGTACAAATTATATAAAAAGCATCATTATATATATTGTTCATCATTGGAAATACGAGTCTGCTGTGTTAGTTTGTGCAGAGAAAACCTGTGTCACACCATCATCCTGTCCCTTCTTTTGTCAATGGTTTCCACATATTCCTCCCCTCGTCAGTTCTGTAGAGAAACTCCTCATTCCTTATATTACAGGTCTACTTATTTTGTATGACAATACAACTCAAATGCTTCCATTCTTTTTCTTTTTGGTGTTTTCACAGTCATGATTGATTTTTTTGTTGTACTCCATACATATTACATTCTCAGTAATTTCTTTTTCAAGTTAAGACATTTCTTTGACCTAATAAATTTCTTTTAGTGCAGAATTTCTCTCTTTGCCTGTGCTAGTCTACTTATAATATTCTCCTTGCCTCCTGCATCATATTTTTTCCCCAAGGTAGCAGAACAACGCAGTCCAGTCACTTTAACTTGAGCACCGCCTGTGTTCGACGTCAACGTGGAGTAACCACCAGTGGCAGCACTAGCTGTGGAGGGTATATAGTGCGTGGGGGGAATGGGGGTGGGGTGGGGTGGGGGGACGCAGACAACAGTACAGTCGTTGTCGTAATGTGGAAACGGAGCGATTAGTCTGAGTCCAAAAGAGACTGACCATTGGCTTTTGGGCCAAGGGTAGCAGCATTTCCCAAACGGCTAAGTTTTGAAGTGTCGCCGTGGTTCAGTTATACCAATCATGGAAAAATGGCGCTATCCAAATCCGGAGCCGAAGTTACTGTAGTGCACGATGGGCCATAGATGACAGAGACGAACGATGGTTACGGAGATGTGTACGGGCCCATAGATGCGCAATTGTTGAGCAACTGTCCGCCCAGATGAACGGGCGATACCAACAGTGTCTCCTCAACAAGCGATCAGATTATGTTGCGGCTTATGGGCCTTCGCAGCAGGTGCATGCTTCAGGCACCCATGCTGTCTGCTTGTCAGCGGCGACGAATGCTGGAATTTGCACGCCAGTACCGCAACTGGGCGTCCACTGAGTGGTTACGTGTCACCTTTTTAGACGAATCACATTTATGTTCCATTGGACAGATGGCCGTTGGCGTGTACGTCGTGAAACATCTGAAAGCAAACACCCTGCGACAACTGTTGGAAGGATCCAGGCAGGAGGAGACTGCCTTTTGGTCTGGGGAATGTTTTCATGGCATTGCCTTTGTTATCTCGTCATTCTGGACTGCAAGGTGGATCAACGTAAGTATGTACCTATCCTTGGGATCACGTCTTCCTCTACAATAAAATTGAAAATAAGTAAATCGCCAGGTCTTGATGGGATTCCAGTTCGGTTTTACAGAGAGTACTCTAATGCGTTGACTCCTTACTTAGCTTGCATTTATCGCAAATCTCTTGCCTAACGTAAAGTCCCGAGCGACTGGAAAAAAGCGCAGGTGACTCCTGTATATAAGAAGGGTAGAAGGACGGATCCTCAAAATTACAGATCAATATCCTTAACATCGGTTTGTTGCAGGATTCTCGAACATATTCTTAGTTCGAATATAATGAATTTCCTTGAGACAGAGAAGTTGCTGTCCATGCATCAGCACGGCTTTAGAAAGCATCGCTCCTGCGAAACACAACTCGCCCTTTTTTCACATGATATCTTGCGAACCATGGATGGAGGGTATCAGACGGATGCCACATTCCTTGACTTCCGGAAAGCTTTTGACTCGGTGCCCCATTGCAGACTCCTAACTAAGGTACGAGCATATGGGATTGGTTCCCAAATATGTGAGTGGCTCGAAGACGTCTTAAGCAATAGAACCCAGTACGTTGTCCTCGATGGTGAACGTTCATCGGAGGTGAGGGTATCATCTGGAGTGCCCCAGGGAAGTGTGGTGGGTCCGCTGTTGTTTTCTATATACATAAATGATCTTTTGGATAGGGTGGATAGCAAAATGCGGCTGTTTGCTGATGATGCTGTGGTGTACGGGAAGGTGTCGTCGTTGAGTGACTATAGGAGGATAGAAGATGACTTGGACAGGATTTGTGATTGGTGTAAAGAATGGCAGCTAACTCTAAATATAGATATATGTAAATTAATGCAGATGAATAGGAAAAAGAATCCCGTAATGTTTGAATACTCCATTAGTAGTGTAGCGCTTGACACAGTCACGTCGATTAAATATTTGGGCGTAGCATTGCAGAGCGATATGAAGTGGGACAAGCATGTAATGGCAGTTGTGGGGAAGGCGGATAGTCGTCTTCGGTTCATTGGCAGAATTTTGGATAGATGTGGTTCATCTGTAAAGGAAACCGCTTATGAAACACTTATACGACCTATTCTTGAGTGCTGGTAGAGCGTTTGGGATCCCTATCAGGCCGGATTGAGGGAGGACATAGAAGCAATTCAGAGGCGGGCTGCTAGATTTGTTACTGATAGGTTTGATCATCACGCGAGTGTTACTGAAATGCTTCAGGAACTCGGGTGGGAGTCTCTGGAGGAAAGGAGGCGTTCTTTTCGTGAATCGCTACTGAGGAAATTTAGAGAACCAGCATTTGAGGCTGACTGCAGTACAATTTTACTGCCGCCAACTTATATTTCGCGGAAAGACCACAAAGATAAGATAAGAGAGATTAGGGCTCGTACAGAGGCATATAGGCAGTCATTTTTCCCTCGTTCTGTTTGGGAGTGGAACAGGGAGAGAAGATGCTAGTTGTGATACGAGGTACCCTCCGCCACGCACCGTATGGTGGATTGCGGAGTATGTATGTAGATGTAGATGTACAAGAAGGTTTTTTTTTTTTTTTTTTTTGGGGACCACATCCATTCCCACGGGCAGCTTTTTTTTCCTTGACACGGTGGCGCCTACCAGTAGGTCAGCTCACAGGGTACATACGTGGTTTAAAGAACAGTAGGATGAGTTTACCGTAAACCTCTGGCCACCAAACTTGCCGGATTTAAATCAATCGAGAACCTGTGGGACCACCCACCTTGATCGGCCTGTTCGTATCACGGATCCTCAGCCGAGAAACCTAGCGCACCTGGCCACAGCACTGGAGTCGAAATGGTTCCGCATTCCTGTCAGCACCTTCCAGAACCTCATTGACTCTCTTCCTTTACGTCTTGCACTGGTACGCACTGCAGAAAGTGGTTATTCAGGCTTTTGACAGGTGGTCGCATTAATGTGTCTGGACGGTCTATTTCCCTCCGTCCATTACATGGTCCTCAATTTTGATGCTACATTTGTACATAATCTAATTAATCTGGTCCGTAATAGTTTCGTCTTTCTCTGGTTTACTCTCCATCTAATTTCTGTCATCATGAGACTGTTCGTTCTCTAAACAGGTTTTGCAATGTTTCTCTACTTTACAGATGATATGAACGTCATCAGTGGGTCATTCTGTGTGTTATTTTTTTGTCGAACGTCAGTGTGTGCCATGTTTCACTGTTGTTTGCGCTCTATTGGTCTAGTGTGCTAAGTATGTTCTCTGGTGTCATTTGTGTTTTTATTTTTTGGTTAAATTTGTCTACCGTATTTGGTTTGCAAACGTGTTCTGTGGAATGCTTCTGATTATGTTCAGTTCTTGAATGCAGTTGTCCACTGGAATTCTGTTCAATCTACATAGGAGGTACCTGAGGCTGCCTTGTTTGTTTGCTGTAGGATGGTCAGAGCTGTCGTGCATTACTGTACTGGTGGTCTGCATATTGAGAATCGCTGTTGGCAGTTTTTGTTTTTTACTGTGATATCTAGGAAGTGCATTCGTTGCCTGTTCCGGTTTCAAGTGTGGAGCTGATATCTCTGTGTATCTGCGGTATTCGACCAAGTGTTTTATCTGTCAAGCAAATTATTTCATCAAAATAATCGTACCAATATACGAATGCTTTCATTATTTCTTGAAAGGTTTTGTTTTCAACTTGGTGATCCAATGCAGAACCCTTCCAGTTGGATATTGAACTCAAACTTGAAATAATTTTACTCTGTGATTACTTTGAAAAAGACTGAGACTTCTCGCCTGTGTTGCTGGTGTAATGTTTGCCTGTTTTACAATTTTTTGATTGTTTCTGGGTGTACATTATGTCATGTCAAATGAGTGTAGTATAGCTGTGTTGATTAGATTCATGCCTTTGGTTTTGTGGACTGGTGTGGAATGTTTGGGGATTAAACAATGCAAAACTGTGATTTTACTAAACAGCTGACACTCTTGAACTCATTATTTTTTTTCTACAAGCACGGGAACAGAGCTTAATATTCCGTTATAATAAACTCGTTTTCTTCAGTATCGCTGCTTTTTACAGTTACGTAAACGTTTCATTGCTTTCATCACAAAACTGAAGATATATACCGGGAACTGACGGTCGGACAGGAAGATCCCATATCACCTAAACTATTCTCATCACCTCTAGAGGAAGTTTTCAGATCCTTAAATAGTGCGAAAAAAATATGGAACTGGCTTATATGGAACACTTTTAGTACCTCTGCTTTGCAAAAGGTATTTGCTGTTTGGCTTTAGAGAAAATAAATTTTAGCATCAACTAGAGGAGCGTGGTAGAGCAATTTTGAAGTGATGCATTCGTAATGAGACTAAAATATTGCAAAATAACACGCAGAAAAGACAACTGTAAAATTTTACAATGAAGTCTTAAGACTTCTTAATGAGTTTTTGTGTTTAGTGAAGTTGAAGGCAACGACTACATATACAACATAGAAGACAAAACTGAAGAGAAAACATATCCTTGAGTTCTACTGGTAAGCTAGAAAAGGTTTCTAAAACAATGCTTGTGATGTTCCCGAAAAGTGAAGCTTACCTGTGTTGGTCTATGATCATAGACCTAAAATTCGAAAATCAGACAAAAATCTCCAGTTGCCCAATACTCAATGGAAAGATACGTGGGGAAAATCGTAATAGGAGAGAAAGAAAAAGAAACAGTGTGATTAGTGAACAGACTGGAGTGGAAGGCGTATTCACGACTGTAATGAAAATGAAAAGTTGGGTGAGGGATATGACCAGGTGAAAAGATGATCGATCAATAATGGGGGCAGTTTTAGGGATTTCAAGTTATTAGAAAAGATGTAGAGGCCTGCTTAATGGAAGGTGGGTAGCTGACGTTACTTAACGCGCTGGACCAATTTGGATGAAGGATGCTGAAGACTAACGAACGGAGAAACATGGAAAGCCCTTTAACCAAGTATGGACGTCAGGTGGCCGATAATGACGATTATGTGACCGTTATAATGAAAACAACGGTAATGAAAATAGAGAAGAGTAAATGAGAAGGAAAGTAATAACTGCTGAACATAAAAACTGAGAAAGACATATGAAGTAAGATTTTTCGAAATAGACAGATTATGAAAGATGTTACTGGTAAAGTGTCAGAGAAAGAAAGTATTATTCAAGAAAGAATACTCTCACCTTCCTTGAGTGATTCCCACATGAAAGTCGATTATCAAAAACCTGAAATGGTCACCATGAAGGAAAAGAAAACATCAACATATACAGGATGCATTACCGCATTTTAAAACAAAAATACTCTTCGTTAATCCACCTTTTGCAATAAAGCAGCTGAAAAATTACGAATATGACAAAAGATAAGGTTGGAGAGCCACATATAGCTAAGACAAATTGTACTGAAAAAAATTAATTACTACAATAAATCTCATTTTGTAGCATAAAACACCCATGTATAAGTTCAGCAATGCTGTGGATCCAAATGGATGGTGCGCCTGTGTATCGTCAGCCTGCTGTGAAACGTTATTTAAACGAGGTATTGTAAGGGTAAAAACTTGACTTGTACCATGTAGTACTGTAAAGCAAGAGATACTTGATTGTGTTTTTGAAGGTGTATATCTGAGATGAATGTCATAGGCATATGTATCAGCTGTTGAAAATTCGTAGTATTAATATTCTAATGTTAAGTTATGAATCCGGAAATGACGCATGCACAGAAATATTGCTTCTTTCCTGTCAAATAGGCAATGTGAAATTGTTACTGTCAAGGAGAAGGTAGATGTAACGGTAGCGGACAAGTGTGCTAACCTGTATTGCATGGGATTAGCATGTGGCAACACAGCAAACAGATAGCATTAGAGGACAAACCAGCGGTGTGTGATTTCTTTTTTGAGCAGATTTTAAACTCAGTTACAAGAACTACCTGCTATTGAAAAGAGAAAAAGAATATTTATGAATCACGGTAATTACCAACATAATTATCATCAGTTTTGTTATTCCAGAACCGACTCTGAAATGCAATGGATCGTAACTTCGTAATTTCTGCTGTATGAGGTAATGAAACCGTAAAATATTTATTTATGTGTGAAGCTAAGACGCAAAAATTGCTAAAATTTAGTAGATGATAAATGACATTAATGCTGAGAGAATTTTTGTGCTTTAGTAGCAGTCCGAGCTTAATATGTAAAGTAAATGTGGATCTAAATATCTTACAATTAATTTAGTAGACGATAAATGACATTAACGTTGAGAATATTTTTGTGCTTGAGTTGCAGTCTGAGCTTAATATGTAAAATAAATATGGTTCTACATATCCTAGAATTCAGATAGCAGAACATTTGTTTCATGTTGTCTTTAATCATTAATAAACAGAAAAAATAATCGTAGTTGCGACATTTCTTTTAGCGTGTAACTTTAAGCTAAAGCTTCTGTATGTTCATTTTGTTGCATCCTTTGACACGAATTATGGACGTGATTTTATTCAGTGCATGAGTAAATAATCTTTTAGTTAGAAAACTAAAACAGTTTTTTATGTTAATGGTAAAAATTATAAAAGGAACAGTGAGCTTTTTAGCAGCGAAACAGGTTTTCATGATAAAGCTGATGTACAAAACTATAAAACTTCACTGGGGTTTTTCGTATTGTATATTTTTAGCGAATGATCATAGATTTGCTTAAAATGCAACAGTTTACATACATCCGAAACGCTTCTATTCAAAGAAATTCTGTTTTCCTGAGATCTGTTGGGAGGTGTCTCGATTACATTGCACTCATTAAATCGAGTCGTCATCGACTAGCAAGTAGCAAGCACAACGTAAAATCACATGACTTTAATGTACTTCATGCTGTCACAAGGAAGGAAGAACGACTTTCCTATAAAGTAGAACCGTGTCATGTTCTGCTGTATTTTGACTCCGAAGCTTCCTTCTCAGTTTCAAACAACAGTCTTTCAATACGAGTGGCAGTCAAAACAAAAACCCTTTACTCTACAAAATACGTGACTATAGTCAGCACTCCTGTAGGTTCATTTTTCCATTCCTTTTTTTATTCTTAGTCATTTCATGCATTTTTTGTGCGTTTTGCTTTATATTCATCAGATGCAACAACAGAATATGGTTTGTTCAGTTTGTCTCACCATCCACTTAATCACTCTATATGTATTATTATGCAATATTTCACATGTACTAGGAAGGCCTTATATGCTGCCTTCTTCTTCTCCTTTCTTCCTTCCTTCATTCGTCTTCTTCAGCTTCATTCTCAACTTTGACCACTTTGCTACTCTCATTTTGTACAGAATCTAAGATGTCTTCATTATCTGTGATCTCTGAAATCGGTTCCTCATTGTCAATGACTGGGAAGTAAAGACCGATCGGTCACGAAATGGAAACCACAGTGAAAATCTGATGATACTTTGCGCAGATGTATTGGGCAGTATCTCTAGTATGCATTAGGTAGTGTGTCACGTCACTGTTCTCAATTCTGACCTCACAGTGAGCGCGTAAAGATGCTTAGGAAATGGTGTCTCCCACTAGGCATAGCTGCCTGCCGAGAGATTTCGCCTGATTTCATGCAACCCCACGTAACGTAACTGTCATGCATTTCCTTCTCTATGTGAAAATTCTCGGCCGTACACGGCAGGGGCAATGAGGACGCTCCTTCAGCGTTTTCGATGGGAAGTGTTTGATCTCCCACCCTACAGCATGGACTTGTCTCCCTCTGATTTTCATCTCTGCTCGGATGAACTGTTGGCTTTGAAGACAACATCTTGGCACAGACAACGAGCTGCAGTCCAGCGTAAAAAATTGTCGGAAAGCACACAGGAGGCTGCCTTCTGTGACGAGGATATTGGAAAGTTGGTACAACGGTACAACAGATGTCGAAGTTGGATTGGCGACTATTTAGAGAAGCTACAATTAAATCAATACCATTAGCTGCTAACAGGTGTTGAAATACATCAACGGGGACAGCTGAAAATGTGTGCCCTGACTGGGACTCGAAACTGGGATCTCCTGCTAACATGGCAGACACTCTGTCTGTACTGTCTGCCATCGGGTTCCCCTAAATGGCAGGCAGCACCGTGTAACAGCCACGCTATGAGGGAAACAAACCAACAGCCAAACAGGCGAAGACATCAGGTAAACACGCCGAAGATTCCAGTCGATTAATAGGAACCTTTCCTTGCAGAGGTCGACGTGACATATCCGGCCATGGATTCCTACGCTGGGTTTCTATTGGCTCCAGCTCACTATATAGGCCCGGCCGGTCGAAGGCAGAGCAGTCTTCGTCCGCTGCTAATGGCAACCGCTATAGCAGAGTCTCCGAGAAGATATCACTGAAGCCGCTATACTGCACCGCCGATCGAAATACCAGCCGACTGAGAGGAACCACATCTCTGGCTAGATCGACAGACGTCTACATCTATTGTACCGCCAGCTATTGTATTGTAGAAGAAGTTACGTTCAATAAACTGTTGGAGAATACAACACCATCCATCTGAGTCACCGAGGGCATAGAGGATAGTGCGACTGCAGGGACTTATCGCCGGCACGCTCCCCGTGAGACTCACATTCTCAACGTATAGTCCACACACTACATTCTTAGTGCCCCTGCCATTACACCCATTAATCGCGGCAGACAATCCACAGAGTCCTGTAAGAGTTCAGGCAATTCGTGTGCATCCGCACTGAAGAAGGTCATCAGCTGGTTAGGCTTAACGATATGAAGATGGTATCTGTTCTTTCGAACATCTCCGAAAGAACAGATGCCATCTTCATTTCATATTTAGAGAAGCAGCTAGGAGGTGTAGGTGACTATCGCAAATAGAACAGTTTTGATTTTGACTGTGATTTCTGTTGTGTTGGTAGAAGAGCCAACCCCGTGTTACGAGAGGAGGCCGAAATGCACGCGTTTTATCTCACGCAGGCTGGCGTGAGGAGGGAAGGACTATACTGACGTCAGGTCTGGAACATGACAAGGAATTAGAATTCAGAAAGGACGTAATTAGTTTGATACTTAACTTTAATCCATTAATGATGAACATCGCTCTTGAAGGTACATGATTCACAATATTATCTTTCCAGGATACATAGTAACTGAATATGGCACCTTGCTAGGTCGCAGCAAATGGCGTAGCTGAAGGCTATGCTATACTGTCGTCTCTGCAAATGAGAGCGTATGTAGGCAGTGAACCATCGCTAGCAAAGTCGGCTGTACAACTGGGCGAATGCTAGGGAGTCTCTCTAGACCTGCCGTGTGGCGGCGCTCGGTCTGCAATCGCTGATAGTGGCGACACGTGGATCCGACGTATACTAACGGACCGCGGCCGATTTAAAGGCTACTACCTAGCAAGTGTGATGTCTGGCGGTGACACCACAATTTCCATTTCGAGACCGATCGTTCCTTCCTTTCCAAATAGCCCTGGTACTTACCGTGCGACTTTATTTCTTGTTCCAAAGAGCTTGTTGGTTCCACCAGTGACCTCACGTCACTGGACACGCGAGAGGCGCTGAAATCCTGCAGCGCTTACGCACGTAAGGGCGTGGCGGCTCCGCTGCAGACGAATCATTCCAGAGCCGCCGGTGAAGCCCTGGGGGTCGCCCCAGGGCAGCGAGATTAGTGCCGCCGGTGCGCTGCGGGCAACGCAGCCTCGCTGCCTACAGCCACAGAGTAGCATATCTTTGTCTGTGCTACAGCACAGCGTGCTAGCTAAACGCACAGGGGACGACGCTTCGTCTGCTGCCACTGCCGATGGCGCGCCGACAGCGAAACACTGTTGCGGCACGGCTATGGGTACCCGCCCTGCGTCAGCTATTTATTTTATTCATTATTTATTGCTATATTTATTAAATCCGTTACCTTTTTATCTACAACGGGTTGCAATCTACAAAACATCTATGAATAATCTGCATCATACAAGTTGCTCCATTTTTTAAAATTAAATTTTGTTGCTGTAGTACTTAAAAGATCGAAACATTTATGTGTATTAATTAAATGTGTACATGTGTATTGATTAAAAGTTTAAAATACACTGAAAGAAAAAAATCGCAACACCAAGAAGGAGTCGTGCGACATAAACGAAAGTTGTTTCTACTTCTGAAAGGTGGCTATTCCAACTTTGGCACCAGTCGCATAAGAGTGGCGCTATTAGCGCCATTATGAGGATGCAAATCAGATTTGCTTTAAATGCACACTGTAACGGTCGTGAGCGTTTTTACCTTTGAGACTGGACATGATGAGTTGATATTAGTAAAGAATTCCTTTAAGACGACAAAGACGCCATTATCAACACCTCACTGATTTTAAATGAGTTCATGTAATTGGGCTACAAGAAGCTGGGTGTTCCTTCCGTGATATTGCAGAAAGACTTGGCAGGAATGTAGCCGCTGTACATGATTGCTGGCAGCGATGGCCACGAGAATGTACGGTCTTTCCTTCTGTAGTAAAAATACATTCCTGGAAATGGAAAAAAGAACACATTGACACCGGTGTGTCAGACCCACCATACTTGCTCCGGACACTGCGAGAGGGCTGTACAAGCAATGATCACACGCACGGCACAGCGGACACACCAGGAACCGCGGTGTTGGCCGTCGAATGGCGCTAGCTGCGCAGCATTTGTGCACCGCCGCCGTCAGTGTCAGCCAGTTTGCCGTGGCATACGGAGCTCCATCGCAGTCTTTAACACTGGTAGCATGCCGCGACAGCGTGGACGTGAACCGTATGTGCAGTTGACGGACTTTGAGCGAGGGCGTATAGTGGGCATGCGGGAGGCCGGGTGGACGTACCGCCGAATTGCTCAACACGTGGGGCGTGAGGTCTCCACAGTACATCGATGTTGTCGCCAGTGGTCGGCGGAAGGTGCACGTGCCCGTCGACCTGGGACCGGACCGCAGCGACGCACGGATGCACGCCAAGACCGTAGGATCCTACGCAGTGCCGTAGGGGACCGCACCGCCACTTCCCAGCAAATTAGGGACACTGTTGCTCCTGGGGTATCGGCGAGGACCATTCGCAACCGTCTCCATGAAGCTGGGCTATGGTCCCGCACACCGTTAGGCCGTCTTCCGCTCACGCCCCAACATAGTGCAGCCCGCCTCCAGTGGTGTCGCGACAGGCGTGAATGGAGGGACGAATGGAGACGTGTCGTCTTCAGCGATGAGAGTCGCTTCTGCCTTGGTGCCAATGATGGTCGTATGCGTGTTTTGCGCCGTGCAGGTGAGCGCCACAATCAGGACTGCATACGACCGAGGCACACAGGGCCAACACCCGGCATCATGGTGTGGGGAGCGATCTCCTACACTGGCCGTACACCACTGGTGATCGTCGAAGGGACACTGAATAGTGCACGGTACATCCAAACCGTCATCGAACCCATCGTTCTACCATTCCTAGACCGGTAAGGGAACTTGCTGTTCCAACAGGACAATGCACGTCCGCATGTATCCCGTGCCACCCAACGTGCTCTAGAAGGTGTAAGTCAACTACCCTGGCCAGCAAGATCTCCGGATCTGTCCCCCATTGAGCATGTTTGGGACTGGATGAAGCGTCGTCTCACGCGGTCTGCACGTCCAGCACGAACGCTGGTCCAACTGAGGCGCCAGGTGGAAATGGCATGGCAAGCCGTTCCACAGGACTACATCCAGCATCTCTACGATCGTCTCCATGGGAGAATAGCAGCCTGCATTGCTGCGAAAGGTGGATATACACTGTACTAGTGCCGACATTGTGCATGCTCTGTTGCCTGTGTCTATGTGCCTGTGGTTCTGTCAGTGTGATCATGTGATGTATCTGACCCCAGGAATGTGTCAATAAAGTTTCCCCTTCCTGGGACAATGAATTCACGGTGTTCTTATTTCAATTTCCAGGAGTGTATAAATCATTAAGTATTTTAATAAAATAATGTGGTCCACACCATCTTTTGCAACACTTAAATCAAATTTAGGATAAACTATGTTGCGAAGTCACGAGCGCGGCTCTCTTTTGCCTCCTCTCTACTTCACAGCTACCAACAGAAGACAAGATACAAAATGGTTCAAATGGCTCTGAGCACTATGGGACTTAACATCTGAGGTCATCAGTCCCCTAGAACTTAGAACTACTTAAACCTAAGGACATCACACACATCCATGCCCAAGGCAGGATTCGAACCTGCGACCGTAGCGGACGCGCGGTTCTAGACTGAAGCGCCTAGAACCGCTCAGCCACAGTGGCCGGCGACAAGATACAGTTACCCCTCTCTACCCTCATTACTTTCACGGCAAATTAATATGAACTGGCAGCAGAGATGAAAATTGGTCAAGTGAGTCCCTATCAATGATAAATACTTTATGAGTAAAAAAAAAAGATACAAACGAAAAAGTATCTAACACCACAAACCTAAACAGAAATAGTTATGCCGCAGCCAGGGGAGTTTGAGATATTACAGAGTCTCTCAACGCAGTTCACTTAAGATAGCTACAACGAGACAATAATTAGCCATGCAATAAGGCCAGGCACTAACGTTTTGATGTCTTAATAAGTGCATGTGTCGTAAAACTTGCTTTGTTCCCTCTTAGCCACGAGAAAATTCCGCAGTTTCGTCCAGTTCTCATAAATTCGATTGTCTGTGGCTCGTGCAATGGTTGGTGCACAGGTTAACAACCGTTTAGAGGAGATCGGATCAGGGATCTATGCTGGAGAGAAAGTAATCAAATTATATATGCCAGCAGCATTATGAACTATTCCTTGCAAAGAATAATCCTACACATCCAGCAATGCACTTGTCGAAGAGCAAATGAAAGAAGAGAAGAGAATGTTCGGTTCAACAAAGGTAATGAAGCAAAGATAAAACTAATGTGGAGTGTACTTGAGTATTGCTCATCAGTGTGGGATCCGTACCAGGTCGAGTTGACAGTGGAGATAGAGAAGATCCAAAGAAGAGCGGCGCGTTTCGTCACAGAGTTATTTGGTAAGCGTGGTAGCGTTACGGAGATGTATAGCAAACTCAAGTGGCAGACTCTTCAAGAGAGGCGCTCTGCATCGCGGTGTAGCTTGTTGTCCAGGTTTCGAGAGGGTGCGTTTCTGGATGAGGTATCGAATATATTGCTTACCCCTACTTATACCTCCCGAGGAGATCACGAATGTAAAATAAGAGAGATTCGAGCGCGCACGGAGGCTTTCCGGCACTCGTTCTTCTCGCGAACCGTACGCGAGTGGAACAGGAAAGGAAGGTAATGACAGTGGCACATAAAGTGCCCTCCGCCACACGGCGTTGGGTGGCTTGCGGAGTGTAAATGTAGATGTAGATGTAGAAGCCACACAAATGCAAAGGAGCAGTGGAAAAATTCTACTCTCTGAGCAGCTAAACCACGCACGATAACTGAGGCAAAAAATTTGCAGGGTATTTCAGAATGGTTCATCCTATTTCATAGGCCTGTATCTTCTACACGAATGAAGACAGCAACTTGCAGCAAATTTCAGGAAAAAGACTACAAAGTTTTTATTTTGGAGTAAACCATCTGATTTTACAAGGATATATCCTGTACATGCCAGCACATACAGGGCGAGTCAATAGTCCTGTCCCGTCGGACAAATGGGGGGAACCAGAACTTCACCGAAGAAACTTTACGAGGTGATAGTATGGACTAAACAAGACAAAAATGTCCGTATACATTGGCTCTAAATTGTAAACCTTAAGAGCTTTGAGCACTTCTTCACCTTACTTGCTGTGAAACAAATCTCTTCTATTGCACGCTCTTTGCTTTCCATATTTTGAATTGTGGTAGTATGGACCAAAGTTAGAAAAAAGTATCCGTTAAACTAGGGCTCTAAAGTACATACCTTAAGAGTTATGAGCACTTATTTAGTAGAAGGGATGCGTTTCACAGTAGCGAAGATGAACAAGTGCGCGTAATTCTTAAGTTATGCACTTTAGAGGCCTTCTTTACTGGATATTTTTGTCTTGTTTCGGACCATACTACCACCTCTCAAAATATGGAAAGCAAAGAAGTTGCAGTAGAAGATGTTTGTTCCACAGTATCGAACTTGAAGAAGTGCTCATAGGTCTTAAGATATGCATTCTAGAGCCCATGTTTAGTAGACATTTTTTTCTTGTTTTGGTCATTTCTATCACCTCCGGCAATTTGTCGGTGGCGATCTGGCTCACCCTATTTGTCCTATGGGTCATGACTTTTGGATCACCCTGTGCAACCTTGGTCTACATTTTACAGTTATTTTTAAGGTAAAGATTTTTATTTCCCTTTCAGAAGCGTTCTGTGTCCTCCACCGGGCGCACGATGATCATCTACACGATACTTATCCAAAGCTGCTGGATGGGGAGGTACAAAGACGGAGTCTTTCAGAATAACCCCCCCCCCCTCCTCTCCCCAAATAAAAAGAAAGAAGTCAGGCACAGTAAAATCAGGTGATCTTGGAGGACAAAGGCAGGAATGGGATGTCTGTACGACATTAACAGCCGATTCACCGTTCGGCAGCTCATTGATAAGATATATTCTTACATGGAGGTGCCACTGCAGCGGAGATCAACCCTGTAGAAAACCGAAATTTTTTGCTTGTTGTTGCAGCTGTGCGAATGGTCGGGTCTCCTGTATATCCAGGTACGTGAACCTTTTGCCCGTCGTTTCTGCAAAAAAAGAAAAAGAACGGGCTGCAAATCTTTTCTCAGTAAATGGCGCTAAACACATGAAGCTCTGGAGAGTCACTCACCATCGTGTTCTATTGTGGTGGGTGTAACTGCCATGTTCCTCATTTTCTTACGTTGTGCACGATTGACTTTTCCATTTGAATGGACCGTTGAATAATCACTGAGTACTAACCTTGAAGTAAAAAAGGGATCTTCAATCGTCATGATGAGAATGAATTCACAGACCTCTATACGTTGTCGTTTCTCAATACCATGAAGGACTTGAAGAATTTCTACAATCCGTGATTTGAAACACAAATTTTGCCACAAGATACACCAGACACAAGAGGCATGACTAACTCTCGGACGGCACAACGTGTAGACTTCTGTGGGTTATGTACAATATTCTGTTGAGTGATCTCGGCGCCGTGAACGGGGACATGTGGGCGACCTCTGGATGTCTCTTTTTCTCCTTATGTAAACAACCAGTGTCTTGAAAGTATTGGTGTCATCGGTGAATTCGTTGGTCTGTAAATCCGGAGGGCTGGTGGCTGCTCCGCATAAAAAAAAATAAAAAACCCGACCTAGATGAAGTATTTATTGACGTGTCATATGACATCCGCCCGGACCAAATGTCTAGATTAACGACGAAAAAAGAGAAAAAAGGGTAGTGTCTCTGACCAGCAATCAAAAGGCTCTGTGTCCTGGGTTCAAATCTAGCCACTGCTAAAATATTGATTGAAAATCATTGGAAATGAGGTGGAAAGCTGCCACTAAAAGGAGGAAAAAAAATGGTTCAAATGGCTCTGAGCACTATGCGACTTAACTTCCGAGGTCATCAGTCGCCTAGAACTTAGAACTAATTAAACCTAACTAACCTAAGGACATCACACACATCCATGCCCGAGGCAGGATTCGAACCTGCGACCGTAGCGGTCTCGCGGTTCCAAACAGTAGCGCCTAGAACCGCACGGCCACTCCGGCCGGCTTAAAAGGAGAGAGAATCAGCAATGATCAACGACATGAAGATGTAGGAGACAATGGAAACCACTGTAGTTCTACGAATTGGGTCATGGACTGTCAGAAGTTTGAACGTGGTAGGGAAGCTAGAAATTCTGAAAAGGGAAATGCTAAGGCTCAGTCTAGTCAGTGAAGTAAAATGGAGAGGTGACAAGGATTTACGAAGACAGGATCGTGGAGTAATGTAAACAGCAGCAGAAAATTGTAATGCGGGAGTAGGGTTCGTTATGAATAGGAAGGGAGGGCAAAGAGTGAGATACTGTGAACAGTTCAGTGACCGGTTTGTTCTCATCAGAATTGACAGCAAACCAACAGTAATAACAATCGTTCAGGTACACATACCGACGTCGCAAGCAGACGATGAAGCAGTATGCGGGAAAGTCAAAACAACCTTTGATGAAATTCAAAGCATGGGCGGTAACATTAAGTGTGCAGTGGGAATTTCATTGTTAAATGTAAAGGAGAGAGCGGTTAGATGGAAAGAGGACACCGAAGGCCTCTATGGGGCCGGGGACTTGTCTGATGGCATCTTGGAAGAAGAAACAGAAGTCAGCAGGGAAGAGGTAGAGGAACTAGTATTAGAATCAGATTTTAAAAGAGCTTTTGACAAATTAAGATCAAATAAGGCAGAAGGGAGGGATAAAGTTCCATCGGAATTACTAAAATCATTGGGAAAAGTGTCAACAGAACGATTATTCTCGTTGGTGTGTGGAATGTATGAGACTGGAGATATACCATCAGGTTTTCGGAAAAATATCATCTGCACAATTCTGAAGATTCCAGGAGCCTTCAAGTCCGTGAATTACCGCACACTCAGCTTTACAGCTAATGCATCCAATTGCTGCCAATAATAGTATACAGAAGAACGAAAAAGAAAACTGAAGATCAGTTAGACGACTATCGGCTTGGCTTTAGGAAAGATAAGGGCACTAGAGATGCAGTTCTCACGTTGAGGTTCATAATGGAAGCCAGAGTCAAGAAAAGTAGCACTCTTTCGTAGGACTCATCGACCTAGAAAAAGCATTCGACAATGTCCAATGGTGCAAGATGTTTGAAATTCTGAGAAAAATAGGGGTGAGCTATAGGGAAAGACGGGTAATATACAATATGTGTAAAAACCTGGAGAGTACAATAAGACTGGAGTAGCCCGTCAGCAGTCCAGCCTGGCTGGCCCGTGGCTCGCGAGCCACCGCCAGTACAGGTCCAGGCCGCAAAGCCACGCTCACCCCCTGAAGGATCAAACGTTGCATCTGCTCTATCCACCTCTAGAGCGTAAAATAATGCAGTAAGAGCTAATTTGCTATAACATGAGCAGGGAAATCATCTTTTGACATTTCATTCAAATAATTAACGAAAAATAGCTAGCAATCGCACGATGCAGGAAACTATTCTTTCTTGCAATAGATTTCGCCTTAAGAAATTATGTATTCTGCCTAGATAACTAAGTGTATCTCAGAAACAATAAGCGCTGCACGATGGAAATTAAGTTCTGCTGAGGCACTTCATTTACATCGCAATGATTCATGATTACTCTGTAATTCACAGTTAAGTGTTTCGTAAAGGGTTCACAGAATCGCTCCAATTTCTCGACCGTTCCACTCTTGTACGAAGCTCTAGAGAAACGAACACCAAAATCTTTATGTGTGAGTTCTAATTTCTCTTACATTATTATAGTTTTAATATCATCCTTTGTACGGCGGTGGCAATAAAAACCATTTGGATTCGGAGAAGAAAGATCGTGGTTGAAATGTCGATAAAATAACGAGCCATAGTGATAAAGCGTTTGTTTTAATATTGCATTCCCAACTCGTCCCCTCCCACCTTCGACCTCAAGGGAAAAAAAAGAAAAACATAGATGACACTCTCTCCTCTAATTCGCTATACTGCAAAATCAGCTGCCTTCTTTCAACGTTTTCGATGTCCTCCGTCAATCACGCCAGGTAATGATCGTACAGTGCTCGCAATACTCCAGAAGAGGTCGAACAACACTATTTCTGGCAGTCTCCATAGTATACTCCTTGGGTCTTCTAAGACCCAACATTTGTTTCATCACCGGCCGCTGGTGGCCGAACAGTTCTAGGCGCTTCAGTCAGGAACCGCGCGACTGCTACGGTCGCAGGTTCGAATCCTGCCTTGGGCACGGATGTGTGTGATGTCCTTAGGTTTAAGTAGTTCTAAGTTCTAGGGGACTGATGACCTCAGATGTTAAGTCCCATAGTGCTCAGAGCCATTTGAACCATTTGTTTCATCTTCACCACAACATGTGACGTTCCCCAGTTACGTTGTTTGTATTTGTAGCTCGTAGAACTTTCGTTAGATCTATAACCCTCAAATTTGTTTTACTTACCGATTTCTAGAAGATTGATGAAACTTTCTTAGTAATCGTGAGGAGAATCTTAGACATTTTGTTGTTTTGGATCAATTGTCACGTTTTGCACCGTGAATATATGATTTTCAACATCATTTTGCAGTTCGCTTTGCTCTTCTGAGGAGTTTACTAGACGTCAGCATTACTTGCCACAAATCTAAGAGAAATTTTCTGATTGTCTGCCAAATAGTTTATACATATTAGAGAAAGCAGAAGTCTACAGCGCTTTACTTGCGGAACCACATTCACCACTTCCGTGTCATTAGGTGACGTCCCGAACTTTGACCTTTTAGGCAGGAAATCACGAACCCAGTCGTACAACTGAGACGACAGTCTATAGGAAAGCAATGTGGCTGGAAGTCGCTTATGAAGAATGATATCAAAAGCCTTTTTGGAACTCTAACGGAATCAATTGACGAGCCACTGTACGCGGTGCGTCGTGCGAATGATGTGCCAGCTGTGTCTCACAAGAGTCATACTTTCCAAATCCACCGTAGTATGATGTCAATGGGTAATATATTTCTGGGTATTTCATAGAGTTGGAACAAAGTATTTGTTCACATGTCCTGCCACAGTCGATGTCAATGAAATTTTACTGTAACTCAGTGGATTACGTTTATTTTCTTTAGTATGTACTACGGAAGTCTGTGCAACTTTCCATTTTTCTCCCTAGCCATAAGTACTAGAATACTACAGTACTCCTCATGACGTCGTAAGAAATGCAGTTAAGCTGCTGGATCGTCGACGCACAAGACGCAGTCCCAGAACGTTAGCCCACTCAAGAAAGTCATTTCCTGTAGAAACATAATCGTTCTGCTACGGCTATCACAGGATCATGACAATATAGTGAAACATGTCTCGTGACCCTGTGGTAGTTTTATTACTTCTTGAAATGACAGAGAATTAGTTTGCAAGATTCTCTTGTTCTATTCGTGGTGAAGCAATCAAAAAATTTGAGTGAATTCCTCTTTAGTGTATTATCGACTTATCAAATATATGTTTACAGACAGAGGAGATTACTTTCAAACAGCAACTACAACTAATCTCATTGTATACTATGAGATTCATCTGTGTCAGCCTCACAAGGGCATGAGGAAATCATGAACGCTGCAGTTGATCGCTTGCTCTATGAAAATGTTGAGGCGCTGTAAAAGGTAAGGGGCACTCGCTCTCCGTTCCAAACTGGCATGAGAGTAGCATTTTACCTCCTCTGTGATAGAGCTACAAACAATGTTAGAAATTTTGCCATCATAACACGTCTCGCTACGTTCAGTAACTAGTAAATCTAAGTGCAAGTACTGAATAAACCTTCGTTAAGTGAAGTTAGTGTTCGTCATTCATCTAATTACACCTTCTTCTACGTGACAATATATTCCACGTCGTTATTGAAAACCATCTGACCATGTGCGCATCGTATCGCGAAACACCCTCTATGTGCCACCAGATGTATATCAATAACAATAATTTTGTGGATGTATACAGGCCTTCGTTTGAGATAGTGTTTGTTACGGCTATTTTCTCCTTATGAAGTTACCATACGTTACTCCAAATCGCCATCATGCAGCACTGATTTAGGTTTACAATGACCTGCTTAAATCTATTACGGCAAATACCAGGACCAATCCTTTGAAAGGGCACAGGCAACTTCCTTCCCCATCCTTCCCAGTTCGAGATTCCACTTCGCGTCTAACATCTTTTTTGACTAGATGTTGTACCGTCCTGCTCCTTCCTTCCACTTAACCTCAGTACTACACCTGAAGGAAAGTGTCCCAAGAAGATTAATTGGTCGTCACACTTGCCAGTTATCAGATACACTGTCATTGACCATAGTAGTAATCGCAGAAACATCCCATCAACGCCTGCTTGTCTTCCTGAATGAGGTAATTAATTCGTCTCAAAACGATCGTACTTGAAACGATACAACTTCTCTTTCTGATCGCACTCACCTCTTACAGGGCACAGGTTTTTCTAATTGTCTACATTGCTTTCACTCTTTTATTAAACACAAACAGAACACAATGTCACAAATGTTAGACTTTACTCCGTTCTAGACTCCGTTTTCTAATGCATAAACGACGCTCCTCGTAACATCAAAAATGTGAAATGATTTACAATGGCTGTCATGGCACTAAATGTACTATAAACTTGAACAAAATAAGACCATAGTTGAATAAGCTCATAGCAACATGCCACACAAAATAACCACAGAGAATTCTGAAACATAGTATTATATCATACGCAATGTTACATAGTGTTATACTTGCTAATTCGAGCACAGAAATGTCTATTGGGGATCATAGGCTCTATCCTCGATACTTCACCACCACTTCGGTAGACGCCGGTCTGTATCAAGCGGCCACTGACTGATGGCTGTGAAATTGGTCTTACCATGGCAGACACCAGCGAGTCCTTTCACAAACATGTTCCTGCAAGAGTTTTCTACTACAGGCTTGTTAGAAAATGAACGAAACTGTTTCTGACCTTCTGTTAGACTGATGATCTTAGTAGATAGACGGAATACATCTTAAAAAAGAAAGGAAAACGATGAATTTGATATCAAGGCTTTGCTTTCGCACTGCATGATGTTGACTACTAGATCACGAATAAGTTATTGAGAACAACAGATCAAGTTGAAGTCAACACTTCTCGTTCCGTGTGCTGCGTACCTTATTATGAGAAAAACTTGATTCTAACACATGTGAAATTCGGTGGCTGGTTGGACTGAGGCTAGCCTGTAATGGCTAAGATGTGCTTTCAATTCCTGCTGGGGTTACCAGTCTTTAACAGCTACAAACATGCCCTCTTCACCTCCAGTAAATAATGTAAGACTATGCCGTGGATCCAAATCAACATTAAACATCAAGCTGCGACATTGTCGCTAATAAAACAGTGATCCTTATATACAATAAGTTTCCTTAAATTTACGCCTATGGTCACAAACTTTTTGTTAACAGATTACCGGTTTCAGTCTATAATGACCATCATCAGATCTGTTTTGTAAAAACAAAGTTCTAATGTACTGCAGCCATAGTGGCATCGTCAAATGTTAAATGCAAAATCAGCATCAGCATCGTCAAATATATATAAATAACATCATATGCACGAATCATGTTGTGTAGTAAAGTAGCACTTCTTTACAGGAAGCATACTGAAGGACTGAATATGTTAAATCGCAAGTAGTCGTGGATCAATGACTGTTTAGGACGATCAGAATATTGGGTCGGATTAAATATCTTCTGGTTGCTTTCGGGTGTGAACTTGTAACAGAGACAGTCAGTAACATTGCGTAATTGATGTCGGGGTATTAAATACGGACTTGACAGCCCTTTTCCGTGTTTTAAAGACAATAAACCAACTTAAAGGAAATTTTAGACTTATTTTCAAGCGAGTCATGCAAGATTGCTGAACGCTCGATAGTTTAGCTTTCAGCTACTGCACACGGACTGGAGTTATGTGGCCTTTGGGTAGTGGGTATTTAGTCGAATTTTCGTCAACGCTGCTTTGGTCAGCTAAACCAGTCTCTACCATCGCAGAATGAAGGGGCAGACAGCCAGAAACCTATCCTGGTAGGTGGACTGATTGTTTAAAGGATAGTGAACACCAACCCGTCCCGCCACGATAGGCCTTCCTGATTCTATCAGTGCGTTTACTTTGTTTTCTACTATTGATTCTAGGACATGGCTTTTCCAGTCGTCGTGATGTTATTGGATGAATTAGCTGTGGAGATCTTTAGCAGATATGTGACTCTTGTAATGGACGCTCAACGAATGGCTCTCGATGGCGTTTGATGTTACGGCAGTTGAACATACCATCAGGTCCTCACAGACGTACACGTAGCCTTAAAACACTGTCAGAAATATAGAGTAATAAAGGCGAACAAAATACGTCAGTCTATTGCAAGAGTACCGGGAAACAAGTTTTGGAAAGAGGCTTATTGTACCGGAGTACTCAACCATCCCTGTACTATACTGACGATAAGCGCTGGCGTACTTGTGCTCTCCTAGGCTAGTATCCTCGCCTTTGGTCACCTCTCTACTCACCGTTATGTCTCACACCGTTATTTCCCTGAATGTCACAATCAATCTACGCAAGATTATTATCCTCTTTAGTTAATGAAACTATACTCCATTCTATTTGGTTCTTACAATGCACCACATATTGACTGACTGCGTTCTATACTCAGAAAGCACTCCGTCTTCAGGCCACAAGTGGCCTATCGGGACTATCCGACCGCCGTGTCGTCCTCAGGTGAGGAAGCGGATAGGAGGGGCGTGTGGTCAGCACACCGCTCTCCCGGTCGTTAAGATGGTTTTCTTTGACCGGAGCCGCTACTATTCGGTCGAGTAGCTCCTCAATTGGAATTCATGAGGCTGAATGCACCCCGCTACACTCAGAAAACAAGCACTAATTTGCCTGGATAGCGATCTACCATTTTAGGGAAAATGAGTGGAAAGTGTAAAAGAGATTTAAAGTTTTGTATGTTGCTTAGATTCCCACCATAACTGTTGAGAGAATTAGAATATTTTGGTGTGTTTCACAGGCAGTGGTTATTTCATGTCTTTCAGCAATGAACCAACCGTGTTTATTAGTAAACTTCAATAGCTTATCACCTTTCTTCTATAAGAGTTTCAAATAACATACAATCTTTGTGGAGATTTTAGCAGTTGTATGTGAAGCTTTACATACCTTGGATAACCATAATGTTTTGTAAGTGTCAGTCAGTGAAAACGAGAAAAATGAGAAACAAATAAGTAAACTTTCATTATCTCAAAAGTAATCGTCATAGATCTCAACACATTTACCCTACTGTGAGATAAGGCGGTCAACGCTTTCATAGGAAAATGTTTGTGGTTGCCTGCGGAAACATGGTTATATCCAGACGCGCTCCTCTTCGTCCGACGCAAATCGGCGAACACGAAAAATAAGGAAATCACATTGGGGAGATTGCTACAATTAACGCACAGCGGAACGTGAACGCTTTGCAAAAACTGAAGCGCACCATCAAGTCGAATGCCTAGAAGTGTCGGCGGACGGCACCGTTCTGCTGCAGAACAAACTCGTCCACACGTTGCCAAGATTGTTTCGACTACGAGGCAGAAGTTCCGCTAGGAAGCTCTTGCACATCCTTTATACTTTCCCGATCTCTCCCCCTGCGATTTCCATATTTTTGGAGCCCTGAAGAAAGACATTCGTGGCCGCCAATTTGCGTCGGACGAAGATGTGCGCTTCTGGGTATAATCATGGCCCAGCAGGCAACCGCAAACATTTTTCTATGAAGGCGTTGACTGCCTTGCCTCGCAGTAGGGAAAATGTATTGAGAGAGATAATGAATACTTTTGAGATAATAAACACTTTACTTACTTTTTTCCTTATGTTCGTTTTTATTTGACTGCCGCTTATAATTATCACCTGTTAAAAATAAAGTTACGTAATTAATTTTTTGTTCTTTTGCAGGTAAATGTTTTTAGTGCTAGTACAACTGAAATCATAGCGCCACAGTGCAGTAAAAAAAAAAAACCGCCAGAGCCAGAAAGTACTGGCGCAGCCCATTGCTAAGGCGGAGTATCGTGCGACAAACCGTTCTCAGTATCTGAAGGGGAGCAACGCCCTACAACCCCTTGTTGAAGTGTGCGGCAGTAGTGAATCTTGGTATGATACAATAGTCATCTGACACAGACGCTTCCAGTGTGGTGTAGCAAGTCTGGATGATGGAGAACAAAGCGGTAGACAATCTCTCTGTGAAGAGCCGAGAATCACAAGAGATGTGGCCCCTGGTGCTCGAAGCCCAGCGCATCAAAATCGAGGCAATAATGGAAGAAGGGATCAATTTTCAGCACCTTGCGCAACATTTCAAATACAACAAAGGACCGAATGCTCACACACGCAGAAAAAGTCCGCCGAACATAGGTAGCAGTTGTGTCGGGAAAATCCAGATGACTCCTTTAGTCGCCTAAACACCATGGACGTGTGCTGGGCGTATCGCTATGACTCAGACACGAAAGGACGAATCAAGAACAGAAAGTTTCACGTTGTGGGCAACCACAGCTAACGTAGCCTGTATTTGACAAATAAACTTCTTCTAGCTGTATATGAACCTTTATTTATAGGAACACGAACGGTTTTGTGGTATGAAATCACATCCTCAGCTGCACATCTGAACGGGATACAAAAATGCAGTTGGCATTATGCTCCACAGACTGAAGACTGTTACCAGTCCTAATAATGTAAGCTCTGGGACAACCAGTATAAAAATACGGGTCACTAAAACATTAATCAAGTGGCTTCAGATACCTTTTCAAGTCTCAAACATCTATGTTATATATAAGCAGACTGAAGAGGCGAATGTAGGTTTGTACCAAGGCGAGATTCGAATACGGGTCTTCCACTCACCAGACAGATGCGCTAGCCACTACGCTACCCTGGCAGAGTGGCTTTTCACAATAGCACGGACTAACATAACACGCCTCGCTCCTCAATCCAGATTC
Organism: Schistocerca piceifrons; assembly: GCF_021461385.2. NCBI lineage: Eukaryota > Metazoa > Arthropoda > Insecta > Orthoptera > Acrididae > Schistocerca > Schistocerca piceifrons. The sequence goes on along the minus strand of NC_060140.1, from coordinate 434,374,192 downwards.
CCATTTAGCCTCAGTCGACTTGGTATTCCCCATAACTCGAACAGCTCTCCAGAGCCTCTCCAACCGTATTGGAGTAGCGCGGAGTATCCTGCCCGAAATCCAGACTTAGGTGCTTTAACTTAGATGTTTGAGACTTGTAAGGGTCTCTGGAACCATATAGTTTCATTTGATTAAGGTACCTACGCCTGGGTTTCAGGCAGGATCCCCCATTTCGTTCTATGATGAGATGCTATTCCAATACAGCTGGAGAGCCACTATAATGTTGCCCCCGTTTAGGGGAATACGAAAGGGCCTGAGGCGAGAGTACGAATTTTTATTGAGGAGGGAGGCGTATTAGGATAGTCCGAGCATTTGTGCCAGGGTGGCGTAGCGGTTACGCATCTGCCTCGTGATCAGGCGATCAGGATTCGAATCCCGGTCTGGGCACGAATTTTCATTCATCGCTTCAGTCTGCATATTATATAAAACATTAAGTCGACAAAATGATAGGGAGGGGAATCGAACTTCTCTAAATAGTATGCTGTTATCGGCGACAAGCAGGGCGTCACAAATCAAATTCACTAGCTGAAAAAACTGACATCTCAAAAACACGTAAACATGTAATGAAAGGAAAAAAGAAGAAGAAGTCCCAGCCAGTGACGTTGATAGCATGTCGGTTAAGAAAACCACATATACGGAAGCGACAGTCTGTCCAACCGCATCGTCATACAGGGCCACACTGCTGGTTAATGCACTCAAGGGCCTCACGGCGGAGGAACTAGTGCAATCACACAAGCGGTGAAAGTTACAGACATTTCTGCTCGTATCCAGATAGCATGGAAATGACTGAGGTCCGCGTAACAGAACACTACAGTACAAAATACAAAATATTTTACCATGTTGTTGTTGTTGTGGTCTTCACCCTGGAGACTGGTTTGATGCAGCTCTCCATGCTACTCTATCCTGTGCAACCTTCTTCATCTCCGAGTAACTCCTGCACCCTATATCCTTCTGAATCTGTTTAGTGCATTCATGCCTTGGTCCCCCTTTACGGTTTTTACTCTCCACGCTTCCCTCCAATACTAAATTGATGATCCCTAGAACCCCCAGAAGGTGTCCTACCAACCGATCACTTCTTCTAGTCAAGTTGTGCCACAAATTCCTCTTCTCCTCAATTCTATTCAGTACGTCCTCATTAGTTACGTGATCTACCCATCTAATCTTCAGCATTCTTCTGTAGCGGCACATTTCGAAAGCTTCTATTCTCTTCTTGTCTAAACTATTTATCGTTCAGGTTTCACTTCCATACATGGCTACACTCAATAAAAATACTTTCAGAAAAGACTTCTTGACACTTAAATCTATACTTAATGTTAACAAATTTATCTTCTTCAGAAACGATTTCCTTGCCATTGCCAGTCTACATTTTATATCCTCTGTACTTCGACGATCGTCAATTATTTTGATCCCCAAATAGCAAAACTCATCTACTACTTTAAGTGTCTCATATCCTAATCAAATTCCCTCAGCGTTACCTGATTTAATTCGACTACATTCCATTATCTTCGTTTTGCTTTTGTTGATGTTCGTCTTACACTATGCGATCAAAAGTATTCAGACACCCCCAAAACATACTTTTTCATATTAGGTGCATTGAGCTACCAATTACTGCCAGGTACTCCATATCAGCGACCTCAGTCGTCATTAGAAATCGCGAGAGAGCAGAATGGGGCGCTCCGCGGAACTCATGGACTTCGAACGTGGTCAGGTGATTGGGTGTCACTTGTGTCATACGTCTGTATGCGAGATTTCCACACTCCTAAACATTCCTAGGTCCACTTTTTCCAATGTGATAGTGAAGTGGAAACGTAAAGGGCTACGTACAGCACAAAAGCGAACAGGCTGACCTCATCTGTTGACTGACAGAGACCGCCGACAGTTGAAGAGGTTCGTAATACGTAATAGGCAGACATCTACCCAGAACATCACACAGGAATTCCAAACTGCATCAGGATCCACTGCAAGTACTGTGACAGTTAGGCGAGAGGTGAGAAAACTTGGATTTCGTGGTCGAACGGCTGCTCATAAGCCACACATCACGCAGGTAAATGCCAAACGACGCCTCGCTTGATGTACGGAGCGCAAACATTGGACGATTAAACAGTGGAAAAACATTGTATGGAGTGACAAATCACGGTACACAATGTGGCGATCCGATTGCCCGGTGAAAGTCATCTGCCAGCGTGTGTAGTGCCAACAGTAAAATTCGGAGAAGGTGGTATTATGGTGTGGTCGTGATTTTCATGACGTACATTGATGTCTTAAACACCTTCTTGCTTCCCACTGTTGAAGAGCAATTCGGGGGTGGCCACTGTATCATTCAACACGATCGACCACCTGTTTGTAAAACACGACCTGTGGCGGAGTGTTTACACGACAATAACGACTCTGTAATGGACGAGACTGCACAAAGTCCTGACCTGAATCCTATAGAACACTTTCAGGATGTTTTGGAACGCCGACTTCGTGCCAGGCCTCACCGACCGACACCCATACCTCTCCTCAGTGCAGCACTCCGTGAAGAATGGTCTGCCATTCACCAAGAAACCTTCCAGCACCTGATTGAACGTATGCCTGCGAGAGTGGAAGCTGTCATCAAGACTAAGGGTGGCCCAATACCATATTGAATTCCAGTCGTTTTCCGCCAGGTCTCCGGATACTTTTGATTACGTAGTGTATATCCTCCTTTCCGTTCAGCTGATTTTCCCGGTTCTTTGCTGATTCTGACAGGATTACAATGTCATCGGTAAACCTCAAAGTTTTTATTTCTTCTCCATGGATTTTAATTTCTACCCCGAATTTTTCTTTTGTTCCCTTTACTGGTTGCTCAATATACAGATTGAATAACATCGGTGATAGGTTACAACCCTGTATCGCTCCCTTCCTAACCACTGCTTCCCTTTCATGCCCCTCGACTCTTATAACTGCCATCTGGTTTCTGTACAAATTGTAAATAGCCTTTCGCTCCCTGTATTTTACCTCTGCCACCTTCAGAATTTGAAAGAGAGTATTCCAGTCAACATTGTCAAAAGCTTTCTCTAAGTCTACAAATGTTAGAAACGTATGTTTGCCTTTCCTTAATCTATTTTCTAAGATAAGTCATAGGGTCGGATTGTCTCACGTATTCCAACATTTCTACGGAATCCAAACTGATCTTCCCCGAGGTCGGATTCTACCAGTTTTTCGATTCGTCTGTAAAGAATTCGTTATAGTATTTTGCAGCCGTGACTTATTAAACTGATAGTTCGGTAATTTCCACACCTGTCAACACTTGCTTTCTTTGAAATGGGAAATAATATACACTTCTTGAAGTTTGAGGGTATTTCGCCTATCTCATACATCTTTCTCATCAGATGGTAGAATTTTGTCAGGGCTGGCTCTCTCAAGGCTATCAGTAGCTCTAATGGAATGTTGTCTACTCCCGGGACCTTGTTTCGGCTTAGGTCTTTCAGTGCTCTGTCAAACTCTTCATGCAGTATCATATCTCCCATTTCATCTTTATCTACATCCTCTTCCATTTCCATAATATTGTCTTGAAGTACATCACCCTTGTACAGACCCTCTGTATACTCCTTCCACCTTTCTGCTTTCTCTTCTTTGCTTAGAACTGGGTTTCCATCTGAGCTCTTGACATTCATACAAGTGGTTCTCTTTTCTCCAAAAGTCTCTTTAATTTTCCTATAGGCAGTATCTATCTTACCCCTAGTGAGATATGCCTCTACATCCTTACATTTGTCCTCTAGCCATTCCTGCTTAGCTATTTTGCACTTCCTGTCGATCTCATTTTTGAGAAGTTTGTATTCCTTTTTACCTGCTTCATTTACTACATTTTTATATTTTCTCCTTTCATGAATTAAATTCAATATATCTTCTGTTACCCAAGTATTTCTACTAGCCCTCGTCTTTTTACCCACTTGATCCTCTGCTGCCTTCACTATTTCATCTCTAAAAGCTACCCATTCTTCTTCTGCTGTATTTCTTTCCCCCGTTCTTGTCAATTGTTCCCTAATGATCTCTCTGAAACTCTTTACAACCTCTGGTTCTTTCAGTCTGTCCAGGCTCCATCTCCTTAAATTTCCTCTTTTTTGCAGTTTCTTAAGTTTTAATCTACAGTTCATAATCAATAGATTGTGGTCAGAGTCCACATCTGCCCCTGGAAATGTCTTAAAATTTAAAACTTGGTTCCTAAATCTCTGTCTTACCATTATATAATCTATCTGAAACCTTCCAGTGTCTCCAGGCGTCTTCCACGTGTACAACCTTCTTTCATGATTCTTAAACCAAGTGTTAGCTATTATTAAGTTATGTTCTGTGCGAAATTCTACCAGGTGGCTTTCTCTTTCATTCCTTACCCTCATTCCATATTCACCGACTACGTTTCCTTCTCTTCCTTTTAGTACTATCGAATTTCAGTCCCCCATGACTATTAAATGTTCGTCTCTCTCACTGTCTGAATAATTTCTTTTATCACATCATACATTTCATCAATCGATTCGTCATCTGCGGTACTACTTGACATATAAACTTGTAGTACTGTGGCAGGCGTGATGCTGTTCGTAGTAGCTTACCCACGCTCCTACTTTTTTATTCAATATTAAACCTACTCCTGCATTACCCCGATTTGATTTTGTAATTATAATCCTGTATTCACCTGACCAGAAGGCCTGTTCCTCCGGCCGCCGTGCTTCACTAATTCCCACTATACCTACCTTTAACCTATCCATTTCCCTTTTTTTAATTTTCTAACCTACCTGCCCTATTAAGGGATCTGACATTCCGCACTCCGATTCGTAGAACGCCAGTTTCTTTCTCGTGAAAACGACATTTTCCTGAATAGTCCCCGCCCGGAGATACAAATGGGGAACTATTTTACCTTATTAAACCCATGTGGACGCCATCATCATTTAACCATTCAGTCAAGCTGCATGTCCTCGGGAAATATTTACGGCTGTAGTTTCCTCTTGCTTTCAGCCGTTCGCAGTACCAGCACAGCAACGCCGTTTTGGTTAGTGTTATAAGGCCAGATCAGTCAACCATACAGACTGTTGCACCTGCAATTATTGAAAAGGCTGTTGCCCCTCTTCAGGAACCACACGTTTGTCTGGCCTCTCAACAGATACCCCTCCATTGTGGTTGCACCTACGGTAGGGATATCTGCATCGCTGACGTACACAAGCCTCCCCAGCAACGGAAAGGTCCTTGGTTCATGAGTTTTACCATAAAAATGGATAAAACCAAAATAGACCAGACACAAGAGCATATAACAGAAAGTCTTACACAGAGAAGATAAGGAGCAGACCTTATTAAACATTCTTGAAGAGACTGAAATAATGCGGAATCTTTAACCCCAGCATGCCATTAATATTTAGGTGTTCAGGCGCTACAATATACTTGCCAACTTTGATTACCTTTAAGGACATAATGTCATGGTTTTTTGACTTCCTAGTTACTGATCATTCCGTGTTTTTAACATATCAATTTTTTCAACTAATGAACTTGATTTGTGATGTCCTGGTTGTTGCGGGGGACAGAATTTTATTTAGAGAAGGTTGATTCCCATCCTTCCTATTTTATGGACTTAATGTTTTAATGCAGACTGAAGCGTTGTCTGATCTTGCATCTAGTCTATTTTGTTTTATCCATTTTTACGGTAAAATAGTTTATAGTTTGTATTATATTGTTATGTAACGATGACCTCAATCATTCCTGTGATATCCGGATATGCGTGGAATAGTTTTTAACTTCTCCCGCTTTTCCACCATGAGACACGTGAGTACGTAGTGTAACAGTGTGGCCCTGTACAGCGAGGCGATTGGAGGGATGCTGGCCGTCGATTTCTGATATGATGTGAGTCGGCTCTCAACGCTACTAGCTGGGACGTTTTCTTATTTTTTCTTTTCATGTATCTTAACGTGGTTTTAATATTCGATTTTTTTTCAACTGATGAATTTGATTGGTGACGCCCCACTTGTTGGGGGTAATAGCATTTTATTTAGAAAGGCTGAGGCCCATCTTTCCAATCTTATGAGCTTAATGTTTTAGCGACGTCTATTTTCACATGGGATGTCATGTAGCTTACATTATTAGGACTGGTATCTGTTTTTGGCTCATAGCGTGAACTGCATGTTTTGTATTTTGCTCATATGTTCTCCTGAGGATGTGATTTGACGTCAAGGAACCGGTCATGTTCTTATAAATAAAGGTTCGTTTCCAACTGGAAGCTGTTTACTTGTCAAATATGAAAGCAGTAGAAACAAATGGATTCATCACTGCCAGAAAAAAAGCGACCATAATCGGGCAAGATGACGCTTAGTATTTTTAGAACTACCAAGGTGTGGTGCTAATTACTGTCTTTATACTATTTAGGGGCAAACCGTCACAGCAGCACACTACCGAAATACAACTTTCCTGATAGGTTACGGGACGCTGTCAAGAAGAAGCGTCGCGGAATGGTGTCAGCAGGTGTGTTGTTGTTCCGTGACAACGCTTCAGATCTTTCTGCGCAGAACACAGTCATACACGCTGCTTCTTTGCGCTATCAGATTTCGCCTGACCGCCTTGCGTTCTCCTGACAAGGCAGTAGCTTCTTCTTCTTCTTCCATCGGATGAAGAGACCTCTTTCAGAATGGCGACGAGGTAGAACGTTTTTGAGAAGATAAAATACAGGCTTTTAAAACCAATGTCTTCCCCAGGTCATTCACTGCCGGCAAATATGTCGCATTGGTGGGTGACTGTAAGAGAAAAACTAATACTGCTCGGCAAACCCGCTCTACTTCCAAAATTGTGTTACGCAGGCAAGTATGCTCGCTCTGACCCAAAATGTACAGAGTGGCGCAAAATACGTTTTAGAAAGTTTCTATACTACGGAATAATATAGAATGACATATTCTCGTTATTGCATTTGTGCTGCAGCAGACAACCTGAAATTTAATACCTGTGGTTCTCAACCTACTTTTCTCCCACGTCACTGAGTGTGTAGAGCCTTGAACTGAATTCCGTCATGACTTTTTGAAGAACACAATTTTCGACCACACGAATCTTTTTGGAAATTGCAGTACGATTATCAGAGAGTGTTTCAGGTGCATCTTTTAAGAATCTATCTGCTAGATAATCCCTTAGGAAACAATCACATTGGCTGAGGTCGAGACTGTAAGTAGGCCATCCCATACCAAGTCCATTAAATACTATGATGTCAAGGAGAACGATCCGATCTCTGCATGTCGCCAGGAGAAAATCGAAGAAGTCTGAAGGAAATGTGGGCGTTTTCCACCCTGCGTGAACCAGTAATTTCAGAGCATTCGACTGCGCCTTATAGCCGGTATAAATTCATGTTCCTGTACCGCTCTGCATTCGTCTTCTGTGACAGATTTCTTTAACAAAAATGAAACCACAAATGCATCGTGCACTGATTGCACACTAAACCGTGACTTTCGTTGATGAAGTAAAGCACCATATTGAACGTGTGGAATCACTGTAAGCCAGTGGCACCAGTTCTTTTTATTGACGCATTCTTGGAAGTAGAAGTGTGCCTCATCTCTAATTCAGATCTAACCCGTATCAACTGTTCCACTTTCAGAGACCTCAGTCATCTAATGAACAAAAGAATGTCGTCTCTCTGCATCCGTGTTCTTCGAAGGTTGGCACAACTGAATTTTTTAAGCGAAAATGTTAGGTTCCTGTTCCATTATCCTCTGTAGAGACCACCCTTATATCCGGAGTTGCTGTTCCGCATTTCTTGTTGATACAGTGGGATTTTCATTGATTGGGGTTCTCACTCGATCCACAGTCTCCAGGGCTACAACTGAGACTGATCGTCCTGTGAGGTTCTTCCTGGAATCAAGTATGGATGCGATCTTTTCAAAACGTTTCATGAACGGAAAAAATTACACAAAATCGATGTCAGAGAATGCTTACGCTTCGTCATCACAATTCGACTTGCGTTCCGTACTTTAATCTCACCGAGAAATGATAATTCTGGATGGTATGATCTTGGACCAAATGTGCTGTTGAATGTGCGTGTCACGACAAATTTACGTCCAGATTTGCGTAAAAGTCTTTTCTATAAACAAAGGCTGTTCCAATATTAATGCTTCCATTCTGTTAGGCAACTGAGACGTCGGTGAGTGAGTTACAGAATTTTTGGAGCAACTGACAACAATATTACAAGGAGAATCTTTTACGCATACGATTAAATCACAGTAGACAAATTACTTCCTGTTACCTATTTTGCGCCATCCTGTACCTTTAGCGGGTTACACTCCACACTTTAGAATGGCCCACAGCCGAAAATAAGTGGTAGTGAACAACATGAAACAAAAGGATGGTTTAATCGTAACAATAACAGGTAATGCGGCAAACGGATAATGTTCAAGAAATTTACCGTAGTTGTCGATCCTATTGCAACTGAAATATTGAAATAAACTTGGTGGTGCTGTTACATATTGAACGTACTCCACATATTTAATGTTCGAGGTGCTAATTAAAACTTACGGAGCTGATACTGTCTTGAAACGGGGTTATAAGACGCACACCAACAAAAGTAAAACAAGGTTGAAAGAATGCAGTCGAATTAAAACAGTAGTCGGAGAAGTTAGATTAGGAAATGACGCACTGAAGCAAGCTGACAACATTTTTCTGCTCGGGATGCAAAATAACTAACGATGGCAGAATTAGGGAGTATGTAAGACGCAGACTGACGGAGGAATTTGCTGAAAACAACAATAAATTGTGCTTACTACATGGTGTGTGGAGTAGCAGGTACACTTGCAGCACCATATGTATTCGGTTACAGAATACTGGGAACTATGTTCTAGCAAGTCAAGAATTAGAACTGTTAGATTTAACGTCCCGCTACACTTGAAAATGGAAAATGTCGAAACAGCAATCGCAATAAATATTTTTAATTGCCACATGAAGAATGACTACAGTAAATAATTACTTAAAAGTGTGGACCAATTAGCAAACTTCTGCATAAATTTAAGTGTTAGGAAGTCTTTTCTGAACATATATTTGCAACTTGCACGTGGACGATAAACAGTTCTGACAGAAGAGAACAGAAGCTTTTGAAGTGTCGTGCTACAGAAGAATGCTGATGATTAGATGAATAATAATTGTAGAGAAAAATCAAGGCTCGAATACAGTAAGTAGGTTCAAGCGGATGTACCCTGTCACTTCAAAAAGTTTCGAGAGTGTATTAATAGAAAATAGTTAAGATACTGATTTTAATGCCTCAGATGTTCTACATAGTCTCTCTCTCTCTCTCTTTCTTTCTCTCTCTCTCTTTCTCTCTCTCTCCCCCCCACACTTGAGTACAGTACGCAGAACGTGATTAGGGTTGTTATTCAAATCGCATGTCACATGTGCTGGATGTCGTTGACCCTTCATGTGAATTTCTGCCGTTTTGCGGTAGATTGGTATTGATAGCACCAATTCTTGTCACCCTTGATGTTCTTTTTTCAGAAACAAAATCTCCGCTTTTTGCATTTCAGTTAACTCGCGGCAGATGTTCACGTGTCGTTGTTTTTGTTCTGGACTGAAGGTGTGCTGAGTCAACTTTCTATACCATTTTCTCTCCTTCAAAACATTGTGGAGAATGTCTTGAATAGTTTATTTAGGGATGTTGCGCCATTGCGATTTGTGACACCACAGCGTTGACCCATTACGGTGCCACGTCTAGCACTTAACACTGACTGGTCGAATGCACATCTGTTGTTTATAATAATTTTTCAGATCGAGCTGCCATTGTAGTTATTACGCTGCAACCGTTTATACACTGAGGTGGCGAAAGTCATGGGACAGCGATAGCCGCGCGGGATTAGCCGCGCGGTGTAAGGCGCTGCCGTCATGGACTGTGCGGCTGGTGCCGGCGGAGATTCGAGTCCTCCCTCGGGCATGGGTGTGTGTGTTTGTCCTTAGGATACTTTAGGTTAAGTAGTGTGTAAGCTTAGGGACTGATGACCTTAGCAGTGAAGTCCCATAAGATTTCACACACATTTGAACATTTGATCGGTGATATACAGATGACGGTAGTAACGCGTTCTCAAGGTATAAAACAGCAAAGCGTTGACGGAACTGCATTTCTACTCGGGTAATCCATGTGAAAAGATTTCCGACGTTATTATGGCCGCACGATGGGAATTAACAGTCTTTGAAAGCGTAATGGTAGTTGGAGGTAGATACATGGGACATTTCGTTTCGGAAATCGTTAGGGAATTCGATATTCTGTGACCCACAGAGTCAAGAATGTGGCAATAATTCCAAATTTCTGGCATTACCCCTCGCCATAGACAATGCAGAGCCCGAGAGACAATCAACACCGCGCGAAATAACCCCATATATCAATGTGGGACTTATGACGAACGTCAGGACAGTGCGACGAAACTCGACATTAATGAGCTATGGTAGCAGACGAACTGAGCGAGTGCCTTTGCTAATAGCACGACATCGCCTGCAGCAGTTTTCCTGGGCTCCTAACCATACCAGTCAGATCCTAGACGAATGGAAACCATTGGCCTGGTCTGATGAGTCCCTACTTCAGTTGGTAACGGCTGATGGGAGGGTTCGGGTGTGCCGCAGATCCAGCGAAGTCATCGACCGAAGTTGTCAAAAAGGCACTGTGAAAGCTGAAGGTGGCTCCATAATGGTGTGAGCTGTGTTAGCATGGAATGGACTAGGTCGTCCGGTCTAACTGAACCGATCGTTGACTGGGAATGGTTATGTTCGGCTGCTTGGAGAACATTTATAGCAGTTCATGGGCTTCATGTTCCCAAAATAAAAGCGATGGAATTTTTATGAATAACAGTGCGACATGTCATAGAGCAGTAGTTTTTCGCCATTCGTTTGAAGAACTTTGTGCACGATTCGAGCGAATGATTTGGCCATCCGTCGAACACTGATGGGACACAATCGAGAGGTCAGTTAGTGTACAAGAGCCTGCACAACGCTGTTGCAATCATGGACGGCTGTAGAGACAGTATGGCTCAATATTTCTGCACGGGACTTCCAGCGTCTTGTTGAGTCCATGCCACACCGAGTTGCTCCACTATGCCAGGTAAAAGGTAGTCCGACACGATATTAAGCGGTATCCTACGACTTTTGCCACCTCAGTTTACGCCAGGAATAAAATCAGTCTCTGAACTATTTTGACGGACTCTTGTAGGTTGCAGTAGTTCATTCGGAAACTTTATGACTGCCTCTGGTAAGCCTCTCTGTAATCATACTCGCGCGATTCCAGAAATAGTGTGAGTGCTAATGACCCAGACAGCTGGTGCCTTAAACTAAAATCAACGTATGAAGCTATCCATAGCCCTGCCGTCTGTCATGCTGTGGCCACGACGCCGCCGGCAGCGGCCCCTGCGGGGCAGACTAGCCCGCGGCACAGCCCGGCAGCCGGCAGTCGGCGCCGCTTCCGCGGAGGCTGCGCAGCGGCCGGCCCCGTCCCCGCCTCTGTCTCTGGCCATTGTCTGCCGGGCAGGCCGATAGCCATCGCGCCGCTACCGCCGGCGCATCGATCTCTGCCGCGTACTGGCCCTCGCAGACACACGGCTCTACGCGGGGACGCACACTACGCAATATTTCAGCGCCTGCAACAGGCGGAGGCAGCCTTCCTGACCCTCGACGGATACTCTGGCCATTGTCTGCCGGCCTTCCGTCGGAAAATTCCATTATGTCTTTCCCCTCTGACTGCTGCGACTATACAACATACGTTATCTCTTAACATCCTCTCATCAATAAAATAGTCATGTCAGGAAGATGCAATTGCTCGACTATAGAATGTAGTGTTATGATAATCATAGCAATAGAAGCAGTAGCGGTGATTTCAATTTCGTTTCGCTAAACATTAGACAGTTAGAATACATTTAACCAGTGCAATTACTATATTTTTTGAACAATTACATAAAATTAATAAGAGTATCTTATTCCCGTCTCACTTTGGTACTTTACTGTAACCCACTCACATTTTTTTTCGTACGACAAAGGGCGATCAATAAGTAATACAACACATTTGTTTTGTCGGCCAAATTAGGTTGAAAAAATGTGGAATTTGTTGTGGGACATCGTGGTATATTCCCGCCTGAGTCTCTGTAGTTTCACGAATTTCCGATAGATGGTGGCGCTATACGAAGCCTTCAAAATGGCATCTGTAACGGAGGCGCGTTCTAAGCAGAGAGCTGTCTTTGAGTTTCTTTTCGTGAAAAACCAGAGCGTCGCAGATAGTCATATGCTCTTGGAGAATGTCTACGGAGACGCAACAGTGAACATAAGCACGGTGAGTCGTCGGGCGAGGCGCCTGTCACCATCGAACTAGGTCGCGCAAACCTGTGCGATCTCCCGCGTGCCAGCATGCCGCACACAGCTGTGACTCCTTTTGTGTTGAAACGTGCGGATATTCTCATTCGAGGTTGATCGAAGTATCACAAATACCTCACTGATTAACTGGATGTCTCTGTTGGCAGTGCTGTAACACTCGTCCACCACTTCCGGGTACTCAAAGGTGTGTGCTCGCTGCGTTCCTCGCCGCACCTTCCATCTGTTTAGCCCAATGAAGGGTGCACTCCACAGCAAGAAGTACGCGGATGATAGGGAGATTATTGGTTCAGCAAGATGTTGGCTCCGACGTCGATCAGTAGAGGCCGTCCCAGTAAGGTGACGTAAGACCGTCGCATTGAACGGAGATTATGTTAAAAAATAGTGTTTTGTAGCCAAAGAGTGGGGAATAGTATGATGTACTGAAATCCTAAATAAAAACAGCCAGCATTTAGAAAAAAAATTTACATTTATTATTGAGCGCTCCTCGAATAACGTACTTTCTCCACGATTTCATCGGCTGATGACATTCAGGGGAGTACAGGGCGCTCAGCATCTTATTGTCTTCACGACCTTCTTTGAAACCATTTTACTACTCGTGAATCCTTGTTTTACTCATAGCAGGCTTAAAAAAAGCAACGTTTAACATTGCGAAGAGTTTGCTGCGCTTTATTCCGTTCTTATAGCAAAATATAGTGTAAAATTCTGGTCAATTGTTATTTAAAATAAATAATCGGTGATACTATCAACACACATTTAACGATTTTGACGGCTGATATCAGACTAAATAACTTATACGGGTTGTAACGAATCAGGAGCTGCCGTGATATTACTTCTATCTGAAATACTGTTCATACAAAAACTTTCGCAATAATAATAGCTGATCTTCCAAACAGAAGCAGAATTTGACAAAAAATATTAAAAATGGAGGAAACCTTATATGTTTGTAATGAAACGAGTAATAGATCTCTAGTAAGTGTTCATAGAATAACTAAGAACATAAAACTTTGACTGTTCCCAGAATTCACTGAATATTATATCGCTGCGAGAGTTAATATATCGAGTTCCAGAACTATTTCAGGGATAGGAAAATCTCTGACATTCGAAAAAGTATAAAATATCCAATGGGGACAATTTTGAAGGTGTGACATTGGTGCAGACGAACAAAGAAAATTACTAAAAAGAGCCACGTTATTTCTGAACACACTTCGTATTTAAAAATGTAAACGCCACTACAAGAAACTTTGAGGGTTATGATTCCAATAAATAATATTAATAATAACTGATCTTTTAAACCGACACAGAATTGGACAAAAATATTAAAAATAGAACCTTATACGTTTGTAATGAAATGAGAATTACATCTCTAGTATCTGTTCTTAGAACATAAAATTAAGACTGTTCCTAGAATACGCTCAGTATTACGACCACACGGACTGAAAAAATTACTGACGCGAATCAAAACAGGTCAGTAAGATCGCACAATGGGTGTGGAATATTATAGTAGGATGTTTCTGAAATGTAAACAAATTGTAGCCAAAACTCATCTGGCAGTCAAAGTTTTTGTGTGCTTTAAATGCTTCACTAAGTAAAATCCACCTACTCTTTTCTGACTGGTTGTTGCCAGCTGACTTAGTGGTGGACACTTAACAACGTGTTTATTTTACTAGCACATTGCATGAAATAATTCGACACGAAATTTGGATAAACATGCTAAAGAAAGGCGTAACACAAACAAAGCAAATGTACACTTATTTGTGGAAAAAGGGGAATATTGTATCACTGTAGATGAATGTATGACACGTGGTAATACTACAAGAACGGAAACAATGTCAAAACACAATAGCATTTGATAAAGGAAATTAGGTTCAGTTTAACCTTTTTTAATAACTGGAACTATGATTTAAAGTGCCTGGGAATAAAGTTATGCTAGCTACTTCAGGGAAAAATTATACGTTTCTTACATAGGTCATTTTGAAACAAATAGACGAGAGGAGTGCTTTCTAACAGTCTTAATGTCCGATGAAGAAACACTTTGCACATTGGCGTCCCATAAACCATGTTACTGTGCTCCTTATTAAGACTTACCATCGTAGTTGCACTTCTATAGCGATGCAATAATAAGTGCGTTATTTACAGTTTCCTCTTTGACTGAAGTATATGCAGTTCGTGATGTAGCCAAACGTGATTCTCATTTACATTAATAATTTGCAGCTCATGCTCACTGTCGAAAACATTTCATTTAGTAAACACGTTACTCTATCTGAGAATCGAATCTTTAGAATTACTGAAACTTCCTGGCAGATTAAAACTGTGTGCCCGACCGAGACTCGAACTCGGGACCTTTGCCTTTCGCGGGCAAGTGCTCTACCAACTGAGCTACCGAAGCACGACTCACGCCCGGTACTCACAGCTTTACATCTGCCAGTACCTCGTCTCCTACCTTCCAAACTTTACAGAAGCTCTCCTGCGAAATTACTGTTGACAAACTGCGCTATCCAGTCTACTTGGTAAACCTGTCTCTTCACTGTTCCGATTTTGTAGCTTCCAAACTAATTTCTCAGACCGCGATGTGCATTAAAAACAGTCGACGTTGTACACCGAAAATGCAGGGTAAAACTGCTCCTGTAAACACGTCATGCCCTCTCTTAAGCGCAACAATAGTCAGTTCACTTCTCTCCAGACTCCTTTGTTAGCGCTTCACATAGGAACCTATGGATACTTTGATAATCTTGTCTCTCTTGTAAAATGTTACATTAGTTACAGTTTTACACTAACATACAAATTTTGCACGTAGAGCTATTTTAACAATACGTTAATAAATGTGTGAACACATCACAGCAGAAAATGAAAAATAACAATTTCATAGATGACATTATATAAATAAATCGAGAGAATCGGATTAACATAACATGTGAAACTACAAAATCCCCGTCCCTTTTTGGCACATCTTGTATATGAGGTGATCCATTTCATAACCAACTTTGAGAGAGCAAGGTAGCATGGAAATTAAGCCTAGAAAATGAGTACATAGGTGGAATCGGCAAACCACAGAAAACCGAAAGTCAAAGACCCTCGGGAAAAATCTAGCTTCCCAAACATAGGGGGAAAGAACAGAGAGAAACTTTCAACTTGTTTCAACGCTCATAGAGCCATAGTTTGCACGTCAGTGGTTACAGTCGTAGTGCTTATTCAAACAATGGTAATTTTGAGTGCACACTTCGATTTTATTTTGTGTACATTACTACGTTACCAAATTTTTGATAGCGGTTTGCTGTCCAGTCACGTTACTGTGACCACCAATCAGAGTTCTGAATACCCAGCTTTTGCATAACGGACCGCTGCGAGACGTCCAAAAAGAAGAGTCAGTGAGGTTCTGGAAGGTATCAACATGTCTGTGGAGCCGTGCCGACCCCAGCGCCGTGGCCAGTCTCGCTACGTTCCTATGTTGAGGATCTATGGCGCCAATAACCCGCTCGAGTTGGCCCCGCAGATTCTCAAAAGGCTCTGAGCACTATGGGACTTATCATCTGAGGTCATCAGTCCCATAGGACTTAGAACTACTTAAACCTAACTAACCTAAGGACATCACACACATCCATGCCCGAGGCAGGATTCGCACCTGCGACCGTAGCGGTCGCGCAGTTCCAGACTGCAGTGCCTAGAACCGCTCGGCCACACCGGCCGGCTGCAGATTCTCGATTGTGTTCAAGTCCGAGGAGTTTGGTGACCAGAGGAGTACGGCAAACTCATGCTGGTGTCCTCGGAACCGCGCATATACACTGTGAGTTGTGTGACACATTGATCTCCTGATAGGTGCGATTGTGCCAAGGAAGAACAAACTTCACGTAGGAGAGGGCAGTCTCTTAGGAAGATGCATACTTTTTCTGGTCCATTGCGCCTTCCAGAAAGACGAGATCACCCAGAGAATGCCAAGAAACATTCCCCAGACTACAAGGCCACCTCTTCCGGCTGGGACCCTTTGCTTTCAGACGTTTCACGTAGTGCACGCAAAACGGCAAACTTTTCGATAAAGCGTAAAACATGAATCATCAGAAAAGGCCAACTATCGCCAGTCAGTGGACGTCCAGCCGCGGTCCTATCATACAAATTCCAGTATTCGTCTCTAATGAATGGTAGTCACCATGAGTGCATGAACCAGGCGCCGGCTGCGGAGTTCTTAAATGGAAACGTTCACTGAACGGTCGTTGAGGAGACACTGTTGGTAGCCCTAGGTTCATCTGGGCGATCGACTGCTCAACAGTTGCACCTGTATTCGCCCTCAGCTGTCGTTCACACCGTCATCTATTGGCCCATAGTGCACCACAGCTGCCTCAGCGCCGGTTTCCGGAAGCACCATTTTGCCATGCACAATATGCTTTAACCACAGCGGCACGCAGACAGTTTACCAACACAGACAGCCATGATCATGCCCTTTTGGATGTCAGATACGTCGCTCCTTATCGGCATTACAACGACTGCACCCCCTGACAAGCTTCATGTACCCTCCACTGCTAGTGCTGCCACATGCAGTTTGTGAGTGGTTGTCCCACGTTGACGTCGAACGTAGGCCGCGGTCCCATTAATGTGACTGGACCATGTAAATTAACCGTATATCACTTGCACTTCTCAAATTTTTGAACGTGTGCCTTTGAGAAGCTATATTTTTCTGAACCTCAATTTTTTGGAAGTTAAGCCAAAGCAATGAAAACAAATTCGTCTTCTTCTTATTTTTAGTACAGTAAAATATTATATATATTCCACGGTAGTTAAACACCAGACCGTGTCGTTTAGTTGACATGGTTGCGGTTGTTTTCCTTCTTCTCGTGTTTACTGGCGCCACTTGGTTTCGCAAGCGTTGCCTGTCCGACAGTGGCAGCAGCGGCAGTTATCGATATGTAGTAACTGTGGCCCTAACATTGGGGCGATATTGTTATTCTTCCAGGTTGTGAGTGTGCAGTTCGGTTGGGGACTCAGGAGCAGCCAGGTCTGCGTAGTGCGGGAACACGCCAGGGCTGCTGGCGGCGCGCATGGACTGCTGGATCGAAGGCCTGTGGTCACGAGAGTGCACAACCTCGTCGTAAACCGGATACTGGAAGTTTTAAGTTGAGTCCATTTGGTTTTAAGTAGAGAAATCTCCACCATTGTGAGATCTTGCGATTCTCCAGTGACTTGGGTTCGTGTTGCTGCTCGTAGTGTTGCAGAGGTGAAGAGCAGCCAGTGGAGTGCTTGGGGAAGGCGGACTGATTAGGTTTTCTGGACTTCTAATTACTATTTATTGCGTTCAGTTTGTTACTATTTGTTAAGTTCAACCAGCGGTATTTTACCTGCCTTGTGGCCGCTAGCGCCCCAGTTACCTGCCTTGGGGTTAGTGTATGTAAAGGCAGTGTACGTTTACTCGCCTTGCCGCTGCTGTCCGGTGAGGCGTGTAGTTTTGACAGCTTTCTTGATTGAAGGTTGGTTGGCGATTCTTCTACTCTGGTGGTAGTGATTCCTTTATCGTTCCAGACGCTCTAAGCACAGTATTCTGTGGGCGGAGTTCAGACCGCCGGTTCCGGCTTTGGCGTATTTTTAGATCTTTGCATTTGGTTTATTGGACGTCAGGTAGCCTCAGCAAGATTATCATTAGTCATTCCCTAGACTGCCACTACTCTGAGTTACCATCTTGGGAAGTGAATGCAACTTTTGACTGCCTATCTCATCCCTTGCGAAAGTGTTTTTTGCCAGACTTACTCAGAGGTCGATTCCTGGTGCACTATCTGTGACTAACCCTTATGTTTTATCATTGTATTTGCTGTTTTATTGGATGTTTCTAAAATTTTTTTATATAATTGTCATTCTTGGCGCTACAGCAGGTTTAAATGATTGTGCTACCAAGTTTACCATCATTTTGTCTCACCTGTTTGGTGATCAGTTGATTGTCCTTTTAAATTAACCTTTGCTGTTGTATTTGCTGTTTTAGTGTATGCTTTTTTAAAATTTTTTATATAATTGCCATTCTTGGCGTTACAGCGGGTTTAAATGGTTGTGCTACCAAGTTTACCATTATTTTGTCTCACCCGTGTGGTGATCAGTTGCCTGTCTTTTTAAATTAACCTTTGCTGTTTTACAGTGTGTTTGTTAAATTTTTTATAATTGTCATTCTTGGCATTGAAGGCCTTCAGCCGTGGCTGTGGCTACTTGCCTTAAAATTCTGATTGGTATACCATTGGCTTGTTTTCGAAACATTATTTGCTGTATCTGTGTTTTATGCTCATTTGGTAAATTGTAACGCACTGAAAGCACCATTAATTTCGCAGTAGTTTATTCTTTCATTAATAACGTGTGGTATCTTTATTTATTGCTGATCTGGACTTACCGTTTTAAAATAAATATGTGTAATTGCAAAAGGAACCAATAGAAACTGATTATGGCCCCGTCCACAATCGTAACCGGAACCTGCCTTCCTTGACTACCAGGTTTCAGTGGGACTTCACTCTGGCTGTCTTCTGAAAGAGGATAGACGTGCCCTTGTGTGCTACACGAGACTGCCTGGGTACAGCTTGTGATTAGTATAAATTTGAATGTGTAGGTAGCCTGCTACAATTTATGTACATATTTTAACATTTGTGAGATGTTTTTGTGTTTACACGGTAATAAATGTGTTTAAAGTAAATGTCAATTAATGTTTACTGTGCTCGTGGGACTAAAGTATCATCGTAACTTGTGAGTAAGATACTCCAGTTGATAATATATGCTGTTAGGGAAGTCGATTCGCTTCTCTGGTTTAAGCATGAAGAGCCGTACTTTTTTCTTTCTTTTCCAGATATTAATGCCTAGAGGCATCCCTCTCATGCAATATTTAATTTGTTATATTATATTCTAAAATGTAGCAGTTAACTTGCAATATAGAGCCTTACTAGCGCAATTATTTCGTAAGCTGCAGTAAAGTATGGAAAAGAAATGGAGGTGATAATCTAATTACGGAGATGGCACAGAGAAGGTCAGTACATTGTCAAACTTCAAAAGTTACAAACCCTGAAAGAAAAACTAGCAATTCATGTTAGTCAGGTTCTCAAGTAACACCAGATCATGTGGTATGGGAGTGCAGTAGGCAGTCAGCAGTGGCAGGTGATGATAATAACTTCTTTCAGAATAAAACTCTCCAGGAAATTCAGAGAAGAAAGACAGTGGAACAAGCTTATCGAAATAACAAATAAGGTCCCGCTGAAATAATTATAAAATAACCGAGGAAAGAAAAATTAAAACAGCCACTGCAAAAATCCGGGTAGCCACCGCGCAGGATCTGGTCACAGCAACTCCAACAAGAAAGCGGATATGTGAATCGTAAGATGAAACAGCTATGGAGCTAACGTAATAATAGAGGAATATCAACATGAGAGGATATGGTGATTCTGACTCTCTACAACAAAGGCCTCTCAAGGAACGATATAGAGCACCAATTCCTGCCGCCCCGGCAAGTGTGATCGTCGGAGGAGTGCTGGAGTGTTAAGTCCAGAACCTGAAGAAAAAGATCACACCATCCATATAAATGGTAATTAAGGATATTAGCCATCTGCACAGTGTGTCTTTATCCTGTATTCCACTTCCCATATGCCAGAAACGTACACAAACTGTAGAAAATGTCACCACCCACTGAAACGAAGTAGCCGATCAGTATGTAGCCAACATCTTGGTCATGTTCAAAAGCGTGGAAATAAAGACTGTAACAGATCTTTCTTTCTTTTTTACACTGAAACATGAGGAGGGTACTCGTTGTTTAATAACTGTGATGTTGCTTGTAGTGCTATAGTGAAGTACTGTCCAGCGTCTGGAACCGCGCGACCGCTACGGTCGCAGGTTCGAATCCTGCCTCGGGCATGGATGTGTGTGTTGTCGTTTGGTTGGTTAGGTTTAAGTAGTTCTAAGTTCTAGGGGACTGATCACCAGAGCCATTTGAACCACTTTTTTACTGTCCAGCACGCTTTGCCCTCAACAGTCAGTTGTGGTCATACAGTGGGAGACCAAACATATGATGTCACATGTACAGGTTGTCTAGATGCACGGATGGGATACTTTGTTAGTAGTAACCTGATACTCTGTTTTATTAGCAAAAATTTTTTCTTCAACAATATATTTCATCTCGTATATGCCCTTACACACACACACACACACACACACACACACACACACACACACACATGCGAAAGGCAAAGGCCCCAAGTTCGAGTCTCTGCCAGGAAGTTGCACACACATATGTTTGGTACTCCATATCACAACCCGTTATTTTACCCGGCATTAAAATGGAACAACTGATCGTAGTGCAAAAATGTCACCACCCACAGAAACGAAATAGTCGATAAGTATGTAGCCACCACCTTGATGGTACCACTCCAAATACAACTTTCTGTATTGTGGTGTTGATGACAGTCGATGCATGGGACAGTCATTTCCTAGTTCGGCTGCTGCTAGACTCCAACCAATGATGTAGAATGGCACACACTTTTTAAGGGAGTCCATTAATGGCAGATGATAGGTGCAGCTGTAAAGGGGTCATGATGGGGTTGATGCACAATGTGGCGACCCTCTGTTGTGGTAATCAGAAATGGTCAACCAGGATTTTGATGGCCTGCCTTTTCGTTCTCATGCAGTCAAACATTGGGCCACAGTCACATCTGAATGCTCCATAAATGTGAATATTGCACAATTCGAGCAGCTGTCCAAATGGTGTCCCAGAATGAGGCCCCTTACAAACCTTTTAGGAGTTGATAACGCTGTTTTATACGAAAACGCGGCATCTCCGTAATGCATCACAGTGATCACACTGTTTCTGACGCTGTTCACATATCTTGTATACCTTACCATGCTAAGTACCAACACTAAACAGAAGCAACACTAAAGATCTCTGGTGGGTATTGTACAGCTCATAGAAAACTGAAACTATAATAATTTATAATACAATGTTCTCGAGTTTGAAGCCGCTTCAAGTGGTTAATTGCTGACGAGCTTTCGGCAGAGATTTCCTCTACCATTGTCAAGTGGTTGACTGTCGTGCTTAAAAAAGCCGCGCCATCGCCTGCTACGTCACTGGTGCTCAGTCCCGCACCATACATGTTTTGGTGGCACGACAGCAGCAACCGTTTCAGCTTCTAACCACAGGAATACTCAGCTACAGTCCACTGAGAGTGTTGTCCGATATTTTGATCTCTATAGCTTCGTTTATTACGCTTTTCCAGAAGCCGTTGGACGTTTAATAATAGAAGTCTCGTCGAATGCAATTCAGTGTCCATTTTCCAGCGCATGTTCCGCTACAGTTCATTTTTCGGGATAGCTTAGGCGGAAACACCTTTCATGTTCTATGCGACGCAGTTAAATAGTGTGGACAGTCTGACCGACACAAAGCTGCCTTTACATACACGTTATTTTGTATATTACAGGTGTTGTGAGGCCTACATCGTGTATCACAGGGTTCATTAGTGGCTGGATCTTTGCTGTGGGCCTGAAGGCTTCGTGAATTTTATGTCTCTTAGGAGCCGGCTAATCTTCCCTGTTATTGAGCCACAAAACTGTATAAACGTAACCGTCCTCGTGTCTTCTTCGGAGGTCTACTGTTTTCGCAACTTATATGAAACTGTTTGCGAAATTGTTTGTTGTTGTAACCGTTTTCCATGAAAACTTTACGAAAGTGGCTCAATTCTCTCGGCAGGTTTTCGGCGTCCTAGACGTTTTCAGCTGATGTGCGATGGTCCTCAGTACAGACTGAGAAACGTACAGCAAGAAACTTAGAAACAGGTACCATTTCAGCATTTCAGAAGGGCCTTAACTTTGCTCCTTCACCCGGAGTATCCCTTTCGCTGACATATTAAGTGGTACTGAACGAGGTGTTCTCAAGTTTCGCAATGAAAGGAATTCGTAAAGAAACGACTTAAGATGAGCGTCATGGCCTCTGTGTTCTTCGCAACTATCCTGTCACCGTCATTCTGCGAGCTGACAAGGGCAATAGTACCGTCCCAATGGAACAAGCCGACTGTGACGCGAAAATCCGACGGATGTTGGAGAAAGATACGTACCAAAACTTGCCTCAGGAGCCAACATTCAGAATAGTGAGGAAGATTTGGCAGTTCCTCAAACGATCATGGCTGGAAGAGAGTGTTATTAAGAATCTTCTCCCTCAGGCACCGAGACCACCCACGTTCTATGGTCTACCAAAGGCCCGCAGCAAAGATCCAGCAACTACGGAAGCCTGTGAAAGACGATGTACGCCACAGAACATTGGAATATACCAAATACCGTGTGGGTGTGGGCAGCTTTGTGTCAGTCAGACTGTCCGCAATATTGCATAAGACCACAACAGCACATGAATACCTTAACTTTTGACACCTGTTAAACGTAATGTAGGTGCGATAATCTGAAACACACGACACTAAATCTACCGCTCTACGCTACATTGCTACTGCTCTAGACTCTATGAAATTGGAATGAGGGTAGCGAGCATATCGGTGCACGTTTTAAGGATCTTTCGTGCATGTGCAACTGGCGTGACGTAATTGCCTTACAGGCCAAATACCTATGGTTTTGATAAACAACGTGCACGGTTCACGGACTGCACGGTTAGTCCTTACCACTCAACTACAAGTTTATGACAATGCCACCAGGTGATACCACACTACAGCATACTTTTATCTCTGTTCGCTTGACATAAATCTCCTAGAACGGTAGCACACTTCTCAGATATGCCAGTTCACTCACTATATTGTAAAATTAGAATGGCCGTCAGTGGGATTCTATCTAACATATTGCGTTTCGAATTTTATCACGCAGTAATGTATATGAGGGGCTGATAACCATGAAGCACATCTTCATCACTCGCTTTGTTAACTAACACACGTTTTAGGGATCTTGTACATTTGTCCAAAAACTAAAAACGCACGAAAACTCCCACGTACAAAGAAATACAATACAGCGAATGCTTAAGCATTATGTCATTTTTGCCCTAAACTGTACTTGATAATGTACAAAACAACAATATTCCGCAAAAACAATTCTTTCTTTTTTCAGACAAGTTATGCATATTATTATTATTACTGTTATTATTATTATTGCCAGTGGGTGTAGTTGTATAAATATGTCGATAAGCATAACTGTTGTACAGCAGATGCTATTGATTTCACACTCTTATCTTTATCTGAATCTAAAATCTTGCGAACAGCCAGAATGTATACTCACGACCCGCACTTCAAAGGTACATGAGAAGGATACACCTCTAAGGCTTATAGTGAGCACCATCGGATCGCCGAACAATAGACATTCCAAGCATTTCGCCAACCTCCTCTCAGCGCACGTTGGACACTACGCCCCGTGTAAAGATTACGGAGGATTTCATCGATCGAATTAAACGTCCACGACTTGACGAAGGAGATATTATGGTTAGTTTTGATGAAGTTTCCTATTCATCTTGTAGCGGTTCCACCCGCTTTTTTCTTCGTTTGTTGTCCTCGGTGTCGCCATACTGCATTGCCACACTGGCTGAAAATTGGGGTTCGTAATTTGGACACTGACTACCGTAAATATGTAGCCGACATATGCATAGTTACGTTTCACAATCTTTTACTTTTGCTGTTCACAACCCCACAATTATACACAGTGATACGGCCAGTGTACTATCGTCTAAACTCTCCATAAGCCTCATTAATAGTTTGCAGGCGAACCTCCACATACTGCTACAATAGTTTTCTGTTGAACATCTACGAGCAGTAAAAACATAACCACAAAGTTCACAGTTTTTGAAGAATAATCAGGTACGTATGGAGCAGCCACTGTCAGTGTTTTAGCCGGCCGGAGTGGCCGTGCGGTTCTAGGCGCTACAGTCTGGAACCGAGCGACCGCTACGATCGCTGGTTCGAATCCTGCCTCGGGCATGGATGTGTGTGTTGTCCTTACGTTAGTTAGGTTTCATTAGTTCTAAGTTTTAGGCGACTGATGACCTCAGAAGTTAAGTCGCATAGTGCTCAGAGCCATTTGAACCATTTGAACCATTTGTCAGTGTTTTAACACATGGCCTAATTGTTTAACACTTATTCCAGAGTTGAGTTGAAGAATTGTTGTCGTTCTAACCAACACTGGTCCCTCGTTTGAAACTCGGCCGTAGAATGACTGTCTCGTGACCAAAAAACAGGCCCTTATATATCATCACAATAATAGGTACCGAAACTACACATTGTTTAAAGTTAAATTTACAGACATTACAATTAAAACTTAACTTATTAAATTAAATGAATACATCGAAAAATTCCTTCTTTTTAACAGTTCCTTCTACTACAAGAGTTAAACCGAATTATTTGTTTAAATCGTGAAATTAACAAATATCGTTATGCAAACAATACTTTTGACAATACTGTTAATTACTTTGGAATTAATTAATGGCTGGCTTTGCTAACATGATTTCGAAGAGAGCCAAATAGATACTTTTAAGAATGCTAGCGTTTCGTCTTTCATATGTGTATAAATTGGAACAAAATTTATATTTGTTTATATGTCAATAATAGAATTTACGTTACGAAACAGTTACTGATTTCACCCTATAACAAAAGATACTAACTAGGAGTAGCCAAAATAAATTATAAAACCAATTACATACCTAAAACTAAGCACAAAATTAGATCTGGTTTTTAAATTCTGTAAAACTGAGGGTCAACCTTTCTCTGTTG
The DNA here is from genome assembly GCF_021461385.2 of Schistocerca piceifrons. Classification (NCBI taxonomy): domain Eukaryota; kingdom Metazoa; phylum Arthropoda; class Insecta; order Orthoptera; family Acrididae; genus Schistocerca; species Schistocerca piceifrons. The sequence continues at coordinate 434,349,161 of NC_060140.1, read as the reverse complement.
TGAAAATACAGATTATATTCACATATGTTAAAGGCAATTAGTTAAAATAAAAAAATTAAGGAGGCAGGTGAAAAAACAACAGGGAGATTAAAACTATCCCAGCTTGCTTCGTCACAACCTGTTTGCCCTTCACAGATATTGCTGTCCTGGCTCTTTGACGGTATCACTGTGGATTTATTTAAACATACCCTGACGTCATCGTATTTTTTGATTGATGGATAAAATATCATCAAGGCGGACGGCGTCGCTATGAGGACCCCACAGCTCCATTTGTAGCCAATATCATTATAGTGCATTTCGAGGACATCGCTATGGACATGGCTCCTACAAAGCCTAATCGTTTTTGTCGCTAGTCGATGATACCTTCGTCATACGGCCTCGTGGACATGAAAAGCGGGAAGAGTTCCTTGAACACATCGACAGCATCAACGACAACACAAAGTTCGCGATGAAAATGGAGAAGGAGGATTCCTTGCCCGACGAAACCAAATGGGTGTCTCGGTAACAGTGTTTACCACAAGCCCACCCACACGGATAGGCCTGATGGTAGTCTGGCAGTGAGCTCAGATATTTCCGGATTGCTAGCAGAAATATTTATAAGTAACCTAGAAGACAAAATTCTGAATTCCAGTTACCACCTCCTCAAAAATATCATCTACTACTACAAATATGTAGATGATACCATCATTTTAATCAAAGGCACTAAAGATGACATCAATGAGTTGAACCAGTTATCCAACAACTTCCAAAAAACATAAATTCACAGTTGAATACCAAACAGATGACAGTATAAATTTCGTAGACCTTACCATTAGAATAACGAATAACAGACATCAGTTAGAAATTTATCGGAAGCCTGCCACAACACATACTACAATCCACAACTCCTCTTGTCACCTCACAGCACACAAAATGGCAACATTCTGGTGCACGATCAGTAGAGCTAGCCAACTACCATTCTCTGAAGACAAATGTGATCAAGAAATTGAAATAATAAAACAAACAGCTATTGCAAATGGTTATAACAGCTCCCTAGTAGCCACCCTAAAACACTCAATAATGGCAAAGCAATCACAACACAAAAAACGAAAAGAAAATTTCATCTTCCATGCAATCCCCTTTCCAGGTAACATTTCATATCAGATTGTCAATGTCTTCAAACGATAAGGCTTAAGTATATCCTTTACAACAGACAACAAGATTGGACAGAAGTTACCCCACACATCAGCACTTGAAACCCACTTCATCACACAGGTGTGTACAAAATTGAATGTTTGGACTGTGACTGCTTCTACATAGGCCAGACAGGCAGATCATTAGAGATTAGACTCAAAGAACACATGGCAGCACTAAAAAACAAAAAATACCACACATCAGCAATAGTCACCCACGTGCATGAAACATAATACCATGTTAACAAGTATCAGCATGCTACACATCCAACCAAAAGGCAGAAAACTAGACATCCTTGAAACACTCCAAATATACGAACACCAAACAAAACAACCTGAAACCATCTTAAATGACAATATTTACAGTAGTATCACCTCTGTTTTCAGCAACTGCCTACATCATTAAAATTGCACACACCCACACACGCACACACACACCTTAATATTTACCATAAATATTTAGTTATGTTATTATGACAGCCGCCAAGAGTACAAGAGATTAACCTCATTTACAGATATATTCATCACACCAACAGCTTGTACCCCTCGTCAAAAATAGTCCATATGGCTTTGAGCACTATGGGACTTAACATGTGAGGCCATCAGTCCCCTAGACTTAGAACTACTTAAACCTAACTAACCTAAGGACATCACATACATCCATGCCCGAGACAGAATTCGAACCTGCGACCGTAGCAGCAGCGCGGTTCCGGACTGAAACGCCTAGAACCGCTCTGCTACAACGGCCGGCGTATCCCTTGTCAGCTTGAAACTATATATACAACTACTGGTACGTATTGTACATTCATCTGCAAATTTTAAAGCTTTAACCAATGTATTACCAAAACCTTTAGGCAGCTAATATCTGGAACAGATATAATCTTAAGACCCCTTGCCATGTAAAGTTTGCTCTCATACAATCACTCTTTCCACCCTCTCTCTGTCTCTCACTTTCTCTTTCTCTACCTCTTCTTCTGCCTCCAGCCTTTCATATCTATCTATTAATCCCATTCAAAATTGTTATTTATGTATAATTTTACCGCTGTAGGCAATATGATTATTGTACTTAAATTCTGTAACATTTCACCTGACTGTATAAACGAGTATGAAGTTTAAGCTGTTTTAACTTGTCAAAATCGGATTTATATGCTACCTGAAGTATTTGTTCCAACACATGCATTCGACACCTCAAAACAAACACCTCCAAATCCTTTAAAAAATTATCCTGTAACAATGTTGTTAGGATGTATATTACTTGTACTTTGCGATAATGTCTTCACTTCTGCTATACGAACCTTGCACCCAGCAGTTTCCAGACGCCATATTTGTTTACAAATATGACAGTATACATGTGATGTGTTATGACAGCGAGAGGAACCTGTGACCACTGGAGGTACTATATTTTACTTATTTTATGTTTATAGTTAGATATAAGTTTAATTTTTTGTCAGAAGAAACCCAAAACCATGTTCTGAAATAGTGTCTTGTTTCTACACTAGACACTGCCACAAGTTCTTCCAAAAAATCGTAACACAACACACACACACACACACACACAAATGTCATACTAACTAATGTAAATCCAGGTGATGATGGTTCAAATGGTTCAAATGGTTCTGAGCACTATGGGACTTAACTGCTGAGGTCATCAGTCCCCTACAACTTAGAACTACGTAAACCTAACTAACCGAAGGACGTCACACACATCCGTGCCCAAGGCAGGGTTCGAACCTGCGACCGTAGTGGTCGCGCGGTTCCAGACTGTAGCGCCTAGAACCGCTCGGCCATCCTGGCCGGCGATGATGGAGGTTTAAACTTCTGAAGCGCATCGTGGAGATAAATAAAACGATGAGGGGAAACAGTAAACTTGTTGTTTCATTTAATGCTTCACTTTTTTTTTCAGACAGCGTATTTGTGTAGAACTCACCCAGAGAGCAGTGTGTATTAGCACACTACTTGCAGGATTTGGGCAGGCGTGCGGCCCCCGATCGAATCTGTGCAGTAGATTAACAGTGAAGGCTGGCCAGTGTGGACGCGGTGTTTTGAGGTCTTCCGACGTCTGACTAGATGAATGGCAGCCTGGTACCCACGTCCTGCCTCATTTACACTGTTTGCAAACATTTGGGAAATGTTCTCACACATTCACATGGATAACACAACATACAGACAGTTGGAGTACACAAAAGTCCGTCTCGTGGGGCAAAGAGGAGGCAACAGGAAGAGCATCCAGCCACCCTCTAGCACTAAAGAAGCCAAATCCTATGATAACTATGGCGACTTCCTGCAGGCACAGGATAAAGGGAAACGAAAAAGAAAACGTGTATTTGTATACGGTGAATGTCAAAGCAATACTGTCGGAACAGTACGGTGTTAAAAGGATATCCATTTTTACGTCGGTGACTGGTTCGCCAGACATTTGCACGACGTATTAGCGTACTAAAGTCGATGGGAAGCTTAAATATCAAAAACTGGCCGCTGGAGAAGAAAGCAATTGACAGAGCGCATGAAGAAGCTGTTCTGGTACGATGGTTATCAGTCTGCACGGCGGTACACGACGTATGGCCAAAAGATGTGGAATCAGACAGATATCATTTGCATTTTCTATGGACATTAATTCTGCCCCTTTCATTTAACTATATGTAAGTGATTATGTAAGTGATTTCGTTAATCGTTCGTTTTGTTGATATGCCTGAAAGACAATACTAAGTTGTTGAACGTATACTTTTTACAGGTGAACCTACGATAATGTACGAACCAAGATAAATGTAAACTTACGTAACATTCTCTGTTTGTAATGTATGTTTTTTAGATCGCGTTTGTATCTTACTGATGTAGCGTACCTTGCGACATCTTTATCTCTGATCGTTTTATGGCATTATTCTACACTCTACTCACTGAAACAAAAGTTAAAAAGAATTAGTCATCCATTACAGAACCCGATTTTGTTCGATATTCTTGGACTGACTCATCAGAAAGGAAAAGATGCTGACTTTATACTGTGTGCTTATTTAATAAGTGAAACGAATAACTAAAATAATTTGAGCCTGCTACGCAATTTAAACCACCCTCTGATATTTAGATGAATTATTTAAGTAATTGATCTTTAGAGGTCACAGCATGAAAGAACAATATGTGAAGCATTTCGGTTTCTATGTGGTTGTTCGTATTTTAAAGCGGTATCCGATCTTTTTGAGCACGGAAAATTTAAGAACCTGCAACTTCGAGACAGTGTACAATGATTAAATTTCATCTTTGCATACCACAAAAGTCAGTTTACTTTACACCGCAAACCATGACACAGAACACGCAAACATATTACCAAATATTTTGCTTGACAACATGACATATTGTATTCCGATCATCAGAAAATACGCGCTGGCTTCGTCAGGTACAACAGCAACGGGCGTAGAATGCAAACATTTGATGCTATATGGTAGGAAATGCCTTTGTGTGACCTTTCTTAATCTCGGTGCGAACGCACTCTTTCATGCGAACTTTCTACCTGTTGTGCTGGAAAATAAGCCACAGGGTAATCGACGTTGTTTGTGGCTCCAACAAGGTGACTGTCCAGCTCACACTTTCAAAATTGCAAAGTAAATACTGAGTGAAAAATCTGCTTATCGATGCATAGGACGTAATGCTCCTGTGACCTTGCAAGTCTTACAAGTTGACGCTTTCTGATTCCTCTCTGTGAAAAGCACTCACGGATGAAGTTACCACGAAGCCTCATTCGCGCCCGATTGTCTGCTCCGACGAACATCACAGCATGCTCGGGCATATCATCGACTGCAATCTCATCTGTTCATCTATCTCTTGCATGGGCGACTGCAAAGGTGCTTGGGAAGTTTTGATGCTACCAACCTGGTTCGAGCCTCATCTTCTCGGTAGCGCTTTCAGTTCATCTTCTCCACACTGAAAACTTTTTGGGTCCTGAATTATGTTAGGGAATAACGGATGCAACACAAGTGTTTTTAGATTCACTTATTCGCACATTTATTATAAGTGAGTTGACGTTTTGGGACGGTGACCAGTTTCTTAACTCAGCCGTTAACGTAGCCCGGCTAGTCCACACATTCATAGACCGTTTCAATGGTAATCATTTTCGTGAATTCCTCATCTCATGAATCACAGTTTATATAAAACACACTCTGTTGTGCTTAATTCTCCACGTGGTTCACCACAAATATTCTTTGTATCACAGGCCAAAAAAACACATTTACGAAGCGCAGTTTGGATAAAACAGTTCGTACTCACGACAATCAAAGAAGTTATTGTACACTTTTATGTTATAAACAAGAGAAACGACTCGTAAATGATAGTGGCGCCATAAAAGAATGCAGAGAGAATTTTTATATCTTTTACTGCCTAATATGACATGATAAAACAAACTTGCATCTAAATGTGAACTGAGTACTTTGTAGGCACCGACTTTGTTAGATGTGTCCAAATACCAACACGGAGATCTTAGCGTGGTGATTGCGATAAACTGAGTTGTTACACGATGTTAACATGGTAATGGCTAGCCGCAGACTGCATATTTTTGGGTAGGATGAGCGATACAGACTCGTGTATTAATATTTTTGGATTTTGGAAACCACATATTAGTTTATAAAACTTCTAGGTCAAGACGTACTAATTTATGTGGGCTATACAGAGCTTTCAGAAGATCCCGTTACAGACTGGTAGGACTTGTAGAGTACAGTGAATATATAATATTTTGAAGAGGGACCTATGTCCGGAAACGTACCACTTCCGTTCGACGACGGTTTCAGTTCGTATGTGTAACGCGTGCAAGTCCGCTGAGGGAAAGAGGAAAGTCTCAGAGCTGTTAGTCCTTGTATGCAGTAGGGTGGACAGGATGACTATGTCGTGTGCGGTCGCATGGAAAGTTTAATTTACGAGACTCCTGTAGAGACAGAGGAAGATCTGCTGGCATGAGTTCTGGCCGTTGCGCTAGAAATGGAAGAGAGACCAGGTGGACTGGAGAGTGTGTTCCAGAACGTGCTTCGTAGGTACAATGTCTGTAGCAACGTTGTGGTCACCACATGGAGCTGCTGTTGTAATGCATTCGTGCTGTTCTGTACGTACAGTATGCTTGGTTCTTTCTTAGTTTGGAATAATGTAGAAACGTAATTTTAATGGTAAATACAATCATCTGTGCTTAAGTTATACATTGATGTTTCACTACGTTTCCTTTAGAACTGTTACCTAATAATTGTACTGCGTCACGCCTAATTCAATTCTTCAAGCAGAAGTGGATGAGTTAAGCATCTGAACTGAAACCGTCGTAAAACGGACATGGTTTCCTATTCAAAACATTATGTACTCACTCCCTTCTACAAGTCTTAGAAGTTTTTAACGGGAATTTAGAAACACCGTGAATATTTCAACAACGACTTCGTTCACCAAATTGGTAATTAGTTAGGTACAAAAGATTACAGAACTACATAGGGAATTACCAGTTTACGAGTACAGATACCATATCTGAAATTATGATAAATTACGAAAATTCTTAATTAATGGCTTCACAGGTAAATGAAGGGTTGCATTTGGTGCCGAAAAATCAGGACATCAAAAGTATGACGGTAAACTTGGGAATTAAACAAGTATAATATCACAAAAGCAACAGTAATTTTGGATGTGCCAGAAATTTACTAACATTTCAAATGGTTCTAAGTACTATGGGTCTTAATTTCTGAGGTCATCAGTCCCCTAGAGTTAGAACTACTTAAACCTAACTAACCTAAGGACACCACACAGATCCATGCCCGAGGCAGGACACGAACCTGCGACCGCAGCAGCAGTGCGGTTCCGGACTGGAGCGCCTAGAAGCGCTCGGCCACAACGGCCGGCTACTAACATTTATCTTCTAAGTTAGTTAGATCCTTGAAAATTACAACATATTGCTCTAAAGCCTGGAGTCCCAGCTTTTTAATGGCATGTGTCAGTATTCCCAAAAGTTCTAATTAACTCAGTCAGAATCTGTCATTACACGCTATTATGTGTATTTCAGTTATCATTACTTTTAATTGATATGATTTCCGGGAAAACTAAATAAACCATTACAATCGTCGTATTGAAAATCATCATCTGAGTAATGAATTTGCATAAAAATTGGTCTAAATGACATTTGACCGATGCTGGCATGCACTACATACGTATGGTGTGTATAAATAAACTCAAAATGAAAGATGAAGAAAATAAAAAATCAATTATCAATAGGAGCGTAATAATAGCAGGAGGTAGTTCTAGCTTGTCCTGCGTCAAGTGGATGGGAAACAGTCTGAGAACATGCTTTAAATGAAAAGTCAACTGTGTCTTATTCCGAAAATTGTTTATTTTGTGCGCAAGCTTCTCACCAAACAATCTTGAGTAAAATGTTTAATTCGTTGACTTGTGTATTCTATTTAATTGCCAATTCGAGTGGTATCTGTGGTCACAGTCGCCCAACAGGCGTTTCACTTTTAAGAGGCCTTCGGGCATCACCAGCTACATACAGATCGGGCAGTATTTTCGTAAAAGGTGAAATGTAATCCAATAGTTTCTCTTTTCGCTGAATGGACCCTTTTTCATTACAGAAAGTGAATGGGCGAGGTCTCTGTTTAAGTGGTGACATGAAAGCAGTGGGGCTGAAGATTTACGTCAGAAAAGTGCAGCTGTTTCCACAAAAACTGTTCAGTTAAACATGACGACGTACAGGCATTTGGTATCGTTTCTCTAAGCCACTTTTGATATGCTAGAAGTTTGCGCATGGTAACATTTACTAAAATCGAAGCTGACCCCATATCTATGTCGTACTGAGTAAGGCCAAGAGGAAAGATTATCTTAATAGCTTGTGTCTGGATTTTTGATGCATATAAACACAGAGCATGGTATGAGTCCCCTTACCCCGCCCCCCCCCCCCAAAAAAAAAAAAAAAATATTACGTGCCGCTTTTTGTACTATCATTTGCTGAAATCCTCGTAACGATAATGCACAGTTAGGAAGCAAAAGAGGTTTTGTATTTTACGCGACTCGCCCTGTACACAAATAGTACCTTGACTTTTATTCATATTTAATTTGATCTGTAATTCGGTGCACGTCGAACTTCCTAAAGTTCGCCTCCAGGAAGACAAATAATAGTTCTAGTCTTCCTATAAATCCAATAATTACAGGTAGTAATGGCCTCAAATTCAGGAGTTCATTATTTAAAACAGAGTTTTGGTCTTAACCAGGAATGGGACATCTGGAGTATATTCATACTTAGCAACCACAACTTTGTGTGTGATACATGTAAGATGATAGGCATCGAAGCTTACTAGAAAACGTTGAACGCTGTTGCTTATACTGAGGCTGAAGTGGCGGTTGCAGGATATGCTGACAAAGTTATGGCCGGAAGGTGGGACTGTGACAGGTACAATACATTTTAGAGCGCAACATACGTGGCCTGAACAGAGATCTCTGATATCCGCAGTGCTTCCTAAGTGCAACACAGAAGAAAAAAAAGTACAGTAGTGTAGGACTAGATCTTCGTTTTCTTCCTAAGGTAATTAAGGTACTATATAAAACTACCAATTATTTTATTGTCTCTACTCCATTTCAAATTTCATACGAGCTCTTAAATATGGCACTTTTTCTTTTATTTTCTATCCCAACTTCATGCCAAGTTTTATATTAATTGTTTATCATTTAACTTGGTATTTGTTTTTCATTTTGACCTTCAAACGAATATATTCCTTTTCTTTCAACGGAAAAAATTCAAGATGTAAATTTACGAGTCGAGGGACATGAAAGGAAGGCAGTAGTTGAGAAGGGAGTGAGGCAGGATTGTAGCCTGTCTCCAGTGTTATTGAATCTCTACTATGATCAAGCAATAAAGGAAGCCAAAGAGAAACCTGAGAAGGGAATTAAAGTTCAAGGAGAAAAAATAAAAATTGTGTGGTTTGTCGACGATGGTGTATTTCAGTCAGAGAAGGCAAAGCACTTGGAAGAAGTTGAACGGCATGGATAGTGTCTTTAGAAGAGGTCGTTAGATGAACATCAACAAAAGTAAAACAAGGTAATGGAATGCAGTTGAATTAAATCAGGCGATGCAGGGCGAATTAGGAATTCAGACATTACAAATAGCCGATGAGTTTTCTGCCTGTACAGCAAAATAACTGACAATGATTGAAGTAGTGACGGATTCAAAATGCAGTCTGGCAATAGCAAAAATTACTTCCAAGAAAGATAAATTAGATAACGTTTAATATAAAATGTAGTGTTAGGAAGTTTATTCTGAGCATATTTGTCTGGAGCGTAGCCTTTTACGGGAGCAGAGCGTGGGCGATGAACAGGTAAGAAGTGAATAGAAGGTTGTGAAACGTGGTACCACAGAAGTATGCTGAAGATTAGATGGGTGCACCAGGTAACTAATGAGGAAACACTGAATGAAAGTGGGGGAAAAAAGTAATTTATGACACAGATTGGCTAAAAGAAGGGACCGTAATAAGACGCATGCATATTCGTAGAGGAATCATCAGTTCGATAATAGAAGGAAGTATGTGTGGTGGTGGAAGGGGAGGGGGGGGGGGACGGGGAATCGTACGAATCATAGAGAGAGGTCAAGGCTTGATTACAATAAGAGTAGCTGCAATATTTATTCAGAGATAAAGAGACATTCTCAAGATACACTAACGTTGAGAGCTGTATCAAACTAATTTTCAAATTCAAGAACACAACATCCAACATGTTTCCGTAATTTTTGTTGAAGTCTTGATGTCTTCTGTATCTAAAGCAAGCTTTTCTTGTTCCCCTCAGTTTTAAGTTGTTTCTTAAACTCCTCCCTTCCTGGTTTTATGATTAGTTACTTTTACTTTTCTTGGCGCTTCCACTTCCACTAGCCAACAGAGAAAATGTAACTGGGATGAAATAAATCTTTGTTAACTATATCGACCAAGCTGATAACAAAAACGATAATTAAAAACTCGAATTAGCTCCCGTTCCATGTTAAAGGGTGTATATTTAATTATAATTATATTTTATTAGCATTCATTGTCTGTCCCTTGCCATATAAGTTTCGAAATCCCGCTGATGGTGCAGAGAGAGTGTTGAAGTTTCAGGCAACAATAGCTGTGAATATTTTGTCGGTATTTTTAGCCCGGGCTCGTAGCAACAAGGGAAAGAGGAAGAGGAAGGGAGGAGTGGAGCATGTTTCACTTGAGAGTAGTTTCAGACTGTTACGAACTGTGTTCTGTTCGCGTGCTGGAAGAACGTGTTACTGAAATGTAGTTAGCGCGTGCGGACATTGTAATTTCTTTGATTCAACATGCCTCGCAAATGTTAAACAGTGCTGGCAATTTTTTCTACATTTGCGGACAGGTTACATTGAAATCGCAAGGGAGGCCAAAATGACATGTATTGGGAAGGCGTACAGACTGTACTTTGGCTGTGAAATCGGGGACCAGGACAAGCACTGGTCTCCTCATGTATGTTACGTATCTGGTGTCTCAAGTCTTCCTTCGTGAATGAATCGTAAAAGATTTTCCAAGGGCTTTGCTTTTTCCATGATCTGGCGAAAGCCATCAAACCATGTTAATGATTGTTATATTTGTATGAAAACTAAATTAACATATGATATTTCCAAGAAAAAAGTCCTTCTTGATATATCCTAACATACCGTCGGCCATGCGACGAGTGATTCACGGAGACCGACTGCCTGTTCCTGTCCCACCTATTTGTGATAGTGACGAGGGCGGTAGTGAAACCAGTGCTGCACCATCACTTTCAAAACCCAGTTCTTCGAACGATCCTGATTTTGTGTGTAACGATAAGTGTATAGGATTCACAAAATAGCGCGCTGTGAACTTAAACACCTGGAGAGAGATCTGGAAATGCCGAAACGTAAAGCTTAACTGTTGGCGTCAAGACTGCAATCTACATCTACATCTACATTGTGTTGATAAGAAGGTGGAAGTGACAGCATTTCCTAACCGCCATATGCCATTCCTCCATTTTTCGAAAGTGAATAGAACTTTAGTAGCGATTTACCGGGGCTAATGGCAGCTATGAGCATTGACTACAAAACTGATCAGTGGAGGCTGTTCATCGTCTCCTCCAAAATAAGTCTCAAGTGTGAGCTACTGCATAATGGCAACGTGTTACCATCGATTCCGAGTGGGTATGCATCTTCCATGTAAGAAACATTTGAAATCATGAAACAATTGTTATTGCAATTGAACTATGAAAAGTTTAAATGGCAAATTTCCAGGGACCTGAAAGTCATAGGCATATTACTTGGGCTTCAACAAGGCTACATAAAATACTGTTGTTTCCTGTGCCTCTGGGATAGCAGCGCTAAAGCACTTAATTACAAAAAGAAAGATTGGCCTAAGCGTCATTCACTTGAACCAGGATCTCACAATGTTATGCACGAACGGCTTGCCGAATCCAAGAACGCAATTCTCCCTCCTCTTCGTATAAAATTGGGCCTAATGAAAAACTTCGTTAAGGTCATGGACAAAACTGCAGAGGCATTTCTCTATATGCGCCAGAAATTTTTACCTTTTAGTGAGGCCAAAATAAAAGAGGGGATTTTCGTGGCTCTCCCGATACGCGAACTGTACAAAGATGAGCATTTCAAAATCATCGTGACAAGTGATGAAAATTTACCTTGGGCTCCCTTTGTTCAAGAGTTAACAAACTTTCTGGGAAATAAGAGAACATAAAACAATAAGGACCTTACAAATTCTCAGCACTGCTGCAGCAAACTAGGGTGCAACATGTACTTTAAGTTATATTTCCTAGATTCCCACTTGGACTTTTTAGCCGACAACTGCGGCACAGTAACCATTGAGCACAGAGAACTCTTCCATCAGAAAATTTCGGACGTGGGAATGAGATACCAGGGACCTGGAGTGCATCAGTGATATCCGATTAATGCTGGTCACTAATCAGCTAATCACCAGCAGGAAACCACAAACGCTGGCCAAACCGGTTGACCCTCAACGGTTAACACGAAGGCAAATACACCCATAAGCTTATACAGAAACTAACGTAAAGTTATCGTAACTTCAAAACGAGAGCTAATCTTGCATTCTCATTGTCATTTTCACTATCAACATACCCGAAAACATGAAGATTAGGTGTTTTCATGAAAGTTACAGAAAAAGTAAACTTTTGTTGACTAGAGTTATCAGAAGTTGCCTGCTCTCAGATGCTATAAACTTCTTTGCTGCAAATTTTCTTACTGTGGGCCTTATCTTTCCATGACTCTGGCTAGAGTTACCCTCCACGTTGCCCTCGGCTTTCCTCGGCTCCTTCTTCTCCCTGACGGAGACCAGTTCAGCAAACACTGCATCCATCGTTGTTCTTCCACCCGGCTGATGTGTTCATACCATCTCAGTGCTCGAGCATGAATCCCATCTGTGACTGTTTCCACAGCATCCATCTCCATTCTTACGTATTAATTCCTCAATAGATCCAATCGGGTCCTCTCATGCTCCGTCGTATCCCGTTCATTTCGACAGCCTCAGTTTTCCCCATTTGTCTCTCGTTCAATCTCCACCATTCTACCATTCTGCGCCATAAGTCAGAATACTTTTAACCTCAAGCACGTAGCACTACTTTCTTTGTTCGTCTGGATGTATGCCGACTGCAAAAGATATCATTTAATGATCTGATAGCATCGTCGTCTGACTTATCCTGTAGCATATGTCTACATCACGCTGTGTAGTCTTACCGATTAGTGAACCCGGATATTTAAAAAATTCCTATTTTTTACCCGGCCAAATCCGACACGAAAATCCTCACCTTGGGCACTTCCAACAGCAAGATATTCTTTTATATCAGAAATGAAGAAATTCCTCCAGCTGTATTTAAGGTGTCGATTTTATTTTGGCAACTAGTTTCAACGTTGTAACAACGTCATCTTCAGCCCCAACACGTGTTGACGTCAACTGCGTGCGGCTGACACTAGAAGTCAGTGGTGAGATGCGGACGTGCTCCGTGTGGAAGCTGGGTAGTACCTCACGATATTCTGTTTTATCCTATCGACTGTTAGTTCCCATTATTTTTAAGTATCCATTAACTTTCTCATTTGATGCGTAGCATCATCCTTATCCAGAGCCATAAGTACTTGATTGTCGGCAAACAGTAATGAATGTAAATTTTGATGCTCTATTGTCACAATCATACATCCGCACTGTCTATTCCAGTAACCAAGAACAATTTCTAAATTCAACTTAAAAAACGTTTATGATTCAGAGAATCATTGTCTGAATTCTTTACTTGTTTTGCGACTTCCAGATATCTTACAACCGGTCTTCACAACGGCCTCGCATTGGTGGTACCCCCTTTCCACCAACTCTGTTCATGCACTTTTCACTCCAACCTTTTCCAATTCTGGTCATAGTAACTTCTTTGGCACAGAATCATAGGCCTTTACTAAATCAACCCATACAAAATGGAGATACTTTTTGCAATCATTTTCTGACACATAGGGTGCACACAAAATATGTTATCAATACAGCTTTTCCCAGCAGTAAAACCTGGATGTTCTTGCGATACAACACACGCAACCTTTTCCATTCTGTTCTTTACTATACTACCAAACAACCTACTCACAGAATCCCTTACACTTATTCCTCTGTAATTAGTCAGATCTCTCCTCCTCTCTTTCTTGCATATGGCTGTAGTGTATGATATCTTTCTTTCTTGATCTACTTCATCTTCTTGGACCACTTTATTAGAAATAGTTGCTAGTGCTGCTACTACTTAAGGTCCTAAGTACTTCATTAACTCCATTACTATACCTCCAGGACTTACTACCTTCCCACTTTCTGATTATTGAAGGACCTGATGAACTTCATTGTCAGCCACCTCTTCCATAGGATAAATATCACTTCTTCTCGAAAGTCTTCCCTATCATCTGTATGAAGATCTGCAATATGCCTCTTCCACTCAGAAATGGAAATCATTCTAGCTTCTCTTGTAACTTTAGCAGGAGCTCTCACTTGATGTATAAATTACCAAGCTTATGATGCCCTGTTGTATCCAACTAAATGATCTACAATGGTACATTTCCTCTCCCACGACTCCTATTTAGCTCGAATAACTAGGCATTTTACTTCTCTCTTAATTGCGTTGTAGTGATCTCTCTTTTCCTGCGTTTCATAGTTTAACCATATTGGGAAAGTAATCTTCATATCTTCAGTCCTTTCTCTTAAGGCCCCAGTCATCCACACAGCCCACTTCCCTCTACCTCCTTCACTTTCAAGTGCCTTCTCAGTAGCTCCCGGTAAACAGGATTTGAAGTCTTTGTGCAGAAATATTGCAGTTCCATCCTTATCCAACTTGAACTTCTGTTCAACTCGACTATGGTATAGGTCTCGTAAACTTCAATCCTGCGAAATCCTTACCTTTAGACGTGGCATTTCGATACTGAATACTTCTTCTTGTTCCCTCCCTGAATCTTTGGATCTTAGGGGGATTATGACTCTTCCCAAATACCATTTGGCCCTCGAAACTCTCTCACATCCTGAGCCACCAAACGTCTATCCTGCTTGGTGTCAACTAAATCTATAATTGACCGTAAATTCCTAATTGATTGAATCCATGTACACTGACGAGCCAGACTATTATGACCACCGACCTACTATCGGTATCAATTCGTCCGGGCGATAGCAGCGTCACCCGGTGAGGAATGGCTCTTAGTCACGCACAAGCACAGTGCATGTAGTGTCGGTGAGAGTGCTGTCTTTGTATAGAAGGGGAAGGCGTGACATCTATCAGAGTTTGACCGAGGGCAGATTGTGATGGCCTGGAGGTTAAGCACGAGCATTTCGGTAACTGCATATTCTACGAGTGCTATGGTGCGTGTCTTCAACACGTGGCGAAACCAAGGTGAAACCACGTCCAGATATTGTGGGGTTAGGTGGTACCACTCATTACAGATATCGGACGCCATAGGCTGGGCAGGTTGATAAAACAGGTCAGGCGAGGCGGCGAACTGTGGTGAAACTAACATCAGCCTTTGAGGCTGGGCAGATTACAAATTTGTCTGAACACACAGTGCACCGAACACTCCTAACGATGGGCCTCCGCAGCCGACGACCCAAGCGTGTGCCAACGTTAACACCCGATATCGGCAACTACGATCGAAAGGGGGACGTGACCATCGGCACTGGACAATGGCGCAGTGGCAGAGGGTTGCGAGGTCTGATGAATCCCGATACCTTCTCCATCATGCCGATGGGAGGGAGCGAATCCGTCGTCTCCCAGGGGGACAGTTTCTTGACACCTGTACTGCGGGACGTAGACAAGGTGGCGGCGACTCCATTATGCTCCGGGGAAAATTCACGTGGACATCAATGCGTCCAGTGGAACTCGTGCAAGGCACTATGACGACCAGGGAGCATCGTATACATGTTGCAGACCACGGACACCCATTCATGACGATCACGTTTCCCGACGGCAGTGCATTTTTCAACAAGATACTGCGCCGTGCTACAAGGTCAGGAGTGTGTTGGAGTGGCTTGAGAAACACAGTGACGAGTTCCAATTGATGTGCTGGCCCCCCCAGCTTGCCAGATCTGAAACCGATCGAGCTCATCTGGGATATGATTGAACGTGGCGTCAGAGCTCATCGCCCCCCTCCCCCGAATTTATTGGGATTAGGTGACAGTTTTATACACGGCTATTTCCTGCAACCATATATAAGTTTCAACAGAGGAATCTCACAGCCATCCGGTTGAAAATAACTGTTTGGTACAATGACCTACGTTTTGACACCTCTAAGCATGTCTTCATCAGAGTGAAATTTCGAGAAACCCTGGTGTACTCAAGGCAGTATACGATAACCATGGAAAATTTTTCCGTCACATGTTTGTACTTCCTCGGTGTTCTTCTGGCTGTTTCTCTCCGTTCACTAGGTCCACTTCATGGTTTAGATGTTTCTCGATAGACTATTATATATCCGGTTACCTAAGTGACTTTTGCATTATATGTGGTTTTATGACTGATGGGTCACGTATCCAGCTATTTTTACGTAACTTTTTATTACTTATAGTCCACATTGTCTGCGTACAATATAGGACCATACTTTTTTTCTCCATTTGGGTCTAACTGACTGGTTTTCGTGTTTTTGTAGACAATTTGATGATGCCCCAAAAGGGTGAAACGCGTCATTGACATTAAATAATTTCGCAATGCAGACTGTTTTTGTTCTGAAGCCTATAAAATAACATATAGAAAATTAAGAATGGCAAAAAACATTAACCAAGACGACAATTGGCATGACGTACAAAGATTACTAAGTAAATTACCTGCGAGAAGGCAATAGTCAGAGTTTAGAGCACATATGCACCAGGCAAAAAAAAGCAGATCAGTGGCTTACATTGCTACCAATCGGGCGCAGGCAGTGATATGTGCCCATTTGAATCATTATAACAGAAATAATTGAAAAAACAAAGACAGTTAATTACGAAGGAAATACAAAAAAAATACATAGGAAGAGAGTTTAATGTATTTTTGAAAATACACAGTATTCAAGCAGATTCAGTATAGCAAAGAGCCATTTATTAGACTTTATAGAAATTACTATTACGTAATAAAGGACAGAATAGTACATCTGCATGAAGGTAACAAGGTAACTTTAGTAGTATACATCTACGAGATTCGAAGAAAACGATGTTTTGGAGCTAGTAACAAGGTAACTTTAGTAGTATACATCTACGAGATTCGAAGAAAACGATGTTTTGGAGCTAGAGGCAGGAAAATATAGTAAAAAATACAGGAATCAAAATTCCGCGAGTAGTGGATTGAAACCACTGGAAAGATTTTTGATACGTAATTGTCACTGTTCATTGGCGATGAGGTCATAGTTTTTAGAAATATGCTTCAAAATCTTCAGCTCTTCGAGTATATCGAGCCTATGACCTTTCTTTTCTCTATGTAAAATGCCAATTTCTCTACCGGATCTCGGTTTGAGACCGTAAATTAATAGATGATAATCAAAAATGGAATTATGTACATTAGTAACTATTTTCCCCAATAAATGTTACGTGTATCTGGCATTAAAAGATCATCCAGTTTGTCCTATAGAATAAACGGGACACGTATCGTAAGTGATTTTACACACTCCTGAATTGTGTATAGGAGCAACTGTGGATAAAATTATTTTGCATGTTATTGTTAGTGGAAAAGGCAACTTCTTTAAAATTAGCAAACGACGAATTTTATAAGAAATAGGGTCTAAAAATGGAATCGGTAATACGTTTTTGTACGTCAGAAACAACAGTGTTGCCTAAACTGGCCACATTAGTAGCAGTTTTAAATCTGAAGATCTCGTCAACTAACGAGGGATCATAGCCTTTATTAACTGGAATAACTTTTATTATATTCATCTCTTCATTAAGCTTCAGAAACTGTACAATGAATGGCTGAATGGAAAAATGCTTTTTAATGGAAATGAGGATGCACCCGAACTAACGGGAACAATTTGATCTGTATTAGTGACTTCGCGAAAAATACCGAAAGAATGTCTGTCGTTGTCAGTAGGAATACTTAGGTTCAAGTAATGAAGTTGACGATCGCTAATTTCTAATTCACTAGTGAAGCTGATTTTCTTCATGAAGACTATTAAAAATTTTAAACAAATGCTGAATTTCTTCCCGGGAACCACTGTATATGATCAAAATGTCATCTACATACCGAGAATATGACAAAATACACCAGCAAATGAAAAAATTATTGAATAATTTCTCTTCCAGCTTTATTATCTTTTAATTGATTAAGTTATTTATTTAAGAAATTGTGTTTAAGAAGATTCTCTGCATCTTATTTTTTTGTTTTGTTATTTTGGTTATGGTTTCCCTTGGTTTAATTTAGGTTTTAGCTTCAATCAAATGGCTCTGAGCACTATGGGACTTAACATCTGAGGTCATCAGTCCCCTAGTACTTGGAACTACTTAAACCTAACTAACCTAAGGACATCACACACATCCATGCCCGACGCAGGATTCGAACCTGCGACCGTAGTGGTCGCGCGGTTCCAGACTGTAGCGCCTAGAACCGCTCGGCCACCTCGGCCGGCTAGCTACAATCTTTTAAAGGCCAAAGAATATAAGTCTTTGGTTTTAAATACCACAGGAGAGCTAGATATATGGCCCGCAACGTCGATCTCGCTGATACTCATCGTCGGAACTGCTCCACCTGAAATCTAAAATATTTGTTTCGCTACGAAGATCGTTCGGCACAACTAGGTGCTATGTTGTATGATGCGTAAGGATTGATGTGTCTAACTTTTGTATCAACTAAAAGTTTATTGCTTCTGAGATATTCTTTCGAAAACTATTGACAATGAAAAGCTGCAGGCTCGCAGTATCATTCCACACTGCACCTCCGATCGGTCTACGTCACGTGATATCTGAAGAATGTTTGTCAATCTTTTATAAATTGATAAATACACACCTTGAATGCGTGTTATTTTCTTGAATTTGTTTATTGAGCCATCGCCGAACTAAACATTCACAATGGAGCTTAATAGCATCGCACAACAATAACAAAATCTCTCCAACATAAAACACGTCCGATCTCTGTAATCGCTTCACACAGAGTCCTCAAATATACATTTTTGGTTACTTATTCCAGAGAGATGCGTCCGTAGTGCGGACGTCCAATTCTCGCAGGCAGTTTATATTACTGTCGGCATTAATAATTCGCCGCAGCAACGTCAAATATTTGCACCATTCATAAGGCATTGCAATGTCCTAATTCGGGAGCAGAATTGCTGTAATAGGCGATACGGGGCCAAAACTGTAACAAAAATGATTCTACTGTTTCACACAATACTACTGAGTGGAATATTTTGGCGGCTTATGACATGATAAGTTTTGCCGTTTATGAACTTTGAGTAGCTTTAGCCGTTTAAGTAACTCTGTAAACGGCTCATGTGGCCATGGACTTTCGATCATAAGAGCCTTCCCATTCCGGCAAGGGTTCCTGACGGAAACCCTGAAAAACCTGGAACAAGGCTAATTTAACCGTATGTTCCATCCAGTAATTTACAAAAATTAATTAAAATTTTAAATAACAGATCTGACATTATATTTATATAGGGTGTTCTTTCATTGGTGGAGTCGGGTAAATGTGAAGATGTCTTGGTAGCTTCGTCAGCACGAAGTCTGTTGTGGTTGGCAGGAGAGCCAACACCGTGTTACTAGAGGAAGCCGAAAGGCACGCGCTTTAGCTGACGCAGGCTGGCGTGAGGTCTGGAACAGGACAAGGAAATTAGAATTTAGAAAAAACGGACGTAGCTGGTGGAATACTTAACTTTAATCCATTAATGGTGAACGTCGCTCTTGACGGTACATGATTCACAGTATCAATAGTAACTGGTAATGGCGCCTTGCTAGGTCGTAGCAAATGACGTCGCTGAAGGCTATGCTAACTATCGTCTCGGCAAATAAGAGCGTAATTTGTCAGTGAACCATCGCTAGCAAAGTCGGTTGTACAACTGGGGTGAGTGCTAGGAAGTCTCTCTAGACCTGCCGTGTGGCGGCGCTCGGTCTGCAATCACTGATAGTGGCGACACGTGGGTCCGACGTATACTAACGGACCGCGGCCGATTTAAAGGCTATCACCTAGCAACTGTGGTGTCTGGCGGTGACACCACAACGTCTGACGGAAGTTGCAGGTCAGGTGGGTGTAGGGACGGAGAATGACCCTCTTGCTAGTGTGTGTGGGATGGTCAGGAACAAGGTTGATCCTCAGGTAGGAGGGCCATTCACAGGGCAGTGATGTGTGAACATGTAAAATATCCCGGAACAAGTATCAATGCTAATCATTACTGATGGGAAAGCGCTGTGAGAGAACGGGTTAGTACATATACTCTTCATTCTCACGCTACTGGTTTGAATTTAGTGATTCGGAAGAAGTAATATGCATTTTATTACTTAATATTCGGGTAATCTTTCGCAACAATTATCGATTCTTTTCTCCTTTATACATTTGTTTATTAATATCAGAGTGCCATGTCCACACTCGTTGTCCGTGGTAAACTCTAGAGATAATTCTCTTTCGTGACTTCACCTTTTTCTTCAATGAAACACAATATCGTTTTCGAATATGACGCACATGAGTATATCCTTGCTTATTAGCACACAGATAACCACTCTTGTCTCTCATTACTAGTTTCTTTTTGTGTCTCTGCACCAGCACGTGTTCGTAATTTATTTTGTACCTGAAAACACATACCGCTTCACGTGACGTTCGTTGCTGTTCACGAAATACATCACTACTCTGCACTTCTATCAGTCTGCGAAATTAGCTTTAACCTGTACAGAATATAATTACGAATTTATCTACTTTCACCGAATCTACACAAATTCAGCCCAGTCGTTTCTCTTTATCAAGTATCATACTTCAAATAATTACAATTTAACACCAAATACCCCATAACGATCACACATATCTCTCTCAATCTGGTCCAGCATTTTCCTTCCAAATACTTTCGTTGGTAATCTATCTCAATAAAATTTCCCGAAACTCCACGCATTGAATTGATTTTATTCTTTAAAATAATTAATCAGCTATATTGCTGTGTCGTTGCATTCCTATGCCTTTGACATGAATATTCTTTATAACTATTACTAACAATTACATGAAAACTGAAACAGATATCCAATATAACTATATTTTTTACTGAAATTAAAAAAACATCGTTGCTATAATTCATCTACACTCCTGGAAATGGAAAAAAGAACACATTGACACCGGTGTGTCAGACCCACCATACTTGCTCCGGACACTGCGAGAGGGCTGTACAAGCAATGATCACACGCACGGCACAGCGGACACACCAGGAACCGCGGTGTTGGCCGTCGAATGGCGCTAGCTGCGCAGCATTTGTGCACCGCCGCCGTCAGTGTCAGCCAGTTTGCCGTGGCATACGGAGCTCCATCGCAGTCTTTAACACTGGTAGCATGCCGCGACAGCGTGGACGTGAACCGTATGTGCAGTTGACGGACTTTGAGCGAGGGCGTATAGTGGGCATGCGGGAGGCCGGGTGGACGTACCGCCGAATTGCTCAACACGTGGGGCGCGAGGTCTCCACAGTACATCGATGTTGTCGCCAGTGGTCGGCGGAAGGTGCACGTGCCCGTCGACCTGGGACCGGACCGCAGCGATGCACGGATGCACGCCAAGACCGTAGGATCCTACGCAGTGCCGTAGGGGACCGCACCGCCACTTCCCAGCAAATTAGGGACACTGTTGCTCCTGGGGTATCGGCGAGGACCATTCGCAACCGTCTCCATGAAGCTGGGCTACGGTCCCGCACACCGTTAGGCCGTCTTCCGCTCACGCCCCAACATCGTGCAGCCCTCCTCCAGTGGTGTCGCGACAGGCGTGAATGGAGGGACGAATGGAGACGTGTCGTCTTCAGCGATGAGAGTCGCTTCTGCCTTGGTGCCAATGATAGTCGTATGCGTGTTTGGCGCCGTGCAGGTGAGCGCCACAATCAGGACTGCATACGACCGAGGCACACAGGGCCAACACCCGGCATCATGGTGTGGGGAGCGATCTCCTACACTGGCCGTACACCACTGGTGATCGTCGAGGGGACACTGAATAGTGCACGGTACATCCAAACCGTCATCGAACCCATAGTTCTACCATTCCTAGACCGGCAAGGGAACTTCTGTTCCAACAGGACAATGCACGTCCGCATGTATCCCGTGCCACCCAACGTGCTCTAGAAGGTGTAAGTCAACTACCCTGGCCAGCAAGATCTCCGGATCTGCCCCCATTGAGCATGTTTGGGACTGGATGAAGCGTCGTCTCACGCGGTCTGCACGTCCAGCACGAACGCTGGTCCAACTGAGGCGCCAGGTGGAAATGGCATGGCAAGCCGTTCCACAGGACTACATCCAGCATCTCTACGATCGTCTCCATGGGAGAATAGCAGCCTGCATTGCTGCGAAAGGTGGATATACACTGTACTAGTGCCGACATTGTGCATGCTCTGTTGCCTGTGTCTATGTGCCTGTGGTTCTGTCAGTGTGATCATGTGATGTATCTGACCCCAGGAATGTGTCAATAAAGTTTCCCCTTCCTGGGACAATGAATTCACGGTGTTCTTATTTCAATTTCCAGGAGTGTATTATGGATCCGTGTCATCCCATAATAATCTTATCTGAAATTATGAAAAAATTACTTATATTACTATTAGAAAAATTATCTTACTTTTCTTATATTTCTTCATTCCCTCAGGAATGAAACTTTTTTAAATGGTGATGAGGATATAATCCTTTTATATTTCTGGTCTCAGGATGTCCTAAGACATATGCTCCTGGATGTGGTATCCTAATCACTTCAAATGGTCCTTTGTACATAAATTGCCATTTTTTACTTGCCTTGTTTACCAGCGACACACGAGGATGTGTACGTATAAATACTTTTCGCCAACGCCAAAGGATTGTCTGCGTCATATTCTTTTGTCAAAATCGAGCTTCCTCTTTCTAGCACTTTCTATCAGATTTATTAAAGCTGTTCTTATCTTATCTTGCCATTGGGTTTCTCCTTCAGATATCTTTGGAATCATATCTCTCCATTCATTTCTTTCTCTTCTCTCGAACATTGGTTCAGCAGGTGTAAAGTTTGTGGTCATATGAGGCAAATTGTTCGTGATTTCCTCAAACGTATCGAGATGGATAGAATATCTCGATAGCAATACGTTCACATAAATCTATTTAATTCGTGAAAATTTCTCTTGATTGGGTTCGCACTGGGGCTGTATCTGGATGTTAATATTTGTGTGATGTTGGCTCGAGCTCATACGTGCCTCCACCTATGTCCAGTGAAATTTGTAGCTATCAAGATGTCATCCACAGACAGTGTTAGTCGACTCCTTAGTTCAGGTCCTAATGCTGCATCCAATGCAGATATGAATGCTCCTACACTGATAATCAAACCAAACGGAAGAACCTTGAAATGATAACTGCTTCTGGCAAATACAATTGCAGTATACGTTCTCGACTCTTCATCTAACTTGACCACCCAGTATGAATCATCAAATCGATTGTTGTAAAATACTTCACTCCATTGGACTTTTGGATCAACTCACCTATATTTTCTGTGTGAGTACATACTGGTACAATAAGTGTGCTAATTACATAAGCAACGAGTACAAGACGTACCTTTCCACCTGGTTTCAGCACAATGAGAAGTGGACTGCAGTAAGGACTGTTTGAAGGTTCAATTAGGTTTCAATCTAACATCCTCTGTATTTCTTGGTCCACTGTATTGCGTTGTTTCCAAGGGACGGGATAGAAACTATGGCAGTATGTTCTGCGTGGCTTGACATTCAAATGACACGTATAATCCTTAATGATACCGGGTAGTTCTTCAAACACTTTCATATACTTGATTAATATGTCCTATGCTCGTCCATAATGTGCTCTTGCTTGCTCAACTTCTGTTTCATCTGCTTGGATATTTCTACTACTTGGGTGACTTGTTTTCCATTGCCGGAGCTCTTTCATTTGCAATTGCAACTTTGCCCCTCTGCAGTATCTTCCATGTTTTCCTTTTCTTAGCAAATCTACCTGGGCTAGGGCTCCGTCGATCCAGAAATTTACTTTCCCAGCAGAGACGTCTAATTTCGTGTCCTTCACCTGGACAGCTTCTAATCCCAGAACACAGTCGACTATTAATTTATCCACTACTAGGAACGCACATGTTATCGCTGCATTTCCTAGATCCAATTTTAGCGCCGTCTGTGTCTTTGCAGGTTGTGATCACGTGCCAAACACTCCTAGTATTTCACAGTGTTGCGCAGGAAATGTCGGTAACGGGTTTTCTTCATTAATTTATTAAATAAACTCATTGATGCTGCGTTTACTGATGCGCCCGTATCCAAAACTACCACTACTGGAATACCCTCTATTTCAACTTTCATTGCAGAAATGGGTTCCGATGAGTATTCCTGCATACATTTAGTTGTGTCAACACATAGCTCCTCTTCTTTTAATCTTCCTTTGTTGTACCTCATCATATTTACACTCTGCTCATAGCCCCTATACCTTTCCCTGACCGCTCCTCCAGGGCACGATTCGGTCGGAATCAGTTTTCCGATCGCGATTCATTTGCATGAACCGCACCCTCTCCCACTTCTGTAATAACTGGTGTCCGTTGCCTCCAGGCATTATCCATCGGCACAGAAGATTGTGTCTGCCTATTATTGTTTTGCCAATTCGTAGAATTCGAGTTCACATTATAACCTGGATTGTACCTTCTGTCATGTCGATTCTGTCTGTTTATCCCGTATCTGAAATTGTTTCCACTACCACTACGCGTATTACGATGTTTTTCGTAATTATTGCAATGCGGCGGAGCACGATTTGCATTGGTCTCCTGAATCAGCTGATTGCTAGCTCGGCTGCCGTAAGCAGTATTCGACTGCGAGTACACGCTGTGTCTGTCTGGTCTTGCCTTAATATCTTCTTGGATCAAACCAACGGAGCCCAAGACTGGCACGAATTCTTCTAAATTCTTCTCTGATGCGTGTATTAACTTCTCTCTCGTCTCAGACGAAAGTTTCGCCTTCAAAATCCGCAGAATATCAAAAATGTTTCTAATGGTTCTAAGCACAATGGGAGGTCATCAATCCCCTCGACTTAGAACTACTTAAACCTAACTAACGTAAAGAGATCACGTACATCCATGCCCGAGGCAGGATTCGAACCTGCGACCATAGCAGCAGCGCGATTCCGGACTGAAGGGCCTAGAAGCGCAGGGCCACAGCGACCAGCCGCAGAATATCCTTGCGCCTTATAGGTTCATCCCAATATCTTGCTTTATTTAAACACTTCTCAAAGTAACGCCGTAGACTTCCTGTTTTTACACAGAATGGCTCCAGGTTAAAGACTTCTTTTCTTAATCGTTCTTGCACACCCCATGACCAGTACTTAGCAAGAAATGCCTTCTCAGATTCCTCGTACGTTGATCTTTTGCGCTACAGTCCACGCCCTTGGTAGTACTCCACAAAATCTTGGTATAAATACCGCTGGATTTATGGATTTTCGGTCAGGTGAGAACGTCTGAAACTGCCTATGTTTCAGCAATTTTTGCTGCATTAGCATTGCTGCGTACACATCATTAGCTTGAGGCTCTGCATAAATTTCTTTATAATTTATATTTTCCTCCGGCGAAGCATGTCCGTTACCATAACATGATTCATGACTTGAGCCCTGCCTTCGTTCTTCACGCAGCTCGTTTCTACAGCCCTTTACTGCCCTTCGCAGCCGGCCAGGGTGGCCGAGCGGTTCTAGGCGGCTACAATCTGGAACCGCGCGACCGCTGCGGTCGCAGGTTCGAATCCTGCCTCGGGCATAGATTTTTTATGATGTCCTTAGGTTAGTTAGGTTTAAGTAGTTCTAAGTTCTAGGGGACTGATGATCTCAGGAGTTAAGTTCCATAGTGCTGAGAGCCATAGCCCCTCGCATTTGTTACATATCTCTGGACATATTTTCAACAGAATGGGCTATTTCGTCCTTCCATTGTTTAAAATTCACCCCTAATTGTTCTTTTACCTCTTTAATGTCTTCTTTAATATTTTCTGCAATTGGTAAGCTGTCAATAGGCAATTTGCTTACCGCTTCTTTTATACTTGCATCTACGCACAGCATCACCTTGTTTTCGTTAGCGGATGCCCAGTCATCTAATTCATTTGAGAAATCCTGCTGATGTTTACTTGTATCAGTTGATCACATCCAGAAGCTATGGTAGTCACAGTTTCTGTTAATTCCACTACGGAATTTTCTACTTCCTCCTGCTTCGATTTCATGTTTTGCATTTCTTCCGTAATCCTTTTGATTTCCAAATGAAACTGCTTTTGCCCATCTCGCAACTCGGTTATCTCATTTGAGATTTGTTGTTGCTGGTTAACTAATGGCTCTGAGCACTATGGGACTTAACTTCTAAGGTCATCAGTCCTCTAGAATGTAGAATTACTTAAACCTAACTAACCTAAGGACATCACACACATCCATGCCCGAGGCAGGATTCGAACCTGCGACCGGAGTGGTCGCGCGGTTCCAGACTGTAGCGCCTAGAACCGCTCGGCCACTTCGGCCGGCGGATAACTAATGCCTGAATTGCAGCTGACATGTCTGTTTGCTTTTGACACAAGTCTGCTTGCTGTTGTGATATTGTTTGTACCAGAAATGACATATCAATTTGCTTCTGTGACATGTCTTCGTGCTTAGCATCGTCGTTACCGATACTGACAAAAGTCGTAGTTGTTCCAAGTTTTGAGCCATAGGAAATGTCTCTTGTTGAGACGAAACTGCTATCTCCTCTACATTCGTATTTTCACCAATTTCCTGAACATCTAAAACTTTCTCTTTATCCATCTTATATTGAGACCTAGTTTTGACCATGACAAAATTAGAAAACACAAAGTACCTATATGTTTATACACACTTAATTACACTATCTCATATAAAAATTCCTCCTGAAAAGAGTGCACCAAATAAATGTCTATGACTACTTCAGAAGAAAATACGGAAATGTAGTGAAAATATAGAACTATATTACACTATATAAAGATTGAGATTATTCAGCTTTAGAGACCAGATTGAGGTGAGATTGTTGATAGTTGTGTGTGCTTGCCTTATCCAGCTTACAGTGGGGGTCGGGACTGCTCAGCTCACGCGACTGAACTCCACCACTTATATTGTACATGAAACATACACACAATATATGGATTAATACATGCATATATATGTTCGGCACAACTAGGTGCTATGTTGTATGATGCGTATGGATTGATGTGTCTAACTTTTGACAGTGGAAAGCTGCAGGCTCGCAGTATCATTCCACACTGCACCTCCGATCAATCTGCGTCATGTGATATCTGAAGAATGTTTGTCAAATCTTTTATAAATTGATAAATACACACCTTGAATGCGTGTTATTTTCTTGAATTTGTTTATTGAACCATCGCCGAACTAAACATTCACAATGGAGCTTAATAGCGTCACACAACAATAGCAAAATCTCTCCAACATTAAACACGTCCGATCTCTGTAATCGCTTCACACAGAGTCTTTAAATATACATCTTTGGTTACTTATTCCAGAGAGATGCGTCTGTAGCATGGAACGTCCAATTCTCGCAGGCCAATTTATACTACTGTCGGCATTAATAATTTGCCATACCTGGATCAAAATGAACAAAGGGGTATTTTGCTGGGTTTACGCCAACAGAGCAAGGATAGTATGCATCATTGGCTGTTGGTACCACCCATGGAGACGTGGAATGATTTTCGTACACCCAGGTGAGCACCGAAGTAGCCTCATTCCTCAACGTTTTTATCGTATTCTCATCAATTTTATATATTTGCCATCAATTTTCGTAATTTTACCAGGTATTCTGTAATTTAATCGCTAAGTTATTCGAGTTGCAAATCACTACCTTCGAAGACTTGTCACGTCAACGAAACGCCTCATAGCATCGATCTGATGTTGCTATCAGGCAATGAAATTGCACCATGGTTCTTAATTTTTGTATCACTGCTAAACCACCCACCCAATATTTCGCTAGTGCTGTATAGATGTGGACATACCGCGAGCCCTATTACACTGCCTACATCACATGACACAAATATTGTCTCTCACTATAGGAAACAGACATCAACACAGAGGAGGCGCAAAAACTACGTTCCTTATCCGAAACACTTTATAAATGCGGTAAGCTTTTATTGCGATTTGCCATCTCCCTTTATATGGATGGGAATCACAAATATTATCGCAAATGAAGGATAAAGTGAAAGATCTCACCAACCCGTTTGATGATTACCACCCCAGCAAACTAATCATGCCCATAGCATCCCTCTACCCTCCATTTCGAAACGAGGTGCACCTTCGATGGATCCATCGGCTACGGATCCTAAGCAAAACTCTAGATGGTCTCTTGTAACAGTTTCTCTATCTTTAACCAACCGTCCCTGCAATGTTGTCTCCGATTTAATTAGGAACTATACTAACTGCCATATTCGACGTCTAGTGAAGAAACACAACGAGCTGAGTTCCACATAATCATTATACTTTGATATTTTGCTTTTGGAAAGAGCATTACACATGTTCCAAACATGCACAACCGACCGAAGCTGTTGTTATAGACCGGTATTCTCATTACAATACCGTAACTACCGTTCTGCTAAACGTATGATTTATGCGTATTGAGATCCAGATTAAAGCATTTTCAAACATCGTATGTAGATCACTTGTGCTGCAAATACTGTAGTATTGTTGTAGTGTTTGGATTCCATACCAAGAACGTACTGGAAAGAGAGAAATTGTCGTCGAACATAAACACTCATTCCCAAGGCTACACAGTTATACACTTAAACAAGATATAATGTTAAAGCAGTGTGGTTTCCGATGTATTAGTCGCACGGGACGCAGTACTGTTAATACTCCAATGCAGGAAATATATTTCCAACACCTGACATACATCCATCCATCTGGAAAGTTCTTTATCGCACTCCCTATGGCGAGAAACTGTAAAGTGATGAACCTTCTACACTAAAGGAGAAACAAAAACAGCTTCTTTCTGATACATGCACTTACCTGTACAGCTTTCTATAGATGAATAGTAATAGTATGGCAACAGCGCCATCACTCCACATTGCGGGTTGCCTGCATCAGCGGCAAGCAGACATTCAGGGCACAGCTATTTTTCTCTTTTGATTGCCATGTCCCTAACCTATTGCTCCGCCGCCCCTCCCCCTCCTCTTTCCCCCCCTCCACCTCCTCCTTCCCCACCCCTCTGGGAACTCTTGTCGTTTCCGATATAAGCAAACTTTTGATATCAATTTGATTCACTAATTAATTAAATCCCACCCTCTGGGAAAACCCTCAGTCCTCCCCCTCTCCTCCCCCTCCTGGAAATTGGCGGAAAAAAGACTCAGTTGATCGTCCATTTGGAGGGAAATCGATTGCAGTGAATGGAATATTGTTTAAACAATTTAGACAATACAGTTTATTAACTTATTTAAAGAATTTAGTGTGAAATCGACTGAATGTTACGGAATATTGTTCAAAAAATTTAGACAATGTGTGAATTATTGTTTATGTAAACAATTTATGGATCACAAGGCAGTGTTTGTAATATAGCCAATTTATTAGTTAAAAATTTGTTGGGAAAATGACTGCACTTATGGAATACTGTTTATTTAAACGATTTGTGGGTGACAAAGCAGTATGGAACATTTAAATAATTGCAGCACTTTTTTATTCTGATTACACATGGAAAGGCTGAGTGGAAAATGAGAGCATCGCTCCATGTTGTATTGTTGCCAGATTTATTCAAGATGGCGGATCTAAGATGGCGGCCATAGATGTCACAACTTCGCAGTGATGTCATGGCAGGAAGTTAAAATTCGTGTGGGAAAATAGATCAACTGGGCTACATCCACTAACTTAACCCCCTCCCTTCCTTCCTTCCCTCCCCCTCCTCCCTCTCGTCCCCTACCGGAAATTCTTAGGAAAAGGATTCAGTATGTGCTGGGCTGCCAAATTGGACAGGCGTAAGTATGCATTGTTTCATTAAACAGTTTGAGTTGTCATATGCAGCAGCTCCATCCAGTGTGTTCGCCAGAGCCCATCTGACCTAGTTCATATAGGTAACAAAAGGGGGTTACTATACTGTCAACTACCTAGTTTCAACTCCTTTTCAGGGTCACCGACTACCCACTCTCGCCATCCGAAATACATGCACATCGATCATTGTATATAGGAAATATATTTTGGGTGTGGAAAGTGGGTAGTCGGTGACCTTGAAAAGAAGTTGAAACTAAGTAGTTGAAAATACAGTAACCCCCTTTTGTTACCTACTTGAGTTATTTGACGACGGTTACCGTTCATTTTGGTATCAGAGGAAGTGACTATTAGCCTGTGGGAAGCCCCTGGAGACATCACAGAAGCATCTGTAATGGTTACCTGACGAATGTAATCCGACTGCAGGAAAAAATTACTCAGTGTGCAAAGGAACTTTTATGATCAGTTTAATTAATTTAGTGAATCCATTTGACATCAATAACTTGCCACTGGGCAGGAAGCGAGAGTATCACAGATATCATTCACAAGTTGAAGTGGTAATCAGGCGTTTTTTTTTTATTGTGGCGAGATATTTTACCGAAATTTCAATCCCCACTCAGGGAGAGATGGCTGTAGTAATAAAATAAATTTTATTATCACATATATAAAGTGATATCAATATTAACCTGATATTTACAGTTCCTCTGTGCTGTGCTGTTACCTTATGAGACTTCACAGTTGATGAGGCATCTGCCTACTTTAAGAGAGTCTGAACGTGGGGAGGCATCCTGTGAAAGAGGTAGAACATGCTCTTAGCACTCTTTCATGAGCCGAAAATGAGTTTAATAATCTAGTCCTGTGATACAGGATGTAATAGATATTAAGCTAATAAGAAGAGAACCTTTTATCTAATGAGAGAATACTTACCAGAAATATAGCTTATGCCATTTGTGGTACAGGATTTTCACAACAAGTAACGATGGTATGGTATGGAACTGGGGACCTAGAAACGGTTTGGCCCCAGTGGACCCCCCCCCCCCTTCCCCTGGGAACGTATCACACCAGACAAATGTAACCCCAATGTTTGCGTGGTAGAGTAATTATGGTGTACGCGTACGTGGAGAAAGTGTTTGCGCAGCAATCGCCGACATAGTGTAACTGAGGAGGAATAAGGGGAACCAGCCCGAATTCGCCGAGGAAGATGGAAAACCGCCTAAAAACTATCCACAGACTGGCTGGCACACCGGACCTCGACATTAATCCGCCAGGCGGATTCGTGCCGATACTTTAGCGAAGTGAAAACGCCTGTATGCTCCATTTCTACTGTCTTCGAAAATAACTCGTGTATATGGGAGGAATCTACATTTGGTGTGAGAAATTCGAGATGTATGGACAACAATGTGCCAATTTTGGAATGGGCAAAGTGTTTTTTTTTTTTAACTGGGGAGAGTCTATGTCAGGGGTGAAATTGCAGTTGAAAATATACGTCCAAGTCGTGCCTACTTGTCTTGCTGTGTGGCGCAGTCAGCAGCAGGAGTGGGCAACCAAAAGCTGCGGCATAGCCTTGTGCGCCTGTAGGGTGCAAAGAAAGATTCCAGCTAGTTGGATTTTATCTGCAACCATGGATGCAAGTCCTGGTGGCAGTACACGTGGCGCCCACTGGGTGGCTGAATAGCAAAGTAGACAGTATTCTGCTTGAGTGTCGGCAGAAGTGGATGTGTGTGTTGCATGAGAAGATTCAATACAACGAGTGTTTGCCCTTACTAATAATTCCTCCATGTAAATTGATTGGTTGACTGCTTGGTGGTTACAGTGGCAGTCTCTCTGGCCTCTGAGCATTTGGTACAGCTGGAGATGCATGCGCGACTGCCAGTGTGGTGGATGCATGTGTGGACCTCTCCCAACCGGCATGGCCACGACTCCCCGCCTCCTGGTGGAAGACGCGAGTTTCGCAATAGCGAGTATGTTTGTTTTCCGCCAGAGAAGTTTAGTGGAAACTGTGTTGTGGGGGAGGGTGCTTGGGTTCTCAAATGTCAGTGCATACAAAACCTCGCATGTATTTAGCACTACCATATATTTGTGGCGGAAATTTAATTACTTGATTAACAAAATGTTTGTGTGCGATTCTCAAACATTGAAAATATGTTTTATTACGAAGAAGAATCATTGTTAAGGTGGTGGTGTTTTAAGCAATCTGTTTGACACCTGTAAATTGTTAAACAAATAATTTGATAGTTCAAATAGACAATTTACCGTTTTTTACATCACAGTTGCTCCAACCAGTATTAACCAATAGGAACACAATAGTCTGAGGAAAGATGAAAACCTCTGTCTGCTAGTTTGGATACGTTGATTCATAAACAGGGTGAGTCACTAACTGTTGCCACCTAGAATAACTCCGAAAGTATGATAGTAGCTGAAACGTTTGTGGGACAAAAGTTGCATGGGACAACGGGGACCATAATAAGACGTTGGTTTTTTGTCGCTAGGTGAGGTCATGACATAAAAAAAAAATGGTTCAAATGGCTCTGAGCACTATGGGACTTAACATCTGAGGTCATCAGTCCCCTAGAAATTAGAACTAGTTAAACCTAACTAGCCTAAGGAAATCACACACATCCATGCCCGAGGCACGATTCGAACCTGCGACCGTAGCGGTCGCGCGGTTCCAGACTGAAGCGTCTAGAACCGCTCGGTCACACCGGCCGGCGTCATGTCAGAGATATGAAGATCAGCTTTGTTTTTTTTTTTTTTTTTTTTTTTTTTTTTTAAAATGAGGTGCTATAGTTTAATATTTTTTGATAGCGGCTATCGAGGCGAATCCAATGGTGTGTAACAGTAAGGACTTTGAACGTCAATGAAGCTCAAAAAGGTGGCATGAACGCCCATTTACAGAAGGTGTTCGAAGTGATGCCCATTGGCTTCAATGCAATGGTGCAGTCTTCTTATCATGGATTGAGTGGTATTCCTTATCACTTCGGCACTTATCGAAGTACATGCTGTGACAATTCTCTCTCGTATGTCGTGCAAATAGAAAATATTCACCACAACACTAATTGGAACGGTAAGACTAATAACGTCGAATCAAGCGAATGTGAGTGATGTATTCCTTCGAAGAACATGTCGATATGCTTCTCATTTACGGAGAATGCCAACGAAATTCAATGAGAGCGAAAGACTTACACACTGAAAGATATACTCAACGTACTCACGTCGTACATTTAAATATGTGTATGATAAAATGAGAACAACTGGATCTTTAACGCATCGGAAAAATACCCGGCAAAGGAAAGTTACTAATGAGGAACCGAAAATTGGTACTCTTGCCACTGTGGTTCGAGATCCTTGTGTTACGTTAGCGTCAAATCGCAAGGGAACCTGGCATGAGCCAGAGTAGTGTTGTTTGGGGCTCAACTTCTGATTCAGAGGGATGACACATTTATTAATTTGATTTTATTTACTAACGAGGCTACATTGACGAACCATGGAAATATTAATTTGCATAACATGCATTATTGGGCAACTGAAAATCCATGTTGGCTGCGGCAAGCTGCACACCAAAAGCGGTGGTTGGTGAATGTATCGTGTGGGTTTCTGGAGTATAGAATTATAGGCACCTATTTCATTGAAAGAAATCTTAATTCCGCCCGGAGTGGCCAAGCGGTTCTAGGCGCTACAGTCTGGAACCGCGCGACCGCGACGGTCGCGGGTTCGAATCCTGCCTCGGGATTGGGTGTGTGTGATGTCCTTAGGTTAGTTAGGTTTAAGTAGTTTTAGGTTCTAGGGGACTCATGACCTCAGAAGTTAAGTCCCACAGTGCTCAGAGCCATTTGAACCATTTTTTTGAAATCTTAATGGTAGGAAGTACACCACTTTCCTGCAAGAAAAATTAGGTCTGTTAGTGGAAGAAATTCGTTTAGGAACAAGGAACAGAATGTGGTAGCAGCATTATGGATGTCCAGCACATTTTTCGCTGATGGCTAGAAATAAGTTGTAGAGACAGTTCCCAAATCGTTGGATGGACGCGAAGGAGATGTATAGTGGCCGGCTCGTTCCACAGACTTGACGCCTCTGGATTTTTTCTTGTGGGGATTCGTAAAAGACATTGTCTATGAAGATGATCCAACTACATCTAAAGATATGCGAGAGATAATAGTCAGAACATGTAGTTCGATAAGCACCAATGCGATAAGGAATACCACTCAATCCATGGTAAGAAGACTGCAGCACTGCATTGATACCAATGCTCATCACCCCGAACACCTTCTGTAAATGGACGTTCATGCCACCTTTGTGACCTTCGTTGACCTTATTGTTACCCATCATTGGATTCGTCTCAATAGCCGCTATCAGAAAATGAGTACCAAACTGCAGCATCCCATTTAAAAAAACAAAGTTGACCGTCATATCTCTGACGCGACCACACCTACCAACAAAAAACCAACGTCATATTATAGCTCCCGTTGTCCCATACAACTTTTGTCCCACCAACTTTTCAGCTCCTATCATACTTTCGGAGTTATCCTTGGTGGCAATAGTTAGTGACTAACCCTGTGTATGTTCACACAAACAGGAAGTGATCTCTTAAGAGAGATAATTATAAAATGAATCTGCAATTTCTGGGTCAGAGGAATGCTGCCACATGATGATTTATTCAGGGCCCAGGAGAATAAATGGAGGTCCCTCTGGCAGATAAGCATGTCACCTTGATCTACAGTTTTGAGGCACAGGTGTTACAACAGGAAGCAGCCACAAGTGAGAGAGAGAGAGAGAGAGCGGAGGTGGTTTCCTGGGTATTGAACCTAAAGGATGCTGTCTTCTGGTCCGCAGTTTTCGATTTTTGTGGTGAGCAGATGCGCATTTGGCGCTCTGTCTAGTGCACAGTGGCACCTGGAAGACAGATACAAGCATGAGTAGTCCAAAATGTTGGCCAATGTACCACGCAAATTCCATTCCTTGGTACTTACAGTTATTACATCACGGGAAGTGGAGGGGGGGATGAGGTGTGCAAATGTGAGTTCTGCCCAAGTGGGGAGCCTAGTCTCCTGCAAACTAATTAAATAACAAATATGCAAACTGAATTATCCTTGATTTGAATTTCATTTCGTGAGATCCTGCCTCTTCATCACAGACTGAGTCTTTTTCCTGCCAATATTCAGAAGAGCGTGGGGAGGGTGGGGGAAGTGAGGGAAGGGTGGGGAGTGCTGGGGGATATTCCAGGAGGGGGAAGGAGGCTTAGAACTGAACTGGGGAGGGGGTGACAAAAAAGTGTCCGTTTTCCCAGAGGGGTGGGAGGGAGAAGGAGGGAGAGGGGGAAGGGAGGGTTTCTCGGAAGGATGGATTATCCTCAGAGAGTCATAAATCAATCAGCAGAACAATAGGTTAAGGTCATAAATCAGTCAGCTGTCATAATTTAAATTGATTAGCTTATCAATTTGATATCAAAAGTGTGCCAGATATCTCTCTTTATCCCACTACCCCAATTCTTGACCCATTCAGTCAATTCCTTGTGTGGTGCGTCTTTTTTTTTGTCTTAGGGTGTATAATGTGCGACATAGACTCTTGTTAGGTTTCGCTGTTGTATTGGTCTTATTTAGGTAATAACTGAGGGAAAAACCACCACGGAAAGACGCCACTTACATAGGCTTCTGAGAAATTAGTAATGTGAGTAGAAGGTGGAGAGTTCCTATCAAAACTAAATAGTCGTATTTTCACTGAATATGTCTTTAATTTCGTTTTATAATGTGAAGATGTAGAGAGCCGTAACAAACACTGCTCATGGGAACTTTAGTGCGACACATAGTGCCTACAGAAAACGTAATATTGGTTATCGTTAAGAAAATGTTGTACTAAGTACAACTATGTTTACCCATTCGACTGGTCGGTGTGGGGGGGGGGGGGGGAGGGGTGGAGCGCTCGAACTACGCTAGCCCGACGCTCGGTTCAAAGATACTTACGGACGGTGACAGGAAAAATCGAAAAAAATTCTGTATATCTAGGAGCGGCAGAGTATTGATGATGCATCAGCTGCTGCGGTACCGAAAGAGAGCGTGATGCAGCAAATATTCTTGACCTAATATTGTATCACACTATTTCGAGGGAGTTCAGCTGAGGTAATCCGAAATAGCTGGCCCAGTGATAAGACAATGGATTCGCAGCGGGAAGTTCAGTTTTCCGCAGTTTCCTGAAATTACTTAAGGCAAATGTCATGTGACTAGGGCCTCCCGTCGAGTAGACCGTTCGCCGGGTGCAAGCCTTTCGATTTGTCGCCACTTTGGCGACTTGCGCGTCGATGGAGATGAAATGATGATTAGGACAACACAACACCCAGTCCCTGATGAGAGAAAATCTCCAACCGAGCTGGGAATCGAACCCGGGCCCTTAGGAATGACATTCTATTGCGCTGACCACTTAGCTACCGACGGCGGACTTAAGGCAAGTGCCAGCATGGTTTCTTTGAAAAGGAGTCGGCCAATTTTCTTCTCAATACTTTTCAAATCAGAGCCTGTGATCCATATATAAAGGTCTCATCATAACCTGGACGTTAAAACCTTGTATTTCTCTTTCTTGTTTTGTTTGATCGTCAGTCTTTTCAATGGTTTGATGCAACCTGACACGAATTCCTCTTCTGTTCCAACCACTTCACTACAGAGTAGCTCTTGACCAAACGTCCTCAATTATTTGTTGGATATATACCAACTTCTATCGTCTACTGCGTTTTTTATCCTCTTCAGTTTCCTCAAGTATCTTAGAAACTGTTCCTTGATATCTAAGGCATGTCATGTCATCCTTAGTTCTCAGGTATCTTAGAAATTATTCATTAATGTCTTAAGATATGTCCTATCATCCTTATCCTTCTACTCTTTTATGTTCTCCACCAGATCCTCTTCTCGTCGATTCTGCGTGGAACCTCCTCATCTGTTATCGGTCCATCTAATTTTCAACATCCTTCTATAGCATGCTTTGGTCTATTCTTTTGAAGTTTTCCCACAATAAATGATTCACTATATACACTCATGTTCAGAAAAAAACGGAACACCTTGAACAACTAGAGATACGGCGTTCATATTCACAGGACATTAGTATGTTATGCAGAAACGATTAGCATTTTAGTCACTCTGGTTCAGCATGCGTCCTGTTGCCTACTAGGTACAGGGTCCGCCAAGGGTCCTGATAACTTGTTCCATGGTTCATGGCATCGAAGTGCATAAGGTGCGAATGGCGACCTGTAGTATAGCCATCCATAATGCATATATCTGGCTCCAAAGTTCGTGTGTGGTGGTTGATGTGGTGGTTGACACTGGGACACAGTGCTCCACTCACTGTTTCACCATTCCCCACACATTTTCGGCTGGTGACAAATCGTTTAATTAAAAATGAAACTCCTCCGGCTGTACTTAAGATTTCATATTTATTTGGCTACTGGTTTCGACGTTGCGGCAACGCCATCTTCAGATCCTTTATAACACACCACACATAAAACAAACAATGTGAGACATCAGTAGTCTGTGAGCTATTGTACAAAATATATTATAAACATATTATATAAAGGATGATTTCATTAACAGTAGTTACATTTCTTTCATTTTCATTAACATGCAATTTACCTTGACATTAACAGTTTATATGGTACAAACAAGTACAAATGAGGCTATATACACACGGTTATCTCCATTACAGATCAATACCAGACAAGTCTGGTGATCTGGCGGACCAGGACAAAAGGCTGACATGTGGTCGTGCATTGTCTTGCTGAAAATTGGCGTCTGAGATGTTGTAGAGAATGGGTTTGGCTATGGGTTGCAGCATGTCATTCACGTAAGTCACACTGGGCACAGTGCTCTGGACACGCACCAACTGTGACTTGTTATTGAGTCCAATAGCGCACCACACCATGAGACATTCAGTTGGCACTGTATGTATTGCGCGAATGCAGTCGCTATGATGCTGCTCCCCCTTCTGCGGCGAACCAAAATTAGGCCATCATTTTCAAACAAACAGAACCTGGATTCGACGGAAAACACTAAATGATGCGATTCCCGTCCCCAGTGACGTTGTTCCACACACCATTGCCATCTAGCATGTTACTGCACATTCGTCAAAGGTAGACGGAGAAGTGGACGACGGGCACGTAACCCATGCTGTAATAAACGGTGACGGACTGCTACTCTTGATAGTGTACGATGTGTTACACTGTACCACTGTTGCGCCAGAGCTGAGGAGGACGCAAATCTGTCCCGCAATGCCATTCAGATGAGTGTCGTCTTTTCAGGAGGTGGTCTGGGTATTGCTATCTGACCCTTCCCGTCATGTTCAGCGGTCTCCCGTGAACCATTCTACTCACACCCGCTGCACTGCCGAAACATTTCGTCCCACACGAGCAGCAGTTTCCCGGACGGATGCATCCCATTCTGTCATGCCAATAATGCACCCTCTTTCAAACTTTCAAACCCACTGATTCGATGATACGGTTCGTGCATACGTCAACGAAGCATCCCACACGTCTTCTTAAGTCACACTGATCCATTACACTCGGCTTATAGCGACGACGTAAGCTGCAGGCACATTTTAGCGGTGGCTGGTGTTGACCCGCGATGTCGATGATGACCTTGAACCCGCGGGCCGACGTGTTTCAAATGCTAATCATTTCCACGGAACATACTAATTTATATGCCCTGTGAACAGTATCATCCTATCTCTAGTCGATCAAGGTGTTCTGTTTTTGCTGAACATGAGTGTACAATGCAGTGCTCCGGACATACATTCTCATGAATTTCTTTCTCACATTAAGACCGAATTTGATACTAGTAGACTTCTTTTGGCTGGGAATGCCATCTTTGACTGTGTTAGTCTGTTTTTTTTTAGTTCTTCTTCATACGTTCATCATACGTTATTTTGCTTCCAAGGCAGCAGAATTCCTTCAGATTTACTTCGTGGTTCCCTAGTCACATTTTGGCTATTCCTCTTTACTTTCGTCTTTCGTCGGTTTACTCTCAATCCGTACCGTATGCTCCTAGACTGTTACTGTTCATTGTATTCAACAGGTCCTGCAGTTCTTCCTCGCCTTCACTGAGGATAGCAATGTCATCAACGAATCACTGACATCCTTTCACCTTTTCATTCCATTTTTAAAACATTTTTTATTTCCGTCATTGCTTCTTCGACGTACAAATCGAACAGTATGAGAAGCAAAAGCTACGTTTCTATCCTATACCCTTCCTAATCCAAGCATTTTGTTCTCAGCCTTCCACGCCTGTTTTTCCCTCTTTGTTCTTGTGCATGTTACATATTATGCACCGTTTCTTAGAGCTTATACAAATTTTCCTGAGAGCTACGACTATCTTGGACCATTTTACATAGCCGAACACATTCTATAGTTCGACAAACTCAATTAAACTATTTTGATTTTTCTTACGCAACGCTGGAACTACCCCTCCGGTGCGTTTACCTTTACTTAGACGAAGTGGCTGTCGTCTATCATATCCTCAACAATGTTTTCCATTCTCCTGGTTTTTATTCTTGTGAGAAACTTGGATGCATTAGATGTCACCCTGATTGTGCGCTAGTTCTTGCATTTTTCTGCCCTTCGGGATTGTGTGGTGATAATATGTATCCAGACTCATAGATTTTATAAACCATCTTGAACAGTCGTTTCACGGAAGGTTGTTTTGAATTTTCGATATGTGGATACGTCCTTACGATAACCATTCTTTCTTTGCGATTTCTTCTAATTTCTCCTGCAGCCATTTCTACATTTACATCTACATCTATACTCCGCGAGCCACCTTACGGTGTGTGGCGGAGGGTACTTATTGTACCACTATCTGATCCCCCCTTCCCTGTTCCATTCACGAATTGTGCGTGGGAAGAACGACTGCTTGTAAGTCTCCGTATTTGCTCTAATTTCTCGGATCTTTTCGTTGTGATCATTACGCGAGATATATGTGGGCGGTAGTAATATGTTGCCCATCTCTTCCCGGAATGTGCTCTCTCGTAATTTCGATAATAAACCTCTCCGTATTGCGTAACGCCTTTCTTGAAGTGTCCGCCACTGGAGCTTGTTCACCATCTCCGTAACGCTCTCGCGCTGACTAAATGTCCCCATGACGAATCGCGCTGCTTTTCGCTGGATCATGTCTATCTCTTCTATTAATCCAACCTGGTAAGGGTCCCATACTGATGAGCAATACTCAAGAATCGGACGAACAAGCGTTTTGTAAGCTACTTCTTTCGTCGATGAGTCACATTTTCTTAGAATTCTTCCTATGAATCTCAACCTGGCGCCTGCTTTTCCCACTATTTGTTTTATGTGATCATTCCACTTCAGATCGCTCCGGATAGTAACTCCTAAGTATTTTACGGTCGTTACCGCTTCCAACGATTTACCACCTATGGCATAATCGTACTGGAATGGATTTCTGCCCCTATGTATGCGCATTATATTACATTTATCTACGTTTAGGGAAAGCTGCCAGCTGTCGCACCATGCATTAATCCTCTGCAGGTCCTCCTGGAGTACGTACGAGTCTTCTGATGTTGCTACTTTCTTGTAGACAACCGTGTCATCTGCAAATAGCCTCACGGAGCTACCGATGTTGTCAACTAAGTCATTTATGTATATTGTAAACAATAAAGGTCCTATCACGCTTCCCTGCGGTACTCCCGAAACTACCTCTACATCTGCAGATTTTGAACCGTTAAGAATGACATGTTGTGTTCTTTCTTCTAGGAAATCCTGAATCCAATCACAAACCTGGTCCGATATTCCGTAAGCTCGTATTTTTTTCACTAAACGTAAGTGCGGAACCGTATCAAATGCCTTCCTGAAGTCCAGGAATACGGCATCAATCTGCTCGCCAGTGTCTACGGCACTGTGAATTTCTTGGGCAAATAGGGCGAGCTGAGTTTCACATGATCTCTGTTTGCGGAATCCATGTTGGTTATGATGAAGGAGATTTGTATTATCTAAGAACGTCATAATACGAGAACACAAAACATGTTCCATTATTCTACAACAGATTGACGTAAGCGAAATAGGCCTATAATTATTCGCATCTGATTTATGACCCTTCTTGAAAATGGGAACGACCTGCGCTTTCTTCCAGTCGCTAGGTACTTTACGTTCTTCCAGCGATCTACGATAAATTGCTGATAGAAAGGGGGCAAGTTCTTTAGCATAATCACTGTAGAATCTTAAGGGTATCTCGTCTGGTCCAGATGCTTTTCCGCTACTAAGTGATAGCAGTTGTTTTTCAATTCCGATATCGTTTATTTCAATATTTTCCATTTTGGCGTCCGTGCGACGGCTGAAGTCAGGGACCGTGTTACGATTTTCCGCAGTGAAACAGTTTCGGAACACTGAATTCAGTATTTCTGCCTTTCTTCGGTCGTCCTCTGTTTCGGTGCCATCGTGGTCAACGAGTGACTGAATAGGGGATTTAGATCAGCTTACCGATTGTACATATGACCAAAACTTTTTAGGGTTCTTGTTTAGATTGTTTGCCAATGTTTTATGTTCGAATTCGTTGAATGCTTCTCTCATTGCTCTCTTTACGCCCTTTTTCGCTTCGTTCAGCTTTTCCTTATCAGCTATGATTCGACTACTCTTAAACCTATGATGAAGCTTTCTTTGTTTCCGTAGTACCTTTCGTACATGATTGTTATACCACGGTGGATCTTTCCCCTCGCTTTGGACCTTAGTCGGTACGAACTTATCTAAGGCGCACTGGACGATGTTTCTGAATTTTTTCCATTTTTGTTCCACATCCTCTTCCTCAGAAATGAACGTTTGATGGTGGTCACTCAGATATTCTGCGATTTGTGCCCTATCACTCTTGTTAAGCAAAAATATTTTCCTTCCTTTCTTGGCATTTCTTATTACACTTGTAGTCATTGATGCAACCACTGACTTATGATCACTGATACCCTCTTCTACATTCACGGAGTCGAAAAGTTCCGGTCTATTTGTTGCTATGAGGTCTAAAACGTTAGCTTCACGAGTTGGTTCTCTAACTATCTGCTCGAAGTAATTCTCGGACAAGGCAGTCAGGATAATGTCACAAGAGTCTCTGTCCCTGGCTCCAGTTCTGATTGTGTGACTATCCCATTCTATACCTGGTAGATTGAAGTCTCTCCCTATTACAATAGTATGATCACGAAACTTCTTCACGACGTTCTGCAGGTTCTCTCTGAGGCGCTCAACTACTACGGTTGCTGATGCAGGTGGTCTATAGAAGCATCCGACTATCATATCTGACCCACCTTTGATACTTAACTTAACCCAGATTATTTCACATTCGCATTCGCTAATAACTTCACTGGATATTATTGAATTCTTTACTGCTATAAATACTCCTCCACCATTGGCGTTTATCCTATCCTTGCGGTATATATTCCATTCTGTGTCTAGGATTTCGTTACTGTTCACTTCCGGTTTTAACCAACTTTCCGTTCCTAATACTATATGCGCACTATTTCCTTCAATAAGAGATAGTAATTCAGGAACCTTGCCCTGGATACTCCTGCAGTTTACCAATATTACGTTGACTTTTCCTGTTTTTGGTCTCTGAGGACGGACGTTCTTTATCAACGATGATAATGTCCTCTCTGGTAAGCCGTCAGGTATTTTATCGTTTCGCCCAAGGGGGGGTCCCTCTAACCTAAAAAACCCCCGTGTGCACGCCACACGTACTCTGCTACCCTAGTAGCTGCTTCCGGTGTGTAGTGCACGCCTGACCTGTCTAGGGGGGCCCTACAGTTCTCCACCCAATAACGGAGGTCGATGAATTTGCAACCATTATAGTCGCAGAGTCGTCTGAGCCTCTGGTTTAGACCCTCCACACGGCTCCAAACCAGAGGACCGCGATCGACTCTGGGCACTATGCTGCAGATACTAAGCTCAGCTTGCACTCCGCGTGCGATGCTGGTTGTCTTCACCAAATCAGCCAGCCGCCGGAAGGAACCAAGGATGGCCTCAGAACCCAAGCGGCAGGCGTCATTCGTTCCGACATGTGCTACTATCTGCAGCCGGTCACACCCAGTGCGTTAAATAGCTGCCGGAAGGGCCTCCTCCACATTACGG
The DNA here is from genome assembly GCF_021461385.2 of Schistocerca piceifrons. Taxonomy (NCBI): domain Eukaryota; kingdom Metazoa; phylum Arthropoda; class Insecta; order Orthoptera; family Acrididae; genus Schistocerca; species Schistocerca piceifrons. The sequence continues at coordinate 434,306,349 of NC_060140.1, read as the reverse complement.
ACGAGACCCCCCGGCAAGCACACCGAGTGCACAATGGCATTCTTCCCCGACCTACCCGCTATTTTCCTAAGGGGCTCCATAACCCGCCTAACGTTGGAGCTCCCTATAACTAATAGGCCCGCCCTCTGTGACTGTCGGGACCTATACATTCTCGTTCTTCCTATTTTCTTCATTCAATTAACGTATTTCTTCTGTTATTCGTGGTTTCTTCGTAGTTCACTTCCTTGTACCAATGTTTGTCTGTCCGATATCTGCCGCTTTTAGTGAGGTCCATTTCACTTGAACTGAACTATCTACTGTGATATTCATTATCGCAGTGTCTACAACCTCAGAAAGCCTCAAACATATCTGAAACATTCCTGAGTACTTCAGTACGCCAAATCTTTTCTCGTTGATTCTTCCCGACGATTCTCTTAAACTTCAGTCAGCCTTTACTAAATTGTAATCTCCATCTATGTTTGCTTATGGGTACGTCCTACAATTCAGAATTTGCGACGTTGTGTTGTTCGTGCTCGTAATGAAGGAAACGTCGGCGCTAACCTCAACGAGTGTGACAGAACTCGTGGTGGACTACCTCACACGGCAGCCGACGAGACTTATAGGAATCGCGTTGATGAACTCATCAGAGGAAATCACCGGTTAACACAGAAACAGCTCTCAGGTAAATAAGACATATCACGAGAGCGTGTGCAGGCCATCATTGTAGAACTTTGGTAGAAAAATAGTACATACGGTGGGTGCCTCGAATGCTCACTCTTGACATGAAACAGAGGAGATTCGTCATCTGTCACAATTTCTTTTGCGTTTTGAGCGTAAGGGTGATGGGTTCCTTAACAACATTGACATATAAACGTAAACATGGTCCGTAGTAGGCTGTAACGCGATATTTATTTAATATTGCAGTTACCTAATTTCGATTACTTGTCATTGTCAAACACTGCACAAATTTCTTACAACCACATGGAGTTATCATTGGTTGTAAGAAATTTGTGCCGCTTGGCAGTGACAAGTCGAAATTAGCTAAACGCACGATTGAATAAAAATCGCATTCCAGCCTACTACGGACCATGTTTACGTCTATTAAACGTCTGGAGGTTATGGATCCCCACAAATACAAAATTTTAAACATTGTGACAGGTGATGAAAGCTAGCTCCTCTATTTTGACACGGAAAACAAAAGAGCACCAATTGAGTTCCACCACAAAGGATCACCGACGCCAAAAAAAGTTCAAGACCATGCCACCAACAGGCAAAATCATGCGCACAGTGTTCTGGGACATTCAAGGTGTGGTACATTTGGAATTCATGCCTAAACGCGCCACCATAAACCCTTCAAGGTACTACGAGACTCTCAGAAAACTGAAAGCACGAATTTAAATAGTTCCACAATGAGCAACGTCTCTTTCAGTATAACAATGCCAGACTACAACGAACGCTGCGACATCTGCAACAATCCATCGCTCTGGGCTCACTGTCATCAATCATTCTCCATACAGATCCGACTTGGTCTCATCCGATTTTCGTCTTTCTAGGAAATGGCGTCTCACAGCTCTTAGATTGTTGAAAAATTTCGTATTACTGCTTTGATCTGCTGGTAAAATACTTTATTTGCACAACGAGTTTCAATCCTCTGACCATCAGTAGGCTCATAAAAGTGCCCATAGCACCATGTTAGGCGAAATATAAAATCTTTATAGTTGGGTGGTAAAACAATGAATTATACATTGTTATCATATTGTAATTGACGACGTAATTTACGTTACGATATGATAACAGTATTCAGTAATGCATGGCTTTATCAGCTGACGATAACGATTGTATATTGCACCTAACATGACGCTGTTGAAGGTCAGAAGACTGAAACTGGTTGTGTAAATAAACCAGCACCTCAAGGCTGTAGTATAATATTTCTCAAATTATTCTATTTTCATCTGTTCTCAAAATTTAAGGAACACCTTCGAGGACTTTACTTTGACAGTGACGAAGAGGTGCAGGCAGAGGTTAGGTTGTGGCTCCATCAACAAAAGTCAAAAGTTCTACTGTGATGGTATCAACAAACTGGCCGCTCATTGGGAGAAATGAGCTCGTTGCTAGGATGACTACGTCGAAAAATAAATATGTCAACATGAAGTATAAAGCTTTATAATGTTAATAAAGTTTGTTTTATTTAAAAACCTTGAAGAGTTTTCACATAAAAAATTCGGAGAAATTACTTTTCAGTAGGATTCTGTACGGTGCTAGAAATTTTTTCTTCAAAGTGAGCCCGTGTACTGCAATAGGTTTCTTTAGGAGAGGAATGTACTGTTGGCGCGTGCTCCTCGGCTTGTTTCATCCTTCAGGAGGAATCTTGTTTTCTAGGCAGTAGAATTCCTTCTCCCTCGTCTATTCTATGGCTCCCAATTTTGGTCTTAAGTTTGTTGCCAATCTCATTTCTGCAGTTTCTCGCAACTTCCGCCTTTCTTTGGTTTATTCGTAATCTATATTCTGTGCCCCTTGACTGCTATACTCGTTAGAGTCATGGTTAGTAACTTATGTGTGTATACACTGAAAAATGATTGAAAAATGTCGGTTCCGAAATGAAACGGTGTGGAGCCGAATTCTAAACTTCGTATGTGCTGAGATAACGGTCTTTCAGTTGAAGTGACAAAGGTTTAGAGCGTGTAAACTCGTGATATTTGAGCGATGAAGTCGACAAGAGAGCTAGGTTGGGTCTTGTTCACTCTTAATCTATATTCTGAGCCCCTTGACTGCTATACTAGCTAGAATCATGGTTGTATTGTATTGTACTGTACGTTAACGGGGGACCTAGAAACGATGGAGAGGCTTCGTTCCCGCCACAGCCGCAGTGGTCCACTTCACCCCTCCGCCGCCCCAGACCGAACCTAGGGTTATGGTGCGGTTCGGTCACCGGTGGACCCTCCAGGGAACGCCTGACACCAGACGAGTGTAACCTCTATGTTTGCGTGGTAGAGGAGTAATGGTGGTGTACGCGTACGTGGAGAACTTGTTTATGCAGCAATCGCCGACATAGTGTAACTGAGGCGGAATAAGGGGAACCAGGCTGCATTCGCCGAGGCAGATGGAAAACCGCCTAAAAACCATCCACAGACTGGCCGGTTCACCGGACCTAGACACTGATCCGCCGGACGGATTCGTGCCGGGGGCCGGCTCTCCTTCCCGCCCGGAAAGCCGTGCGTTAGACCGCACGGCCAACCGCGCGGGCTTTAGAATCATGGTTAGTAACTTATGTGTACAGATACTGATAAATGATTGAAAAATGTCGGTCCCGAAATAAACCCGTGTGGAGCCGACATCTAAACTTCGTTTATGCTGAGATAACTGTCTTTCAGTTGAAGTGACAAAGGTTTAGAGCGTGTAAACACGTGATATTTGAGCGACGAAGTCGCCGAGAGAGCTAGGCAAGGTCTTGTATCCTGGCGCTCCACGTGGGGGCCGAGCCAACGAGGGCAGTGACTGCTGGGGCCGGAGTCCGCAGCGAGGTAAGCCACAGACGCTGGCGTTGGCGCCACGGCAGCCGGCGTCTTCCCGGCCAGACGACGGCGCCGCGCCGCAACAGTGTGTGTCCTTCCCTCGACACTCAGCACCACTGTCACCTTTTAATAACGTCTCGAGGGCGGCCGTCGCGATATTGTCGCCTATAAACCGGCGCCGAGTCCGCTCATCCCCTTTAAATGGATTAAGCTGTCGCCGCCACAGTCTTCTGAGGCGCCCACAGTCACCGACACCGCCGCTGTCGCCGCCGCCGCTGCCACCGCAGACTACAAACCTGCTGGCCTCGCGAATAATCTAATAATATTTCCGCACGCGGTCGCGGTCGTCGTAAACAGTGATATAGCGTCGAGGGCCGTCTAGCCGCCCACACGGAACCTTCCGCTTGCCTGTTTGTCGGGCGGCCTACGTCGTAGGCGTACTCATAATGACGGCCGTAACAGAGAGAGACCCGTGGCTGGGCGACGCCGGTTGGGGACTTGGGCGGCGGCCACAGACATACTTGCTGGAGAGCTCAACTGGACTACGTCACTCCCCGTACGACCGGTTTGTGCACACCGAGCTACACAAAATATTTACCTTGATCTTACGGCTATATTGCATAACCGCTCCATTACCGTTCCTGTAAATCATCATCATCTTCGTTATCACCATCAGCAGTAATTTGACATCCACTTCAATAATTTAGTGTTTCCATCTTTACGCTTTACCCTCGTGCATGATATCTGTCATCCATTCAGGTCGAGTTAGGTCCCTCTCTTGGTCTTTCCCTAGAATACTACAGAGAAGTTCTTTGGTCCACCTGCCAACCATTCGTCCAGATCTATTTTCCCGCCTCTCACCTAGCCACTTCTCACTTCCATTCTGAAAAATGAATGGGCGACGTCTCAATTTTTTAAGAGTCCGCCACTGACACTTAATTTTGTATTGTTTTTAAACTTCCAAAGTTCACCTAAGATTACTTTGCAGCTATCGTAGTAGTAAGACTATGATAGTTTCATAGGAGAACACAGCTAGTCAGGACGAGTTCACTCAGCTTAAAGTGCCAAGTGCTATGTAATAGCAAAACACGTGAGAACGCCTAATATCTTGTAGACGTCATAAAACCCTTACAACATAGTGCACAAATATAATGAAAACAGAAAACTTACTGCCTTAAGAAATGTATATCAGCCATCGTATGCATCAGGAATGTTGCTCATCCGTTACACTTTCTTAAGACTTCTTAACGCGTGCACTTTTTTGAGTCATCAGTTTTATGACCGGTTTCATGAGGCCCGATACGAATTCTGCTCTTGTGCCAAATTCTTCAATTCAAAGTAGCATTTGAGCAGGTACATAGATATACAAAGATGATAGAGAACGGAAGCTAAGAATATGGCTAGAATTTTGAAAAAGCATTAAGGGCCGTCAATACAAAGCTGTTTGCCGATGATCAAGTTCATCAAAATGAGGACGACCTTCATAGATATGTGTATTACCTTCGACAGAGCTGCTCGCCTCGTAATACGAGTAAATATCCAATTTGAATAAAAAACGCTCTTGATAATACACCTACTGAACAAGTGTCTCACTTTCAATACCTTGGCTGTGACCCATAACACTGATCATTACATCGAGTACAAACACAATAAGCAAAACGTTTTCTACGGAATAATCTGAAGACTGTTATTGCCAAAACGAGAAAAGAAACAAAAATAAAATTTTGTAAGTTTACGTCTGTGCCAGATTTTCCGAATACTCATAGAGATGGATGACGTAAACTAGATATCTCAATAAGACACTTGGATAAAAAATGAGATTCCTGAGATGTTTGTAATGCTGCACACGAATGGATGACTATAAAAATGATGCATGAGGAGAACTGAATATTTTTAAAATAAAAAAAAATGGTTCTGAGCACTATGGGACTTAACTTCTGAGGTCATCAGTCCCCTAGAACTTAGAACTACTTAAACCTAACTAACCTAAGGACATCACACACATCCATGCCCGAGGCAGGATTCGAACCTGCGACCATAGCGGTCGCGTGATTCCAGACTGTAGCGCCTAGAACCGCTCGGCCACTCTGTTTTTAAAATACAAAACAGAATTATAGAAAATAATGAAAGGTGGCTTCCACATCAGAACAGAATGCAAGAAGGAAACTAAAATAAGTTTCATCATATAGACTGAAATGTAGAAGGGAAATTGGAAAACTAAGAAAAAGTTAATAACAATTTCCTAAGTGGTCGGATAAGCGAATCGCATTGTACCTGAAGAACTGTTTCTTGAGTCATCAGCTTTTTTACTTGTTTGATGCGGCCTCGAATTCCTCTCCTGTGCCAACCTCTTCATCTCAGAGTGGCTCTTGCAACCTGTATCCTCAATTATTTGCTGGATGTATTCCAATCTTTCTTCCTGTATGGTTCTTATCCTCTAGTACTGTGGAAGTTATTCCCTGATGTCTTAACAGGTGTCCTGTCAACCTGAATCTTCTTCTTGTCTGTGTTTTCTATATATTACATTCCTCGTCGATTTTGTGGAGAATATTCTCATTCCTTACCTTATTATGGGTAGTCCGCCTAATTTTCAACATTCTTCTGTGCTACCAAATCTTAAAAGCTCTGATTCTCTTCCGTTTTTGTTTTCCCATAATTTACGTTTCACTACCATACGAGGCTGTGCTTCAAATGTACACTCGACAGCAAAAAAAGTGGGTCACGCCTGAATCCCAACGTGTAGGCTGCACCTGAATGTATGCAACCAACATAGGATATCTGTGTTGCACATCGTCGCAACCCACCACAGTACTGTCATTGTAAGATACACAATGGATACCGCTAGAGACTACTAGAGAACACCGGTCTTTATGACAGTCCGTCCAGATGTAAAGTAACACCACGATATTACAGAAGAGAACAGACAGTCCTTAACGTTTGTAAACTAAACTTAATTACAATAAGTGACATTTCAAACGTTATGGGACAACTAATTTTGTCACATAAATCGTTCACTAATGCTTAGGAACAATTAAATATTTGAGACAGTATATGGATTTATAAAGTTGTGTGGCAATTGGAAACAAGTTCTTTGCTGTCTAAAAGGTATACCCAACACATGCTGAACGTCGTTCAACGTTCAACGGGGAGTGGTTTCCTATCAACTTTTTGTAATACTAAGCAGTTAAAAGAAAATGCGATTAATGGCGGCAAGCACTCTACGGAAATCCCAACATTAACAGCGAATCACACGTAATATCATTGTTCACATTACTCATCAGCAGTTACTTGTACACAAAGTTGTACTTTAAATGACAGGACCAACGTCTTCGTTCTGGATCCGGATGCAAACCCAGAATGTAAAGCCATTGTTAACCAAGTAAAGATTGTGCCTGATCGAGACTCGATCACTAGGCAGTAAGAGACGTCAGATATTGACGTTTGCACCAGTATCAGTTATCAATTCTCAACTTGACCGTAAATGACGATAATGCTTGTACGAAGCCAGGAACCCTAACATAAGAATTACCTTCTTGGTATTTAACCTCGAAAGACGTTGTATATTGTTGCGTTGCCAGGGAACAAAGGATGTACATGTTTAAAATTGAAATGCCATCATGTAATGCTGGTGACAAGAATGCGAACCCAGCACCTAATCGGATTGTTGAATAAGTACTTAAAATCAGAATTTAGATATCACAGTTTGTCACCAGTAGCGAGCCTGGAACCTTAAATGACGACTGAAGTTGTATTGCCTGGCCGGGATTCGAACCCGGCGCCTACCGCCGTCGTTGTCTAACCAGAAATAGACGAGAAATGTCCAATGGTGGTTCACCATTAGCGAGATGTGCGCACGTTTAACTAGAAATAAGGTGACGTAAACGTCTTTGCTGACTGAGAGTCGAACGCCGCACGCATGGTTATGAAGACACGTTAATAATAAAATTCTTATTCAGTGGTAGGTAGGAGTAGCATGTTTAGTTACAAACCTTAAGGCCTTTCTCATCCCTAGTAACGTGTTGCCTAATATCTGCGATATCATGGTGTTAATTTACAAGAGGATTGACTGTCGTAAAGAGCAATGTTCTCTAGTAGTCTTATATCATTGAGATGTAAATGAAGTGCCTCAGCAGAAAGTAATTTCCGTCGTGCAGCACGTATTGTTTCAGAGACACTGAGTAAATGATATAAGTGCACAAAATGTGTGTTATATACTATGTATATACTATTATTTGGAGAAGCTGCCGCCAAACCCGTTTACTTTTACATTCCGCTTAGTTGTCGTGGTTGAATACACGTTTTCTTAAGGCTACATATAATGCAGAGCGCTTACAATAAGCTTCCTTCTATTGCTAGCTAGGTGAAATATTTCTGGTAGCTATGTTTAAAATGAATGTATTTTTGAACTATTGTTCGTCAAATATGTGAATGAATCGTCAACTGTAGGTGTGCTTGCACATGTTATAGCATAACAGCAGTAGCTGCTTTAGTTTATGCTAGAGACTTGCGTAGGTTGGGTGTAACTTTTGATCCTTCAAGGGGTGGTCGTTGCCTTGTGGCCCGGGTCTGTACTAGCCGCGGCTCGCGAGCTACGGGCCAGCCAGGCTAGCCGAGGCGAGACGGAAGTGAGCGAGCTGGCGGTGGCGTTGGTGGGCCAACAGCCCAGGACGAGCCAGTACGGCTGCGCCGCATGCCTCTGCCTCTGCCGCTCCGTTTGACGTAAATATGTTTACCTCCTCTCCTGGCATCAGTATAAGAGCGGCAAGCAGAAATACACATCAGGCTGTCTGCCGTAATGGCTCACTGGGAGAGCTCTATTCGAAATAGAGTCGTCGCTCTCATTGAAGAAGGAGGATGTTCCATCAGAGAAGCTGGCAGACGGTATGGCGTACCACATACCACTGCAACGAGATGGTGGAGGATCTGCCTTGAAAGAGGCACCACCAACAGGGCTCCTGGCTCGGGCAGGAAGAGAGTGAGCTCACAGCAGGAAGACAGGGACCTAGTGTCTAGCAGCGGAGAAAATCCCTTTCTGAACGCGAAGCAGTTGCGGTGGGAGACCAACTTCACCGGCTCCATTGACACGATTCGCCGAAGGCTGAGGGACGCTGGACTGCATGCACGACGATCCACCGTGAAACAAGAGCTCAGCGAAGAAAATGTCTTATACCGGCTAGCATTTGCGGAGCTCCATCTGAGGGCGTCGTGGGACAACAACATTTTCACTGACGAGAAGGTGTTTTCCACCAGTAACGACGGTCCACGAATTGTTTACAGGACGCAAGGGATTCGCCATCGACGCGAATATGTAACCACGACGTGAAGAAGTGGCCGGCTATCTGTTACCTGCTGGGGTTGGATTTCTACGAGAGGGGGGGGGGGGGGGGATTCTACACAGGACAGAAGGAACTCTGGATAGCGTGCAGTGTGCCCAAATCTTGGAAAATGTGATGCTTCTGTAAGTGCGAATGCTGTACGCAGAAGGGGACGTCACATTGCAAGAGGACCATTCTCCCATTCACAAGTCTGCATTTGTTCAGCAGCGGCTCTCCACGATTGGGGTCAACGTCATGGACTGGTCGCCATGGGCGGCTGATATGAACCCCATGGAAAACATGTGGGCTGAGGTCGCCAGAGCATTAACAGAGAACTGGCCACGAAACCAACCAACTACTGCGGACGCCCTTTGGGACTGCGTCCTGAAAGCCTGGGAGGAAGTTGCTTCTTCAGGCTGTTACGTCTGACGGCTTATACAGTCTATGTCAAGACGCATCATAGAAGTACAAAATAATGAAGAACTCTGGATAAGATATTAGAGTCCTTAAAATGTTTTGTTATGTTTTCTTTTTCGTCATTTTTCCTCATTGGGAGCTAGTGGAAGATCGCGTGCCAACAGAAAAGATACAATATGGGTTAGTTTTCCTTTGAGTTGTCTTTTTAATTCAAGTGGGTTTCTTTCCAATGTGGCAACTGCCTTGCCGCAGTGGACACACCGGTTTCCGTGAGATCACCGAAGTTAAGCGCTATCGGGCGTGGCCGGCACTTGGCTGGGTGACCATCCAGCCGCCATGTGCTGTTGCCATTTTTCGGGGTGCACTCAGCCTCGTGATGCCAATTGAGGAGCTACTCGACCGAATAGTAGCGGCTCCGGTCAAAGAAAACCATCATAACAACTGGGAGAGCGGTGTGCTGACCACATACCCCTCCTATCCGCATCCTCAACTGACGATGACACGGCAGTCGGATGGTCCCGATGGGCCACTTGTGGCCTGAAGACGGAGTGCTTTTTTTTTCTTTTGAATATACAGTTTGTTAAATATTCTATTTTGATTTCATTTATACCCTGTCTAGATACTTTCAAACTAATCAGCATAGATGGACTCTGTCACAGTAGTTTTTGTTATTTCAAATACATCTCTCTCTTCCCCTCCATCCATGAATACCCCCTCCGTCCTCCACACAACACGCAAACGATTTCATATTATGTTTACTCGTTGTTAATATCTCCTTTATTCTCTTTCACTCTCTCTCTGTCTCTCTCTCTCTGACACTATCGCCGCAAGTGCCCTTCTATTCCATTCCCCCAAAACTTTATAAACAAATCTAGCGGTCTCCATTGACGCTACATTTTCTCTTTTAATTGCTGCTGTCTTTACTCTCTATCATTCCTCTCAACACCTATGAAATCGTATTCTTTGATCTCCCCTTCCCTATTACCCATTCTTCGTTCTGAAAACAGTCCTTCCTTATCTCTCGGTCCTAAGATAAAAGGAACTGTGGCACACATCTAAGTAAGCAATACTTTGCAAGCATTTCACGCTTATATTTTGCACTTCTGCACTTCTATCCATTCCCAGCTCCCGCCCTCCTTCCTGTTACCCGTCCCTTGACATCTGCATCTACCTCTAAATGAATACTCTGCAATTCATAATTATGTGCTTGGCAGGGGTTCTGTGGTCTGGTGGATTAATCTTGTATTAATGTGTAAAACGTGTAGGTTCACGTCTCGCGTCAGGCGTAGATTTTTAACACACACAAATAACTCTCCTTCACCCCTAGTAACGAGAAGTGCAGAACGCCAGTAAGCTCCGTAGTTCAATATCCGCAGTAAAGATAACATCCCTTCGCTGCCAACTGGGGCAGCACAGCATTCGGTTGAGCTGTGGCAGATGGAGAAACCCCGGAAGGCAGACACTCTGTCACCAGCAAGCCGTCGTAAACTAGAAAACGTATTTCATTTAATGAACCAATGGCCATGTAAGTTCACAAAGCTCTTACTTTATTTGAAACTGAGACGTTGAAAATTGTGGTGCTGGACTGGGATTCGAATTCGATTTCACTGTGTTCCCCAAGATTGTAAACTCTTCTAGGTCTCCTCGAAAAGCACCTATCTGGTTTGGAATCCTGATCAGCACAAAATATTCTTTATTTCATTTCAAGCCCTAGCATGAGCACAATGAGCACTCCGAACTACTAATGAAAAATAGTTGCATTTTCAATGTCTCTTCGTGCGTCGTCAGCTGTAACGTGTTCGTTTCAACTCACAGCCACATGATGAGCTTTTTATCACAACATTACAAGATCAAACGTTTCCTTACATCTTTTCAAGTTCAAACATTCCTCTCCATCGTACTGACGAAAACGGATTTGGGTTTGACGTTGTGTTCGTTGTGATCACCAACGACGATATGTTGTGGACTCAACTTCTAGCCAGCAGAGTATTTTCCATCGCATCACTGAAAGTACAAACATGCCACCCGTAGCTATTATTGGAAAAGAATTTGATAGTCAAAGTGTCTTCATGACCACGTGTGCGGGGTTTGAATTCCATTCAGCACAGAACTTTTCGTCGCCTGATTTCTAGCTAAACATGCGCACATCTCGCTACTGGTGAACCAACAATAGCTATTTATCGTCTGTTCCTGGCTAGAAAACGACGGCGCTAGATGCTGGGTTCGAATCCCAGTCAGGCAAAAACAATTCTATCGTCATTTAAGGTTCCAACATCTCGCTATTGGTGAAAACATTTGATATTTAACTTCTGATTTTACGTACTTCGTTAACAATCCGATTATGTGCTGGGTTCGCATCCCTGTCACAAGCTTTATATGATGGCATTTCAGTTTTAAACATGAGCATACCTTGTTCCTTGTGAATGACACCATATTAAACGTCGTTGGGTAGTTCTCAGGAAGGTAACTGTTATGACAGGATTCCCAGTTCAGTGCAAACATTTTCGTCATTTATTTTCAGAATGTGAATTGATAACTGATACTGGTGCAAACGTCTATACTTCACATCTCTTTATGCCTAGTGATCGGGTCTCAATAAGGCACAAACAAAGCTTAGCTTAGTTAGCAATGGCTATAGGTGCCAGGTTTGAATCCAGGTCCAGAACGACGACGTTGGTCATGTCATTTAAAGTTCAAATTTGTGTACACGTAGCTGTTGATGTGTTACGAGAACAATGATATTACTGGTGATTCGCTGTTAATGTTGAGATTTCCGTAGAGTGCTTGTTGTCGTTAATCGCGTTTTTTTACTGGTTCGTCCAATATCCAGTTTCCAGAACCACTCGCCGTTGAGCGACGTTCAGCACGTGGATGGAAAACCTTTTCGAGAGCAAAAACTTTTTTTCCAATTGCCGTACAGCTTTGTAACTCCATACATTGTCTCACGTATTTAATTTTGACTAAGGATTACTGTACGATATATGTAAAATAATCCGTTTTCTCAGAACTATTGGAATGTCACTTGTTGTAATTAAGGTTAGTTTATGAGTGTTATGGGGTGTCTCATCGCTCAGAACATGTTTTCTAATATTTTTTGTTTGACGATATTAGTTGACGCTTAGACTGACTGCCATAAAGTCCTTTGCTCTCTAGTAGTCTCTTGCGGTACACATTCTGTGTAGTCAAACGACTGTACCCCAAGGGGTTTTGGTGTTTAGAGGACTTGCAACACAGCTACGTTATGGTGGTTGTATTCGGCAGTGACCCACTTTTTTTGCTGTCAAGTGTACATTCTCAGAAATTTCTTCCTCAAATTATTTCTTGCCAATCAATGCAACTGACTGAGAACGACTTTACTGCCTCTGTTAATTGATTTCACGTGTAATTACATACACCCTCCACATCTGTATTAATATTTCATCGCATCCGCAAACTGTTCATACAGTTTTGGTGCAGCTCTACTGCATGTGAAACCCGAACGACTCTCTCCTTCCTTTTGGCGCGTGCCTGGTAGTATTTGGACATTGTCGAAGTAATAGCAAAACAATGCCCCTGCCGGAAAATGGAATACTTATCTTCGAAAGCTATGCGTAAGGGCTACAGTTTACTATGTCGAACCTGTAGTGATATTAGTACTCCTTAATAGGTATTTAGTTTCTTAGACGAAACTATGTTATTTTTTTACTCCAGGCTAGCTAGTCTGCTTGAGACAGATTCAGCAATACAACATTTTAGTAGGTCTCATAAGAAATTACGGAGTAAAAATACGGGGAACGGTGCGACTTTTGAGTTGTTGTCTGGCCGACTGAATGGCGATCCGCACCGAAACAGACGCCACTCTTCACGGTAACTTAAGAGTCACGTAAACATCGCGTATTGCTCAACTTTTCTCGATATGGAGAATCAGTATTCAAGTGCATACTCCTTAGACAAGATTTTAGTAGAAAATCGATTGTTACAATCCTCCTATTGCTGTGTAATTAGACCTAAGTTCCACAAGACTGATTTGGAATGTAGCAGAGAACGAGAGGCATGGTCATAGTGTAATAAAATTTGAAAGACGGTGAAACTGACCGTTTCGAGTACTTTCGCATTATCGATATACTAAAGCGCTTCTTTATTTTTCTTGAAGATTATCCGATAATGATTGGCAATACATGAAATACTCGTAGGCGTTTTATTTCTCGAGAGCCAAAACACATTCCTTTCTTTAGCTGTACGCCTCTGGGCGCGAAAATGTGGGAATTTTGTTGGTCAGTCTGGTCTGATATAGTCGTTTTGGAAAATTATTGAGAAGTGGGAGGACGCTCTGGGAGAATTGACACTTTTCATTCGATGTCTCCTTGTGAGAGGCTAGGATGTACTATAGAAGAAGGGCCGAATGTTACGAGGGAAGACAGAAGGAACTGAGGTGGGCCACTTCGTCCGCTGCTATTGAGAGAATCACTTCGAATTGTGCTCGCAGAATTCGTTGTGAGAAACAGTCATTTCACTTTGCAGCTCCAACTGGAGTGTGATGTCACGTTTGCGTTAGGTAGCTTTCCGGGATTCACAGGCATCATCCGACACGGCTACCGATGGCAGCAGCACTGGTGGATAGCACAACAACGCTGCAGTGTAATAACTTACCTACCGGTTTCTTATCTGAATCGCCGCCAACTTTAGCTAATTGTCACTGTTTCATATTCTCGTGATAATTTGTCAGAAGCAGGATCTTATTAAAGACGTTTAAGTTATAATTCAGCACAAGTATTGCACTGGTTTTGTGTGAGGATTTCTAATAAACAGCTGCGTTTCAGTCCAGAACCGCGCGACTGCTACGGTCGCAGGTTCGAATCCTGCCTTGGGCATGGATATGTGTGACGTCCTTAGGTTAGTTAGGTTTAAGTAGTTATAAGTTCTAGGGGACTGATGACCTCAGATGTTAAGTCCCATAGTGCTCAGAGCCATTTGAACCATTTTCTAATAAACAATAGAATTTAGTGGCAATTTTGACTTTCAAAACATACGCATCTCACATAACCACAAAATTAAATTGCAATATCTCTATTCCTACACCATTTTGAAGTGTGTAGGGCCATAATTTAACGTTAATAATAATACTTGTACATAAAATGATAGATTACGGTCTTCATTGAGCATTTAAATACAGATTAATTACCTAAAGATGCAGGCGGTGGGTAGTACAAATTCTGTATTGAAACTGATATAAATGCATAATGATTCTGACGTTGTGACGAAAGAAGGCTGGAGTAAAGCGTTAGTTTGGATTTGACTATCTTTTGTTATTGATTGCTGCAGAGTAGAAAGAAATGGAAAATTTAGTGAATCAGGCGACATGCTTTCATCAATGTTATCCACGAACAGTTATTGGTGTTATCCACAACTGCAATTATAATGTGTTGCGGTTTAATGAACTATCACTACCATGTGTATCTTTATATGAGATTATTAACCTGCCCTCCACTTCAAGCAGGTAACTTAGTTCACAAACGATCTCAGTGCATAGTGGAGACATCTTTCTGACACTATTCGTCTTATGTATGTCATAATTTGCATGTCGGCGAGAGTAACAAGAAATGTTGAAACAGAATGGAAATAAACACCAAAACCTAACGTTTTAATCGGGACATACGATGTACAGGTAGCTGATTAAGTTGTTAACACTACTATGTCATCTTTACGTCATATGTATAAGATATCATTACTATAATATGTAAATAAGGTTTATAGCACCAAGATTACAGCCATATGTATCAATACCACGGTGCACTCACGTTTGTAATTGTATCTCATCAGCTATTAACAAATACTAGGATATCCCTACTCTTTATATTATGTTAAATTTAAATGTGCTGTTTAACATGAAATCTTTTGATTCTTTTATTTGCTTAAATGCTTTTATGCTCATCACAAGTTCACATACCTGTGTTACTTGTACTTATTCCTAAGTAGTGTTCCAACACATATAACAGGATTTACATGCCTGATGATAAGTAAATCATAAATAGCGCTTCAAACCTCACTGCTTAATTAATGGGTGAGTAGAATAAGTAATTGCACTGCATTGTGTTAACTCTGAATTGAGGCCAAATTACACAACTTAGAGTTGGACATGTGTTAATTTAGCTGGACTTTTATATTTATGGATGCATCGAATATTATCGAGAGGTTTGTTACTGTATATGTTTATGAGCAGGCAACTTCATTGTATACTAAGATAAACAGGTACTGCAAAGATGTAACAACTACCAAAGAAAATAAATTGCTCCTAACCTTTCCTATCCTACCGGACACTGAGTCCAAAGACCTACTTGTAACAGGAAGTTCTTTGAATAAAGCAATTTGATACTTAGTCCACTGTCATTCAGCCAAGATGGTGTACTCAGTAATGAAACAAAGCAGTAGGCTGTGCCAGAAATATCGACTCTTAGACAATGTGTCTAATAGCACATTTTAATACGACAGTATGCCATCCTAGACAGTTTATAACACTGGAAAGTAAGCATTACAAATATGAATTGCCATACGGTTATATAACTTGTTATGTATTTCACTGTTATTGTCTGACCTCCTTTCAGAAAACACTTGATAATGGCACTTTGAAGCCGAAATCATGATTTTGTAAGTCTAAATGTAACACTGTAAATAAACAACAGTCTAATGGCTTTACTGACTTTAAAGAAATTAACGAGATGTACAGGGTGTTTTACAAATCCTGTTACAGGCTTCTATGGGTTGTAGAGGGGCTTGATATAAGGCGTGATAAACAAGTTTCCATTTGATGGCGTTGCTGCAGCATATATGTAACACAGCGCGACTCCGATGCTGGTATTTAAGGACCGACATTTAGGCAAGACGTGTCTTTCCGCCGTGAGTGCGGTATTACCACATGCGTCCAAACAGTACCAAAGTGCAGTTATTCTTCTCTTCGCTGCCGAAGGAAAAACAGCGGTAGACATCCATGGGGGAATGAAGAATGTTTATGGGCAGCACGTCTGTCGAAACCCACCGTTGTAGAATGATGTGCCAGGTTCCATGCTGGTCGCGGTTCGACACAAGGCACCGTCATCCATTACTGACAAGGAGACACTCGTGCACCCTCCCTGTATTCCTGAACTCTCCTCAAGCGATTATAACGACTTCGGTTCGTTGAAAAAAGACTTTGAAGGACTGACGATTCCTGTTGGACGAGGATGTGAAGCAGGCACTTACGGTGTCCTTCATGCAGCAGCACGATATGATGTTCCACCAGACAGGTATCTTCAATCTGGTGCGTCGGCAGGATAATTGCCTCATTGCTCACTGTGGTTTTGCCCGTCTGGCATAACTATTCCGGACAGCAAGACTTCGAACGCAACTTTTTGATCGTCATTTGATTGATTTATTTATTTACTCATCAAGTTCCGTAGGAACAAATTGAGGAGCAAATCTCCAAGGTCATGGAACGTGTCAGTACATGAAATTACAAAATATAAAAGCAATAACAGATAAAAACAAAATGTTTATGAACCCGAAAAAAGTAAAGCCGTAAGCTTCAATAAACGAAATCAACAATACAACAAGAATCAGCTTAATTTTTCAAGGAACTCACCGACAGAATACAAGGAATGACTCTTGAAAGTGCGTGGGTTATAGCTAAGATTTTTGAATTGTGGCAGCTCATTGAAAATTGATGCAGCAGTATACTACACACCTTTCTGCTCAAGAATTGAGGAAGTCCGATCCAAATCCAGTTTTGTTTTCTACCGAGTATTAACTGTACGAAAGCTGCTTATTCTTGGAATAAGGTAATATTGTTAACAAGAAATGACAGTGAGGAATACGTGTATTGAGAGGCCCATGTAAAAATACCCAGACACGTGAACAGTGGTCGACAAGAGGTTCGTAAACTTATACCACTTATTGCCCGAACCGCCCGTTTCTGAGTAAAAAATATCCTTTTAGAAGGGGACGAGTTACCCCAAAATATAATGCCATACGTCATAAGCGAATGAAAATAAGCAAAGTGGACTAATTTTCGTGTCGAACAGTCACTTACTTCAGATAACGTTTGAATAGTAAAAATGGCAGCATTAAGTCTTTGAACAAGATCCTGAACGTGGCCTTTCCACATCTGAGCTCGTAGAAATTTGAACTGTTCAGTTTCACTAATGATATGCCCATTCTGTGAAATTAAAACGTAGGGATCCGTTGAATTGTGTGTTAGAAACTGTAAAAACTGAGTCTTACTGTGATTCAGAGTTAGTTTATTTTCTACGAGCCATGAATTTATGTGATGAACTGCACTATTTGAAACCGAGCCAATGGTGCACACAACATCCTTTACTACCAAG
Source organism: Schistocerca piceifrons (assembly GCF_021461385.2). NCBI lineage: Eukaryota > Metazoa > Arthropoda > Insecta > Orthoptera > Acrididae > Schistocerca > Schistocerca piceifrons. Next base: position 434,288,790 of record NC_060140.1, on the reverse strand, counting down.
CTAGTGGTTCAGCAAACAGAAATATTTTATAGTTACCCGTAATACTAGAGGGCATATCATTTATATAAATAATGAACAGATGATAAAAGATAATGTAATCTGCCATTAGGATATAGAACAAGTTAGGAAAACGGATAACTTTCAGCTCTCGCGCTTCAAAGTACGCACACAAACTGAAGGAAGAAAGGAACGAAAGGTCGAAAATAGAGTTTAAAGTCCCGTCGACAACGAGGTCATTAGAGACAGAGCACGAGCTCGAAGTGTTTTGTTAAGAATGGGGAAGGAAATCAGATGTGCCCTTTGAAAGTAACCATCCCAAAATCTGCTTGGAATGATTTAAGGAAATCACAGGAAACCTAAACATGGAAGACCGTTGGTGAATTGCAACAAACTGAGATGAGAGCGCCATCTTCAGTTCTTGTAATTAGGACATCACATACCATTTTTGCCCAATTACAAGAAAGACTGCGACCAATTGATAGGTTCGCAACTGGGACCGTTGACCGTGGAGCTCCACCGACGCGTCACACTGTCGACTTTGAAGAGGACGCGCTTTCTCACATAGAAGAGAACCCGACGGCCATGGGATCCTTACAGCTCGCAGGTCAGAACGCATTGTCTCCTCTCCGTGCTTGTGGTGAAGCGAGAGATTAGCAAGTGATCCGATCTTCGAACTTATTTTATATTCAATCGGTACATTTCTGGATATGGGTTCCTTGTCAAAACTTTTTCTACTTAATCCCCTCTAAAACCTTAGAAGTCTGTAACAGGTATTGTGAAACGCTCTTGGCACAATCTAAACACATGAGTCTAACTTCCCTTTTTATTTCCGTCATGCGTGGCAAAAAATTATGGAAGGTGCGTGATTCAATTCACCACAAGAACTGCAGATAATATCATTCATTCTTCGAAATCAGAACATTGTGCCTAATCGGGAACTGATATTTTGAACCAAAACAATCAGCATAGTTTCATTAAAAATAGGAAGTTAACGAAAATAAGTTTGTCACTGTTTTATGAGTTTATTGCGACTTTTTGTCTGAGTGCAAGCAAGTCACCAGTATATTTAACTTTGAATATGATACTAAAGGTGAAATCGTTTGGTGAAACAACGTGTACAGTCTCCGGCTTTTCATATCTAATACCCCAGGAGCTCTAGTTAAAAAACTAATAAAGATATAAGCGGGCATCTCACATGCATAATAGAGTTCCGTTTGGCTTCTACTCCATTAGTCTCAGGTCTGCTAAGTTAAGTAAATCAAAACCTGTAAGTTTTTAGGCGGAAGCACTTAAGGTACCTAGCACTAAAATGAACAGAAGTTCCTTAGGGTGCATATCAAAGAAACAGGGGATGGTATAGGATTAGATATTGAGAATGTGTGAGTAGAAGGGGTAGGGTGCCACGAGCACACTTTTGATATCAAATTGATATGCAAATCAATTAATTTGAGAGAGCTGATTGATTTATGATCTTCACCTATTGTTCTGCTAAGGGGTTTTTCATGCAACCCCTCCCCCTTGCTCTCCCCTTAACTTATTGTTCTGTTAATCGTTTTATGACCCCCTGAGGATAATCTGTCCTTCTGAGAAACCCCTGACCCCTCCTCCTCCCCTCCACCTCCCTCACCCCTCTGTGAAATACCCACCCCTACAAACTACCCCTCACAGATACAAGCGCACTTTTGATACTAAATTTATTGACCAATTAATTAAAATGATCAATTAATTACCTCCTCCCCTCCTGGGAAATCCTTTAGCCCTCACTCCCCCTCCCAATCAGGGAACTGGCAGGAAAGGGACTCAATCTGTGCTGAGCTGCTGGAGAAGAAGGACATTTTCTTTATTTTGGGTGCTGCTCTGCTGGAAATTGGCAAGGAAAGGTCAGCCCCATCCCTCTGCCCCCTTCCCTATCTCCCCAACCTTCCCCTCCATTCCTACTGATAAGGGTTTTTGCGTGCTTTCGAAGTGAGTCTCTAGTGTACTTTTATTGTCACCCCCCCCCCCCCCCTTTAACCTACTGTTCTGTTCCATTACTCCACTTTTGATATAAAATTAATTCAAGAGTTGGAAAATGGAAATGCCGTGTGGCTAGGGCCTCCCGTCAGGTAGACTGGTCACCTGGTGCAAGTCTTTCGAGTTGACGCCACTTCGGCGACTTGCGTGTCGATGGGGATGAAATGATGATGATAAGGACAACACAACATCCAGTCACTGAGCGGGGAAAATCTCCGACCCAGCCGAGAATCGAACCCTGTGCGTTAGGTATGACATGCCATCGCGCTGACCACTCACCTACCAGGGGTAGACAATTCAATAATTAATTAAATCGATCGATAAAAAAATCGCGGGAAATAGCTCAACTGTGCCACTTTTGGTATTTTTTATTGAAGACGAGCTGCTTAAGGTCAGGACTGAGTTATTCAAACACCCCCTCCCACTTTACCAACTTGATTGACTAATTAATTAAACCGATATGCTTTTTGTGTGGTACATTTGTCCTTGGTGGATACTGCCCCCTTCTGGAAATATTTATTGGCGGGAAATCGATTGCAGTATGTGGAATATTGTTTATTTAAACAATTTATGTGATTTAGCGTCTGAAGTATTTAAAGCCGAGCGGGATGGCCTCGCGGGTTGAGGCGCCATGTCATGGATTGCGCGGCCCCTCTCGCCAGAGGTTCGAGTCCTCCCTCGGGCATGGATGCGTGTGTTGCTCTTAGCGTAAGTTATATTAAGTAGTGTGTAAGTCTAGGGACCGACGACCTCGGCAGTTTGGCCCCTTATGAATTCACACACATTTGAACATCTGAACATTTTGAACGTTTAAACAACTGAGGCGCCTTTTTATTCCAGTCGCATAAGGAATGCTGTCATGAAGCACTAACAGCATGTAATTACAGTGTCACAGATTGTTCTAAATATATGTAGCGATCACTGGGCTGCAACATACGCCGGTGTTGGAGCCAACCTAGAGGCTCCACTACACGCCGACCACTGGAAGCCACAGTGAACATGCGTCTGCAGCAACACCGCACTGCACTGCGAGGGTCGCCGGCCATCTACCGTTATGTACACACCTCCCAGTGTTAGCACGTTGACATTACAGAGATTGTCGATCAACATTGAAACTACACAATGCATAATCAACGCCAAATGATTTCTGCTGACCGTAACATCAGATGCAAGCTAAAATTATTGTGACTGTTTGGCAGCCAGGACCCCTTTATTCATGGCAGCGTCCTTTTCTGGGGAATTCCCACCTCAAGAGGCTACTTTTGGTTGTAGTACCTGCACAATCTGCTCCCAAAGACACAGCTTTCATACCAAGTCAGTGGAAGCAGCCCCTCTATGCGCTCGCTCTGCCATGCGGATACTGACTGATTTAGTTCACAATACCACCAGCACTTACTCTATCAGATTGATTGAATAATTAATTAAATTGATACCCTTTGTGTGTGGGCAGTTTTTCCTTACATCCTATTCGTGGATACTAGGACTGGTATATTTCCAAACGAGACTCCAGCCAGATCCGTCCTAGGAAACAAGCCGAATATTTATTACCGTAATTACAATTAAATGTTACGACTATAGCGCCAGTCTGGTGAATTTGACAATGGGAAAAGTACCAGAAATAGCTCCTCCTGACGACTGTGGCTCTGGAAATATCGGTTTATCATGTAAATGTATATCCTCCTGATGATTGGACATAATTTTACACGTAAAATCTTTCAGGCCCCTTATGGCTATGAATACATTGAAATAGTAATTTTCCGTGTCAGATCTATACCTCCATTATGACTGGACATACTCACACCATCATCATTGTCTTTCGGAAGTCTGACCTCAGTAACTTTAGGTTCAAACCGTATAACATTTCCGATTATCACGTGGTGGACCTCCACGGCCCAGGGTAGGGTAATCAGAATAGAGCCCGTAGGCAGATCCACCATACGTTATGGTCAGGGATAGGGTTGAGAGACGACTCCACTTGTTATATTCTGGGGCGATGTCTGAAGGTGGATTCACCAGCAGTAGGTTTGGAGTATGGTCTGGGTGACCCTACATGAAACTGATACATGCACTCACACATACAGAAAAATAGCGCAATTGCGCTGGGTACTGACGACGGTGCTACATTTACAAGCAATTTTAGAATATGTGACGAGAAGTGATGTCATGATCACATGAGCAGAAGTGATATAAAATCTGTAAAATCACGAAAATTGTCGTAATAAATGGATAAATTGAGGGAAAATACGTCAAAATTCCAGGAATTGGAGAGAGAATGAGGGAGTACTTACATGTGTGCTTGGTGCAGGAAAATTCTTGTACATGGGAACGAGGGTGCGGCGGCAAAAGGAATACGAGAAAAAGTTGACTTGGAAGCACTGGGAACCAGGGAAACAGTCTCTCTTCGTGGATAGCGATAAGACGACTGGAATATATTGTTTAACTGGATGACCACCAAATGTAGAGTAATAACTTTATATTTGTCGGATCACAAGTCCAGGTGTAACCAAAAAGCTATCAGCAACCACCTTATAGATTTTTATAAAGTATCCTTAGCCTAAGAGGATTGTATTACCATCTTAGGTGTTGCAATGAACAGTGATAGAATGGATCGCATGTTTGACCCTGTGGGAGTCTGTTTGCATGTTTTAAACTCCAGCAAACAGTATTTACAATGTACTTCTCTGTACTCTGTACCGATCAGAACGACGTGCCGTCAGCTAACACATACCTTGCAGAATAGTTGCTGTATGATTTTCTAGCGACATTCTGCTATATGTCTATTGAGCTACTAGGAACACATACAAGTTAACTGCTGTCTTTGCTGCTTTCCCGAAAATTCTCTAAACTGACATGGATCTGCGTTAAAGGATGACAAAAAGTATGTGGAGTGATTGGTTGGGAGGGGCTGTAACGAGGTATCATTTGATGAAAGACTGATGAGGAATTCTAGAGAGAGGGAGATGTTCGATAGGTCATTTATCACATATTTAACCATTTTTCCCGTTGTTCCCTTAGTGTGTATCAGTTGTGTAGTGCCACCTGCGTTCGATTCGAATATAACTGCGTGCTTCATGTGTGACTTAGAGCGCTGTCTACCTGCGATTGTTAAACGCATACCTCTACATACTGCAGTCAGCAAAGGACTTCCAACGCATGGGTGATGAATCATACCTACCAAACCGAAGGAAAACCTATTTCAGCACCTTCCTGTAGACGAACGAAGATGTATGCGAAGTACTCCATTCTCCTGCCACATCATGGACATAAATCGAGTCTTCAGTTTCATAACTGCAGTGATTTCTAAGTTAGTTACAAGGGTTTGTGAGGTATTGCAATCCCTGTGTATACATTTGCTTCACAGATGGCTTGTGTGTTCTTTTCACGAAGTTAGAGCAGTACGGCATGTAATTTTACATGTCGAACACCGCTGCTATGCGTTGCTCTATTTCCTCATAAGATGTCATTGTTTCAGGCATTTCCCATTGATGACAATCATTTTGTAGGACTGATGCGACCATAACACAGTTTCTGAACGGTAATCTGATGTGAAGAGCGGGCGTTATATAGCTCTGGAAAGCTACATAGTGCATGGAACACAAAAAATCTATGATTCTTTTCCTTTCGTGTAGAAGTTTCTCACCGTAGTGAGGGGGATAGAAAACTTGCAAATGAATGTATGTCATGTGTTGGAAATATATGTCTTGCATTGGAGTATTAACGGCGTTTCATTCCACGCGACTAATATATCGTAAAATGCACTGCTTTAACATTATAGCACGCTTAAGTGCAGAATCGTGTAGCCTTAGGCTTATGTGTTTATGTTCTACGATCATTTCTCTCTTTCCATTACGTTCTTGGTATGGAATCAAAACACTACAACAATTATACAGAATTGACAGCGGAAGAGATGTACATAAAATTTTTAAATCTCCTTCCGTCTGGAATTCCATTATGCGTAAATCATACGTTTCTTCCTCTTCCTCTTCTTAATCGTCTGTTATATCAACACAGTTCTCTCAAATGAAACAGGGCCATAACTACTTCGCACCAATAAGGAGTGCTTAAGTCCGCAGTATGCAAGCGTCTAGAGAGATCATGTGTAATTGGACGGGTGATGTCAATAAGACTGGTACGGAACAGTTTTCGCAGAACGGCAGTTACAGTACTTTAATGAGAATACCCATCTATATCACGAGCGTCGGTCAGTACAAGTTTTGAACACATGTCTTTGCGAGAGTTAAGTATCGAGGTGCATTGATTACATGGAACTCAGCTCGTTCTGTTCCTTCAAAAGACGTTAAATGTAGCGCGTGTAGTACCCTCCTACTTCTGGACAGTTCCAAATTAAGTTGAAGAAAGCGTTGCAGGGAGGTTTAGTTAAAGACAGAGGAAGAGTTACGAGATGCATAGAGACAAGCCATCTAGAGTTTTGCTCTGGGTCCTTAGCCGATAGGTGGAACGAAGGGTACTTCTGTACGAAATAGAGGGCAGAGATCTTTGAATCTCCGACTTTGTCGTATGAATGTGAGAATACTTTGTGACTCGCATCCATGTAGGGGGAGATGGCAAATCGTAATAAAATCTTACCAAATCTATGAAGTGTTTCGGCTAAGGAACGTAGTTTTGCACCTCATCTCTGCTGATGGTTATTTCTTACACTAAGAAACAATTATATAGGTAGTGTAATAGGTTTCGCAGTATATCCACAAGTATATGATACTCGAATAATAACGGAGGGGGTGGTTTAGCAATGATACAGAAATTGAGAACCGTGCTGCAATGTCATTCTGCAATGTCATTATCTGATAGCGTCACGAGATCGACGCAATGAGATGTTTTGTTGTCGTGAAAATCGTCGAGAGTGGTGGTTTGCGTCTCGAGTTATTGAGTAAAATGCATTTAAATTACGAAAAACTTGGTAAAATTAAGAAAATTGATGAAAATTCGATAAAAATGTGGAGGAATGAAGGTGCTCGCCTGAGCGTATGAAAGTCTTTTCATTCCTCCACTGCTGAGATTGACAGTTGATGGTGCATACTATCTGTGCTCTATAGGTTTACGTCCTGCAGTATACTTCCTTGTTTCACATGTGGTTATGCAGTGTAAGTCATAAAAATGAGAGACGCGGTATCCAAAGATTTGGGGGTCAGGATGACTATCGCCTGGACACGGAAACAACGATCACATACCTGCTGCGTGCAATATGCATCACCAGTGTGAGGAATCAATGCTCTAGGTTTCTTCGAAAACAGAACACCTAGGCATCTGCAACTCCGTCACTGCAGAAGATGAGATTAAACGTGTAGGTCATCACTTTTGGATAGCTGTTTGGAGTCGCTCCACAATGCCTCAAGCTCTTCAAGTTTCCATATATTCAAATGTTTCCACATTGTTGTCAATAAGAAACACCCCTCTGTCTTTTATTTCGACCATTCTGTGTGTTGTGTGAGCAGCGTAATTTACACCTTGCGATGTTTGGCTTTCTGTAGATCGTTGTAAACTTGTTAATGTCGGTTTAGTATGTGACACAGACCTCAAAACACGGTAGAGAAACAAAATGTATTGATGTGTACACTGCTTCGATGTGTAACAGTAAAAAACAATGTATCAAACTGCTTATGAAACAACTACACAAGAACCGTCTGTTGTGACATAGTCTGTGGGATATGGCCTTCCTTCAGTACAGGCGACAAAACTTTACACAGGTCCGTGGAAGCCACTTCGATCACTGGCCGCCTGCTCCAAAGGACTCATACATGTATATTTAATGTGATCGGCACATACAGTCGATGTCAACACGCACATGGTATTTGTTTCCGACATATCTCAAGAGAGAGACGTGGTAGGATCTTACTGAGTTCTCTACCAGGTGCCGTTAGTAAAGTTTTTATACTTCGTAGTATTACTCCGTTGGATGTTACAGAAATAACGAGGGAAGACAGAGAGAGAGAGAGAGAGAGACTGTACTGTTAACGGAAACTCAGACACTATTACAATGTCGTATTTCTATTTATGGTAATCAGAGAAATACGATAAAGGAGATTAGGACATGTACATGAGGATATTTATAGACTGTCCTTCGGTATGGATGAATTGTACGTGTTATGCTCCCGAATTTTTCTGTTTTTGTGCTGTCTGCATATGCTCTGCATGATTGAGGACTTCCTCCTGTAATTTTGTGTGTTATTTTCCTAGTTGTGATAACTCTCTACTTGGTCAGTGATGGATGGAGGACTAGACAGCCTTTTAACTATGGAACAGTGCTGTCGGAAGCGGCGGGATTTCGAGAGAATTAAGGGGGGTATCTGTTTTTCTTACTATGGCAAACGCTGGCTATCATACAACAACGTATGTAACATAAATAAAAGACACGATGGCTTTTTAACTGTAATTCTTCGACAAATAAGTGATAACGACGATGTGGCGGAAGGGTTTTGCTTTTGGGCAGTGCGAAATGATACCCAGCTTGTGTGACTGTGGATACACCATAATTTTTTCATCTGCTGTACGCACATTTAAACGATAACCGGAAATGTTATGCTGTTGGTACATTTCATTACTGTGGTCAAAATTCCGAAAGAAAATGATGAGGGTGTGAGTATGTCTGGTCGTAAGGGAGATATAGCTCTGACGTGAAAAATTTCGATTTCATCACATCGATAGTGGTACACGACAGACTCTCGTTGGGCAGGAGGTACCCACTTAGAGAAAGAGAGAGAGGACTATTCCCTTCGACAGGAATTTCTCAGGTGTCAATATCAAATAGTTGCCGCCATCTGATGCTTTCTTCGACATGAAATAATCGGAGAGGTGAGGCATATGGGAGGAGGAGATTGGAGGAAGGAGTTATGGGGAGGTTGCTTCTCCGAGTGTTCTCTGGCAGCAGTACTGTCAACCTACTTAGTATCTGCACAGCAGGGTGAGCACATAGAGAAACTGCTCCCACTGGCCTGGTATAGAAGGTGTGGTTTTGGGAGCAGATAGTGCAGGTGCTGCAACCCTAGCAAGGAATGCCACCACGAACAATGGTGACCATGACTGTGGGACGACCTGGCTGCCGGACAGTCACAAAAAATGTAGCTCGTGTCTGCTGTGCTCTCTGGGCACAACGTATGCGTCGCGTAATTTCAATAATGTTCGACAGTCTCTGTACAGTCAATGTACTAATACCTGGAGATGTGCACTTAACAATAGATGGCCGGTGTCAGTTACGGTGTTGTGCAGTGTGTCAAGGACAGGCACGCCGCTGCTTCCAGCGGCCACACTAAAAGGATATCGATTTAATTAACGGGACAATTAAATTGATGAGTGGGAGGGGAGTATTCAAATAAATTAGGCCTAACCTGAAGCAGCTCGTGTTCAACAGCAGAATACCGAAAGTGGCGCAATAGGTTAACTGGAGGGAGGATATCTCAGTTGAGCTATTTTCCGCCATTTTTGAGGAATTTAATTAATTAGTCAATTAATTTGATATCAAAAGTGGCGACATGGAACAGAACGATAGAGAGTGCACCAGAAACCCCTTCAAAGGCGAACGAAATCAAAAAGTGTGATCATATTGGTGGGGAGGCTGTGGGAAGGGGAGGAGGAAAGGGTGGAGGGCAGGGGCTGAACTTTTCCTGGCAATTGCCAATAGGGTAGCATCCAAAATAAAGAAAGTAAACTGCCCTACGTCCTTCCTCTGGAGCAGCTGACCACAGATTGAGTCTTTTTCCATCCAGTTTCCTGATTTTTTTTGGGGGGGGGGGGGTCTGGGGAAACTCCAGGAGGGATAGGGGGTATTTAATTGATCAGTTCAATTAATGAGTCAATATTAGTCAATTAATTTGACATCAAATGTGTGCTTGTATCAGTGAGCAGGAGGGGGAAGGTTTGTGGAGTTTCCAGAGGGATGAGGAAGGTGGAGGTGGAGATGGAGGGATGGGGGGAAGGTTTCTCAGAAGGGTGGATTATCCCCAGGGGGTCAAAAATTAATTAACAGAACAATAGGTTAAGGGAAAGGGGAGGCAAAGGGTTTACATGAAAAACCACTTAGCAAAACAATTGGTTAAGATGGATAAGGGTTTACATGAAAGACCACTTAGCAAAGCAATAGGTTAAGATGATAAATCAATCGGCTGTCACAATTTAACTAACTTTCATATCAGTTTCATATAAAAATTTAGCCGTGCCACCTTTGCCCTACTAGTCGCGTGTAAAACCGCTGGAGGAGGTCGGTATGAATCTAATGAACATGTGAACACGTGTTCCCACTCAGCACATGGAAGTCAAACTGTATCAGAACTTCATATGTGCAACACAGCTGTGCATGCCGTTCTCAAACAGCGGAGGGTGCTTTGTAAATACCAATTACAGAGTCTGCAGAAGCTATTTCCAACAAACAAGCGACATCTTCAATACTCTATAGATGATGTTATATCCACATTAAGAGGAACAATGATTTACGAGAAAATGTTGTGTGTTTCGATGGGGCTCTGACAGTCAATAGGCATAAGCACCGAATACGGTGTTCACAGCATCCTGTGATGTTGAGGAACACATATGCAGGGTTGTCTACACGTTACTGTTTGGTGAGGACCATCGGATCGTTGGAAGAGTAGACCATCATGGCACCATTGTACTTGAAATTTTTGCTGCCTACCAGCCTTGTATACGCCGGTAAAAGGGATAAAATTTTCAAAGCCCTCGAGAGAAAATATCCCGCCACATTACAGTAATGTCGATACGAGGCGGCCGCAATGAAAACATTTCGCCATCGAGGCTGGGTCAGGGCAAAACATAACATCGGCGTTTCTGGCGAGCCAGGTAGCAAACTTCAGCATAATGTAGTGAGTCAGAGCAGCAAAATATGATAGTGTCAACTTCGTTATGTGAAAGAAGAAAGGCTACGGCGAGTGCAACAAACGGTATCAAGATCTTTTACGAACCAGTTCTATGCTATAACAAACTCGTTAAGCAAGGGCGGCAGAAGGAAAACCGCTGACACCTTCGTAATAGCAAGTCCTATGCGAACATGACGAAGTCGGGTAAACATTAGCCATACATTCGATAAATAACTCAGCAGTTTACCTCATAATTCAGTGTGTCAGATAGGTCGATGGCATACATGACGTTCGCCCTGGTTCCCTAACTGCAGCGAAGTGACGTCTGGACAAGTTCAAATGCTTCAAATGGCTCTGAGCACTATGGGACTTAATATCTGAAGTCATCAGTCCCCTTGAACTTAGAACTACCTAAACCTAACTAACCTAAGGACATCACACACATTCATGCCCGAGGCAGGATTCGAACCTGCGACTGTAGCGGTCTCGCGGTTCCAGACTGAAGCGCCTAGAACCGCTCGGCTACACCGGCCGGCTCTGGACAAATCTGTTGCAGATTTACGGACAACAACACCCGCTACTGGGAGAGATGGCTATCTCGCCACGATCAGCAGTCGCAGAGCTCAACACCACACTCTTTCTCTGTCGCAGATGGAACGACCTGGATGTCTTTCCTTCCCATCAGGACCAGGACGCCTGCGTTCCTGACATCCCGGTGGGCGCTACAGTCCTACCTGGACGGCAGGCCAATATCGTCGAACGTCACGGCCAAACGGCAATTGTCAGCACGGTACGACGGATGACGAAGAAGAGTGGTTGGCGGGAGAGGACACAGCACCTCCCAGGTCTGCCTGTGTAAGTTCAGTACACGCGCTGCCGTCACTCTGCCGCGGCGTCGCGGTGCAGCCGGTGCTGCGGCCACCGAAAGCGGCAAACCGCCACTGCAGCACCCGGCTGGGACGAAGTGTACGGTGTCAGCTGCCTCGAGCGAGCTGAAGTTAGCTTAGGACGCGATTCCTCGGTGGGAATTGGAAGACGATACCAACCACGAGTCAAGACGCTACCGGCATTTTTATGGTAATTTATAACTAATTCTGAATCTGTTTTCACCACGTATAGCGGGATCACAGGTCACTACAATCCTTCCAAGGAAAACTGGCAAGGAGTGGACTGGGAGAGTGCCTTCTGACACAGCACCAAATCTACTTACACGCACCCAGCAGCCGCCTCTTGCACTGCTCACATGCATCCGCACATTAGATTCCACCGAGTCGGTGTCATACGACTTCGGATTGCTGTTGATGAAACGTTTCCAGAACTGTCGAGGGTTCGAGGCGAATTCCTGTTGAGTGTTCCAGGACATCATGCTTCTCAATTTATTCTTCTAAGGCTGCATCAAGCATCACGTTTACAATACTAAAGTGCGAGATTACCAGGATCTGAGGGGCTGGGTTGTTGACCTTATAGAACTGCCGTTACGGAGATGTGGACGAGTACGGAGTGATCGTTCTTCGTCAAATCAACAAAATCCGACCTTTTTATTTAATCGTATAGCTAGGGCGCCCCCGTCGGGCAGGCCGTTCGCCGGGTGCCGGTCTTTCAATTTGACGCCACTTCGGTGACCTGCAGTCGATATGGATGATAGGATGACGATGAGGACAGCACAACACCCAGTCCCTGGGCGGAGAAAATTCCCCGGCCCAGCCGGGATCGAACCCGGTCCCAGAGGATTGACAATCCGTCAGGCTGGCCATTCAGCTACCGAGGGCGGACAATCCGACGTTGAATATATGTGATTGTTTATTTAAAACAGACGCTAGGTCACTATGAGTTATCTATCTAAACTACAAGTCATAGTTACTATGTGATTGGATTCTCGAATAGTTTTTCTTAAACGGAATTATAATCGATTAAAATTTTTCAGCGAGTGATTAACACTGGCAACAATTCCAGAAAATTTGATTTTTTAATTGAGTGACGTGCTTTTTCAAAAGTGTTTAATAGGACGTGAAGAGAGAAGTACTGTGGCATAACACTTGTCAATGTCCAGTGAACGTTTTTGCAAAACTACCCGGATAACATGATATTTCATGATATTCGTGCAAGTTTTCCGGCACAGTAAAATTTCTCATTCTCTTCCATGTTAACATGGGATAAAAGGAACTGCTCTTTCAGGGGTAGCAGACGTATTATAGCAGAAACAGTATCGTTTCTAGTTTTGAATAGTTTCCTAACAATACGTTTCTGTTATTTACAAAGGACGCTATTCTCATAACAAGCTAACGATATAAAGTCGACACCTTCTTTCGTGAAAGTGTTCAGTATACCAACTGACTTAATACTTTGTCAGATTTGAAATTTTTCACGTGTTACGTAATTCAAGAAATTTTTTTCACTCACGTATGCGCTTTACCTTCGTGGTCCCCTTCTTCGTGCCAAGCTGGCTATTATTGACGACCATCCGCCTGCGGACACCCTCAGGGCACCGACATGAAACTCTGTCTCGCTTTTGGTTCACGTATGAAGCGAGATGACTTTGGTGAGAATAATTGACGAACTTTCGAGCAAAACGAGTTAAATTCTACACCGGCGCTGCGGTTTATTCATTAAATTAGGTGCGTCGTGAATAGGTTGGTTGGAGTTCTGGAGGACAAGTAATGTTTTACAGGCTCGGCTGTGACGTCCCAGTGATTTGTTTAATGACTTCTACTCAGAGTTCTGCTCCGCGTCGATGCACGCACGACAAGCGCCACACATGTGTAGCCGGGAGTAGCAAATATCTCGTTGTGGCTCGTTTGAACTGCTACAAAATGACTTTCCCACCATATAAACAAGTTAAGTGTTGCATATTTAATAAGAAGTTAAAATATTAAAAAATTATTTATGAAAGGTATGACTAGATTCAGAATTTAAAACGTTAGCAAAATCGATTGTGGCATCGACTTACGATTCATATGAATAAAATGTGTATAAATCGTACGCCTAACACCGTTACTAGATTGTATTTACGACTTTGAGACAGCAGTAATTAATGCATTACAGAATCATTATTAGGGGAAACTTAATTTAAGAGAATGGTATTTTAAGACTACAGAAGGATGTTATTGCATTTGGTGTCAATTCTGGAACTTCCTGCAGAGACTTCTCTAGAAAGCGTAATGTTTTGACAGATATTTTGAAAACATACGTTCATTGATGTCTTTTGTCGATACCAATATTTAGCAACGAAACAAATGGGGTCCCATCCCTGGCTGATCACAGAATTTTTGTCTGCCACAGGTAGTGCGAAAAATTCTGAATCCATGTTAAACTGTTAGGTACCCCAGAAATTACGCAGGTAAGTTCAGAGGTCAGAAGATGGCAAGGGCGTACCACCTCTAACAGTGGGATAGCTAATAAAACATTGTGGTGTTCAAAGAAACTTAGATTTACAGCAGTTTACTTTCTTCCGAAAACGACTCACTGTGCCAACCACTGCAACTTGTCGCTAGTTTTTTTTTTTTTAGTTGAACATCGAAATCATACCATGCGCTACTCAACGCAGTAAATACTAGAATATTAAAAGGAAGAGAACTACTTTTAAGGGGTGATTCACCCTAAGCTGTTCACCTTAGACAACTCCTGAACTATTTAAAATATCGTAGTTCTATTTTCAATTCTGAGAAAATACTTAATAAGTGACGTGTAGCGTCTGTTCATAGATAAAGTAATTACAGAGATATCATTATCACCTTTGTTTTTCACTAACTTTTCTCATATTGAAAACTTACAAGGAGTGATTTATGTTTTACTTGCAAAAAAAACTTTCATTAGCCAAGCGCACATTAATTAGTCTTTATTGTTGACAACCGGTTTTGACAGTTCAAAGTTTCTTCTACTCTACAACATGATGCATATATTTGGAATAAACTTCCTATCATGATTTATGAAAAAATTCCTTGAGAAAGTATTTTTGTCTGACATTTAAAATGGTTCTGAGCACTATGGGACTTAACTACTGTGGTCATCTGTCCCCTAGAACTTAGAACTACTTAAACCTAACTAACCTAAGGACATCACACACAGCCATGCCCGAGGCAGGATTTGAACCTGCGACCGTAGCAGTCGCGCGGTTCCGGACTGCGCGCCTAGAACCGCTAGACCACCGCGGCCGGCTGTCTGACATTACAGATACAGATATGGAAGCTGTACGTTTACATACCTTCGAAAAATTTTGTTATGCTTACATTACAGCATTACATCCCGTGAATCTAGTAGATTCTGGGCTCTTGTTTATTTTTTTTTTCTTTTTCATTCGCTTTTCCACATAGTCCCAGAAGTAGTCTATAAAATCTGGTGATTCGACGGATCGAGATGCGATACCAGCCTAAGTATTCCTCAAAGCAGGAATTGTGAAATAGGTGGCGGTAGTAATTAGATCTCGTAAAAATCTGCAAATTCTCCAGTTACAAGTACTGAAGGATATGAAACGCCTTTTAGGGTGTACAGCTGGACGTATGGCAATCTTACAATTTGAATCGCAAGCGAATAACAATGTGTTGATGACGGCAGCAGAATCCCTTCTACAGGAAGCGATGGATGACTTTCGTCAGTTCTTTCGAAAAAGCATTACGTGAAAAAACTTACCACGCATTCGACACACGTAACTTAGTCTGGTAAATGACTTGCGTTCAATTCAAACTACCCACGAATGTAAATGAGTCTTTCTATTTGTCATTGTCTGGCGTGTATTACGATTTTCAACTTCAGTGAATGTGATCTTTTCCGTGCAGGAACAGGCTATTTACTACAAGACGAATGGCGCTGTCCTGTGTAGTCTAATGGTCAAAGAACTTGGCCGGATGTTACTTACGGGGCAACTCTGCACATAAATACCACAAAATCCAATAACTGGTCGTCCGCTTGTCGTGCTCATAGATCCCTTCTTAAAAACTTTAATATAATGCTTCTAACTATGAAATTTCATACAGATTTTCTCATTAACCTGAGGGTTTCCATAAACTTTTTTTATTTTAGCATTAAATGGTCATCTTTTTATAGTTAGTTATCGAAAATTGTACTGTGTTTCCAGCAAATGCTATTAAAAATTTTGATTACTGCTACCAGTTCCCACTGTCACAAATCAACATCTGAAGCTAGGATAAATAAATGAACAATTCTTTGTAAAAAATAAGAGACAAAAGCTGTACGGTCTTGTAACATGGAGTAATGTAGTTCCGGGAAGTTTTTTAATTATAGTACATGTGGAGGTGTCTCCGAGACGTTCAGAGCCATTCTATGCAATATTACAAATGAAAATCAAACATCACGATTCTATTTATAAGATACAAACATTGTTCTAAACATCCGATTTGTCAATAATATAACAGTACTACGCAGCCAACCTCTGAATACTTGTAAAGTTCGGAACATGCTGCTGTTAGAGTGTGGATGACGACCGACAACTGTACTTGCTCAGAAAAACAAGTGAAAGAGCAACTTCAAAAATGTCGTATTACCGCCTTGAGTTGCTGATAAAATACTTTACTTGTTCAATCAGTTTCAGTCGTCGGACCATCATCAGGTTCTTATACACCAAATAAAATAGTAGAAAAGTAACACTACACGTTTAAACTGTCCTGAATCTGTTAATTGATGTAAAGGTTAATACCAACAGATACTTACGTTGCTGTATGGAATGTTACATACTCAAATAAAAGTATTCACAGCATCATGTTAGGCGAAATATAAAATCGTTATCGTCAGGTGCTAAAACCATGAATATGAAAATATTCATATACTACGTGATATGAAATAAAAGTATATTGAAAGTTTACTGACAATAAAAGTGTACCATGTGGTATAAAATAAAATTATACCATATGGTATAGGGTATACTCTTATTTTCAGTGCATTGTTCATAATTTCAACACCTGATGCTGTGAATAAATTTATGTGAGTATGTGACATTTCATTTACATCAGTTAACAGATTCAGGTCAGTTTAAGCCAGTAGCATTACCTATGTATATTTTGAAATTTCCTGGCAGATTAAAACTGTGTGCCGGACCGAGACTCGAGCTGATGGTAGAGCACTTGCCCGCGAAAGCCAAAGGTCCCGAGTTCGAGTCTCGGTCCTGCACACTGTTTTAATCTGGCAGGAAGTTTCATATCAGCGCACACTCCTCTGCAGAGCGAAAATCTCATTCTATGTATATTTTGTTTGGTGTATGGAATCGGATGATGGCCAGGCGACTGAAGCTAGTAGTATAAATATTTTACCATCAGCCATTTTTCAATATATAAGAGCTGTGGGACATCACCTCCTGAAAGTATACTGTAAGAAAAAAGTACTTTATAACAATGATTCTACAATTGAACAAATAACTTAGTTATAAGATAATAGGTTTAAGTCATCTGACAGTACATATCATATTTAGTGAAGTCTAATGTCATTATAAAGACAACCATGCAGGTTAGTTGTGTTCAGCTTATTTTATGAGAATACAGTGAGTTTCGAAGTAAGTGTAATGGCATGTGGTTAGTCACTTGAAAAAAAAAATCCAAATTGTCATATTGCGAGTTGATAATGTACAGCTCTGACTACATACTATTTATTTCCGTTGTTGTGTACGACAAGGTGGTACCTTGAATTTGCATGGCCCTAACGAGGGTCTGGCTAGATAGGACTGCTACAAGGGTGTACACATAGAGGGCGCACAAAACTGACCGAAACAATAAACTAGAAAGTAGGGTGGTTTAAGAATTAAACAGGACAGATAAAAGAGTACTCCTACCGTTCGTGTTCTTATATTTTGCTTACGAGAAGAAGTGACCGCGACAGTGAATACTCGCTCCTCTCACAGTACCATTTCGTCCAAGTAGTTACATAAAGAGACGACTTCTAGCGAACAGGCGTCCATCGCTAACATGTGGCAACAATAAGCTTTGGTCAGAAGGTTACTATCCAAACAGTTTGTTCATATTCAACAATGAAGTCCTCGCTGCTACGTAGCTACGATATTACACGATCTCAAACGCCGGGGAGCGGATGATGAAGCAAATACGCTACTTGACCGAAGGCTTCGAACTTCTGCGAATTTCTGCCGACTGAGCGAGACAAACCGGTGGAAAAGATTTCTTTAATATTTATAACAGTTTTAGTGATTGTAGAATTTTGTTTGCGCAAAAACATGATAAAAAACAAGTTAAGGCCGAGTATGGTGGAACCAGGTTGTTAAATTTAGCTGTCTTGTCGAATAAGCCACAACTACCGAACTACACTTCAATTAACTAATCAATGAATTTTTTTCATTCAGAGCAAGGAAATAAAAAGTAAAATTATAATAACACAATATATGTAAAGGGATTTTTGTATACTACTAATTGTAGCCCTTTTTTGTTTCTAATTAATAATATATACGCTATTAATAATTTATGAGGAGCAACAAAAGTGTTTTACGTCACACTGAAGTCAGTGTAAAGTAGGTGGCATAAATAATAAGAAATCGATTTATTTTTAGCTTCAGTTTGTTGTTAAAAAGTGTGTAAAACTTTCAGTTTAATTTGTTGTCTGCAATATTTTTTTATCAATATAGTTAATTTAAGTAATGTTTTTCAGAAACGCTTAATTTTTATTAAACCTGCTTACAAAACTATAAATTTGCTAAATCTGAGTACAAAAAATTGAAGGAAGATGGTCTTGGGGGGTGGGGTGGTGCGTAAGGAGAGCTACAACTTTCAGTTTTGGCAAGGACACAGGCCTATTTCGACACAGCTCTGCTGCCTTGACTCATCCATGCCTACTGCTCGGAATTACCCACAGTGGTTGAAAGAGAAAATTTGGTTACTGATCGCCAATAACGACAAATTTTGTGTTTTTCTACAACATTTTACATCTGTATTAAGTAGTTCACAACATGTGAACACTCTACAGTAGAAGCTAAGGAATAACTAGTCAAACTGGTCAAAGTCAGCTTGCAGTTTCTGAACATACCGTGCTGACAATAACTCTATTTTGCATATTTATTTGCTACCGTTCGTCCGTTAATGTCGCGCAAGCAGAATATTACAGAACAGCAGTGCATCAGTGACATTTGTAAAGACTGATATCAGTAGCTCCTATTTAGAACACACAGAGCGAGAGAGAGAGAGAGAGAGAGAGAGAGAGAGAGAGAGAGAGATTTGTTGTTGCCTAGCTACGGTACAGATAGGAGAGCTCTTATGTTTATAATCATAATAATGATGTTAGACTAACTTTCGTGCAGGTATTAATTCATCCTAGTATGGCACGGATATTGCCTTTTATGTTGTTTTGTGAGAAGATGATTTTTATTGAAGTTCGGCAACTATTTAATCAGCGTATCTAAATTAGAGTAGTTTTTGCGAGCCAGATAGTATCTTTTGATACTCGTGATCCATATCATAGTTTCAATTAAAACTGATTAGCTAACTCCGCTTTAGGACTAAAAGTGACAGCTAATCAGACAAGGGTGTTGCATGCCGACAGATCCCACGACGTGTTTTCAGGGCAGTCCTCGGATGCAACCATGAGTTTCACAGCACCGCACGGTAAGTTTCAGTTGATGTTACATGGGTACTTTGTGTAGAGTTGGTGCAAGTATGTAGAAGAACTTCCCCATAGAGATAGACTGTAGAGGAAACTGGTTTTAAATGATTTTCTCCTACCTAGTGGTGTTATTTCCATACTCTGCAGATTCCATGTAAATAAGCACAGTTTGATAGGGGAGTATTTAAAAGTAGCGGATTTACAGCTTTGAACTGTGCACTTCAAGTCCATTTGGTTCAGGTAATCAACTACATCTACGTCAACTGAGACTGATATGTAGTACAATTTGACGACATACATTGTATTGTCGATTTAAAGCATTTGATATGTATTACTAATGTGTATTACTGATTGTGAGCACTTCTCATTCTGTGATCTATTTAAATTAAGTGCATTCCAGGGTTATTTTTTTCTTATGAAAAAGTGTTTGTAGTAAGTGCAAACAATTGTACATCTTATATTTACATTTTTTTCTCAAGACTGATCCTATGATGGTAATTAACTGAAACACGAAATCGAATCAGAAATAATAAAGTGAGACCAAGAAAAAAAGAAAAAAAATATATGTTTTTGCATCGTTACAACTGCTGACCTATGTGAGGATTTGCCATTCTGAAATCAGAAACGGTTCGGACATTCTTCGTAATGGACTTTCAGTAACGTGTCGACTCGGATATCCAATCTACATTCAGCTCGACGATGGTGACTGCAACTCTGCTATCTAGATAACATTTAGTAGCAACTAATAACGACACGATATTTCTGTTTCTGCAAACAATGAATAAAAACTAGTAAAACCCTGCTGTTTTAGCTCGGGCACCTGGGAACTAAAATGGGAAACAGATACACGCAGAAATTTATTCATTTCCTCTACCAAAACCACTGTATTTTAATACGTCATTAATTATTAATACATATTCATTTTCTCCTATCTGCAAGAGCTGTTCAACAGAATTAATGCCTGGGTCGTATTAGTATTAAGTAAGGACGGGATAAATGTATTTGTTAATGAAGCATATGAAGCAAGAATGTAGGCAAACGTGGACAATAAAAACAGCAAGACTAGAAAGCTGATTACTGGGATTCTTCTGTCTGACAGTAGAAGCACCTTCCACATGATGTTCTGATCACCTCATCATGTGTCACGCTGCATGTCGCACAGTAGAAAAAATAACACTGAAGATATTGGGTCAACACAGAAGCATTCTTTTTTCATTGATGAGTGATGTAAGTAGATACATGAACAGTGAGCGTGCGTGTAACGGGGTTTCGAGTTTCAACTGATCTCAGGCAATACACAATGAGGAGTCGGGCAGGGTAATATTGCGGAAGGAGTAGATGAAGCGTAAGGCAGAATCGGAAAGAGCTGAGAAAGAGTATCAAATATTCCGGGAAACTGGCTGCCAAGCGTCCATCACGGTGATACATAAAACACTTATCTCAGCCTAATGTAATCCAGCCGACGCCTTTTACTGCGACTCCCCGTACGCTGCCTCGCCTAACACTTTAGCTAAATAGAATTCTTCTCTCTCTCTCTCTCTCTCTCTCTCTCTCTCTCTCTCTCTCTGTCACAGTGGACACTGACAGCTCGTACTGCCAGGAAGGGATGGCATTGGAGTGGTTCAGCGGTTTACTGGTTCAGTGGTTCAGGAGGGAGAAAAGAGAGGTGGGGAACAAATGCCATGGAGATAGATGAGTCTGCAGGCGAGAGGCGATTCCCTGGTACGCCCGCCTCGCCTGTTATCTCACCGTCAGCCATAAAACCCTGGAGCTTAGGACCTGCCGGAGTCGGCTCATCACCTGTGTGACGCTTACCCACGTCAACGCAACTGCAAGTTGGTACAAAATGTTCAGCGAGTTCCTATCTGAAAAACTTTTTGCGCTAACTTGTAGAATATTTTAGATACCTATGGCGTGCTAATATTTCGAGACCTGTTTCTGACACTAGTTATGCTATGAGCCCGAAATGCACACTGGACACCAGTGAAACAGGGAACAAAGCGAATGCTGGTTCCTGCTCCTTCCTAGCAACGGGAGGATACGCTTATCTTTGTTGCAGTTCTTTCTATGAAGCACAGAGATCAAATATAAAATGAGCGTTTCAGGAAAGACTTTTTTTCACATAGATCAAGCGCGACAATGGCCCCAAAGAATTAGGGTAAAAGATATAATAATTATGAAAATTAATACAGATACTTCTTCAAAACTGCTGCGAATTCAATACGCTCACTTTTTTGTCACAGAAACAGTCTCTTTCAGAGTAGCATTTGGACCCAACCTCCTTCCTTATTTGTTGAGTATTTTCCTATCTGTCCTCCCTTAGATGTTTTATCTTCTACAGGTCCTCAAAGTACCGTGTAGTTTTATGAAATTGAATTTATTGACCTTGTGGTTACACCTTACAGCCAGGTAAAACCTACATAATGGTATTGACAGAAAATTATTGTTAAAGTGTTTGTTTGCACGCAACACACGTTGTTTACGGATCACAAACCACGGCAACTGTGAATCTGTACATCGCCCAGAAAAATCTATGATCTTGTGATGCTAACAAAGACGTCACGCGGGTTGGCTGGGGATGACCAAGCTTCGCAAGTTCTTGTAAAAGGACTGTAGTGCTTCCATGCAGTCTTTGGCGCCAAAGAAAAATTGATCTGCCTGCCCTTCCCCACAAGAGCAGAAAGATGCCACTAGCCTGTGAAGATGTTTACAGGAACATACGTGATTAAATTTGCGTGTGGCTACTAGAGAAACGAAGAGCCTAGCCACTGAATCTCTATGAGAAATGGCTCAAATGGCTCTGAGCACTATGGGACTTAACTTATAAGGTCATCAGTCCCATAGAACTTAGAACTACTTAAACCTAACTAACCTAAGGACATCACACAGATCCATGCCCGATTCAGGATTCGAACCTGCGACCGTAGTGGCCACGCGGTTCCAGCCTGTAGCGCCTAGAACCTCTCGGCCACTCCGGGAATCTCTATGAGATTTCGCGGAATAGGAAACCGACGGGTGAGCTGTTACATACTTCTTCCAATTGGGCCTTGTTGTTTCGTCCCACTGCCGTTGCCAGTCTTCTATCATGCTCCTTGGCAAAGCGGTCGACAGCTTCATTACCAGCGACACCAAAGCGCGATTTCACCCAAGCGAAATTAACGGAATGACCTTCTTTACCACGATTCTTATTCCTTGATGACGTAACACATGCCCTATTATCCTGTCCTTTCTTCTTCTCAGGTTTCTCAATATGTACTTTTCGTCGTTAATTCTGCGGAGAACCTCCTCCTCAGTCCACTTAAATTTCAGCACCTCTCTGTACCTACACATCTCAAACGCTACGAGTCTCTTCTTTTCCAGTTTACTCACAGTCCCTGTTTCACTACCATACAGTGCTGTGCTGTAAAACTATATTCTCAGAAATTTCTTCCTCAAACGAAGTCTGGTGTCTGATACTACATTAGCCTGCAAAACTTAAGGACAAAAGTAACTTTCGCATGACGTGTCACTGTCAAGTAATACAGCTCGAAGAAACTTGGACCATACATTCAAAGAACTGCTACGGAATAGTACAGAAGGTAAGTAACTGAAAGAAAATCATAGTGAGACCGAACAGAAATGATACTTTTATTCAGAGACAATAATTGCACTGAAGTCAGATCGGTCCATGCACAATGGTCCCAATATATTGCAAGCAGCCGGACATGTTTCTTAATAGTGTGCATGACCACCACAGACGGCAATGTACGCTCTGCAAAGTGCTATCATGCTGGCCACAAGGATGGTAAAGTGTTCTTGTGATAGCGAGTACCATTCCTCCAACTGCGCCTTTGACAACTGACAAATGGTCGTTGGTTTACGTGGAAGTGCCACAATACGTCTTTCCAACGCATTCCACTCTTGATCGTTGGAATTTAAGTTGGGAGAATGGCCAGGACAATCCATTCGCCGAATACCATCTCGTTTCAGGAACTCCTCCAACTGCGATGTTCGGTATGGTCCCGCATTGTTACCCACAAAATTGTAGTCAGGTGTGAACGCACCCCTGAAATGTAGCACCTGGGGGAGGGGTACAGTGTTAACAATAACGTTGATCGGTGAGCGTGCCGTGTCCAAAGATTTGGAGGCAGTACGCCCAAGCAACCGTATACACCCCACCCCTCTCCCGCACACACACGCCACAACACCTAGACCACCAAAATGATAATATTCGATAATGTTCCAGAGTGCATTACGTGTTCCCACCTCTCACGATTGGTCCATAAGCAATAAAATGACATTGAACATAAAGAAAACTAATGCCATGAATTTCAGCTTGAAGAGGGAAAATGACAACGTTAAATTAAATATAGATGGCATCTCTATAGACTGTATAATATATTGATTATCAGTTGAAGTGGTGTGAACACACAAAGGTACTTGTAAACAGAATGTCATCAGCTTGTTATGTCCTTAGAATCCTATCATCAGTGTGTAACTTGCAGTGTCTTTTAGTTACATACTATTCTTATGTACACACAATTCTTAGGTATGACATTCTATTCTGGGGAACAAACGCACAAAATATGAACACAATTTTCAAACTTCAGAAAAGAGCCATAAGAATAATAATCAAAAATACTGGTCGAACTCATTATAAAGATTTGTTCAAAACACTGGGTATTTTAACTGCACCGTGAGAATACAATTACCAGTCAGCTGTACACATCAAAAATAACATTCGTAATTACTGCACAAATAGCTCTGTCCATGACCATGGAACAAGAGCTAGAGTCAACTTACATTTTCCAAGAAAAAATAAACATGAAACTCAAAACAGCATTTTCTACCAAGGAATAAAACTGTACAATAAATTACCAAAAAGAGATTAAAGAAATTGCAAAAATACATTTATTTAAAAACGCAACTAAAAAGTAACTGTTACGCAATACATTTTATACATTGAAGGATTACTTAGATAAAACAGAATAGAGGTTTGGTAATAAAAAGGTTATAAAAATAAATAAATAATAATAACGATTATAAAACATCCAACATCCCACATAACACCTTCACACCATGTTTTTTTCCTTATTTTTTCCTTTTCTAGAAAAACTTACCCCCGTGCTATGCACAGAACAATACTAACACCTCTTCCTCTTTCTGAACTCAATATCTCACTCATTATAGAGGGATGCTGATTCAGTTTTTCGGGATAGTAAATGGGAAGTTGCGGTACAGAAAATGGCCCAGAGATCATCAGTGTGTGGTTTTGTGTGTGTAATGAGTGAAGTGTTATGAAACAATGTGTGTATAGTGTATGCAGTGACTGATGATAAGAGTGAACAGTACGGCATTACATTATTTAATAAGCTATTTGTAAAAAAAAAGTATTGTATACCAGGAGTAAATGTAATGATTGTCTCTAACTAGAAGTCTGTAAAATTATGTGTATGCAAATTAACTTATTTTAAATTGGTCTAAACTCGTAAATACATTGACATGTCCTATATCCTTGTAAAAAGAGATCTACAGATGAATAAATCTGCTACTACTACTACTACTCACCACGTGAGGGTACGTCCAACGTCGATGAACATGATCGTTTTGCTGGTCCAGGTCCTATAGTGTGGGGAGGCATGACAATACATGAACGTACTGATCTCCACTGTACTGTGCGACAACTAGAAAATCAAGCATTTATAGATCAAGATGAGATATACATTTATTTTTTTCTATATGAGATGAATCTTCTCAAGCGTTCCTCTATACGGCGTATCAGTTGAAAATTAGTCAATAATCCCGCCTGCTAACGAAGAATCTCTTTCTCAAGACAAGTAGTTTTCATCAGGGTACTCACAACACATTGTTGCCCGTTTCACTTCTATCGCTCACGATAAGGATTTTATGCTTACACGTAACGTGTTTTTACAGGTGAAAGAGTGCTGGAAAGAGACTGGGGATCGATATCTTGTAAAGAGCGATGCTTATCACAGCACTCGTGTCCTTCAAAAAACGCCGCAAAAAGTCAGTAGTGAGACAGAGTCCATGCTAGTTAAAGTCGCTTTGTTCGCAAGCTTGTCATCCAGGAGTGATGGGACGTGCTGCAGATTCGCATCAAGGGAAACGTGAGCCCCGTTTAACATCTTCCTTCAAATCCAATCTTGTAAAGACGGCCGTAAACCGGAGCTCTCTGCCCAAATGACGGGTGGAGCAAATAGCCAGTTGAGTCGGGTAAATTCTCAACGCCGAGGAAACGTGTGTGGGCAGACGGTCCTTACCGGAAAAGTGACCGCTGTGCAGACAGATAGAATTTCTCTATGTTTTTAGTGGCTGTAGGTAAATTTAAAGTATCCTTATGTTAACATTATGATTTCATTAGAAAGACCACAGCTAGATGTGTATGTGCGCTCTGCAACGTTGTGTTAATAACAAGCACTGAAACAGGTAAAAGGATTCAAGTTATGTAAGAAATAATGTCATTGCACACACAGCACAGTGAAAGTACTCGAAAAATGTTTCATATACTAGTGGAAAATGAAAGAAAGGTTAACCTGTCTGGTGACGTGACGTGTCTGGAGGCAATCCGGTAATATCGAACACCTACAATAATGTGTCACACATGTGCGACAAGGTACACTACTGGCCATTAAAATTGCTACACCACGAAGATGACGTGCTACAGACGCGAAATTTGACCGACACGAAGAAGATGCCATGATATGCAAATGATTAGCTTTTCAGAGCATTCACACAAGGTTGGCACCCACAACGTGCTGACATGAGGAAACTTTCCAACCGATTTCTCATACACAAACATCAGTTGACCGGCATTGCCTGGTGAAACGTTGTTGTGATGCCTCGTGTAAGGGGGAGAAATGCGTGCCATCACGTTTCCGACTTTGATAAAGGTCGGATTGTAGCCTATCGCGATTGCAGTTTATCGTATCGCGACATTGCTGCTCGTGTTGGTCGAGATCCAATGACTGTTAGCAGAATATGGAATCAGTGGCATCAAGAGGGTAATACGGAACGTCGTGCTGGACCCCAACGGCCTCGTATCACTAGCAGGTGAAATTACAGGCATCTTATCCGCATGGCTGTAACGGATCGTGCAGCCACGTCTCTGTGCACGAACAGTTCGACGACGTTTGCAGCAGCATGGACTATCAGCTCGGAGACCATGGTTGCGGTTACCCTTGACGCTGCATCACAGACAAGAGCGCCTGCGATGGTGTACTCAACGACGAACCTGGGTGCACGAATGGCAAAACGTCATTTTTTCAGATGAATCCAGGGTCTGTTTACAGCATCATGTTGGTCGCATCCGTGTTTGGCGACATCGCGGTGAACACACATTGGAAGCGTGTATTGGTCATCGCCTTACTGGAGTATCACCTGTCGTGATGGTATGGGGTGCCATTGGTTACACGTCTCGGTCACCTCTTGTTCGCATTGACGGCACTTTGAACAGTGAACGTTACATTTCATATGTGTTACGACCCATGGCTCTACCCTTCATTCGATCCCTGCGAAACCCTACATTTCAGCAGGATAATGCACGACCGCATGTTGCAGGTCCTGTACGGGCCTTTCTGGATACAGAAAATGTTCGACTACTGCCCTGGCCAGCACATTCTCCAGATCTCTCACCAATTGAAAACGTCTGGTAAATAGTGGCAGAGTAACTGGCTAGTCACATTACTCCAGTCACTACTCTTGATGAACTGTGGTAGCGTGTTGTAGCTGCATGGGCAGCTGTACCTGTACACGCCATCCAAGCTTTGTTTGACTCAATGCCCAGGCGTATCAAGGCTGTTATTACGGCCAGAGGTGGTTGTTCTGGGTACTGATTACTCAGGATCTATGCACCAAAACTGCGTGAAAATGTAATCACATATCAGATCTAGTATAATATATTTGTCCAATGAATTCCCCGTTTATCATCTGCATTTGTTCTTGGTGTAGCAATTTTAATGGCCAGTAGTGTACACATGTTGAGCCAAAACGTCATGACTATTGCAACTACGAGACTGAATACCGCCCGTGGCGTTGTGGGCACGTGATGCGGTGACGTAAAATAGAGGAGCGTAGAACAATAGAAAATTATTCTAGTGACGATTCCGATCGGAAAAGGGGAAACTCACGGACATCAGCGACTTTGATGAGGCTAGATTGCCTGATGTCTGCAAATGAGCATCGCAGAAACGGCGAAACAGTGCGGCTGTTCTCGTGCTAGTGTCGTGAGCACGTATGAGAAGTGGTGGCAGGTCGGCGAAAACACGAGTAGGAGAGGAGGGGCTATATGTCCACGCCTCACAACCGAAAGTGGAGGCCGAAGGCTTGTCGGCTCTGTTAGGCAGGGCAGGCAGTGATCCGTGACACACAGATGACAGAACATAACGCTGGTGCAGGCAGAAGTGTTTTGGAGCGTGCCGTTCAGCGCACGTTGTTAAAGTCGCGGCTTCTGAGCAGACGACCCCTACGAGCTTCCATTTTGACGCTAAGAAATCGTCAGTTACAACTGCAGTGTACACGATATAAGCGAGATCAGATCGTGGATCAGCGGAAACGTGTCGCCTGGTCGGATGTAACACGATTCTTGTTACTCCACGTCGACGGTAGTGCCCGGATACGTAGTCATCAGGGTGGACGTTCAAAACATGCACCTCTCCACGGATGTAGACCAGTAGGGGGAGCATTATGTTATGGACTGTGGGGAACATTCACCTGGGCATTGATGGATTCTGTGGTAGTAATCGAAGGCACTATGATAACTACGGACTACATGAGCATTAATGCATACCATTTATTTCATTTTTGATGTATTTAGTGATGACGACAGCAACTTCCAGCATAAAACCAGAATCGCCTTACAGTAGTTTGAGGAACACGATAGCGAACTCACTTTGATGTCTTAGGTAACAAAGACCCGTGATCTGAAGCCGATGGAACTCATCTGGGACGCGATCGGCCGCCACGCTATCTCAGTGCCCACAAACCAATGGGCCGTAAGTTTCGTGAATTGCGTGATCTGTGTGTAGACGTCTGGTAGCAAACACCTCTACCTAGGTTTGCGAATCTATGTCACGCAGACTGGCTGCTGTAATGCGTTCCAAAAGTGGACCAAAATGGCTCAAGACAATAATGATACCGATTCAAAGCACATTTGTGGTTTGACTGTCAACTACCTTCTGATGATGAAAACACAGCTCATAACATTTCATTTTGACGTTCCAAAAGACTCGTCTGTTTCTTTGGGCATGTATGTAATTCGCGAACTGTTCTCTTCACCGCCATTTCATCTTTCTTTCTTTTCTTTTGCTACTGCCTTTATCCTGCATTGTGCGCAGGGACAGCAGGGTTAAGTACGGAATTGGCATGGTTAATTTTAAGCGGTGGCCGGATGCCCTTCCTGCCGCCACCCCATACCCCCCAGGAAGGAAGTAGTGTACCCCAGCTGTCTGCATCTAGTGTAAATCGTGAAATAGTGTGAATGTGTTACAGATGTCTGCGAGCTGTGTAACTGAGGCGGGACGTGGGGACCAGCCCGGTATTCACCTAGTAGGATGTGGAAAACCGCCTAAAAACCACATCCAGGCACACAGGCCCCCGCCGTTAATCCGCCGGGCGGATTCGATTCGGGGCCGGCGCGCCTACCCGAATCCAGGAAGCAGCGCGTTAGCGCTCTCAGCTACCCTGGCGGGTTCTCTTCACCGCCATTTAACATACAAAAAAACCAAACTTAGTAAGTCGCTACACTTTGCGTTTTCTACTTTCAATGCGTCCTGGAGGATTTACCCCATTATCAGGTGGCACTTGTACTGTTTACCTGAGGTGCTTTGCTCCAAGCAACTCAACAGTTTCGAATTAGCTAAAATCTTTTAAGCTTATCGCTTTGATTGGAGAGTTGCAGTTCCTATATATTTCTTCTCTGTAGTCAACTAAAAGCATTCTTTAGGCAAAATGAGAGCAATACACCTGTGCCAAACCCCGGAACTGCCACCGTAAATAAAAAATAAAAAACTTGATATTCGGTGACAGGTTACATTGTGCTTTTATTTATGTTTATCTATAATGGGTTACTAAATATTGCAGACATTCTGGGATGTCGTCTCCGAGCACGGGAACCACAATTTACTCACTTTCTGGCGTGTCGTGTTTTCGGCGTCCTTTCGAGGATATGTCCAAAGCAATAAACACGAAATATCAACTGTGTTTCGGTGTTGGTTCTGGTGGTTCGCAAAGATGCACATTTCACCGTTCCGCTAAAGCACCGCTTTGGCGCACTAATCCACCCCTGGAACGCCTGTTAGATCAGAGGAGCGGCACTTCAGATTAGCCCTAGCTTTGCACTGGTAACAGTAAATATCTGCGGGCGGACGACCTCTTTGGCGTAGAGATAATACATGATGTATTTTGCGTCTGCCGAAATCGTTACTGGCGGCTCATATGTAACTGTACTTGCCGACGGTGGCTTGACAACAGAGCAGGGCAGCTGAACCCTGGAAGAGGGGACGAAACTCAACGCGCGAATCAGTCTACGGGGAAGCAGAGAGTCTGAATATCGCTTAGAGACGGGCACAGAGAAATCACCATATACGACTAGCGCGAACGACTGAAAGGCTAAGCACGCGGAAACAGAGCACGGCGCAAGGCGAGGGCCAGGTCTGAGGTAGTTGGAATCAGCGTTAAGTCGCACTATTCTGCCACGAGACTGACGGTAGCTAAT
This sequence comes from Schistocerca piceifrons, assembly GCF_021461385.2. Taxonomy (NCBI): domain Eukaryota; kingdom Metazoa; phylum Arthropoda; class Insecta; order Orthoptera; family Acrididae; genus Schistocerca; species Schistocerca piceifrons. The sequence goes on along the minus strand of NC_060140.1, from coordinate 434,258,697 downwards.
CTGCGTCAATATCGATGTCCACTGATGGGGATACTAACAGACAAACCTTCCTCGTGAATCAGTCTATCTACTTACTGAAAATCATATCAAAATTCCTTACTGTAGTGCTTGAGAGAGGTCTTTAGACTCTGACAGAAAAGTGTAGCGGCCGACGTTAATTCATCATAGTTCAGCCAAATTTCACGGAATATTTATAAATTACATAAGCAAATCTTCTTCGTGAATGAATCTATCTATCGGTGAAAACCATACCAAAATGGCTGGTTTCTGAGAACTGGGAAATGATTCATAAGTAATTGTCCATTTCAAAGGAATCACCCTGGCATTTACCTTAAACGCTTAAGAGAAACCACGAAAAACCCTAAAGCTCTTCCTCCGGAATGTGAGCCTTTTATCTTAACCATTGCACCACATTTCACGCTCTCCTGGCACATTCAAAACGGTAACTGGAGGAACGAATGATCCAATGCTGTCTTTGATACCTAAAGCCTTGGCATCAATGATGGTAGTTTGAGACTGACACAGAAGAGAAATTGTCGGAGTGTATCAGAAAGTGACATACAGAACCAACTTCATTGTGTTGGAAACCGTAACATACAGGGTCCACACCTTAACATGTAACTTTAGGGAACAATGGCGTTTGCCTTATGCGATTTAGGAAAATCACGGAAAACATAAATGTGGACAGCCGTACGGGGATTTATACTGTCGTCCTCCCCCCCCCCCCCCCCCCCAACGCGAGTCCAGTATGCTAGCCACTGCGCCACTTACCACAGGGCAGCGTTATGAGTGGAAACTCAAATACTGTCTCAAACGCAAGACATCCTCTTACTGTATCATAGTAAGGTAATTTTTCCCCTTTTAAGCGAGAGGACAATGGTACTCGTATTCATGAATGGGTGCAAAAAATCTTTTAATGCTTACAAAGATCCGCACATTAGAGTAATTTATCTATGTTACATAGTAGGGACTATATTCCAGTCTACTATATATTTTGTCACTGAAAAATACTTTCACTGAAATCTTATTTCCCTTAAATTTCAGTACCTAGTGCTCCAACGGGAAGCTTGTTCAAATGGCTCTGAGCACTATGGGACTCAACTGCTGAGGTCATTAGTCCCCTAGAACTTAGAACTAGCTAAACCGAACTAACCTAAGGACATCACAAACATCCATGCCCGAGGCAGGATTCGAACCTGCGACCGTAGCGGTCTTGCGGTTCCAGACTGCAGCGCCTTTAACCGCACGGCCACTTCGGCCGGCGGGGAAGCTTGTTGACAGAATTGATTATTGAGACACGAGAGTCTCATTACAAGAGAAAATATTAGTACTTCATACTTTACTTTTGTACGCTTCAAAGGCATTATTTTGCATACACTTATTTGAACATCACAAACTGAAACTGCCAAGAGAGTCCTTTTTTGGGATGGTGTTCAACTAGCGCGTCACATTGACGCCTTCTTCGGTCTTGCCGAGAAATCAGAGGCACATACTGCACTATGTCGTTTCGTGGTAGGTTCGTACCTATAACACCAAGTCTCGCCAGAAAAGAATTGTCCACTATTCTCATAGTTATTAATTCGCCGCAGTCGTCCAATCTTTGATTTTGTTCTGAAGTCAAGTTGTGTGGAGCACTGTTCTCTTATTCAACACATTCAGGAGAATATCTTGATTCAGAGTTCATTTCGTTGACCCACCGTGATTTGTGCCAGAACAACGTTGGCACGCTTCAACCGCTCATCCACTACTTGACATAGCCTGCTCACAACTGAATGGTAGGACGCACATCTATTGTTTACGGTTGTTCAAACTGCCACCGTAATTACTGCGCGGATGTCGCTTCTGCAACAGGTATAAAAACACTGTCGGAACTTTTTAGAAGGATGGTGCACGACGGGAATGAGAAGAGAGCGGCGTCATGTAAATCGTGAGCATCATAATGTTTTTACTATCCAGCAGGATGTGCTGTGGTCTGAAAGTTCTTGTCAGATTGAAACTGTGCCCCGGAGAAAGAATCGAACCCAGAAGTTTGACTTTAGTTAGCAATGCTCTAACCTACTGATCTACCTTGGCACGATTTACAAGGGAACCTCTCCATCGCAACCCCCTCAGATTTAGTTATAAGTTGGCACAGTGGATAGGCCTTGAAAAACTGAACACGGATCAATCGAGAAAACAGGAAGAAGTTGTGTGGTACTATGAAAAAAAAATAAGCAAAATATACAAACTGAGTAGTCCATGAGCAAGATAGGCAACATCAAGGATAGTGTGAGTTCAGGAGCGCCGTGGTCCCGTGGTTAGCGTGAGCATTGGTTCAAGTCTTCCCTCGAGTGAAAAGTTTACTTTCTTTATTTTTGTAAAATTATGATCTGTCCGGTCGTTCATTGACGTCTCTGTTCACTGTAATAAGTTTAGTATCTGTGTTTTGCGACCGCACCGCAAAACCGTGCGATTAGTAGACGAAAGGACGTGCCTCTCCAATGGGAACCGAAAACATTTGATCGCAAGGTCATAGGTCAACCGATTCCTCCACAGGAAAACACGTCTGATATATTCTATACGACACTGGTACGGCATGTGCGTCACATGACAGGAATATGTTGTCGGCCCACCTAACTTGTAGACTTGGCGAATGGGTAAAAAGATTCTTCTACCTTGCCCGATTTAGGTTTTCTTGTGGATGTGATAATCACTCGCAAAAAAATGATGGAAACATAAGGGTTTGTCACATAAACTGCAACAAATTAAAGCAACAGTCGCACAGTTTTCCCTGTGCTCTGTCAAAACATGATTTTAACGTTTTCAAATTTTTCCGTGTGGAGACCGCTAAATCCTGCATATGTTCAAGCAAATCTGAACATGTCCTGGAATTTTGGAGAGCGAAGTTGATTATGTGTGAGTGCCTGAACTTTGATAATTGTCTGAAAATAAAAAATTAAACCTTTCACTCGAGGGAAGACTTGAACCAAGGACCTCTCGTTCCGCAGCTGCTCACGCTAACCAAGGGACCACGGCGCTCCTGAACTTAAAAACTCTCCTTGATGTTGCATATCTTGCGCATGGACTGCTCAGTTTGTATATTTTGCTTATTTTTTTCGTAGTTCCACACAACTTCTTCCTGTTTTCTCGATTGATCTGTGTTCAGTTTCTCAAGGCCAACTTATAGCTAAATCTGACGGGGGTGCGATGGGGAGGTTCCCTTGTTATAAGCCGGCTTTCTGCTATCTCTTGTCTCTTACATTCCCAACTTGACATACATTTTCCTGCATAACCTGTGAAACTAGCACTTCTGGAAGGAACAAAATTTCAGGGACATGGAAAGTACGAGAGAGACACTAGAAGAAGCTATGCGACTTGGGCAGGTAGCGTCTTGCCTGGATACCTCACTCGGTACGAGCCTTGCCACTCGAAAAGCATTGTTGGGAATTCGAGTCCTGGCCTGGTACTTAGTTTTCATCCATCCATGATCGCCATACCACTGAAGAAGAGAAACATACTGCAAGATGTATCTGTCGTGCGAATTTAAGAGAGGCAGCTTCTGTCCTAGATTTATTCGCGATCACTTTGACGGCTTCTTAGCTAGTATATTACCGAGTTGGCTTCAAGAACAGTAACGGTAGCTGCCTCGTCTGTGCTCGAAGGTACCCGGAAACCCTGTGGGCTGCGTTTCCGCGGCAGTCTACGCCAGCAACGAACTTGCCACGTCTGCGGTTCGCTTCATTAAAACTGCGGTCTGTGCGAATCTCGCGGTTGGGCCCCAACGATGCGCCGCAACTGCTCCGGGCAGCCAACACGGCATCTGCCTCGCGACTACAATTGCCTGTATTGCTTTCTGCATCGCGAACTCTGAAGAGCTGCTCTAAATACTCTGATACTGTGCCACGTTACGCCACTCACTGTTGTTTGTCTCGCTTGTTGACATTACACGCACTCGCACACAGATACGCACTTCTGTTTATAAAAAGACCATCCTACTGATAGAGCTGAAAAGACTTTTAAAAATGCCTTCTTGTGACTTAACCATGGCATTAGATACTCTGTATGACCACAAAAAAAGTGATGCACACGGAAGACAGCCGCGCGGGATTAGCCGAGCGGTCTAAGGCGCTGCAGTCATGGACTGTGGGGCTGGTCCCGGCGGAGGTTCGAGTCCTCCCTCGGGCATGGGTGTGTGTGTGTTTGTCCTTAGGACAATTTAAGTTAAGTAGTGTGTAAGCTTAGGGACTGATGACCTTAGCAGTTACGTCCCATACGATTTCACACACACACACACACTCACACGGAAGACATGGTCCGATGTCGGTGTAATTTCATACACAGACGTATCATCGACAGGTATGTACAGGATTAAAGCTGGAATTCTCTGTAACACGGCCATTAGAGTGCATTACTGTTGCTCGTATTTTCTCTTGTCCCTAGGTTGGTAGGGTATATAAGGAGCATCAAGAGCGTCAGATGTTGAGTAATCACTATGAAGGATACGCAGCTGCCGGTTGATCGCGTAAAACATTGTTATCAGGACCTGCTACAGTTTGGAAGGGACCTCATTGTGGGTCTGCATTTGGCCGGCTGGTCGAATAGTGCAATATCCAGATTTGTGGGGCTTTCAGATGTGACAGTGACGTCCAATGCCCGTTCGCAGCCAAGGTCTGTAGTTCCTTTGTGCCCAAATAAATAACGCAATTCATAAATTGGAACCAAAATATAAATACGTAACTAGTATCAGGGGCACGGCGGTTCCACATGTCATTGGTGGTACCCCAACAGCGTCTGTTCCACATGTTAGCGGCGACTGATAAAATATACCTCAGGGCTAACAACCTGAGAGTTAACTTCGTCACCCACTAGGATGACCCCATACACACACTCGTTGGACTCATCATGGAGAGAAATATCAACAGAAATAATTCCCTGGGTGGTAACCAATCCACCCCCAGTCATGATGGGTCAAGCAGGTCATCGGATTCTGAGGAGCCTGCACCTTCATGTACTCCAACGCTACTGACCTCACATAAACAAGAACAGAAAAAGAAAAGGAATGTCACTTACCTAGCTACAGTGAACATGAACTCCCTGTTAAAGGTTGGTAAACTCAAACACACCCTTGATGTGTTGGAGAAATATAACATCAACATAGCGGAATTACAAGAGATGAGGATGCAATGGAATCCCAAGGATATCGCATCTATAAAGGAAAACCAGGTGAAAGAGTGATGAAGACAGTTCCACATCTTGGTACTGACTTTGCTGTACATCATAGAATGGTCAACCATTATTTTAGAATTCACATCCCCCAATGGCAGAACCTCCTCGTTATCCTTGAGGTTCCGCAATAGAGCATACACAATAGTTAACTTCCATGCACCTACAAATGACACCAATAGGAAAGATCTGGAAGTAGTAGAATACTATCGGAACACCCTTGAAGAGACCCTAGACAAGATCCCTAACTACCATACCATCATGCTCATGGGTGAGTTCAATGCACAAGTTGGCAAGGAAAAGAAGCAGCGCAGTATAGAAGGCGGTTACCCAGTCCACAAGAGGACCAACATAAATGGCGAGCGCCTCATAGTCCTTTGTGACAACTATAACCTGGTCCTAAAATCAACTAAGTTCAAGCGACTACCTGGAGGAATCAAAATTACATGCTGCGTGAATTTCAGACAGAGCATGGGGCTATTGACAGGAGATGCCACAAGGAAATACAAAGTTATGACCAATCTACAACCTTTGAGAAGAGCTCACAATACCCTAAAGGTTTCGAGAATATCAAGATTTAACACTCACCGTCTGAGCGATGAGGATTACGACTTCCAGACCACCCTTGAGAAGAACACACAGAAACAAGGGTGGCCTACTCTTCAAAAGGCTCTCCTGGATGAGGCTCATGAAACTATATCTGCTTCATCGAAGAAAGGCAAGCACACCTGGTGGACCACAGAATGTGATTAAGCAATAGAGGAAAGTCATAGAGCCTGGATTAAGTGGAATCAGCGCAAAGATGAGCCAAACCTTCAGGATTTCATAGCGCAAAGAAAAACAACAGCGAGCATCATCTGCAAAACCAAGGGGAACTACAATAGGTCTCAAGTACTACAGGCAGAAGAAGACTTCAAGAAAAAAAATTCAAGAGATCTCTACAAGCGACTCAAGAAGCAGACTACTTCACACATGGCCCCAACCCTACATCTCAGAGTGCCAGATGGGAAGCTCCAAATGAACAACAGGGACTGCACAAAAACGTTTGTAGAATACTTTCAGAAACTCATCAATGCAGAACAACCGAAAGAGAGACTTGCTTTCGCGGAGCCTGCTGTCAGGAACCAGGACTGTATACAACCCAACAGGAAAGAAATAGAGAAGATTATTAAAGACCTTAAGAACAGCAAAGTCCCAGCTAAGATGGTATAGTTGCAGAAATGTGGAAGCATGTAGATGACCAGTCCCTGACGAGTACCACCGAGATCATTCAGGACATTTGGAGAACAGAGGTCTTGCCAGAGGGATGGACCTCAGCCGTCACCAATTCATTACACAAGAAAGGAAGTAAGACTGACCTTAACAACTATAGGGCACCTCCTTGTTGCTTATAACCTACAAGATCTTCTCTAAAGCCCTGCAAAATAGAGTTACCAAAGAACTAAACTCCCAACTAGGTGAATACCAGGCTAGTTTCCACGCGAGTAGGTCCTGCACAGAACAGATTCGAAACCTCAAGACCATCCTCTCCTGTAGTAGCAGAGGGGGACACCCTTGGGTAGCCATTATGGTAGACTTCCAAAGGGCATATGACTCAATAGATCGACAGCTCCTCTTCTCTACCCTGTGGGAACTAGGCCTGGATGGTAAGACTACCAGACTGGTCCAAGCTTCCCTAAATGACACCACCACCAAAGTCAAGTTCAGGGGTGAACTCTCTGCGAGCTTTCCCATCCAGACAGGAGTCAGGCCGGGGGATGGTCTCTCTTGCATCCTCTTCAACTGTGTTCTGGAGAAAATCGTCAGAGAATGGACTTCCACATTGTTACCAGAAGCAGAATTGAAGCTTGGGTATAAGAAAGACAACCTCATTGTACCCTGTCTAGCCTTTGCTGATGATCTCATCCTATTGGCCAACACCATGGAGGAGGTTACTCATCAACTACAGAGCCTCTACAGTATTGCGGCAAAAACCGGCATGAGGGTCAACTTACAGAAGACTTGAGTTCATCACCAATATGAAGCAGGCTTCTTCGACAATCCCACTAGGAAACAACACTATTTGTTAAGTTCCTGCAGACAAGTACTTCAGAGACTGGATCTCAGCAAGCAAGAGCGAAACCTTGACCACAGACGCAAGGTGCACCAAGTTAGAGAGGGCCTATCATTACTGTAAGAACATCTATACCTTCAAGTACCTATCGAAGTACGTAAAGCTGAAGCACTACAACTCGGTAGTAAAACAATCAGCACTCTATGCTTCTGAGAGCTTCTTGGTGAATCGAAAGGGCCCACTCAGGAAACTAGAACTTAAAGAGAGGTAGATCCTAAGGAAAATACTAGGACCCATAAGAGAGGAAGGCGGTACCTACAGAATCAGACACAATAACGAGCTCTACGAACATCAGGAAGACATAATCACATGTATGAGGAAAGAGCGACTGATCTTCTATGGGCACATGGTTCAAATAGCTCTAAGCGCAATAGGACTTAACGTCTGAGGTCATCAGTCCCCTAGACTTAGAACTACTTAAACCTAACTAACCTAAGGACATTACACACATCCATGCCAGAGGCAGGATTCGAACCTGAGACCGTGGCAGCAGCGTGGTTCCAGACTGAAGCGCCTAGAGTCGCTTGGCGACAGCTGCCGGATATGGGCACATGACCCGCCTGAATCACTCCAGGCTCACCAACAGGAAACTCACAGCGACAAGTAGGGGAAAGGCGTCCAAAGCCGATGACCCCTGTTAAATCAGACTAACTGCAGGTTCCATTAAAGACGACCGAGAACCGAACTCGGTACCGACAGGCCATCCTGCAGGGAGTCTTCCAACTGTCTCTCACAGGTAAGAAGTGTACAGGAACCATCAGACCTAGGCGGATGGATGAGACGAAGCAGGCTTACAGCCAGAAGATGAAGGTCTACTGGGTCAAGAAAAAGCAGAAGACATTAGCTGAGAGCCCTGTGGTCCCTAGTAGGCCGAAACGAATTAAAAAAAGACATAATAAGCATAATTGAATCACAAAAAGGCAGATACGCTCCCACTTAAAAGACTTTGACTAAGAAGTGGGATACCAAATGCTTTATTCTACTTTCCTCAGCACTTTTAAAAATTTGCCCAAAACTTTGGCATGCGAATATGCTCGCACTCTTCTTAACATATGACTCATGACTTAATAGCAGAACGTCCTGTAACTATAACTACCTTGCATTCACTAGTCCATACCCATCCACACCCATTTGCCCATTCTCAACCACTCATTCAGCTCCAGTCTCCTGCGTTCTGTCCTGTTGATACTGTCTCATCTCAATTGTCACTGTCTCCCTCTTTTCTCTCTTGTTGATACTACCTCAATCATTCATTTTTCTGTCTTCTCACTGTCACCACAACTCTCTTCCCTATTGTCGTTATCATAGACACTGTCTCTCTGACTCTCAACTGCTTCCACTTACTCCTTCTCTTTACCCCTCGCCCACTGGTACTTTCACTCTTTCCCTAGCACTGTCTTGTCAGTGTCAACAACAATGATCAGGAAGCAAATTATGACCACAGGCCTATTATTGACATAAACCCATCCAGGACATAGCAGCGTCACCTGGTGAGGAATGACTCTTAGGCAGACACAAGCACAGTGCATATAGTGTCAAAGCGTGCTGTGGAAGGTGCGCTATCTATCTGAGTTTCACCGAGGCCAAATTGTGATAGCCTGGAGGCTCAGCACGAGCATTTCTGAAACTGCATGACATGACTTGTCGGGCATTCGAGAAGTGCTATAGTCTTCAACATGTAGCCAAACCAAGGTGATACGACGTGCAGATAACGTGGGGTTAGGTGGCCATCAGTCATTACAATCATCGGACGTCATAGGCTGGGCAGACTGAAAAAAAAAAAAAACAGGACAGGCTGCGAACTCTGGCGAAACTAACATCAGACTTTAATGCTGGGCAGAGTACAAAAAATGGTTCAAATGGTTCTGAGCACTATGGGACTTAACATCTGAGGTCATCAGTCCCCTAGAACTGAGAACTACTTAAACCGAACTAACCTAAGGACATCACACACATCCATGCCCGATTCAGGATTCGAACCTGCGACCGTAGCGGTAGCACGGTTCCAGACTGAAGCGCCTAGAACCACCGGCGACAGAGTACAAGTGTGTCTGAACGCACAATGCACCGAACACTCCTAACGATGGGCCTCCGCAGCCTACGGCCCATGCATGTGCCAATGTTAACACCCCGATATCGGCAACAACTGAAATGGGCACGGACTATCGGCACTGGACGTCGGCGCAAAGGGAGCGGCTGCAAGGTCTTCATCATGCTGATGGGAGGGCGCGAATCCCTCGTCTTCCAGGGGAACAGCTTCTTGACACCAATACTGTGGGACGGAGACAGACTGGTGGCGGCTCCATTATACTCTGGGGAACATTCACATCGGCATCCAAGAGTCCAATGGAGCTCGTACAAGGCACCATAACGGGCAACGATTATCTTGCACTTGTTGCAGACGAGGTACACCCTTTCATGGCGTTCATGATTCCCGACGACAGTGGCATTTTCAGCAAGATAATGCATCATGTCACAAGGTAAGGAATGTGATGGAGTGGTTCGAGAAACACAGTGGCGAGTTCGAATTGATGTGATGCCCTCCTCCCCCCCCCCCCCCCCCCCAAGTCGCCTGATTTGAACTGTATCGAACATATCTGGGATATGGTTGAATGTGGCGACAGAGGTCTCGCCCCCCTCCCCGGAATTTACGGTAATTAGGTGACTTGCGTGCGCAGGTGTGGTGCCAACTCCCTACAACGATCTACGCAGGCCTCATCTGCTTCCATGCGACGACGCATCCGTGCCAAAGGTGAACATACCGGCTATTAGGTAGGAGGCCGTAGTGTTCTTGCTGCTCATTGTATTTTCAACACTTCCACTGCCATTGTCTGCTTCGTTATTTCTATACCACAACCACTGTCTGTCTTCCAGTATGTACTACTTTTCTGTTTCTTCCCAACTGCCACTGTCTCCTTTTCTCTGAGCACAAAAATGCGCGAAAATGTTCCCATGCCAAAATTACTGGAGAATTTGTTAAAGGTGCTGAGAAAGGTAGAACGGCGCAGCGGGTAACCCAATTTTCAGTCAGAGTCTTTTAACTGGAGTATATCCGCTTTTTTGTGCCCCGATAGGAGCATTTTTCCGCTGGTTCCCTTCTCTCCCCTGCTACAGCAGGGCATGTCACTCATATGAAAAGAACTTTATGAGTCCGTAAACTTTGGTAGTTTACCTATGTGAAATTGAAATAAGTGAAAACTAATTTTACACATCAGAGCACATTTTATGTGCAAAAAAGAATAGTTTGTATGGGCTTCAGTACTACAATTTGGGCTTCCCAGAACCCTTCTGATGATGACGAAGACATTTAAAAGATTTCCCCATGCTATGTCAGTTCGCAAACTACGTTTTCGTCTCATACCGGATTTTACGCTCGTATTTTACGTGCACAAATGTGCTAACTTTGAACCTCTTTACGTAGGAAAGGCATAAAGATATCAGGAAATTTTCAAGTTTGTTGGAGACCCCGATCTTAGGAAATATAGCAAAAATTACCGGCATTTCTTATGCATAGACGTCTTGGAATCCGCTGCTCGGTTTTGATACCCAATACCATGTTAAGGTGCACCGTAGATCACGTCTAATTACAAAAAGAACCAACGGATTTACACCATTTGCATAAGCCAGAAAAGAGAGTGATATTCAAACTTTGACCGTGTACTGTAGCGTAGTTACAGTAAGACAATCCTTTTATTGATATACGAATGATCCGTAGCCCAAGAGCTGTCGAAAATATGTCATTCTAGCTTACTATAACCCGTAGAACCCGAGGTACGATACCCGGAAAAATCCCGTTTTTATGCGCGGCTTTGTGGAACAAGCTAGGAAGCGCATGCTGCCGCTTGCGTACGGATACAATACGAATAAATACTAATGATTAGTATGTGACAAGGGTTAGTGACCGGCGGGCAGTGCGCTACGGCGACAGCCGGGGGCGGCGTACCTGGCAGAGACAGCAGGGAGGCGGGGGCCAGCCCTGGCGTGTCACGCTGACGTGCCCTGGGGCGCATCGCCAGCCGCCTCCGTGTCATGACGCCACGGCGCGATCAGTGGTCAGATACTGCCGCTCAACGTCTCGCAGAGCGCTCACTGCATGAGGACGCTGAGAGGGCGAACTAGCAATGTGCTCCGTCAGCGATCCTCGACGCTACGTTAACGCCAAACAGCAAACGAATTATCCATCAGTAAATTGTCTCAAGTCTATATGTGCATCTACAGGGCGACAATTATTGGACTATATGAGAGAACGTAAATTACTTACAAACTACGGTGTGAACGCACTTTATTCAACATGTAAATCACACGACAGATTTCGGATTTAGGTTATGACATGTTCGATATGCCTGCCATCATTGGTGATGATGTGGCTCAGGCGAAGAGCGAAATTCGGCATGACCCGCTAAAGTGTTCGAACATCGATGATGCCGATGACCTCCTGAATGGCTGTTTTAAGCTCAGCAATGGGTTTGGGATTATTGCTGTACACCTTGTCTTCAATATACCCCCACAAAAAGGAGTCGCATGTGTTCAAATCCGAAGAATATGGCGGTCAATCGAGGCCCATGTCAGTTTCCATTGCCAGAATGCGGTCCCCAAACTGCTCCTCCAGGACATCAAACACTCTCCTGCTTCCATGGGGTTGAGCTCCGTCTTGCATGAAGCACATCTTGTCGAAATCAGCGTCAATGTGGATAATGGTGATGAAACCATCTTCCAAAACCTTCATGTACCATTCGGTAGTCACTTTGTCTTAAAGAAATATCGCACCGATTATTCTGCGACTGGATATTCCACTCCATACGGTCACCCGTTGAGTGTGAAGAGATTTCTCGATTTCGAAATGCGGATTCTCAGTCCCCAAACGCGCCAATTTTGCTTATGGACGAACCCATCCAAACTAAAGTGGGCTTCGTTACTAAACCAAACCATGCAGCACATACTAATTCTCATCATACCCCGCATCCAATCGTGCAGTTTAACGTCCTAACTCCAACCGCTCAGAAGTCAAGATGATTTTATTTCACCTAGTTCAGTAATTCTCACCCTGCACATCTGTACTCCGCAAACCACCTTACAGTGTGTAGCGGAATGTACAGTGTGTACGCCTGTCACCTCCCCTCTTTTCTGTTGTACCCGCAAATGGTCTGTGGGAAAACAGATGAGCCGCCGTAAGAGCGCACATCTTTCGCGAGATACATACATCAAAAGTTTTGTATCACCCCTTTGTTTCGAAATTCATAGGCACCGAGGCATGCATGTACAGGATGATTCTTAATAACGTTTGAAACCTCACAAAGAGACGTAAAGGCCGAGAGAAGTAATTTAATACAAGAAACATAAGGCCTTTAAATATAGGGAAACACCCGAAAAGCAGATGACATATGTTCAACATGTGACGTCACCAGATGAAGTTCCTCGCCACACGAGCAGTGGTTAGGGTTGTCGATTCTACTCTAGCTGGTAGGGGGCATTGCTACACACCGCTCCACGAGGCTGCTCTGCTTTCGTAAATGTAAACCGATTCATCGTAGTCTTGTATTACCACTACCTCGTGCAATAGCTTATCACAACGGATAATGCAAGAACGCATTCAACGTACCCTAGCGTAGCAATGTGTAGCACTGTCCCCTACCAGCAACAGGAGCATCGAGTCTAACCACTACATGTCCGATGAGTTCCGATATATGCTGGGGTACCTCCCGACATTTGCAGCCCCATTTGTCTTATATTAAATTCCTTGTCTCAGTGTCATATACATCACTTTGGTGGTTTTAAACGTTAATAATAACCACCCTGTATATTCATTTGCAAGGTGTACAGATCACCAAAACAAAAAAAAGTCTGTGTAATGACAAAATCTTCTGTTTCCCATTGGAGGTTTTTCGCAGCACTCCTGAACAACGTCATTACACGGTGGGAAGTCCTCTTGCTGGGACACAGACTTGAATCTGTCATGGCACACCATCGACGATATCATGAAGCCAGCCGTCGTCCAAATTGTCCACTCCGTAAGTCACAAAGGGTACGTGGTCTTTGTCGACGTCCAAAAACAGTTCACTTCAACTGATCCCACACGTGTTCGATTAAGTTCATGTCGGGGGAACAGCCTGGCCACTCCATTCTGGTGATTCCCAGCATACTGTAGAAACAGGACGACAACAGCACGAGGAAGAGGCGAGGTGTCATCCATAAAGATGAAATTGTCATGAAAATATTGCGATATGGTACCATTATTGTTTACAGAGTTTCGTTCATGTGCTGTAGAACAGTGAAAGTGCTCTCAACAACCATGAGAAGTGTACGATGGCGCCACTTAATGACATTTCAGAACATCACTCCACCACTACACTAATGGCCAATAAAATTGCTACACCATGAAGAAATGCAGATGATAACCAGGTATTCATTGCACAAATACAAGAACTGACATGTGATTACATTTTCACGCAATTTGGGTGCATGGATCCTGAGAAATCAGTACCCAGAACAACCAATCTGGCCGTAATAACGCCATTGATACGCCTGGGCATTGAGTCAAACAGAGCTTGGATGGCGTGTTCAGGTACAGCTGCCCATGCAGCTTCAACACGATACCACAGTTCATCAAGAGTAGTGGCTGGCGTACTGTGACGAGCCAGTTGCTCGACCACCATTGACCAGACGTTTTCAATTGGTGAGAGATCTGGAGAATGTGCTGGCCAGGGCAGTAGTCGAACATTTTCTGTATCCAGAAAGGCCCGTACAGGACCTGCAACATGCGGTCGTGCATTATCCTGTTGAAATGTAGGGTTTCGCAGGGATCGAATGAAGCGTAGAGCCACGGGTTGTAACACATCTGAAATGTGACGTTCACTGTTCAAAGTGCCGTCAATGTGAACAAGAGGTGACCGAGACGTGTAACCAATGGCACCCCATACCATCACGACGGGTGATACGCCAGTATGGCGATGACGAATACACGCTTCCAATATGCGTTCACCGCGATGTCGCCAAACTCGGATGCGACCATCGTGATGCTGTAAACAGAACCTGGATTCATTCAAAAAAATGACGTTTTGCCATTCGTGCACCAAGGCTCGCCGTTGGGTACACCATCGCAGGCGCTCCTGTCTGTGATGCAGCGTCAACGGTAACCGCAGCCATGGTCTCAGAGCTGATAGTCCATTCTGCTGCAAACGTCGTCGAACTGTTTGTGCAGATGGTTGTTGTCTTCCAAACGTCCCCATCTGTTGACTCAGGGATCCAGACGTGGCTACACGATCCGTTACAGCCATGCGGATAAGATTCCTGTCATCTCGACTGCTAGTGATACGAGGCCGTTGGGATCCAGCATGGCGTTCCGTATTACCCTCCTGAGCCCACCGATTCCATATTCTGCTAACAGTCATTGGATCTCGACCAACGCGAGCAGCAATGTCGCGATACGATAAACCACAATAGCTATAGGCTACAATCCGACCTTGATCAAAGTCGGAAACGTGATGGTGCGCACTTCTCTTCCTTACACGAGGCATCACAACAACGTTTCACCAGGCAACGCCGGTCAACTGCTATTTGTGTATGAGAAATCGGTTGGATACTTTCCTCATGTCAGCACGTTGTAGGTGCCAACCTTGTGTGAATGCTCTGAAAAGCTAATCATTTGCATATCATGGCATCTTCTTCGTGTCGGTTAAATTTCGCGTCTGTAGCACGTCATCTTCGTGGTGTAGCAATTTTAATGGCCAGTAGTGTACCTTGTCGCACATGTGAGACACATTATAGTAGGTGTTCTATATTACCGGATTGCCTCCAGACACGTTGTCTAGGCTCTTCGTATCCTGCCTCGGGCATGGATGTGTGTGATGTCCTTAGGTTAGTTAGGTTTAAGTAGTTCTAAGTTCTAGGGGACGATGACCTCAGATGTTAAGTCCCATAGTGCTCATAGCCATTTGAACCATTTGATCACTTTGTCTGCGATTATAAGAGTGGAAAAAGATCCCACTTTCGCACGCAAACAACAACCGACGTCAGTTCTGGGGTTTCCATTCTGCGTGGTTTCTTGCCATGGAGAACTGAGTTCATGGTGTTGTGGTGTACGACGTGGTGCTTACCGTGGTCGTCGGGAATGGAGAATCGCACTACGCAACCGTTTCCTAACAGTTTCATGATGCCCTGTAGCCCCTTCGAGTGGTGAATTTAGTTCTCGAGCACTCAGCCGACGGTTCCCTTGACGCAGAAGTCGTAGACATCGATTACTCTATGCTCTTGTCGAAAGTGGAAGGCCTGTGCAGTGCAAGACCTCAACAGTGTCTGTCAGCTAGACGCGATTACACGTCAGCACCTCGTCACTTTGACTCAGGTGCGCCCGTCGTGCAGTTTCCCTTTGCTCACGAGCCATCTGCTCATAATGTGATGTCTAATGCTTCCATAAATGCTTCCATAGGCATGCTTTACTTTCAACTGAAATGCTGCAGCCGATTCACTCTTGGCGTTCCCGAAGGTGGCGCTCGTGGTAACTGTGTGAATGTTTACAAACAACGCCAGGGGCGAACTTCCAAACGGTATTAGTCGACCATAATATTATTGCACCTCGGAGTGAGCTCTCTTCGGTCTGTTTATTGCGAGTTTTCATCACTATCTTTCATAAGGACACGCTGCACCACTTGATACTACACTGAAGAGCCAAACAAATTGGTACACCTGCCTAATATCGTGCAGGACCCCCGCGAGCACGCAGAAGTGCCACAACATGACGTGGCATGGACTCGAATAATATCTGATGTAATGCTGTAGGGAACTGATACCATGAATCCTACAGGGCTGTCCATAAATCCGTAAGAATACGAGGGGGTGAAGATGTCTTCTGAACAGCACGTTCGAAGGCATGCCAGATATGCTCAATAATGTTCATGTCTGGGGGGTTTGGCGGCCAGCGCAAGTGCTTAAACACAGAAGACTGTTCTCGGAGCCATCCAGTAGCAGTTCTGGACGTGTGGGGTATCGCATTGTCCTGCTGGAACTGCCCAATGCGCAATAGACATGAATGGATGCAGCTGATCAGGTAGGATGCTTACGTACGTGTCATCAGTCGGAGTCGTATCTAGACGTATCAGAGATCCCGTATCACTCCAGCTGCAAACGCCCCACATCAATAAAGAGCCTCCACCAGCTTCAGCAGTCCCCTGCTGACGTGCAGGTCCATGGAATCATGAAGTTATCTCCGTACCCGTACACGTCCCTCCACTCGATATAATTTGAAACGAGACTCGTCCGACCAGGCAACATGTTTCCAGTCATCAACAGTCCAATGCCAGTGTTGACGGACCCAGGCGAGCTGTAAAGTTTTGTGTAGTGTAGTCATCAAGGGTACACGAGTGGCCTTCGGCTCCGAAAGCCCATATCGATTATGTTTCGTTGAAGGGTTCTCACGCTGACACTTGTTGATGGCCCAGAATTGAAATCTGCAGCAATTTGCGAAAGGGTCGCACTTCTGCCACGTCAAACATTCTTGTCCGTCGTCGTTGGTCCCATTCTCGTAGGATCTTTTTCCGGCCTCGGCGACGTTGGTGATTTGATGTTTTACCGGATTCCTGATATTCACGGTACACTCGTGAAATGGTCGTAGGGGAAAATCCCCACTTCATCGCTACCTCGGAGATGCCGTGTCCTATCGCTCATGCGCCGACTAAAACACTATGTTCAAACTCACTTAAATAATGATAATCTACCATCGTAGCAGCAGTAAGCGATCTAACAACTGCGCGAGACACTTCTTGTCTTATATAGGCGTTGCCGACCTCAGCGCCGTATTCTGCCTGTTTACATATCTCTGTATTTGAATACGCATGCCTATACCAGTTTCCTTGGCGTAACAGTGTATTTGCACAATTGTCTTGAAATCATTTACATGCAATGCGTTTTCTTTAGAGTCACCATAGTACGTGTGTACCGGGTACGTAACTGTTTGTTTCTGACAATGGCCACGGGATGCAAAAAGCAATTACTTTGTGGTAGGGTAATAGAGAAACAGTCCAATAAAAACACATGTGCACGACATATCAGGTTAATGCAATACATTTGTTAATGTGTGTAACATATCTAATATCGAAAAAAACCTTTCAACAGCCTAGATGACATAACATGTTTCTTTATGACAACCGGTTACAGCCCTTGCTGTCATCTTCAGGTCTTAAAATATATTTATTGTAAAACATGTTCATTTTACGCTGAACCCCATGCACAAGACGTTAAATGGATAAAAATCAATACATTATAAAAGTTTGCCATCGCTAAAACATTTAAAAACGTAAAGCATCACGACCTTCTGTAGAAACTGCTTTATGTTTCTAAATATTTTAACGATAACAAATCTGCTGATTTTCGTCCACTTGACATTTTGTGCGTGAGCTTCAGTGTAAAAGGAAATTTTTTTACAACAATAAGATTTTAAGACCTGAAGATGATAGCAAAGTCTGTTGAAATCGGTTGTCTTAAGTAAAGAAATTTTTATGCGATCTTGGGTGTTGAATGGTTTTTTACAGTTATAACAGATCGCCCTTCAGTACTCTCAAAATGAGAACATTCCATCTAACATTGAATTTTTGCAGTTTGTTCATTGGAACTTGCATTGTCTGAGGCTATTAAAATACCGTCGTTAATGGTGAACTGGTTAGACTTACAGTTCAGCAGTGTCCCTTCTTTCAGGGAACAACGATGGTTGTTCAGCACAATCGTTACATTATTCTTTTTTTTTGTTTCGTTTAAGATCTCATCTTTGCAGTCTTCTTTCTTGATTTCTAAGACACGAAACGGCTTCCAAATGCAAGATTCTCTGACTTATACTGTTCCTGTACTATCTTATTTTTTCCTCTACGAAGCCAAAAGCTGAGTCGGTATGTGAAAAGGTCTCGTTGAAAACTATGTTTTTTTCTCTCTCCTGAAAATGAACATATAACCTTCTATGAACCCTGTTTTGTGTAAACTTAAATACGATAAGCATGCAGTATACCGCTTCAGAGAACTGTATAAGTGATTATATATATATATATATATATATATATATATATATATATATATATATATATATATATATACTCCTGGAAATGGAAAAAAGAACACATTGACACCGGTGTGTCAGACCCACCATACTTGCTCCGGACACTGCGAGAGGGCTGTACAAGCAATGATCACACGCACGGCACAGCGGACACACCAGGAACCGCGGTGTTGGCCGTCGAATGGCGCTAGCTGCGCAGCATTTGTGCACCGCCGCCGTCAGTGTCAGCCAGTTTGCCGTGGCATACGGAGCTCCATCGCAGTCTTTAACACTGGTAGCATGCCGCGACAGCGTGGATGTGAACCGTATGTGCAGTTGACGGACTTTGAGCGAGGGCGTATAGTGGGCATGCGGGAGGCCGGGTGGACGTACCGCCGAACTGATCAACACGTGGGGCGTGAAGTCTCCACAGTACATCGATGTTGTCGCCAGTGGTCGGCGGAAGGTGCACGTGCCCGTCGACCTGGGACCGGACCGCAGCGACGCACGGATGCACGCCAAGACCGTAGGATCTTACGCAGTGCCGTAGGGGACCGCACCGCCACTTCCCAGCAAATTAGGGACGCTGTTGCTCCTGGGGTATCGGCGAGGACCATTCGCAACCGTCTCCATGAAGCTGGGCTACGGTCCCGCACACCGTTAGGCCGTCTTCCGCTCACGCCCCAACATCGTGCAGCCCGCCTCCAGTGGTGTCGCGACAGGCGTGAATGGAGGGACGAATGGAGACGTGTCGTCTTCAGCGATGAGAGTCGCTTCTGCCTTGGTGCCAATGATGGTCGTATGCGTGTTTGGCGCCGTGCAGGTGAGCGCCACAATCAGGACTGCATACGACCGAGGCACACAGGGCCAACACCCGGCATCATGGTGTGGGGAGTGATCTCCTACACTGGCCGTACACCACTGGTGATCGTCGAGGGGACACTGAATAGTGCACGGTACATCCAAACCGTCATCGAACCCATCGTTGTACCATTCCTAGACCGGCAAGGGAACTTGCTGTTCCAAAAGGACAATGCACGTCCGCATGTATCCCGTGCCACCCAACGTGCTCTAGAATGTGTAAGTCAACTACCCTGGCCAGCAAGATCTCCGGATCTGTCCCCCATTGAGCATGTTTGGGACTGGATGAAGCGTCGTCTCACGCGGTCTGCACGTCCAGCACGAACGCTGGTCCAACTGAGGCGCCAGGTGGAAATGGCATGGCAAGCCGTTCCACAGGACTACATCCAGCATCTCTACGATCGTCTCCATGGGAGAATAGCAGCCTGCACTGCTGCGAAAGGTGGATATACACTGTAGTAGTGCCGACATTGTGCATGCTCTGTTGCCTGTGTCTATGTGCCTGTGGTTCTGTCAGTGTGATCATGTGATGTATCTGACCCCAGGAATGTGTCAAAGTTTCCCCTTCCTGGGACAATGAATTCACGGTGTTCTTATTTCAATTTCCAGGAGTGTATATATATATAATCACATATAAAACGAAACATCTCTATACTAGTGTGTGCACGTGCGTGATAGAGATAAAGGTTTAGATAGAGAGAGAGAGAGAGAGAGAGAGAGAGAGAGACAGACAGAGAGAGAGAGAGAGAGAGGAGAGAGAGAGAGAGAGAGAGAGAGAGAGAGTTACAGTGCGGAGTGGGGCTGAGACGCGCAAGACAGGATTATGAAATGAAAGTTGAGGAACGGACAGAAAGCATGGTAAGGACGTAATGTCACTGAGACATTAAAGGATCGGAAGAAAACAATGATTTTAATCGGCCTCGCCTTTTTTCGAGCTTTCATTTCAGTTACGTACGTCGTAGATTAACTATGTCCTAAAAGCGCAGGGTGCTGTCCGTTACTGACGATGGATTGTGGCCGGCTGTTCCTTCTCTGTTGGTTGCCTCGAATTAACTGTGTATTCCATTTATCCGTGCGAATACACAGGCATACATCTGCGTTCTGTTCCAGGGTGACAAAGTCCGGTGCTCATGCCGTAAGAGTGGCTCTGCTTCTTTCTTTTTGCGTTGCTTTTAAGCAGGTTAGCATACGTATGAAGTACGACATATATTGCGAATCTGCACTCAGTTTTATTTCATTGTCTCAAGATCAGCGATAATATGTGAATGAATCGAAGGGGAGTCAGTGAAGTAAGGTTAGAGAGTGCACTTAGGAAAGTAACGAAATAAAGTTGAATTTTGAAATGTTGCTGTTATATTAGGAGGACTGCAAAGTAGCAAAGTACGAGTCTTGCTACTTCAGTAGTGATATATAACTGTTTAATGCAAATAAATAATCGGTAAGTTTCAAAGTTTTGTTTTCCTTCAAAGCAATCACCACCACTTTCGTATAACTCGTTGCATGCGATGTGCAAGTCGTAGTATACCTTTGGCAGTGCCAGTTGTGTTGATAGTTCGATTGGAGAGTGATATTAGCCGACGAATAGCTTTAGCAGTTCTGAAGTTTAATTCATCTTAGGATTCATGTCTAAGTCACATGGGCTTAGGTCCTGCGAATAGGATGGACTTCCCATTCCCATCGATCAAGCAAATCAGTCCAACTTGTTCTGTATGCGCCTGATCATACTCCTGAAAAATGGGTGAGTTTTGGAAAAAGTGCCACCACTTCTGTCTCAAAGGAGGTCGCATATTGTGTACCAAAAATGCAGCGCATTGGCCGCCTGTCATTGAGGAACGGTATGCGAATACGATAATCAATCATAACTTTCACAATGCTGGGATACAGAAGAATTTTCGTTCGTCTTATGACCCGTAATGATGACTTTGGATTGATTCTCATTTCCAGTGTGGCACTTACAATTTGGTCCATGTCTCATCCAGCGCAATGATACGGCGTAAGAAAGCCTCCTTTCTCGTTCATAACGTCTTAAGTAGGTGCGAACAGCAGCATATAGTTGCTATTTCTGCATTTCCAAATTGTGGAGAACCAATCGTGACGCCATTTTTCTCACGCCAAAGTGTTTCTACATACTGTGAAGCACAGTCGTATGCGCTAATCCCAGTCTCATGGGCCGGCTCACGAATCATCTGATATCAGTCACAGTCCAACAACGCGATAAGATCAGAGACTTCATCACTGAGACGGGGACGACCTGATTGACGAAAGTCTGCAGCATTTTGTCGTTCCTCGTTGAAAGCTTGTAACCCACCAATGCCGATACCGCACAGACCTCCTGAAGACCTTGATGATCCTGCTGTGCTATAGAACTCCACTGTAATCAGGGACGAACACAGCAACCAGTCGGGTGTTAATCTATATTTTATTGAAGATCTGGGGAGAGTTCAGCTACAGTGTGGCCAAGCTGACAGCCCCATTATCCTTGTTTCTAAAACATCTTAACAACATATCTTTAGAAATTCGACCATTCGCTACAAGAGATTCTGTTCTTGTAATAGCTGCACAGAGCATTATGTGGGAAAGGACAGTCCATTAGCGCTTAAGTGAGGTATCTCTATGCAACTAACATCCGGTATAATCTCCATTATTTGACTCCGTTGCATTGCGTCTCTACGACAGTGTTGCCACTATTACAGTTTCAACCGTCGTGGTCCAGCTCATGTTTATGTTGTTGTTGTTGATGTTGTTGTGGTCTTCAGTCCTGAGACTGGTTTGATGCAGCTCTCCATGCTACTCTATCCTGTGCAAGCTTCTTCATCTCTCAGTACCTACTGCAACCTACATCCTTCTGAATCTGCTTAGTGTATTGATCTCTTGGTCTCCCTCTACGATTTTTACCCTCCACGCTGCCCTCCAATGCTAAATTTGTGATCCCTTGATGCCTTAAAACATGTCCTACCAACCGATCCCTTCTTCTAATCAAGTTGTGCCACAAACTTCTCTTCTCCCCAATCCTATTCAATACCTCCTCATTAGTTACGTGATCTACCCACCTTAGCTTCAGCGTTCTTCTGTAGCACCACATTTCGAAAGCTTCTATTCTCTTCTTGTCCAAACTGGTTATCGTCCATGTTTCACTTCCATACATGGCTACACTACATACAAATACTTTCAGAAACGACTTCCTGACACTTAAATCTATACTAGATGTTAACAAATTTCTCTTCTTCAGAAACGCTTTCCTTGCCATTGCCAGTCTACATTTTATATCCTCTCTACTTCGACCATCATCAGTTATTTTACTCCCTAAATAGCAAAACTCCTTTACTACTTTAAGTGTCTCATTTCCTAATCTAATCCCCTCAGCATCACCCGATTTAATTTGACTACATTCCATTATCCTCGTTTTGCTTTTGTTGATGTTCATCTTATATCCTCCTTTCAAGACACTGTCCATTCCGTTCAACTGCTCTTCCAAGTCCTTTGCTGTCTCTGACAGAATTACAATGTCATCGGCGAACCTCAAAGTTTTTATTTCTTCTCCATGGATTTTAATACCTACTCCGAATTTTTCTTTTGTTTCCTTTACTGCTTGCTCAATATACAGACTGAATAACATCGGGGACAGGCTACAACCCAGTCTCTCTCCTTTCCCAACCACTGCTTCCCTTTCATGCCCCTGGACTCTTATAACTGCCATCTGGTTTCTGTACAAATTGTAAATAGCCTTTCGCTCCCTGTATTTTACCCCTGCCACCTTCAGAATTTGAGAGAGAGTATTCCAGTTAACGTTGTCAAAAGCTTTCTCTAAGTCTACAAATGCTAGAAACGTAGGTTTGCCTTTTCTTAATCTTTCTTCTAAGATAAGTCGTAAGGTTAGTATTGCCTCACGTGTTCCAACATTTCTACGGAATCCAAACTGATCTTCCCCGAGGTCCGCTTCTACCAGTTTTTTCATTCGTCTGTAAAGAATTCGCGTTAGTATTTTGCAGCTGTGACTTATTAAACTCATAGTTCGGTAATTTTCACATCTGTCAACACCTGCTTTCTTTGGGATTGGAATTATTATATTCTTCTTGAAGTCTGTGGGTATTTCGCCTGTCTCATACATCTTGCTCACCAGATGGTAGAGTTTTGTCATGACTGGCTCTCCCAAGGCCATCAGTAGTTCTAATGGAATGTTGTCTACTCCCGGGGCCTTGTTTCGACTCAGGTCTTTCAGTGCTCTGTCAAACTCTTCACGCAGTATCTTATCTCCCATTTCAATTTCATCTACATCCTCTTCCATTTCCATAATATTGTCCTCAAGCACATCGCCCTTGTATAAACCCTCTATATACTCCTTCCACCTTTCTGCCTTCCCTTCTTTGCTTAGAACTGGGTTGCCATCTGAGCTCTTGATATTCATACAAGTGGTTCTCTTCTCTCCAAAGGTCTCTTTAATTTTCCTGTAGGCAGTATCTATCTTACCCCTAGTGAGACAAGTCTCTACATCCTTTCATTTGTCCTCTAGCCATCCCTGCTTAGCCATTTTGCACTTCCTGTCGATCTCATTTTTGAGACGTTTGTATTCCTTTTTGCCTGCTTCATTTACTGCATTTTTATATTTTCTCCTTTCATCAATTAAATTCAATATTTCTTCTGTTACCCAAGGATTTCTATTAGCCCTCGTCTTTTTACCTACTTGATCCTCTGCTGCCTTCACTACTTCATCCCTCAGAGCTACCCATTCTTCTTCTACTGTATTTCTTTCCCCCATTCCTGTCAATTGTTCCCTTATGCTCTCCCTGAAACTCTGTACAACCTCTGGTTCTTTCAGTTTATCCAGGTCCCATCTCCTTAAATTCCCGCCTTTTTGCAGTTTCTTCAGTTTCAATCTGCAGTTGATAACCAATAGATTGTGGTCAGAATCCACATCTGCCCCTGGAAATGTCTTACAATTTAAAACCTGGTTCCTAAATCTCTGTCATACCATTATGCAATCTATCTGATACCTTTTAGTATCTCCAGGATTCTTCCAGGTATACAACCTTCTTTCATGATTCTTGAACCAAGTGTTAGTTATGATTAACGTATGCTCTGTGCAAAATTCTACCAGACGGCTTCCTCTTTCATTTCTTAGCCCCAATCCAAATTCACCTACTATGTTTCCTTCTCTCCCTTTTCCTACTGACGAATTCCAGTCACCCATGACTATTAAATTTTCGTCTCCCTTCACTACCTGAATAATTTCTTTTATCTCGTCATACATTTCATCAATTTCTTCATCATCTGCAGAGCTATTTGGCATATAAACTTGTACTACTGTAGTAGGCATGGGCTTTGTGTCTATCTAGGCCACAATAATGCGTTCACTACGCTGTTTATAGTAGCTAACCCGCACTTCTATTTTTTTATTCATTATTAAACCTACTCCTGCATTACCCCTATTTGATTTTGTATTTATAACCCTGTAATCACCTGGCCAAAAGTCTTGCTCCTCCTGCCACCGAACTTTACTAATTCCCACTATATCTAACTTTAACCTATCCATTTCCCTTTTTAAATTTTCTAACCTACCTGCCCGATTAAGGGATCTGACATTCCACGCTCCGATCCGTAGAATGCCAGTTTTCTTTCTCCTGATAACGACGTCCTCTTGAGTAGTCCCCGCCCGGAGATCCGAAAGGGGGACTATTTTACCTCCGGAATATTTTACCCAAGAGGACGCCATCATCATTTAATCATACAGTAAAGCTGCATGTCCTCGGGAAAAATTACGGCTGTAGTTTCCCCTTGCTTTCAGCCGTTCGCAGTACCAGCACAGCAAGGCCGTTTTGGTTAATGTTACAAGGCCAGGTCAGTCAATCATCCAGACTGTTGCCCCTGCAACTACTGAGAAGGCTGCTGCCCCTCTTCAGGAACCACATGTTTGTCTGGCCTCTCAACAGATGCCCCTCAGCTGTGGTTGCACCTACGGTACGGCCATCTGTATCGCTGAGGCATGCAAGCCTCCCCACCAACGGCAAGGTCCATGGTTCATGGGGGGGCTCATGTTTATAAGAAACCAAAATATTAATGCGAGCCCAACAACGCCTCTGTAGTATTTTAATGATGATTTGCATCAGCTTGACTGGTATTTACATTATCTTTCGGTGAAAGATGTCCAACAGGACAAAGATGTGACTTCTTTATTGGTCCTACCAATCTTAAAATACCGTTTTGTAAAAAAACATGAAGCGAGCTCAGTTCGTTATTAATCTGAATATTTTTGACAATACAGAATACGCTGATATGAAACTTCCTGGCAGATTAAAACTGTGTGTCATATCGAGAGTCTGGACCTCCGCCTTTCACGGGCAAGTGTCCTACAGGCTGAGCTGCCCAAGCACAAGTGAAGAATCGTCTTCAAAGCCTAGCTTCTGCCAGTACCTTCCAAATTTCACAGAAGTCCATGCTCACAGAAAGCTAAGGTCCCGAGTCTTTAGGGTGAGGCGATATCAACGATAAGATTCGCTAATGACATTACCATCTTCAGTGAAAGTGAAGAACGACAGCACCTGTTGAATGGAATGGACATCTAATGCAGTGATCCCCAACCTGGAGGTGGTTACCCTCTGAGGCGTAAAATGAAATCTTGTGAGGTGCAAAAACTAAACGATTCGATTCCGTTTGAGTCACAAAACTAAATTATTTTCAAAAGATCATTACTATTATTATAATTTTATAGAACTCTAATACTGATTATATTATTTATCAAAAATTACTTTTTCTCAATTAGTAGCATTAATACGGTGGAGGTTACAAGTTCCTCACATAATTCTCCAGCTACACACATATGTTGTGCTTTTTCCCGTACATCACTGCTGATAAAAGTGAGACATTTACACAACAAACGCTAAGTATCTCAAGAAAGTGTCTTCTCGAAGTTGTGGATAGTACCTGTAGTATAAATGAATTAACTGACAGCATGAAAGAGCAGTAGCTACCTAAGGGGCTGCCGTAGTGCTGTGCATAGTATTATAATTAATATTACTATTAGTGGCTGTGATCAGACACAAAGCATTAACAGCCTGAAGTCTTCTAATTTCAGCCAGATCAGAAGTGTAAGGAGTGCAGCAATAAGTGATTTATGAACAGTAAGTATAGTGCACACGTTTTAGCTTGGTTGATTTTAAATGGAGTTGCAGTGCGTAGGGCAAGCAAGTGCTGCAATGGAAACGAGTAAAGCAGGGGAAGTATAATTTCTAATAAGTGTCTACTCTCACTGAGGATAGCTTTCTTACACGAGAAGGAGTTATGGCTTGCACTTGTGACGCACCTCGAATTCCTTTGTCATTCATTTTAACACACACACACACACACACACACACACACACACACACACAAACACACAAACTGAATGTCATTTATCTTGCATCATTCTAAAAATAAAAGTGTTCCACGAAAAGTCTTTCATTCTACAGCTTAGTTAGTTGCTTATGTTGATGATAGTTGGGGAGAGAGGTGAGGGGCGGGAGGACGGGG
Organism: Schistocerca piceifrons; assembly: GCF_021461385.2. Taxonomy (NCBI): domain Eukaryota; kingdom Metazoa; phylum Arthropoda; class Insecta; order Orthoptera; family Acrididae; genus Schistocerca; species Schistocerca piceifrons. Next base: position 434,232,001 of record NC_060140.1, on the reverse strand, counting down.
TACTGGCTAATGTCTAATTGCACTATGGCCTAAGATAGGTTGGGAACCACTGGTCTAATGAGTAAAGACTATAGATTGAGAGTAAACTGAAGAAAGACAAAAGTAATGGGGGGTAGAAGAAATGAGAATAATGAGAAACTTATCAAAATTGGGAACAATGAAGTACTCTAAGTGATATGTTCTGCTACCTTGGAAGCCAAATAACACACGACAGATGAAGCAAAGAGAACATACAAAGCAGTCTAGTGCAAGAAAAGAGGCTATTCTTGGTCAAAAGAAGTCTACTAGTATCAAATATAGGCCTTAGTCTGAGGAAGAAATTTCTGAGAATGTACGTTTGAAGCACAGCATTGTATGGAAGCGAATCATCGACGATGGAGAATGCGGGGAAGAAGAGTATCGAAGCGATTGAGATGTGGTACTGTAGGAGGATTTAAGAAATGAAGTGGACAGATTTATTTATTTAGCGTATGGCATCTACAGAGTAAAATTGCACACATACTATTAATTAATATAATAAACGAATTACAAATATATTATTAAATGATTGATTGCAAACAACAATATGCGAAAGATTAGGGAGACGGTCACTGCAGCTATTAGAAGTCCGCCGGCCGGAGTGGCCGAGCGGTTCTAGGCGCTACAGTCTGGAACCGCGCGACCGCTACAGTCGCAGGTTCGAATGTGTGTGTCCTTAGGTTAGCTAGGTTTAAGTAGTTCTAAGTTCTAGGGGACTGATGACCTCAGATGATATGTCCCATAGTGCTCAGAGCCATTTGAACCAATATTACAAGTCCACATCTAAGCAGGTCACCCACTGAACAGCACGTGGAGTAGCATTAGTGATATCCCTCCATTCTCCTTCAAACCTCCTAGCAGGACACTCGAAGATCAGGTGAGGGATTGTTTGTTCTTCTGCACTACAGTCGCGTCCTGGGTCATCAGTGAGTTTCCATTTGTGGAGAATGGCCTTATACCTGGCGTGGTTAGTCCTCATATGATTAAGTTTGCACCAAGTTCTTCCGGGCATTTGCATTCCTTCCACCGGTATCGAAGGATCAAAATCAGTCATGAGAGGGTGGTGGTTGTTCAGCGACCAGTATTGCCTCCATTCCCTTGCTATGTCGTACCTTTCTGGGAGTTTGAGGTCTTCGTCTTCCCACATAGGTTTCCTGGATTTTAGGCGGGTAGTTGGTAGATGGTCCAATACTTTTCGGATAGGTATTCTTCAGAAACAGAGGGGTCATTAAATTTCTTCCATTCTCGTATAGCTGCTTGTTGCCTTCTCAGGGAGGGAGGAGCTATATTGCAAAGGACGTGAAGCCAGGGAAGTGGAGTTGATTGCAGAGTTCCTGAGACAATCCTCATGGTGGAATTAAGTACGAAGTGTAGACGACCTCCAAGACGGTGTACCCTGGGCAACGGTCCGTGACGTCGGAACGGCAAACAGTCTACGCACTAGGCGGCCGAACTAGAATGAATTTCTCTCACGGTCAAGAAAATCTACAGAGGAAAATGAAAGGTGGACAGATAAGAAAACAAATGAGGAGATCTTGCAGAGAATACTTAAGGAAAGAATTGTGGAAAACAGTGAAAAGAAGAAGAGGCAGTATTATAAGACATTTACTAAGGCTTTAGGCAGTAACTTCCACGGCACTAGAGCTGTGGTTCCCAACCTTTGTGAGACAATTACGCCTCAGCTCCCCATCCAACCATCATCATCAGTAACGCCTAACAAATCCTCAAAATGAGAAACAACTTTCTTTGTATGCTTTTATACAGGGTGTTATAAAAAGGTACGGCCAAACTTTCAGGAAACATTCCTCACACACAAATAAAGAATAGATGTTATGTGGACATGTGTCCGGAAACGCTTAATTTCCATGTTAGAGCTCATTTCAGTTTCGTCAGTATGTACTGTACTTCCTCGATTCACCACCAGTTGGCCCAATTGAAGGAAGGTAATGTTGACTTCGGTGCTTGTGTTGACATGCGTCTCATTGCTCTACAGTACTAGCATCAAGCACGTCAGTACGTAGCATCAACAGGTTAGTGTTCATCACGAACGTGGTTTTGCAGTCAGTGCAATGTTTTCAAATGCGGAGTTGGCAGATGCCCATTTGATGTACGGATTAGCATGGGGCAATAGCCGTGGCGCGGTACGTTTGTATAAAGACAGATTACCAGAACGAAGGTGTCCCGACAGGAAGACGTTCGAAGCAATTGATCGGCGTCTTAGGGAGCACGGAACATTCCAGCCTATGACTCGCGACTGGGGAAGACCTAGAACGACGAGGACACCTGCAATGGACGAGGCAATTCTTCGTGTAGTTGACGATAACCCTAATGTCAGCGTCAGAGAAGTTGCTGCTGTACAAGGTAACGTTAACCACGTCACTGTATGGAGAGTGCTACGGGAGAACCAGTTGTTTCCGTACCATGTACAGCGTGTGCAGGCACTATCAGCAGCTGATTGGCCTCCACGGGTACACTTCTGCGAATGGTTCATCCAACAATGTGTCAATCCTCATTTCAGTGCAAATGTTCTCTTTACTGATGAGGCTTCATTCCAACGTGATCAAATTGTAAATTTTCACAATCAACATGTGTGGGCTGACGAGAATCCGCACGCAATTGTGCAATCACGTCATCAACACAGATTTTCTGTGAACGTTTGGGCAGGCATTGTTGGTGATGTCTTGATTGGGCCACATGTTCTTCCACCTACGCTCAATGGAGCACGTTATCATGATTTCATACGGGATACTCTACCTGTGCTGCTAGAACATGTGCCTTTATAAGTACGACACAACATGTGGTTCATGCACGATGGAGCTCCTGCACATTTCAGTCGAAGTGTTCGTACGCTTCTCAACAACAGATTCGGTGAGCGATGGATTGGTAGAGGCGGACCAATTCCATGGCCTCCACGCTCTCCTGACCTCAACCCTCTTGACTTTCATTTATGGAGGCATTTGAAAGCTCTTGTCTACGCAACCCCGGTACCAAATGTAGAGACTCTTCGTGCTCGTATAGTGGACGGCTGTGATACAATACGCCATTCTCCAGGGCTGCATCAGCGCATCAGGGATTCCATGCGACGGAGGATGTATGCATGTATCCTCGCTAACGGAGGACATTTTGAACATTTTCTGTAACAAAGTGTTTGAAGTCACGCTGGTACGTTCTGTTGCTGTGTGTTTCCATTCCATGATTAATGTGATTTGAAGAGAAGTAATAAAATGAGCTCTAACATGGAAAGCAAGCGTTTCCGAAGACATGTCCACATAACATATTTTCTTTCTTTGTGTGTGAGGAATGTTTCCTGAAAGTTTGGCCGTACCTTTTTGTAACACCCTGTATTTAAAATGACGAAAGAAAAATATTTTTGTATGTATTTTATTTAACAACGAACTGGTGACTGAATGAGACAATTTGTTCTGCTTATTTCTAGCAACTTTTACTTAAACAATATTGAAACAATTCTCAGTGGATCGCGAGTGGCAGCTACAACTCCTCAGGAAAGAAAACTAATTATTCACATTGAGGGTAGACACTTGTGACAAAACGTGCTTCCCCTGCACTGCTCCTCTCCCTAGCGACATGTGGTTCACCAGCACCTTGCACCTACATTCAAAATCAACCAAGTGAAAATGTGTGAACTTGGACTGTTTATTTCTGAAGTTGCACAAATAGAAAGACTTCAGGCTGCCAGAGCTTTGTGTCTTGCTTTGTCTGGTTTCTGTCAATAATAATAATAATAATAATACTGCGTAAGTCCTAGAGCAATATGCATTGTGCAGGGTGTTTTAAAATTCATGTTACAAACTTCTAGCTTGTAGAGGTTGTAAGGGGACTTCGTAGATCAGTTTTTACATGGGAACCCATGTCCGGAAACTTCATCCAAGACGGCACAGAGCGACAAAGTTATGAGCGTCTGCGCCTGGAAATGTGTGTGTGCGTGCATTGCGACCATCAATAAAACAGACAAACTGCAGGGACGGATTCCTGACTAGAAATACAGGAAAAAAGTTTCTGTGAACACACGTCCGGAAATTCATCCTTGCCAAAGTATGTGGCGCTGACGAATGGTAGTTCCTCCGACCACGTGCCGTGTGTCCCTTGTGTGTTACAGGCTGTATGGTTGACGCAACGTACTGTACGCAGCAGAATGGTCCGGTATTCATATCGGGAACAAGCCGAGATGGTGTTTGTGTACGGCCAGGCAGATGGAACAGGCCTAAAGGCAGCACGGCTATACGAACCAGGTATCCTCACAGATATCAACCACGTTACACAACATATCAAGCCGTTTTTGGGGTTTTGTGATCGTAGGTTCAGGCAGACGAACGTGCAAGGAGGCGGCAGATTATGCGGACAGCAGTTTTGCAGTATTCAGTTCTACCCGATATTACGATGAACCCTAGTACAAGCTCCACCCAAGTGACCCACCAACATGGTATAAGCCGAAGTACGATTATGCGTATCCCGCATGACAACCGCTACTATCTCCATCACTTGAAATCCCATGGACGCCACTGTTGCAACGTAGGTGCAATGCAGTCTGTATTGTGTTCTGGGTCGATTTGTTGTCGTTGCACGCACACCGTCCATTTCCGTACACATGTTTATCAGACCTTTTCTTCCTCCATTTACAGTCAGAATCTATAGCTGCAGCTGTCGGTTTTATTAATGTTCATCCTGTATACAGGGTGATTCCGTGATGATATGACATCCTTTCGGGGATGATGATGATGAAGGATACATGTATCGATTCTATGTAAGGATCTCTTACCGGAAAAGGGTCGAAAGTTAAAAGCAAAACCGTTCTGATGCCTCTGACAGTGGAGTACATGCATTGGTACTGTTGTTGCTAAGACTGCAGGATAGGCAAATTTCAGAGTTGGTACTAAGGATTAAAACTAGGAAAAACTGTCAATAAAACATGGGCATATCTGAGGCGCTACGAGCACTTGTTCATCTTAACTACTGTGATGCAAATCTCCTCTATTGAACAAGTGTTCGTAGTTCTTAAGGTAAGCATTTTAGAGCCCAAGTTTATTAGACTTATTTTTCCTCTTTTGGTCCATACTACTACCTCTGAAAGTTACCTCCCCTACAATGTTAGTAACAACAGAGCCAGAACATGTATTCCACTCTTAGAGGTATCAGAACGGTTTTCGCTTACAACTTTCGACTCGTTCATTTTCCGATACATGGACCCTTACCTCAAATTCATTCATTTATTTGTCCATCATCCTATAAAGATTGTAACATCATCACGGAATCACCGTGTATATACGTAAATTTACCGGCGCCGTCGCCCATAACTTTGACGCTCTGTACCTTCGTTGGATGACGTTCCGGACATAGGTTTCTATTTAAAATTTGATCTGCAAAGTCCTCTCTACAACCTCTGGAAGTGTGTAACGTGAATTGTTACACAATCCGTATGGCTACTTGTGTGTTGTGCGGTCAATTTGTTCGTTTATTTGTTGCGAAGTGAAAAGTGAAGCTATTACTGGTCCAGTGCGGTGACTACTTACAATTCAGAAAATGCATTGTCATGACATATTTAAGCGTAAGTAATGACATAGATTCATCATAAAAGATACAAACTATGTATGTGGTGGATCGAATATGTGAAGAAGATGTTCGTAAATTCGTTTCACAATCTGTAATTTTCATCACACTGTGTCATGTGCTGATGCTAGTACTTGTAAAAAATAATAATTATTGGAAACTAATGCGATCACATTCTTACTAAACCCCCAGGTTGGCAACTACTGTACCAGAAGGTTAGAAAGGTTAGAAACTGTTGATAAAGGCAGAAACCAGAATACATCCAATACATAATATTAAGGACGTTGGGTATCAGTACTAGAGTGCTGCAACGCTCAGTGTTTGACCGGTCACGGCTCGCCTGTTGACGGGGGGACCGAGCAGCTCGTGTCCGGCCCCACACGACTCGGCTCGGTCACGTACTCGCCCCATGTCTGATGTCCGGATTCCGGACACGCGGATAACCGAGCATGATCGGTCACCGCTGACGTCTCACCTCGCCTCGCCACGGCTCGCTGCTCTGTACTGTACAAATCCAACGCCTCTCTCTCTCTCTTTTAATACAAAAGTAACGTTTCCAAGAACGGGTACGTTACACAGCTAAATTCATAGAGCACTTTCTTTTATAATATTTACTCCCGTCTTCCTAACGTCCAGGAATTTTGTTGTAAATAAAACATTGATCACAAGAGACCAATCTGTGTTAATGTAATGAAATGTAAGCGTCAAATAGTGCACCTGATTATGCGAATCAGTCCACATATCAACTGTCGCAGCACATGTTTTATTAATAACTTCCGCAATAACAGAAGGCATTATACTGTTTCGTATTGCATCAGCTTGTTCTTTGACATGTCTGCTTATAGTAGAGGGATGTGGCATGGCATCTGCCACGTTAACTTTTCCATAATGCGCACCTAGATGTATTAATTCTTGCCCTAGTTCTCTGAAACCTTCACCGCAAAAAGCATTAAAAGGTCTCATATCTTTAGCACACATTGCAACACACTTTGCTGTAATACTATTTTTTATTACTGCCGGTATTCCTGAAGGAGCTGTATCTTTGTGAGGTTTCTTGCAACTGTGTTTCTTTAAATGAGTGGTTCGCGATTACCGCAAGACCGCTACGGTCGCAGGTTCGAATCCTGCCTCGGGCATGGATGTTTGTGATGTCCTTAGGTTAGTTAGGTTTACCTAGTTCTAAGTTCTAGGGGACTAATGACCTCAGCAGTTGAGTCCCATAGTGCTCAGAGCCATTTTAACCATCTGGTTCGCGATTGGAAACACAATAATGTGGAGCAGTTTATGCACGATACGTACCCAGTAGACGCACTGTTTTCGTCTACAACCACCAAAAATATGCTCCGTACTTGGCTTTTTAGACCTTCCCGTCTCTTCAACGTGTAAACATTGATTTCAATCTTACTTCTTACTGCACTGGTTTCCTCGCACTGCATGATTGCAGAGAGAGAGAGAGAGAGAGAGAGAGAGAGAGAGACCACAAATGAGAAGCCCGTACTGGCTGCAGTCTCACACGGATAATGACACGTGTAATGTGTTTGAAGTTACGTGCTACGTATTCGGTCACGGCTTCTATGCTCGGTCACTAGAACTAGTGCGGGCAGCCTATCCAGTTAGGGTGTGCTCGCCCCATCTCGTATTTTGTGCTCGCTTACTCGGTCATGCAGGACTCTAATCAGTACTACTGTATATTGAAGAGGCTGGTACAGGAGAAATATTGATGGCGATTGGGAAGAAAAAAGAACGAATAAACATTCCATAAATTTCTTGTGCTATCGCCTGTTGTCCCTTTCCTTGTTTCGTTCAGACATTAGGAGATGTATCTGGGAGGAAGAAATGTGTACCCCGACTATTCCTGCATCGTAATATCTTGGAATTTAAATATTAAACTTCACCATACGTCCATTTGCAAGATGTGATCCCGTGGCTCACACTACGAGAGCATCAGTCACTGGAACATACCCTATAATGCACTCGCGCTTACTAAACAACCCATCACGAAACATGCCGCTCTTCTTTGGATCTTCTCTCTGTCTTTTCTCATTCTAACCTGGTGATTGTCCCATACGGATGACTAATACTCAGGAATCAGTGGAACAAGGGTTTCGCATGCCACTTGTGTCGTGGATGATTTACATTTCCTAAAACTTCTTCCAATGAATCTCAGCCTCGCATTTGCTTTCCTTGCGATTTGTTTCGTATGGCCAGTGCACGTTAGACCATTCCACAGACAGTTATTCCGGGGTATCTGACGGCAGCTAGTGTATCCAGAGATTTGTCATCAACAGTGTAATCGAACAGCTGAGAATCTTTTCGCCTGTTTATTGTGCAATGGTTGTCACTTATTTACGTTCACAGCTACTGCGTTTCCTCACTCGGTGGACTATGAAGCAAATTGATGTTTCTACTTGCTGATGTCGTCTATTAAATCTTGTATTCTACTACAGATATAAGGGGCGATCAAAATGTTTCCTTTCGAAAGTCGTACAGTCCAGAATCGGGCAAAATCGCCGTGAGCATTGAGCCGGGATCAGGACCATAGAGGGGCTGCATGGGTGCCTCCCATTTGAGTTGGTGTAACTTCTGCGTTACGACATTTGCGATGTGGGGAAGCAGCACATAACTTGTCGCGTCATTCCACAACGGTGGTTTTCTTCAGACATACTGCCCCATACTCGTTCTGCGTTCTCCGATGGATGACTACCGGTGTTTGTCCTTCGGCAACCAAGAAAAGAATAACGGCACGTTGGCCCTGTTTGAACGCATTCAGTAACAACGTCGTCGTAGTTAACATTTCCGCAATTACTGCACGCGAGTCGGAAAGACACAAATACCGTGCTAATCCGTTGCCTACGTGTCAGTACTTGTATGCGCACACCCGAGTCGCGCTACATTGCGTATACGCTGTAGAAACGCCCTCAAACGGAAACTTTTTTATTGCCCCTTATATTATTATTGCTGCAGGAACAGCTAATATGAAACTTAACAGACAATTCCTCCAAGTTTCACATTTTTTTCGGGTGTGTGAGGGAGAGGGATTGGAAACGTAGATATAATGTGGAACAAGGTTAAAAAGACAGTTATCCGCTTAAGAAGCCAACCCAACATGCGTTATAGAACAGCCACAGACAAAAACGCGCAACATAACACATGTAAAATGCTTAATCAGGATCCTCTTGAAATTAAAAGTTCTTTAAATTTCTAGAGAAACTACGAGTATTACTTACAAATCTGAGAAAGTGGCAATTGAAGTTTTGCACGTCTATTATGCGGTCATGTATCTGTGCGTAGGTATAGGACGTTAGACTTCATGGTGCTCATGTGACTAGCGTTTGACCTTCGTAAGGCGATCGTGCGTGAGGCGACTGCTCGATTCCCCATCAACTTTTGTTATTAATCTATTTTTTTCATCCCTGGTCATATTATCTAATTTATATGACATTTGAACGGTAATATAATAAAAAAAACGACGAGTCTTTGCATTAAGTTTTTTAAAATTATGTTTTCCATGTCTGTATGACAAGTACAATCCCGCAACGTGCGATGGCGAGAGCTCATCTGAAGAGTAATTGTACACTACCATTGTGGTCTGGCACATTGCGGCTTACTGTATTACTGATTGTAAATAAAGTCATTCGCATCACTATTTATCGTGATTTGACTTGGGCGTTCGAAGCCTGTCCCTCGGCCTTGAAAACTTAATTAGAACTAGTAAATAGTCAAATAACAACTTCATGAAAATGTACCTTGTTTTTTCCTCTATATTATTTGTCAAAATGTCATGTAATTAATAAACGGACCAGTGATGAAAAATATACACTCCTGGAAATGGAAAAAAGAACACATTGACACCGGTGTGTCAGACCCACCATACTTGCTCCGGACACTGCGAGAGGGCTGTACAAGCAATGATCACACGCACGGCACAGCGGACACACCAGGAACCGCGGTGTTGGCCGTCGAATGGCGCTAGCTGCGCAGCATTTGTGCACCGCCGCCGTCAGTGTCAGCCAGTTTGCCGTGGCATACGGAGCTCCATCGCAGTCTTTAACACTGGTAGCATGCCGCGACAGCGTGGACGTGAACCGTATGTGCAGTTGACGGACTTTGAGCGAGGGCGTATAGTGGGCATGCGGGAGGCCGGGTGGACGTACCGCCGAATTGCTCAACACGTGGGGCGTGAGGTCTCCACAGTACATCGATGTTGTCGCCAGTGGTCGGCGGAAGGTGCACGTGCCCGTCGACCTGGGACCAGACCGCAGCGACGCACGGATGCACGCCAAGACCGTAGGATCCTACGCAGTGCCGTAGGGGACCGCACCGCCACTTCCCAGCAAATTAGGGACACTGTTGCTCCTGGGGTATCGGCGAGGACCATTCACAACCGTCTCCATGAAGCTGGGCTACGGTCCCGCACACCGTTAGGCCGTCTTCCGCTCACGCCCCAACATCGTGCAGCCCGCCTCCAGTGGTGTCGCGACAGGCGTGAATGGAGGGACGAATGGAGACGTGTCGTCTTCAGCGATGAGAGTCGCTTCTGCCTTGGTGCCAATGATGGTCGTATGCGTGTTTGGCGCCGTGCAGGTGAGCGCCACAATCAGGACTGCATACGACCGAGGCACACAGGGCCAACACCCGGCATCATGGTGTGGGGAGCGATCTCCTACACTGGCCGTACACCACTGGTGATCGTCGAGGGGACACTGAATAGTGCACGGTACATCCAAACCGTCATCGAACCCATCGTTCTACCATTCCTAGACCGGCAAGGGAACTTGCTGTTCCAACAGGACAATGCACGTCCGCATGTATCCCGTGCCACCCAACGTGCTCTAGAAGGTGTAAGTCAACTACCCTGGCCAGCAAGATCTCCGGATCTGTCCCCCATTGAGCATGTTTGGGACTGGATGAAGCGTCGTCTCACGCGGTCTGCACGTCCAGCACGAACGCTGGTCCAACTGAGGCGCCAGGTGGAAATGGCATGGCAAGCCGTTCCACAGGACTACATCCAGCATCTCTACGATCGTCTCCATGGGAGAATAGCAGCCTGCATTGCTGCGAAAGGTGGATATACACTGTACTAGTGCCGACATTGTGCATGCTCTGTTGCCTGTGTCTATGTGCCTGTGGTTCTGTCAGTGTGATCATGTGATGTATCTGACCCCAGGAATGTGTCAATAAAGTTTCCCCTTTCTGGGACGATGAATTCACGGTGTTCTTATTTCAATTTCCTGGAGTGTAGATTAATAAATAAGCGATATCCAGATTCGAACGGTCGCCTCGTCCACGACCGTCTTGGACAGGGCGACCACTGACCACTTTTCTTTGTTTGTTTCTTTCTTTTTTTTCGTTGGATTTGGGCAGGGCGGACGTCACGTGATATCCGTTGAAGTTAATTATTGATCCCTTCACTTAGCTTTTATATTACACGGAGCAGCCAAATCTCTGACCGAACACGCTGAGCGACCGTGACGGCATAACTTGCCAACACTAACTTCTTACGCCCGGTAACTTTTCAAAATGTTCAAATGTGCGTGAATTCCCGAGGGACCAAACTACTGAGGTCCCTAGACTTACACACTACTTAAAATAACTTATGCTAAGAACAACAAACACACGCATGCCCGAGGTAGGACTCGAACCTCCGGCGGGAGGGGTCGTAAATTTTCACAGATACGTCTGGTACATAACAGACGCGTAAAACTTCTCTTGTGATTTTCTCGGAATTATCTGAGTAGTGCAACTTACTACTTGCACGTTTGTCTTAATGTCCTACTAAAGATGCAGAAAGTTTGAAGTAAGCCCGTGATTCTATCATCGTGCCTCCTGTTGTGAGATTATTGAAAATAGTTAGATGTGATTAGAATTATATTAAGCAATGTAACCCACTGGAGACTGCAAAGGCTACTGCAACGTTCCAAATCCGCCGCAGGGGTGGGGAGTGAAAACTACCGGAGGCTTCTAACTTGCTGCAGTACAAGGTGGCAGCTAACCATACCGGAGGTGGTTTAACTTCAGAAGAGCGTGATACTTGCTGGAAGTGACTGTTTGTGTTGAAGGCGCTGACGTGTGCCTCGTTGGTGAGACATATTGGAAGTACTGAACAAATGGGGTCACAAAATATACTAGTATGTGGAAATATCTTGTATACGACGAAGGCTGCCACAAGCACTGGAAGCTGCAAGAGGTGGTGAAAAACTGCTACACATACTGGAACATAATGCGATAAATCCTGTTGGAGGCAGTGTAATATGAGGGACTCACAGAATCTGCTGAGGGAAGAGTGGGTATACTGAAAATGAATACCACTGGAGGCAGAGACAGAGAACTGCTGGGTACAGTGAGGTTGACACCTTGTCTGAGGCGGATGTTTTGCGAGCACAATCGCTAGCTCAACTGGTGCTCCTTGGGTATGCAAATTAGATTTCACGCGAATTCTGTCACCCCGCGTCATATAAATTAACTGATTACCCCCATGAATCAAATAGGCTACTTGGAAAATAAACTCACACACGTAATGGAAACGCCATAAATTAAATTCCTGATTTAGTCAGGGGATCTCGCCTATTGCTTATGATTGAAGGATCTAGGCACTGAGCTGGATAAATTACTTTACTGGCTACGGAATCAAAGCGTTTGATCTGGTAAACATGAGATTTATTCTCAAAACATAGGAATTAAGCAAAATACGTTAATGGTGAATACTTCAACAGAATAAAAAAATAAAAAAACTGAATGATTATTTTGGATGCTGGACAATTAAAGTTGAATTCAAAGCGTGGTTCAAAAAATGGTTCAAATGGCTCTGAGCACTATGAGACTTAACATCTATGGTCATCAGTCACCTAGAACTTTTTAAATCTAACTAACCTAAGGACATCACACAACATCCAGTCATCACGAGGCACAGAAAATCCCTGACCCCGCCGGGAATCGAATCCGGGAACCCGGGCGCGGGAAGCGAGAACGCTACCGCACGACCACGAGCTTCGGACTCAAAGCGTGCTATAAAAATGTATAATAATGAAAAAATTCCCCCCCCCCCCCATGAACCATGGACCTTGCCGTTGGTGGGGAGGCTTGCGTGCCTCAGCGATACAGATAGCCATACCGTAGGTGCAACCACAACGGAGGGGTATCTGTTGAGAGGCCAGACAAACGTGTGGTTCCTGAAGAGGGGCACCAGCCTTTTCAGTAGTTGCAATGGCAACAGTCTGGATGATTGATTGATGTGGCCTTGTAACAATAACCAAAACGGCCTTGCTGCGCTGGTACTGCGAATGCCCGAGGGCATGCAGCTTTACTGTATGATTACACGATGATGGCGTCCTTTTGGGTAAAATGTTCCGGAGGTAAAATAGTCCCCCATTCGGATCTCCGGGCGGCGACTACTCAAGAGGATGTCGTTATCAGGAGAAAGAAAACTGGCGTTCTACGGATCGGAGCGTAGAATGTCAGATCCCTTAATCGGACAGGTAGGTTAGAAAATTTAAAAAGGGAAATGGATTGGTTGAAGTTAGATATAATGGGAATTAGTGAAGTTCGGTGGCAGGAGGAACAAGACTTCTGGTCAGGTGACTACAGGGTTATAAACACAAAATCAAATAGGGGTAATGCAGGAGTAGGTTTAATAATGAATAGGAAAATAGGAATGCGGGTAAGCTACTACAAACAGCATAGTGAACGCATTATTGTGGCCAAGATAGATACGAAGCCCACACCTACTACAGTAGTACAAGTTTATATGCCAACTAGCTCTGCAGATGACGAAGAAATTGAAGAAATGTATGATGAAATAAAAGAAATTATTCAGATTGTGAAGGGAGACGAAAATTTAATAGTCGTGGGTGACTGGAATTCGAGTATAGGAAAATGGAGAGAAGGAAACATAGTAGGTGAATATGGATTGGGGGACAGAAATGAAAGAGGAAGCCGCCTGGTAGAATTTTGCACAGAGCACAACATAATCATAACTAACACTTGGTTTAAGAATCATGAAAGAAGGTTATATACATGGAAGAACCCTGGAGATACTAAAAGGTATCAGATAGATTATATAATGGTAAGACAGAGATTTAGGAACCAGGTTTTAAATTGTAAGACATTTCCAGGGGCAGATGTGGACTCTGACCACAATCTATTGGTTATGACCTGTAGATTAAAACTGAAGAAACTGCAAAAAGGGGGGAATTTAAGGAGATGGGACCTGGATAAACTAAAAGAACCAGAGGTTGTACAGAGATTCAGGGACAGCATAAGGGAGCAATTGACAGGAATGGGGGAAATAAATACAGTAGAAGAAGAATGGGTAGCTTTGAGTGATGAAGTAGTGAAGGCAGCAGAGGATCAAGTAGGTAAAAAGACGAGGGCTAGTAGAAATCCTTGGGTAACAGAAGAAATATTGAATTTAATTGATGAAAGGAGAAAATATAAAAATGCAGTCAGTGAAACAGGCAAAAAGGAATACAAACGTCTCAAAAATGAGATCGACAGGAAGTGCAAAATGGCTAAGCAGGGATGGCTAGAGGACAAATGTAAGGATGTAGAGGCCTATCTCACTAGGGGTAAGATAGATACCGCCTACAAGAAAATTAAAGAGACCTTTGGAGATAAGAGAACAACTTGTATGAATATCAAGAGCTCAGATGGAAACCCAGTTCTAAGCAAAGAAGGGAAAGCAGAAAGGTGAAAGGAGTATATAGAGGGTCTATACAAGGGTGCTGTACCTGAGGACAATATTATGGAAATGGAAGAGGATGTAGATGAAGATGAAATGGGAGATATGATACTGCGTGAAGAGTTTGACAGAGCACTGAAAGACCTGAGTCGAAACAAGGCCCCCGGAGTAGACAATATTCCATTGGAACTACTGACGGCAGTGGGAGAGTCAGTCCTGACAAAACTCTACCATCTGGTGAGCAAGATGTATGAAACAGGCGAAATACCCTCAGACTTCAAGAAGAATATAATAATTCCAATCCCAAAGAAAGCAGGTGTTGACAGATGTGAAAATTACTGAACTATCAGCTTAATAAGTCACAGCTGCAAAATACTAACACGAATTCTTTACAGACGAATGGAAAAACTAGTAGAAGCCAACTTCGGGGAAGATCAGTTTGGATTCCGTAGAAACACTGGAACACGTGACGCAATACTGACCTTACGACTTATCTTAGAAGAAAGATTAAGGAAAGGCAAACCTACGTTTCTAGCATTTGTAGACTTAGAGAAAGCTTTTGACAATGTTGACTGGAATACTCTCTTTCAAATTCTAAGGGTGGCAGGGGTAAAATACAGGGAGCGAAAGGCTATTTACAATTTGTACAGAAACCAGATGGCAGTTATAAGAGTCGAGGGACATGAAAGGGAAGCAGTGGTTGGGAAGGGAGTAAGACAGGGTTGTAGCCTCTCCCCGATGTTGTTCAATCTGTATATTGAGCAAGCAGTAAAGGAAACAAAAGAAAAATTCGGAGTAGGTATTAAAATTCATGGAGAAGAAATAAAAACTTTGAGGTTCGCCGATGACATTGTAATTCTGTCAGAGACAGCAAAGGACTTGGAAGAGCAGTTGAATGGAATGGACAGTGTCTTGAAAGGAGGATATAAGATGAACATCAACAAAAGCAAAACAAGGATAATGGAATGTAGTCTAATTAAGTCGGGTGATGCTGAGGGAATTAGATTAGGAAATGAGACACTTAAGGTAGTAAAGGAGTTTTGCTATTTGGGGAGCAAAATAACTGATGATGGTCGAAGTAGAGAGGATATAAAATGTAGGCTGGCAATGGCAAGGAAAGCGTTTCTGAAGAAGAGGAATTTGTTAACATCCAGTATTGATTTAAGTGTCAGGAAGTCATTTCTGAAAGTATTCGTATGGAGTGTAGCCATGTATGGAAGTGAAACATGGACGATAAACAGTTTGGACAAGAAGGGAATAGATGCTTTCGAAATGTGGTGCTACAGAAGAATGCTGAAGATTAGATGGGTAGATCACATAACTAATGAGGAAGTATTGAATAGGATTGGGGAGAAGAGAAGTTTGTGGCACAACTTGACCAGAAGAAGGGATCGGTTGGTAGGACATGTTCTGAGGCATCAAGGGATCACCAATTTAGTATTGGAGGGCAGCGTGGAGAGTAAAAATCGTAGAGGGAGACCAAGAGATGAATACACTAAGCAGATTCAGAAGGATGTAGGTTGCAGTAGGTACTGGGAGATGAAAAAGCTTGCACAGGATAGAGTAGCATGGAGAGCTGCATCAAACCAGTCTCAGGACTGAAGACCACAACAACAACAATGAAAAAATTACAAAAAGGACTGAGTGAATGACAACAAAGTGCACAATAGATTAAAAAATATAGAAATGACTGGAAAGGTCACCACAAGAATCGTGAATTTCTGTGAGTCAGCTCAACAACGAATCGAAACGTGAGTGGTTATCTGAATAAGGAAAAATATAACCTTGAAACAAAAATTAAACTGTAGATCACGTATACACAAGTGCATGAAGAGCGAAGGGGATGTGATACGCTACCTGAGACCAGAAGTTGGAAATGAACGTCTTTCCCCTCACTCCGTCACCATTTCCGGAGTTTGATGGGCGCATTGTGATCGTGATCTTGCCGTTATTTCGTTTGAGGTAACTGCTGTCTCGTCGCCGTGCGTCGTAATGCAGAGACTACAAGATGGGAGTGGTGTGGCCCGGGGTGTTGTGAACCTCATCATCTTCAAGATTACCGATCGCGGATGCGGAAAAATATCTGTCCCGAAGACTTTTCAGAAAGCCGAAGACGGACGCGCGTGGAACCATGAGTCACGCCCAGACCAAGCGCAAAGCTCCTAGAATTTTTCATAGCTTTCCTTCGGATCTCCGGAAAGTCCACTCCTTACAGTCGGTTTAAGAAATCCAGAAAGAGCATAAGCGCTCCTCCAGTGAGGGATCCGTAAGCCAGTTCACTAGCTACCGCCAACAATTTAATCGTCTATCCGTCAATGAGCTTCGTGCGAGAAACGACAACAGAGTGTCACAACATTCCCACGACGGACCCGATAATTAGAAATTCTGTAAATTTTGGAGTGACCTTCGCCCTTCGTTCCTATGTAAAGGCAGAGTAACGAAAATTTAACAGACGCACGTGCTGCCATTTATTTAGATTGTGCAGCGGTATGTGAAGACCAAACACAGCTGAATACTTCACCATAGGAGAAGCTTGCTAAGAATTCCTCTCCTGTGCCAACCTATTCATCTCACAGTAGCACTTGCAACCTTCGTCCTAAATTATTTGCTGGATGTATTCCAGTCCCTATCTTTCTCTACAGTTTTTACCGCCTACGGCTTCCTCTAGTACAATTGATGTTATTCCCGGATGTCTTAACAGATAACCTATCATGCTGTGCCTTCTTCTCGTCGTGTTTTTCATGTACTCCTTTTCTCACCGTTTCTGTAGAGAACCTTCTCTTTCCTTACCTTACCAGTCCACCTGTTTTTCAACACTCTGCTATAACACCACATCTCAAATGTGTCGATTATCTTCTGCTCCGGTTTTCCCACAGTCCATATTTCACTATCAAACAGTATTATGTGCCAAACGTTTCTTCCCAGAAATTTCTTACTCAAGTTAAGCCTATGTTTGATACTAGTATTTCTCTTGGTCAGAAATGTTCTTTTTCGCCAGTGATAGGCTACTTTATATGCCCTGCTTGCCTCGTCATGTGTTATTTTGCTGCCTAGATAGTAGAACTACTTAAATTAATCTACTTCGTGATCAACAATTCTTATATCAAGCTTCTCGCTGTTCTCATTTCTGTTAGTTCTAATTATTTTCGTCTTTTTTCGATTTACTCTTAATCCAAGTTCTGTGCTCATTAGGTTGTTCAATCTATTCAACATATACCGTAATCCTTCTTTATTTTCATTGAGGATAGCAATATCACCTTTCATTCTGAATTTTAATTCCTCTCTTGAACTTTACATTTCCGTCAGCGTTTCTTCGCTGTATGAATTGAACAAAAGAGGTGAAAGACAGCATCCCTGTTTTACACCCTTTTTAGTCATTCGGTCTTATTGTTCCGTCTTGATTCTTGTACATATTGTATATTACCCGTCTTTCTCTGCAACGTATCCCTATTTTTGTCAAAACGTCAAATATCTTGCACCATTTAACACTCTCAAACGCTTTTTCCAGGTCGACAAATCACATGAATGTGTCTTGATTTCTCTTTAGTCTCGCATCCATTATCCACACCACCCCCCCCCCACCCCCCACCTCCTCATGAACCATGGACCTTGCCGTTGGTGGGGAGGCTTGCGTGCCTCAGCGATACAGGTAGCCGTACCGTAGGTGCAACCACAACGGAGGGGTATCTGTTGAGAGGCCAGACAAACGTATGGTTCCTGAAGAGGGGCAGCAGCCTTTTCAGAAGTTGCAGGGGCAACAGTCTGGATGATTGACTGATCTGGCCTTGTAACGTTAACCAAAACGGCCTTGTTGTGCTGGTACTGCGAACGGCTGAAAGCAAGGGGAAACTACGGCCGTAATTTTTCCCGCGGGCATGCAGCTTTACTGTATGGATAAATGATGATGGCGTCCTCTTGGGTAAAATATTCCGGAGGTAAAACAGTCTCCCATTCGGATCTCCGGGCGGGGACTACTCAGGAGGACGTCGTTATCAGGAGAAAGAAAACTGGCATTCTATGGATCGGACCATGGAATGTCAGATCACTTAATCGGCCAGGTAGGTTAGAAAATTTAAAAAGGGAAATGGATAGGTTAAAGTTGGATATAGTGGGAATTAGTGAAGTTCGGTGGCAGGAGGAACAAGACTTTTGGTCAGGTGAATACAGGGTTATAAATACAAAATCAAATAGGGGTAATGCAGGAGTAGGTTTAATAATGAATAGGAAAATAGGATTGCGGGTAAGCTACTACAAACAGCACAGCGAACGCATTGTTATGGCCAAGATAGACACGAAGCCCATACCTACAACAGTAGTACAAGTCTATATGCCAATTAGCTCTGCAGATGACGAAGAAATTGATGAAATGTATGATGAGATAAAGGAAACTATTCAGATAGTGAAGGGAGACGAAAATTTAATAGTCATGGGTGACTGGAATTCGATAGTAGGAAAAGGAAGAGAAGGAAATGTAGTAGGTGAATTTGGATTGGGGGTAAGAAACGAATAAGGAAGCCGACTGGTGGAATTTTGCACAGAGCACAACTTAATCATAGCTAACACTTGGTTCAAGAATCATAAAAGAAGGTTGTATATATGGAAGAAGCCTGGGGATGCTGACAGGTTTCAGACAGATTTATAATGGTAAGACAGAGATTTAGGAACCAGGTTTTAAATTGTAAGACATTTCCCCGGGCAGATGTTGACTCTGACCACAATCTATTGGTTATGAAGTGTAGATGAAAACTGAAGAAACTGCAAAAAGGCGGGAATTTAAGGAGATGGGACCTGGATAAACTTACTAAACCAGAGGTTGTACAGAGTTTCAGGGAGAGCATAAGGGAACAATTGACAAGACTGGGGGAAAGAAAAACACAGTAGAAGAAGAACGGGTAGTTTTGAGGGATGAAGTAGTGAAGGCAGCAGAGGATCAAGTAGGTAAAAAGACGAGGGCTAGTAGAAATCCTTGGGTGACAGAAGAAACATTGAATTTAACTGACGAAAAGAGAAAATGTAAAAATGCAGGAAATGAAGCAGGCAAAAAGTAATACAAACGTCTCAAAAATGAGATCGACAGTAAATACAAAATGGCTAAGCATGGATGGCTAGAGGACAAATGTAAGGATGTAGAGCCTTATCTCACTAGGTGTAAGATAGATACTGCCTACAGGAAAATTAAAGAGACCTTTTTAGAAAAGAGAACCACTTGTATGAATATCAAGAGCTTAGATGGAAACCCAGTTCTAAGCAAAGAAGGGAAAGCAGAAAGGTGGAAGGAGTATATAAAGGGTCTATACAAGGGTGATGTACTTGAGGGCAATGTTATATAAATGGAAGAGGATGTAGATGAAAATGAAATGGGAGATACGATACTGCGTGAAGAGTTTGATAGAGCACTGAAAGACCTAAGTCGAAACAAGGCCCCGGGAGTAGACAACATTCCATTAGAACTACTGACAGCCTTGGGAGAGCCAATCCTGACAAAATTCTACCATTTGGTGAGCAAAATATATGAGACAGGCGAAATACCCTCAGACTTCAAGAAGAATATAATAATTCCAATCCCAAAGAAAGTAGGCTTTGACAGATGTGAAAATTACAGAACTATCAGTTTAATAAGTCACAGCTGCAAAATACCAACGCGAATTCTCTACAGACGAATGGAAAAACTTGTAGAAGCCGACCTCGGGGAAGGTTAGTTTGGATTCCGTAGAAATATGGGAACACGTGAGGCGATACTGACCCTACGACTTATTTTAGAAGCTAGATTAAGAAAAGGCAAACCTACGTTTCTAGCATTTGTAGACTTAGAGAAAGCTTTTGAAAATGTTGACTGGAATACTCTCTTTCAACTTCTGAAGGTGGCAGGGGTACAATACAGGGAGCGAAAGGCTATTTACAATTTGTACAGAAACCAGATGGCAGTTATAAGAGTCGAAGGACATGAAAGGGAAGCAGTGGTTGGGAAGGGAGTGAGACAGGGTTGTAGCCTCTCCCCGATGTTGTTCAATCTGTGTATTGAGCAAGCAGTAAAGGAAACAAAGGAAAAATTCGGAGTAGGTATTAAAATCCATGGAGAAGAAATAAAAACTTTAAGGTTCGCCGATGACATTGCAATTCTGTCAGAGACAGCAAAGGACTTGGAAGAGCATTTGAACGGAATGGACAGTGTCTTGTAAGCAGGATATAAGATGAACATCAACAAAAGCAAAACGAGGATAATGTAATGTAGTAGTCGAATTAAGTTGGGTGATGCTGATTGAATTAGATTAGGAAATGAGACACTTAAAGTAGTAAAGGAGTTTTGCTGTTTGGGAGCAAAATAACTGATGATGGTCGAAGTAGAGAGGATATAAAATGTAGACTGGCAATGGCAATAGAGAAATTTGTTAACATCGAGTAGAGATTTAAGTGTCAGGAAGTCGTTTCTGAAAGTATTCGTATGGAGTGTAGCCATGTATGGAAGTGAAACATGGACGATAAATAGGTTGGACAAGAAGAGAGTAGAAGCTTTCGAAATGTGGTGCTACAGAAGAATGCTGAAGATTAGATGGGTAGATCACATAACCTAAGGAGTAGGTACTGAATAGGATTGAAGAGAAGAAGAGTTTGTGACACAAGTTGACTAGAAGAAGGGATTGGTTGGTAGGTCGTGTTCTGAGGCATCAAGGAATCACAAATTTAGTATTGGAGCGCAGCGTGCAGGGTAAAAATCGTAGAGGGAGACCAAGAGATGAATACACTAAGCAGATTCTGAAGGATGTAGGCTGCAGTACGTACTGGGAGATGAAGAAGCTTGCACAGGATAGAGTAGCATGGAGAGCTGCATCAAACCAGTCTCAGGACTGGAGACCACAACAACACAACAACACCATTATCAACCGCAACTTCAGAACTCCCTCACTGGTGCCTTCCTAAAGCCAAACTGATCGTCTTGTAACAGATCTTCCATTTTCTTTTCCATTTTTCTGTATATTATAAGCTTCCTGACACTTAAATCTATACTCGATGTTAACAAATTTCTCTTCAGAAACGCTTTGCTTGCCATTGTCAGTCTTCATTTTATATCCTCTGTACTTCGACCATCATCAGTTTTTTTGCGCTATTCGTCCACGAGACTCAGAGGGCCATAGACACGGGTTCCCAGCTAGATGCCGTGTTTCTTGACTTCCGCAAGGCGTTCGATACAGTTCCCCACAGTCGTTTAATGAACAAAGTAAGAGCATATGGACTATCAGACCAATTGTGTGATTGGATTGAAGTGTTCCTAGATAACAGAACGCAGCATGTCATTCTCAACGGGGAGAAGTCTTCCGAAGTAAGAGTGATTTCAGGTGTGCCACAGGGGAGTGTCGTAGGACCGTTGCTATTCACAATATACATAAATGACCTTGTGGATGACATCGGAAGTTCACTGAGGCTTTTTGCGGATGATGCTGTGGTATATCGAGAGGTTGTAACAATGGAAAATTGTTCTAAAATGCAAGAGGATCTGCAGCGAATTGACGCATGGTGCAGGGAATGGCAATTGAATCTCAATGTAGACAAGTGTAATGTGCTGCGAATACATAGAAAGATAGATCCCTATTCATTTAGCTACAAAATAGCAGGTCAGCAACTGGAAGCAGTTAATTCCATAAATTATCTGGGAGTAGGCATTAGGAGTGATTTAAAATGGAATGATCATATAAAGTTGATCGTCGGTAAAGCAAATGCCAGACTGAGATTCATTAGAAGAATCCTAAGGAAATGCAATCCAAAAACAAAGGAAGTAGGTTACAGTACACTTGTTAGCCCACTACTTGAATACTGCTCAGCAGTGTGGGATCCGTACCAGATTGGGTTGATAGAAGAGATAGAGAAGATCCAACGGAGAGCAGCGCGCTTCGTTACAGGATCATTTAGTAATCGCGAAAGCGTTACGGAGATGATAGATAAACTCCAGTGGAAGACTGCAGGAGAGACGCTCAGTAACTCGGTACGGGCTTTTGTTGAAGTTTCGAGAACATACCTTCACCGAGGAGTCGAGGAGTATATTGCTCCCTCCTACGTATATCTCGCGAAGAGACCATGAGGATAAAATCAGAGAGATTAGAGCCCACACAGAGGCATACTGACAGTCCTTCTTTCCACGAACAATACGAGACTGGAATAGAAGGGAGAACACACAGAGGTACTCAAGGTACCCTCCGCCACACACCGTCAGGTGGCTTGCGGAGTATGGATGTAGATGTAGATTCTTGTCAGCAACTTGGATGCGTGAGCTGCTAAGTCGATTGTGTGGTAATTCTTGCACTTGTCGGGTCTTGCAATCTTCGGAATTGTGTGGATGATACTTTTCCGAAAGTCGTCAGTCTCATGGATGCTACACAACAATGTTTATAGTCGTTTTGTTGCCACTTCCCCCAGTGATTTTAGAAATTCCGACGGAATCTAACCCTTCTGCCTTATCTGACTTTAAGTCTTCCGAAGTATTTTAAAATTCTGAATATAATGCTTGGTCGTCTATCTCTTCCCTATTGAATCCTGTTTCTTCTTCTATCACGTCATCAGACAAATCCTTCCCCACCAGAGGCCTCCAGTGTAGTCTTTCAACTTATTCTCTCTCTCTCCACTGCATTAAACAGAGGAATTCCCATTGCGCTCATACTGTTACCGCCCTTGGTTTTAATTTCACCGGAGACTCTTATGAATTTTTTATACAGGTATGCTGAGTCAATCCATCCGCAATCACTTCTTTTTCTATATCTGCGCATTTTTCATGCAACTATATCGATTTAGCTTTCCTACACTTTTTATTTCATTCGTAAGTGACTCGTATTTCCTTCTTTCGTCAGTCAGTTGAAGTATTTCTTCCGTTGGCTCTGAGCACTATGGGACTTAACATCTATCGTCATCAGTCCCCTAGAACTTAGAACTACTTAAACCTAACTAACCTAAGGACAGCCCACAACACCCAGCCATCACGAGGCGGAGAAAATCCCTGACCCCGCCGGGAATCGAACCCGGGAACCCGGGCGTGGGAAGCGAGAACGCTACCGCATGACCACGAGATGCGGGCGTTTCTTCAGTTACCTATGGTTTCTTCGCAGCTACTTTCCTCGTACCTACGTTTTTACTTCCATCTTCTGTGACTGCCCTTTCTAGAGACGTCCGTTCCTCTCCAACTGAACTGCTTACTTAGCTATTCATTATCATAGTGTCTGTAGCCTGGGAAAACTTCAAGTGTATCTTTTCACTCCTTAGTATTTCCGTATCTCACTTCGTCACATATTGATACTTTCTGACTAGCCTCTTCAGCCTATTTTTCATCATTACTAAATTATGATCAGAGTCTACAGGGTGTACGCCTTACAGTACAATATTTGATTTCGGAATGTTTACCTGACCATGATGTAATTCTAACTGAAATCTTTCCATATCACAAGGCCTTTTCCAAGTATATCACCTCTTCTTGTGATCCTTGAACAGATTATTTGTTATTACTGATTGAAATTTATTGCAGAACTCCATTAATCTTTTTCCTCTCTCATTCCTAGTATCAACGTCATATTCTTTTGTATCCCTTTCTTCTACTTCTTTCCCTGCAAAAGCATACCCGTCCCTCATGACTATTAGATTTTCGCCTCCCTTTACTTACTGAGTTACCAGTTTACTATCCTCATTTAATTTCTCCAGCTTTTCATTTTCTGCTTGCGACGTCGGCGTGTATACCTGAACTATCATTGTCTGTGTTTGTTTGCTGTCGATTCTGATGGGAACAACCGATACCATTGGACTGATCACAGTAACTCACTTCTGCCTTAACTTCCTATTCATAACGATTCCTACTCCCATTAACCTATATTCGTCTGATCAGAAAGCCTTGTCTTGTTTGCTAACAGGTGGAATTTTTACCCTTACTATTACTGTTCCCGGCCTGCTATAGAAAACGCTGAACGCTGTCCCTACTGTCTCAGGCGGAAAGGAGGTACGTCTTCAGGCCAATTAAACTGCTTGGTAAGCAACGTGCCCCGTATACGGCCACTGTAAAGGCGGTCGAAATGTAGGTCGTAGTAGTTGCTTTTAGTTTGTAAATGACTCGGAATAGTGCCCAAACGGATTTTATTAAAAAGAAACGAAATAGTTCCACCTCCAGGAGCTGCTAATTACAGCCGGTTTCAATCTTCACATTATCATTATGTATCTGAAGCGGTAACAACACTGTAGAATTTTCAAAAAATCTTTTTTATTGGTTTAAAGGATACTCTGAACTTTCTAAAATATGAGACAAAATGTCTAACCTCTGTTCTATGAAATTCCGAGCTTCTTCTCTGGCGCTTCGGATGGCCCGAATCGACTTATTTGCGACAACTCGATAGCCCCTGTAGCGTCTGTGTATAGTTAGAAGCTATTCAAAAAAATAATATGTTAGATTGGGGCCAGCAAGTGTCAGTACTCGCACGAAAAACGCAATTCTTTCGTTTCGAATTTGATTTTTGTGTGCAGTATTGACTTTTGTTTGTTTATTTGTGACCTTGTGGTATACAGTTTTGTTTGTCAAGTAAAAATGACAGGTAAGAAATTGTACTCGGTGAGAAAAGGTACGCCGGCCGCCGTGGTCTAGCGGTTAAGGCGCTCAGTCCGGAACCGTGCGACTGCTACGGTCGCAGGTTCGAATCCTGCCTCGGGCATGGATGTGTGTGATGTCCTTAGGTTAGTTAGGTTTAAGTAGTTCTGAGTTCTAGGGGACTGATGACCACAGAAGTTAAGTCCCATAGTGCTCAGAGCCATTTGAACCATTTTGAAGAAAAGGTACGAAAACATCGTATGCAATGCGGGCTCGAAGCAGTATGTCATCAAAGCGTCCAATGAATAGATATGAGGCTGAGATTAGTTCTGAAAGAGTCAGTGCGTCTGCTAAGAAACTGAAACACAGTGACCAGGATTTTGATGTGAATTACAACTTGAGCCATTGGATTACAAATTTTCTTGCCGTTTTATCTGTTATTTCTCAACACGTGACATGTAAAAGTGCAATGCAGACATCACATTGCAAGGACGAAGTCCTGAAGACTTAGGCTTCACAATAATTATTGCTTGTCCAAACTGCCAGAAGTTGTTACACCAAGTAATAAGTTTATACGGAACGCATGTGGAATCAACCGTCAAATCGTCCTGGCAATGCGCCTCCTTGGAATAGGGCTAAACAGAACTGTAAAGTTCTGTGCCTTCATGGAATTGTCACGAACGATATTTCAATCGTTCTATGATAAACTAGTGGATATGATGTCGACTGCAACGACAACTGTACGACAGGCAGGGACTGGGATAGAAGATTAACGGTAAGAATTTGCTAAAACTAGACTTTTTGAATGCGTTCATGTATATAACACATATCAAAACTTCTCGGTATATGATTTTTCAAAACGACACAACATAACTATCACTTTCAATCTTTTTATTTGTATATTTAATCACAACTATTTCTAAAATCCCTTACGTGGTTCACCAACTACACACATATACATCACATAATTTTTTTTTCTTTTTTTCGGATTCAAATTTACACCAGTTATAGTGCGTGCCACAGATCGCCTCATATTCAACATGGCTCGGGAGAACTGCTGCATTGTCACTATTTAATAATATTTCCCGACAGTTTTTTTAAATAATGTAGTTGAATCTATGTTCAATAACTGCTGCAAGTATTACTTTTCTGTCATCTTTCCTTCTGCCCATTAACAAGTCTCAAGAAAACACTTTTCTTTAGGTCGTTACATTGTTCTTACCCCTTGGGTTCATTTAAAACAGCTGATATACCAATGTTAAAGCTATGACGTCAAGTAACATAAAATTTATCCTTCATCACTGCTGTTAATAGGATTTTATGCTATTTGGAGTCATATTTTTAACACTGTCATATAAGCTGTTAAAATCTATTTTAAAATATCTGACGATCATCTAAAGATGGAAATGGTTGTGAATAAAGAATTTATTGGCAGCTGAAATACGATTTTTTTTTTTTTTTTTTAGATATTGTGAGGACACCACCATCACAAACTAATTTTATTCAAATTGACAATGACCGTGGAATCATATGAACATTCACTGTACACTGATTCATATTTTATGTGTTTCATGTTTGTTTTGTAGTATTAAAACCGCGCTTAAGATGGTAAATTCTCACTGAGAGTGTTTAGGCGACAACTATTTAGTCGCCAGATCTTCCCCAGAAGTACGTTATTTTTTTCTCCTCAGCGCAGCTTTGCCCAGACGCTCCCGCAGGTGGGTGCTTTGGGTGACGAGCGCCTTGCCACTGGGGGGAGGTAACCAGAGGCTGCGCCCAAAACGACACCGGGCAGGCGCGTGCGCCCCCGCTGACCCGCTAGCAGGGTTGCCGCGGCGGTCGTGGGCGAGCCCCGCGCATGCGCACTGCGGAGCACGTGCGTGGCGTCGTGTTTAAATACCGGCGCTGGGGGGTGCGCGCACGCCACTGTCACCTCACCGCCGACGCCGCTGTCCGACCCCGACGCCCGAGCAGACGCAGCCAACGACGCCGACGTCACACCGTCGCACGCAGCTCCACCTCACCGGTCAGTAGCACCTACAGTTGATCACCATACAATTTCCCCCAGACGTGGAAGACCTTTCCTCCTGAGAAGTAATTTTGCAAAGGCACCTGACTGACACTCCAGCCCAAACCCAATAATTCTCTTAGAGTAATACTAAAATTTATTTGCGATTTAATTTTCCTGCTTGGCCTCTGATTTGAATCTCTGTGTGCGTTTTAAGATTATGACAGAACATGAGAATAGCAGCGGAGTTATTTAATATTGTGAATTATCACCATACTTTGACAATGATGATTTCAGATGTCCATTATCACGATACATGAGTTTTAAATGACTCTTTTTTTAATTCAGTCCTGCGCTTCTTTACCTGTTGTGGAAAAGGTATTGTACAAATTTTTGGCATAATTTATACCAACAATACGAGTTGATTACGAATACCACCCAAAAGCTAAATACACCTCTACATAATGATGTAACTGGAAGGTCAAAAAAGTGACTAATCGCTGAAGACTGTAACAAAACGCTCTTTCATCACTGAGGCATTGCTTTGCTACATTTAACAGTCTAACGACTGGTACTGCTTACTTCACTTTGTTCACATCACATTTATGTCGTAATAGACTCTCCTATTAGTACCGCGTCTAGAGTTACAAACATCGAGGAAATACTTTCTGATTTCTCTAGAGAATTTTTTTTTATATTCACGGAATCGATTTCAGTAAACGTTTCCGTCCTTAGAAATACTGAAGGAGAACACAAACACGTAATGATTCTGAATATTCTACACTGCGAGAGAACCGTTATCAGAAACGTTACATCAGTCTTTTGTATACGTTCCCACAAATGAGTTTCAGGCTATGTAACATATACTGAAGCCCGAAATACGTATTGCACAGTAAAAGGTTGCTGACATCAACGCACGAACTCCCTCATCCAACTAATTGTCATTCTTTAACGTTGGTCGAGAGCAAGCGCTTTAGCTTACTGCGTGTTTAGGACATAAATCTCGATTGACCTGCAAAATAGGTCTATGTGTAGAGCAGTAAGAGTGAGGTTCTTCAAAACGACCACCATACCATCCACGGAAGCAACAAATAGGCCGCTTCTTTGAATCCGGAAATTGTATACATTTTTGAAACATAAGCTGAAATTCATCCCCCCCCCCCCCCAACTCTCACCTGTCTCTTGCTACATAGAATCAAAATATTATAAAAATGTCAAATACACGAGAAGTATGGTTCACAAAGCTTTCTTAGTGAACGATCCATTTCTTGTAGTCAACAACAGAAGCAATGCGAGCACAGTGCGTAAACTGCAATTCTCCTCCTTCAGCGAATATTAATTCTTCTATTGATATGTTGCTAAACTCTTCAGATAAGAGAGACTACAGCAAGTAGTTTCCTTGCTGAAACCCAGCGGATACACTCATCTGACATTCTGAAACCGATTACATTCAGAAAGCAATTTTTGCTAACAATTTCATTATTTTTCAAGGTATTTGTGTATTGAAATATAGATGAAAACTCACACGTTGGATAGGTACGCTTCTTACCATCACATTCGTTTCCTGGTCTGTTTGGAGGAGCGAATATATTACTGCTGTGAGAGATTATCAAATGCACTTGTGATTACTCCCTGTGGTGGAGCTATAGAAAGTTTTGTTCCATTTGCTGAGTTCCATGACGCAAATTCTCTAGTTACCAAAATTTGTCCCACATATCACTAAACCACTGAACTTGCACTGAGAGATTAAATATACCTGTGTGCTGGGGAGGAACTCAAAGCAACTAGAAACTTCTCTTTCGAATGCAGTGTTCCTACAACATGACAGTCTCTATTAGGTTCTAATCGCATCCTACTATGTAATTTCAGCTCATAATTGTTATTTATCAAACTATACGTTACACTTCTCACCAATTATAATAAGCAAATATCTCTCATCAATGTAAAGTTTTAAAAAATAGTAAATCATTCTATGTCTCAAAAATAGTATTTTGTGTAAAAAATTGTATCTTGGAGTCTTTGTGATCACTAGTTTAAGAAAGTATTTATTCATTGTCGTCTAACAACACCAATTGCAGTTGTTTAGCAATGCATTTCCAGATCATATCTTTCTTTCCACTACGAGAGTAATACATATATTAATTGTGTATGACGTATCTTGCCAAACAAGTAATATTAAAAACATATTTAATGATTCTGACAATGAATAAATACTGTGTTAATATATAATTCACGCGTATTACAACATTCTTTTCCATTACATAGCTGATGTCCTCATAAATGAATATTTTATAAAAATTTTCTACAAAATATTTATATTACACTATACTACTCTCTTTGTTGAAACTCATATTCTCTAGTGCTACGGAGCAGACGTTTCTTCATTCTCGTCCTACGTCACTTGTTCTCTGTGAAGGTCTTTAAGCCTGAGAAGTGCTGTCCTATAGTGTTGTCTCGTGTAAGCAATATTGTCGCTTCAGTATCATGTTTTGTGTAGGTTTTTAAATCTTTTTATTTAAGTTAGAATAGGATGTTTATTAAACACTGGCATCACTATGGAGATAATTTTTGCGATTACAGGTAATGCTTTGCTTAGCGAAGCGCCTTCAGATTGGCAAGGACAAATTAAAATAAAATACTATTACAGTAGCCGTTTTACCGTGCAGTCATTTCAGAACGAGCGTTGCAGTCTTATCATTTCGAATAAAAACAGGCGACACGTTTCATTTAGAACTATAGTTGATGTTCTGAAAACATTTCATCCGCTCTGTTATAATGACTGTGAAGTGATTCGTACGCCGAACACCCCCCAGAACGGAATATGAAACCATGTATTTTATTTTATTATTTTTTTATTTTGCACGTCTTGTTACACAGTACCGAATTATGGCCCAGTTCTCCATGGTCATGGAATGACTCAGTACATGAACATCAGAAAAGTTAATAATAGACAAAGTTTCCACGAAATCCCGTGCAGATAATAATTTTCTCATTATATACTAACAATGGAACGCAGAAATCGGCTAATTTTTTTCCAGAAACTCCGCAATAGAATAGGAATGGGCCATGAGGAAATTATTCACGTTGGGCTTGAAAGTGCTTGGGTTACTGCTAAGATGTTTTAGTTCATGTGGTAGCTTACTGAAAATGGTTGCAGCAGAATACTGCACGCCTTTCTGTACGATAGTCAAGAAGATGTGATCCAATTAGAGATTGGATTCCCACCTAGTATTAATTGAGTGAAACCTCCTAATTCTTGGGAATACGCTCATATTGATAACAATAAACGCTAATAAAGCAAATATGTATTGCGAGCCCAATGTCAGGATTCCCCGACTCCTGAACAGGAGTCGAGAGGAGATTCGCAACGTTACATCACACATTGCTCTAACTACCCATTTCTCAGCCAAACCTTTGACTATGTTATACTCAACATTCTTCAATACCAAGCTAGTGTCACCAGCAAACGGAAATATTTTGGAATCACCTGTCATACCAGAAGGCACATCATTTATCCACATGGTGACTCAGCTAACCCTCCCACTGTCGTTTTACGCAACCCGAAATGTTGTAAGTGGCCTTCACAAACCATGTACAAGATTTTCGTATTCTCTCACTCGCTATACGCGAACTGTTAGTCCTACAGAAAAAATGAATAGGACCTTTTTGTAGGAGTGTACTTAAATTTTGTACTGGGATGCGTTTTCGCCAGAGGCCGTAGTTTTCGAATTATTCAAGAAAAACTCGCAAAATCTTCAAACGCGCCCCCACTCCCACACTCAGCTCGCACCGGGCAGGATTTCTAGTATGTTGTTCATGGTACTCCCTCCTACCGGTGTATAAATATTGCGACTGCACGAATTATTTTCCACATTCGACCTTTTTTTATCTCCGTTGACTGGCCTTACTGCTCCAACGGCTTTGTCGAGCACTTACAAACTGTAAAATTGACGTTTGTATTAATTTTACTTAACATTTTTGTGAATTTTAACAGGGTAAAATAAATAATTATTCATTTAGTTGTATTAATTTTACTTAACTTTTTGTGAATTTTAACAGGATAAAATAAACAATTGTTTATTTAGTTGTATTCGTCAATCCCTCTGCCTACGACGCCACTGTGCCCTGTAAGGGTTACGTTTGCGTCAAATTGTCAACGTAATTAGTTTTAGCGCAACGTTTGCAAAATTCATTTTTCTTTCATTGCCCTCACAGGCACGTTTAAATTAATAACGTTAACGAAGTAGACGGCTATGCTGGTAGCGTAGTAACCCAATCAATAGAGACCAAAACGGTCGATTATCGGGAATGGTTAGTGTAGTCGGAAATTGTAGTTCAATGGAGGGGTAGGAGTGGGGGGAGGGCGGTTACCATGAACAACGTACTAGAAATCTGGACTGGTGAGGGATGAGTGTTGGGTAGAGATGCCTTTGAGGGTCACTCTCGTACGTTTTTCTTGAATAATTCGAAAATCGTCGCTTTCAGCGAAAATGTACCCCAGCACCAAATTTAACAACATTAAATTGCCTACAAAAAGGTCCTGCTCATTTTTTCTGTATGACTAATAGCTTGCGCATAGTGCGTGGGATATGAAGGCCAGGTATTACATTGTAGGTTGCATAAAACGACGGTGGTAAGGGCAGCTGAAACACTTGAAACTTCCCCTTTGAATGTAAATACTGACTGTGCTGGTAAAGTTCTACGTTATTTGATACTGAAACAGCTGAGTAAAACTGAACGTACTCAGACATTTTTCTCTTTATTTATTCTGATCATTTCTAAACTGGCACACAATATTTTAGTGCAACGCAATCTGACTTTTAATAATCCCTACAAGAGAATAGCCTTGATTAACAATAACCTATCCATCATGAATCACTTATCTCACCAAAATCTTCGTTACTCGAACTAATGCAATACAGAGAGCGCCAATGCTGCCAGCTAAATAAAAGATTCTAACTACTAAAGGCAAATGTAAGAAATTGATAGAGAACAAACAATGTATTTACCTTAATAATGTTCAAAAGTCGTAATATGTTCGTAACATCCAGTTTGACAAATTTCCTTTTCCTCACGGACGCACGTCCAGATCGTCCGCTCATATTAACATCTCAAAACTCTGGCAACTCTCTCCCCACTGCTGGCGGCTCACCTCCAACTCCCCAACGCTACGGGCTGTTCACATTCAACTGCCCAACGCTACACTAGCGAATAATCCAACAATGAGTCCAACCAGCCACAGACTGCACACAGCGCAGTCAGCGATTTTAGTACAGAGCGCTACATGGCGTCACCAACATAAAAACCTAAACAGCCCACTTACACACTCAGTATATATAAGAAACAGTAGTGGTCCTAGCACTGACCACTGAGGCAACCCCCTGCTCGCCCAACCCCCCCCCCCCCCCCCCCCACTTAAGCACACCCCAGTCAGACTCCACGTTATAGCCTTCCTCATTAAACGTGAAAAAGGTGTAGGGTTACTTTATCGCAGATTATGGTATGTAAACATCGAATGGTTTTGTCCACTGCAGCGACTCCTCATTGTGTGGCAGAGATTAGTGATAGCCCATACATCCTTAGCTGTTATATCAGATACTCATTTCCTCCCCGTTCGTGAAGTCTGGACTATCCTAGCAGAATGAGGCATCGCTCCGCTGTTTTCTTGCCCAGAGAACGGAAAGAGCTAAGATAATGAAACTTCCTGGTAGATTAAAATTGGGTGCAGGGCTAGGGCTCGAACCTTAAACCTAACTTTCGGGGGACAACGGTTTTACGAACTGAGCCATCCAGACATGAGTTCAGGCTGCGAACCTCGATAGCTCGGTCGGTAAGGACAATGCACATGCTTAGCAAGGTCCAGAGTTGATGGTCCAGTTCAGCCAACAGTTCTGATTTGCCGTAATTTTGAAACAGCGCACACTCCGCCAAAAAATTGACGTAGTCTTTCTGAAGTTCATATGTTTTCTGCCGTCACTTCGTCTGTTGTAGCGTACACAGGACACTGAGGGTATCGTACCAGATAAGAAGCTTCTCACACCTAGAAACAGCATGCGTCTCAGCGCTAAGGATTTCACATTTGTTGGGAAGATGAATGGTGAAGATGCGATCGAGAAAAATGATTGAAAAGCCAAGGAAATCACACTGCTTTTACCATGTATGTGTATCGTAGTTGCACCTCAAGTCCGAAGACTGGTTTGAGGCAATACTCCATTTTAGTTTATCTTATCTTTACTTACCTACTGCACCCAACAATCAGCTGAATCTGCTTACTGTTTTCAATCTTTGGTCTCCCTATACTATTTTTGCCTATCCCCCCCAATCAGTCTATTACCAAATTAACTATTCCTTGTGTCCAATCAGTATAACGCTTATTTTAATTTGTACTGTAAGACGTTTTTCTCCTGTCTTCGACTCAGCAACTGTACATTTGATACTCGATCTACACATCTCAGTATTCTTCTGCCCCTAACGTTTCGAAGGTTCCTTCCTATTCTCTCCTTGCACGTACTGCTAAATGTTTATGTTTAGCTTGCGAGTATACTCACCATACAAATACCTTCGGATACAACTTCCTTTCTCTTACATTTAACATATTTCTCTTTTCCAGGAAAGCTTTTCCGGCCGTTCGTAAGTGTCCATTTCACATCCTCTTTTCTTCTACCATCGTCACTTGTTTTGCTGCCCAAATAGAAAAATTCGTTATTGTTTTCGATTCACGTCCTAAATTTACTCTTACTTAGTTCTCTGACTTCGGCCACGCATTTTTTTACAATTGTTGATGTTCATCTTACAACCTCTTTCCAAGAAACTATCCATCCCATTCCACTGACCCTCGAAGACCTCTGCTGTATCTGGCAAAATACATAAAGAAATATACTCGGAAATCTTGCAAGTTTTTGTTTTTTCTTCTTGAACTCAAATTCATTTTATAAATTTATCTTTGATTGGAATTACTTCTTGCTCAGTGTGAATAACATAGAGCACAGGCTGCAGCCTTCACTTACTCATTTTTGAACAACTGCCTCCCTTACGTGCCTTTCTGATCTTAGATCTGCAGTTTGATTTTTGTACAAGTTTTGGATAACTTTTCGTTCTTTGCGTTTTATCCTCGATAACTACAGGATTTCAAGTACGTATTCTATTAAACACTGACTATAACACTTTTCTACATCTACAAATGCTATAAATGTGACCTGCCATGCTTCAGCCTGTCTTCTAAATCGTAGCGTACGTTC
Organism: Schistocerca piceifrons; assembly: GCF_021461385.2. Classification (NCBI taxonomy): domain Eukaryota; kingdom Metazoa; phylum Arthropoda; class Insecta; order Orthoptera; family Acrididae; genus Schistocerca; species Schistocerca piceifrons. The sequence continues at coordinate 434,197,946 of NC_060140.1, read as the reverse complement.
TGGCTCCCGTGTTCCTGCATTCCTCCCGTACAAGTCTAATGCAATGAAACTGCGGTACTTATATAACAATATTACAAAAATACTAAATAAAAACTGGTATTCGATCAGTGCCAAAAGTAAAAAAAACTGAGGTGAATGTCCACCCTGGACTACAATATCAATATTGAACATAATCCTAAAATGGAGTCTTTTATGTGACGACGTAAAAATTTAACATGCAGTTCCGTTTTGACGCTGAGCTGTTTTGGGTCAGAGCATTATGTTCTAACGATTTTTCCAGTGAGTTCATTACTTGCATGAAGTATGATTCCGAAAGCACTGCAAACCGCCCATTTACATCCGTCAACGTCTTCGTTCAAACATCTTCCATTATCAGATTTCTTTATCTGTGTCGATAGGTGGCGTTCGGAGGGTGGAAAATCTTGTGAACGGGGTGGATGTTCCATAATTCGTATTTCAAAATCCTCAGATGTCGTCCTGCAAAGCGCATTTGTAAGCAGGTGCGTTGTGCTGAAGAGAAATGATTTTTTCTTCTGTTCGACGTCTAATCTTCTTCAGACGTATTATTTCATCCAATTAATCCAGCAATAATATTCTCAAGTTACTGTTTTACCCTTCGAGTGGTAATCAATGAAAAGTATCCCCCCTGAAATCCAGGAACGTCAAGACCAAAACCTTTCTGATATGAAATAGACTTCAGCTAGTTTCGTTCCGGCTCATCGGCTTCCATTCACGACTTTGATAGTTTCTGGCGTCACGTGCTGGACCCATGTTTCAGACACAGCAATAAATCAGCCAACAAAATGGATCACAAATAGGAGGAGACCACAAAAAGTAAGTCACACATCTCGTCCCACTGTAACACCACTACGAAGCCAGAATAGTGCATTGTCAAAAGAGAGTACATTTTCTGGGTTTCATGCAGACTAATTCTTCTGTGGTACGGATAACAGATCGCAGTCTGGGAGTGAAATGTCATGGCATGTGGAAATGTACCCCAAAAACTAAAGTACGCAGGGCAGTTTGATTCTCGTGGGCAGAAAAACGTCTAAGATGGACATATATTCACGGTGAAATTCAGACGACTTATGGACTAGACGCTATGTCTTGTCGAGCAGTAATGAGATTGTGCCATCAGGTTTTGATGGTGCTGAGCAACAGTCACACAATAATTTTTAAATGAACACACCGCCATTTGACTGTATTGTTGTTTATTTAATTACGACCCAGGTTTCGGCCTTTAATGCCATTTTCAAGTGGTTGAGTTTATGTCATTAACGTGTGTGAGGTAATTAACATATTTGAAATTCTGCAATATATGTAATGACATAAACTCAGTCACTTGAAAGTGGCACAAAAGGCCGAAACCTCGGTCGTATTTAAATAAACAACAATACAGTCGAATGGTGGAGCGTTAATTAAAAAAAAAATTGTGCCATCAGTTTGACCAAGGCCGAACAGACGTGGGTGACGCTGATGGGGAAGGAAGGGCGTCGACAGACGTGGCTGGTGCAAATATGGAAAGAAGGCTGTCGACATAAACGACAGACGACGATCTCTAGGCAGCCGAAAAAATGATTCGCAGCACTAGCAGATTTTTCAGCGATGAGGACATTTTCACTCTGCAGCGGAGTGTGCGCTGATATGAAACTTCCTGGCAAATTAAAATTGCGTACCGGACCGAGATTCGACCTCGCAACCTTTTCCTTTCCCGGCAAGTGCTCTACCAACTGAGCTACCCAAGTGTAACTGACGACCGCTGCTCACAGTTTTACTTCCACCAGAACCTCATCTCCTACTTTCCAAACTTCACAGAAGGGAGTCGTGCCTGGATAGCTCAGTCAGTAAAGCACTTTCCCGCGAAAGGCAAAGGTTACAGGTTAGAGTCCCGGTCCGGCATGCAGTTTTAACCTGCTAGGAAGTCTTGTTCCGACCGTTGATTAAAGAGATTTGGTGACATTGTTGCAAAATAGTGTCACGTATCTGTGTCACAAGTGTAGTGCAACATGCAATAAAAGTTAGTTCTTGTCTTCTTCGTTTTTCAGTCTCTTTTTTCCACAGATGCACATAATTATACAAGTTATATAGGTTAATTACCTTCTTTTGCAACTGTAATGAAAGTTTTATTAAGACCAGACCCTTCTCGCTTTATTCTAAAGCATCTGGAGTGGTCAGACGTTTTGTTATTTGCTGCTTTCTTCTTCTTCTTCTTCTTCTTCCAAGTGCTTGTGTCTGGTTCTTACAAACAACACTTTCACTGCACTTTCCTAGGAAAACAAAACACACGAAATGGCGAGAGGACATTGATACTTCACAGCACTGAAATGTGAATGTGTTTAGTGTAGTGAATGATCTGTTTCCCAAACCCCTACACATACACATGGAAGAAAAAGAAGAAAGCAGTAAACAACAAAAACTCTGAGCACTGAAAATGCTGTAGGATAAAGCGAAACGTTTCTGATCTTAATAAGACTTTCATTACAGTTGAAAACCTATACAACGAGTAACAGTTACGTGGCCTAACGATCGTAATGTGTTTTTTATTTTCTAAAGTCCTCCGTAGCATCATTTGATATCGTAGTGGTACGACTAAACAACAGTGGAATCACTTTACGTAGCGTAGGCTAACATCCAATTCTTTTAATCAAGTGATGCTTAGCTGAAAATTGATCCAAGCAATTGCGCTGCCGTCATTATGTCCCACATACGTATTTGATTACAGAAATTACTAGTTAATTAAGTCAAAGTTTTTTACAGCAGCGTTTTCGTTTCGTTGAAATCTTCCCTTATTCCGAAAAAAAATTCTAAATAACACTTCTCGTCTTCTACTGTCTTATCTGTCGTGCGACACGTATCGGATGGACGCTCTCCGCTTTCCTCTTTCCTGAGTCTCTTCCTTAGTCTGCTGTCATCTAGCATTCCAAGTTTTCTTCCAATTTTCCTCAATGCCTCTTCGTTATTGACAATTTCTTCGCAATATAATGTATGCCCCAGGCAAAATGTTTTCCTCATTCTCATCATTTTTGCTACTTTCCTCCCCTATTCGTAACAGTTTCATTCGTAATTCTGTCAGCCCATTTCACTTCTATTATTTTTATTATTTTTCTCCACGACCATATTTCAAAATCATCCAAGTGTTTTTTCCTCTTGCTTTTCGATTCGCTGTCGTACAGCACTAAACGTCGTGTAAAACATCTGGTGAAATTACTTATTAACTCTACTGAAATTCTTTTTGGTATTAATAACCTTTCGCCTATTCAAAGCCTCTTTTACCTTTGTATATATTCTATTTTTTTTATTTCCTCCACATAACTTTTATTTTCTGCCATCAGTCTTTCGAAGTACCTAAAATGTTTTAATTGTTTCAAAGTCCCATATTTTAAAGAAACATTCATGTCTATTGACTGTCATCAATTTGGTATTCCCTATAGTTATCCTCATTCCACACTCTTTTGCCACATTAGGCAACGCTGCGTGATGATATGCACACCTATTTATCTTTATCTTTTCTCCCATGACTTTGCCTCTCGCTTTTTCTAATGATTTATTTGCTACTTTCTAAGCATAAATATTGAAAGACGTTTGTGTCAAACCATAACTTCTCTAACACTTCTTCCACTTGTTCCTTCATTGCTGATCGTTAACACCACTTTCTGCCTCGTATAGAGTTCCAAGATTCCTCCTGTCTTTCCAGTCTACATAATCGTCTTTTAACGTTTTTGGGAGGGTATACCAGTCCAGTCCACGAAACGCGTTTTCCAAATTAACACAACATATGTTAACTTCTACAATCTTTGACCTACCACTTTCAAATATCCATCATCACGTCGTGTTCCTTTTCCGAAACCAGACTGATCCTACCCTATGTTTTCTTCAGTTTTTTCTTTCTAAGCTTCCGAATCATAGACTACACAGCTTTTGTTCCGAGGCATATGCAATTAATTGTCCTGTAATCTTTGTATTTTGTGGTATTGTATTTATTTGACAAGGGGACTAGAATTGATCTGTAATCTTTGTGTTTTGTGGTACTGTATTTATTACGCAATGGAACTAGAATTGTTTTTACTAGATCTCCAAACTATTTATGAAGTTGATTAGTCTATATGTTGATCCATTTCCCAATTTCTTTATATCTTCAGCTGACATTTTATTGATTTAATCTTCCAGACATCCTTAACTGCGATTTCCCTGTTTTCTTAATGAAGTAAATTACAAAAGTACAAAGTTTTTAAGAAGATTGCAGTTTTTGAAAAGTATAATCTCTGTATGTTATTCAGCAGAACCATGGTTGATTCTCTTTTATAATGTGTGGCGATGGTAACAGATATTTGACAGGCGTATGGGCGTTGGGTGTGATGGTAGACCGTAATCATTTTCACGATAAACAGGGATCCGCCATTGTTTTCTGCGGTAATCACTCCTGCTGCAATCAAACTTGGCCTAAGCTAGGGTAAATATGTTCGTTTATATTTTCAGAATTTTGTCGACTGCAATTTCTACGAGAGAGAAAATATTAGGAAGAAATTATAAACAGTCTTCTACGTATGCTACAGAAACCCTTCATTTCTATTAGTGTTTATCCTTCACCGATTGACAAAAGCTCTCCCGCGGCTAACAGTGAACATATACTTAAATAACCCCCATAGGAGGCTGAATGTTACGACCAGCAGCTCTAATAGAGGCACAAAATCCGATTGCAATTATGCAGAGGAAGGGTGTGTCCTCAGGTTTCTTGGAAAATAACTGTAGGAATCTTAGAGCGTAAAGGCAGAAGAAGAAATGAACTGCGATTACAGAGAAGACTGTCGAAGTAATTGGCACATTTCTGCATCCAATGTTCTTGGAGAAGTTCCCAGATACATTTATTTCTAGCTTCTGCCTTGAAACATTCCAGTGGTGTGAAGCGGTGTATTTCGAAATAAATTGATAAACATTGATCTCATATTTAGGTAGAGAAAAAAGTAATTAGCCTTGCGTTAACTGGACTTGTTATTTATTGTGAGAGTTATCAAGTAACGAAACATATTTTCCTCACTGCGCTGTAACGTTTACGTATCCCAAGCTTTTTTCGGCATTAACTGTGCAGTAGACCCGACTGTTCGTCATTCAGCTTCCTACTACTCTAGTAGAGTACAAAGTGCGATCGCTATATGGAAAAAAATCAGCAATGAGAATCACTGTGTTGTAAATATTGCTCTATGTTTCTTATGGCTGCAAAAGCTGTCGAACTGCAAGATCGTCGCATGTGGTTTGACCGGTTCCCGCCTTTACAAAGTAAGTACGAAACATAGCTGAGATGATTGTTCGCGAGACAATCAGGCCGTGCATTTCGCACGAGAATTGTACCCAATATAGCTATGAATGTCTCTTGTCAGCAGTGCAGTGGGATAATAGCGTTTGTTCAGAAATAGCTGGCCGCCCGCCCGAAGCGAACGTTTCTGTTCAACGGCAGACAGAGAAACAGAAGTTTCTCTCCCCTTATGACCTCTTTGTTGGTGTACAGTATTCTGAACACCATTGTCTTCCCTTTTTTTCCTAATAAGACTTAATTGTCACCTCTCGTATCTCATTCGATTTCTGCACCTTTTCCGAAATTAGTCAAAACAGTGATGATAACGATTTTATTTCTTTTTTGCAACCGTCTGTCGCAACCGTCTAGCGCTATTCCTCGCCACGTCCTTTTTATTTAGTTCAGTAGTAACATATGGAAAAAATGTGAGTTGGAACTATATACATATATAAATTTTTCAAAAATTTCATTGTTCGAGGATATATTTGTGCTTGACGACTTTATCCTTAATTTACATACTGCCTTAGTCGCTAACCAGTGGATATTTCACCGCCAAAAATCTTTTCATGTTGCTAAAATTAGCGATGGATAACGCGTCACTAAATTATAAGCGAATAATTTGACTGATGTTTGGGGAAGAAATTTAGTTTCATGACAAGAGCCGTAATAAAAGTCCTTGCCTTATTTCTAGATCAAAAACTTTTCATTACTTGTGAGAAATATGAACGTTTCCCTAACTATTAACCATATCCACTGACATTAAAAGTGCTGCCATGTGGTTTGAGCTACCATCGAAGTTTCGCTTTTGTTACGGCATGGGACGTGAATCAATACTGTGACGTATTATTGCGCTTTTTATTAGTATTATTATTCCATTTCGCTCCTTAAAGAGCACGAGGAATCACTAAACTTTAGCATTATTTTACCAAAACCTCTTCATACTTCCATTATGGGTCCGTCGTCCTTGTACTGTCAATCCCTTTTCTGATTGTACACTTCCTTTCCACTAGTTATTTAGACGTGAGCTTATGAGAGTCGATCTCCTATGTGTCATCCATGAAGCTGTCAGTCGGTTACCAGAACCTTCCTTGAAATTCTCGTGGTTGTAGCCTAACGTTCGTACTTTAGTTTTCCGGGCCATATTCACGATGGTAAAGGTTTTCTTGGTTAACTGCGTCGTCCATTCGTGCTATATGCCCAAAAAATTTCATACGTCTTTTCAGTAATGAAACTAAATTGTTCCGTGAGGAATACAATTCTTGTGAACTTTAGCGCATCCAAGTCCTGACGTGTATCTTGAGTCGGAATATTTTGCGTAATATCTATAGCACAATTTTATCGATCACATTGACAAGAAGGGTTAATGGTAATGTCTACATAGAGTAGTTCTGGAAGAATGTTAAGGTTTTCATTGAAACGGATTTTTTGTTATAAATACTCCAGTTAATTGTGTAGTCTTGATGCATTTTTTTCACCAGAGTAGCCAACCCATATTTTTCATGTCCTTGCTGTGTTACCACAAAATTCTTGGATTTGGAACCTTGAGATGTGACTTTTGTTGCGTGTATTTCTTCCAGGGTAGTTACTGTTACTTCTTTTGTGAGGATATTCTCGGGAATTTTTCCTGTTGACTTGGGGAAGAAAGACATTGGCAGGAGCACTGGAGAAGTAAATCCCCTCAAAATGGAACCCTTATTGCTGACGTGCACATTTTTTTTTTACTTGGATCTTCCAAGAAGACTCTGGACAAGATTAAACATAATAAGGACTGGGATTGATCGCTGTAAAAGTATAACAACAAAATGGTATCTTGAAGGTGATGGATGCTATCTGTGAGTGCGGTGGACTTCAAACTATGGGCCATGTTTTAAATCGGGTAATGTATGGGTTCAAAGGAGGAAGAATTAAAGATATCCACAGTGTCTTTGAAGGAACTCTCCGCCGGCGGCAGTGGCCGAACGGTTCCAGGAGTTTCAGTCCAGAACCGAGTTGCTGCTACGGTCGCAGGTTCGAATCCTGCCTCGGGCATGGATGTGTGTGATGTCCTTAGGTTAGTTAGGTTTAAGTAGTTCTAAGTCTAGGGGACTGATGACCTCAGATGTTAAGTTCCATAGTGCGTAGAGCCATTTGAACCATTTTTTCCAGGAACTCTGCAGTAGCTGAGTAATATTCAGCGTGCTATTTGATTGTAAACAACTGCTCTGGATTCAGTTTTTTTGTGCTTTTCAGTTCAGATGTGCTATCTGTTTGTAGAGTGTATATTGCATTTTCCTGTCTGCTTAATTTTGTTCTCCTGTCATACTGTATTATAAAAGTTGTCGATGGCGTTGAGCCAGTCACGCAATACTTTTTAAAAGAGTAAACCACCATTTGATTGTGTATTACTATATGTACCTCGTGTACTATCTAGGTTTCAGCTTTTATGGCATTATCAAGGAAATGCTAATTTCAGCATTGTACTTGTAATTGCATAAAAGCTGAAAACTAGTTAGTGCAGAAAATAAATATAGTAACATACAGTTTTATAGTGGTTTATTCTTTAAAACATTGCTGTTTTATCTTTTTGTAAATTGTCTTCGACGTGTCGAACGAATGTATGTATACTCAGATTTTTGCACTACTTTTATTTGCTGACTGTCATTCCCAGCGTTCGCAATAATTTCACCTAAGTACTCGAAGTGTTAAACTTGAGTGACTTTGCAGTTTTTGCCGTGAATAATTGCAGGGCTACGTTTTTGATGTCCATGTATAACGACGTTCCGTGAGAGACTTGGAGGCCACTTTTGACAGCGATCGTTTGGAGCTTCTATAGGGAGTTTGTGAATTCAATGGTAATAGTAGTAATTATTATTAGGTCGTCGGTAAATGCCAGTCGTTTGATACTATTCTTTTACTTCGTGCTCCAGTAACTATTTCACGTATTGCTTTCTGTCATATTTTGATGGTATTATCTGGTACCAGATAGTCCATCACTTTTTCCCATTCCAAGGAGTGGATCCAGCCCATTACAGAGTATATATTATTATAAATATTTTGAATGGGGGGAAATAGAGAGAGTATTTTGCTATTAACAACGGTATCTCATGATTTAGAAGATGTCGTTTTTTTAGACTCGTGCGAGTACGCCGGATTTCGACATAAGCGCACCTTGTTCCGTGCAATGTCGGATACTTGAAAGAAGCGATCAATAATTTTGGTACACTCTTCTGAGAAACAAAAATGGGGATTGAAATCAAATTTTTGCCGGATAGCTTCTGAGCCTGGATTTCAACAAGATTACGGAACGGACCTACGTCTAGAAATAAAGTACAGCGAATTACCATTCAGTGACGAATAGTAGTCTGCTGATTACGACAACTTCTTTCAAGTTTCTTCGTCCTCTGGAACCGTCAATGATTTCTGTGAACATTTGTGCTAAAATGACAGTTAAACATTTATGAACATAAAGCATGAGAAATTGTCTGGTGATTGCTAGTTAAATAAAAAGTCAAATAACTGCATTCAGTTTAGAATTAATTTTTAATAACCTAAAGAGAAACTTACTTTAAACATTTTTTCACACATTATCGTGGCTTACAATGTCACATAAACCAGCTTTTGGGCTATTAATTACAATTCCTCAGAAACAGGCAAATATCCATTACTTTTTTTATGTTGTACTTCTTGATATACTGCGACGTTTCACATCGAAACTATTCACATTACATATTTTTAATTATAAATGACAATGAACTGTAATAAAGTGCGTCTACACACACAGACAAAACATAAGTGGTATAGGATTTAGTACACATTTTGTTTTCACATTGTATCTCATATTTTGTTTCACCGCGATCGGGCTTAAAAAATGTCTTTGAATGCTTTTGAGTATATCGGATCGCAATAGTAATCTTTGGCGCTCTGCGCCAGAACAGGTCACGTCATATCACGCGTCGGCCGGAATGGCCAAGCGGTTCTAGGCGCTACAGTCTGGAACCGCGCGACCGCTACGGTCGCAGGTTCGAATCCTGCCTCGGACATGGACGTGTGTGATGTCCTTAGTTAGGTTTAAGTAGTTCTAAGTTGTAGGGAACTGATGACCTCAGAAGTTAAGTCCCATAGTGCTCAGAGCCATTTGAACCATCATATCACGCGACTTTTACGATTTCACTCAGTCTTTCATTCTCTGGAGTACTTATTCAGTTAAATGCGGTCGACGAACACAAATAATGTTACAAGTAGTTGTTCTATTCAGCCTATTATCCCACAAGCTGATATTAAGGCAGATGGAGGATCCCAATTGGGAATAAATGGGAGGGGCTTACCTGTTCCGGCATTCGCTTTACAATCTAGGGAAGTCTTGCTTACCGTTGATTTTTTTATAGAATTTGGAGTTTTCGCCCATGAATTTTACCTTAGAGTTTGTGGTCTATAAAGTCTATTACATTAACTTAGTGATTTTGTTATCCACATCATATTCACACAGTGTATTACAGGGTTGCGTAGTTAAATCTGCAAACGTGACCACGCTGAAAATAAATTGTCTTTGTCGTAGTGTCATCTTCAGATGCCAGATCTATTTGGTACTAGATCGGTCTTGCACTTATTATATTTATTAACAAGACAGACAAAGAAAAATCCACATGTCTTAATTAATAAATTAAGAGACGTGGATATTCCTTTGTATGTCTCGTTAGCTGAGTGATCAACACGTCAGTACCCAGGATCGATTTCTGGTACTTGCACTCAGTGCTCTATTCTCAGTGAGGCCAGTTGAGGAACTGATTGCCCGAGTAGTACCGGCTCCAGGTTACGAAAACTGACAACGGCCGGGAGAGTGGTGTGCTGGCCACACGCCCCTCTACCCCGCATCCAGTGACACTATTGGCTGAGGATGACATGTCGATCGGTCGGTACCGATGGGCCCGCGAGGGACTGTGGGCAGAAGGATATTCCTTTTCCTGCCACGATCTCGATTATTGTTATTAAGTAGAGCCTGAAATTCATCATTGTGTTCTACACTCGCACAGCGCAACACGCAGACTCCTTCACTCGTAAATAGCTGACCTGGTACACGGTCCCAGTTGCAGGCTGCTTATATAATGTTTCTCTGGAACAACCGAAATTTTATTTTCAATATATAACACAGTTATTTACCAAATTTAAAAACTCAAAATGCTGACAGAATCTAGTCATTATAAGCTATAACCTTACGTTAAAGGTTTAACGCAGGAAGTCAAGTATTAGAGTTAGAAATTGTGTATAGAGGCAGCCTAACTTACGGCGCGGAAGCTACTGTGGCTATATTCATCCACGATTTGAATATGCGAGCAGTTAGTGACTTCCAACAACAAACTTTACAGATAACTTCATCACTTCTTAGAAGTTTCTCTCGCCTTGACATCCCGATAAAATAATAAAACGAGAAACGTTTAGCGCATTTTCCTTGTTCATGTTGTAAAAATTCGGCATCAGGCATGACGTTTTAATTTATTAGTTCTTCACTACTACCTCTGTTCGTAACACTTTTTGCAGACAGTACCCACATGTGGCACTGAATGTATCTGCAAAATTGTAAGAAGCATTGCTGAGGACGAGGCCTACGAGAAAGACAGGCCGCGGCGCGTACGTCACGAAGGTAGGCCTGCGCTCGCTCGCTCGCTCAAATCAGCAGACAAACTACGTTTCTACACCTGTTAACTCGTAACTAGGTGTGTCCGTACAAACGAAAACTGAATCTTCTACTGGAATCCGCTATTATGGAATCTTACTGTTATTAGTCTTATAATAATGGAAAATCCATGGGCCTACTTATAATTTGTTATGGCTGTACTGGCGTACAATAAAACAAAATAATGCTAAAATGGTTATCAGTTGCATAAGGCACCACTTCCAGCATGTTATGAGTACTGTTAAGCAGAAGAGACTACATACTATAAACAAGCCGTTATACCATTTATATCGAATATCGATCTTAAATTTTGCTGCAGTGCTGTTAATCAGTGAGACTTCATAATACCAGATTACAGTGGAAGATACAATTCTCCTTAGTACTTACACGCCCAGCTGCGAGTTAACAGGTTTAGAAACGCATTTTGTCTGCTGAGCTGAGCGAGCGAGCGAGTTCAGGACTACCTTCGTGACGTACGCGCCGCGGCCTGTCTTTCTCGTGGGCCTCGGCTGAGGAGATATGACGTCATAAATATTATGATGTGTGAAACAGATGTTTTATATATAAATGGTTGATTCTTCAAAAACTCGGAATGGGCAGGGGGGAGAGGTGTTGCTAGTATATTGCTAAACGAGGATAAGTGTCTACTAGGACGGTTCCGTCTACAACTCAAGTAGTGCACCGTTTGCAATAGTCTCATCGCAGACGGAATGTTAAACTCTCCCTCCTTTTCTGATTCATTTCATGTTCACCTTAACCACGGTGCTACGGAATAACAACCCAGATGTAACCTACCACATGCGTTGCTGGCTGCTCACCGACTGCAGTGGATCAGAATTTTTTTTCCTCGTTCCACCGACGCAGCTAGTGTAAATCTCACAGAGGCGGCTTCCAATAAACTGAGTGCTGGACGTGCGGGTGACAGGAGTGTTCTGCTTGTTGAACAGATCAGGCGAAATCAATATGATTCGCCTGGACTACCTGTTGCGGTTGTCAACAGGTCGCTGCATATTAGGGGCCCTCATTTAGTGCGGCGGGCACGCAGTGAGACGCGAAACGCGGACCACATCGGAAACCATTAAGAAGTGTGGCTCGCATGCTAAGCGACATGGATAAAGCGACAACAAAGTTCACTTTCCATATTTTTCAAAGTTGAACGACCTATGTTAAGAGTACAATTCAATATGGAAATAATTCTCAGAAGCATTTCTCAGTTCGTATGATAGTGATTTTCTAAAAGCACTTGCTCGAAAGTCTTGGATTCACACGTAATAAATAAAATACCTACATTTTGTAATACACAACCGGCATCTGGACTGGATTAAGAATTTGGAAGACAAATACTGTTTCGGACCTGAGAAGCAGTCATCAGCATATCTGTATTGTTCTTACAACACACAGTTCCTTCAGTTTTCTTGCGTACAAATGTAGTTTTATGACACAATTCTTTTAACTTTAGACACAGGCACATAACAAAATACCTCGGAATTACAATTACGGATGACTTCAGTTGGAAAGAATACATAGAAAAAGTAGTGGGGAGGCAAACCAAAGACAGCGTTTTATTGAAGGAACACTTAGAAAATGTAACAGATCTACTAAAGAGACTGCCTACATTAGGCTCGTCCGTCCTTTTTTGGAGTACAACTACGTGGTTTGGGATCCTTACGAGATAGGATTAACGGAGTACATCGAGAAAGTTCAAAGAAGACCAGCACGTTTTGTATTAGCGCGAAGTAGGGCATGGAGTATCACTGACATGATGCAGGTTTTGGGGTGGGCATCGTTAATACAAAGGGGTTTTTCGTTGCGGTGGAATCTTCTCACGAAATTTCGATCACCGACTTTCTCCTCCGAATGCGAAAATATTTTATTGACGTCGACCTACATAGGGAGAAACGATCATCATAATAAAATAAGGGAAATCAGAGCTCACACGGAAAGATCTAGGTGTTCGTTTCTTCCACGCGTTGTTTAAGATTGGACCCATAGTGACACGGATAATATCCAGTCGGAATTCGGTTTGTCTCCACGTACGATTCAAGATCTACACGTTGATATGTTCAAACGCATTTCGAATGCATGCCTTCAAGTCCTGTAGGTCTTTAATCTTGGTTCGATACACCACATCTCTTACAAAACCCCAGGGGAAGTAGTCTAGTGGTGTGAGGTCAGGTGATAATGGCGCTGTCGAATTGGACCATCTCGTCCAATCTACCTATCCAGAAACTTTTGATCTAGAAACAGACGGACATTTAAGGTCCAGTGGAGCGGTGCCCCAACCTGCTGAAATACGACGTCAGGTTGCAGGTGATTAATTGTGGCACAGCAGACTCCTGTAATATGTTCAGGTAAACACCACCGTTAACGCCAGACTCGATGAAAAAGAATGGACCTGTGATACAGCCGTGTGTCTGTCCGCACCAAACGTTGGCAATGTGACAGTCTCTGTCCAATTCACATACAACATGAGGATACTGTCAACCCTATATATGAACGTTATGGCGATTCAGTTTACCGGGTACATGAGAAACAAATATTTTCCGAAAAGGCACTATTTACGTCAATCTTTCCTAGCAAATCCACTGCAAACTGTTCGCGCTGAGGTTTGTCTGTAGGCTGTAATGCCTGAAGCAGCTTGCACCTTGTACGGGTATAGCTGTCAGCCCTTAGGCAAAAAATTTTACGTTGCTGATAATCTCATTTCTAACTCTCCGGACTCCGTAGACACCGATTTTGTCGGACTCCTTGCAAACGTCTCTAGTACCTTGTCTGCGTTGGCGTCTGAAACACATGGGAGACCCGCCCCTTTCTATGGAGAACACTATCTGTTTCCATAAATAACGTATGCCAAGCCCGAATAGTTGGTCGGGACGGTGTTTACCCTCCATTCCGTGTTCGAAAGTTTCGTTCCGTTTCGTTCCGCTTGGGTATCAAGCATCATCCGTATAGACCAGACCCTACACTGAGCTCTCTCCTGTGGTATCGACATTTTATCTGGTTCACACGTTCAATGTTGGGTCAGAATTGCGTCACCTAGAAGTTAAAAAACTTTCTTAGTTATCACATTTTGGAAACCAGTTGTTAATATCTAATACAGTTTACAAGTTAATGAAGTCTTAAGTAGTAAAGATAATTTATGGACGCCATGTACAATGAGTTCGTTGTTACTGGGAGCAGTCGGTGCCACGCAGTGTACTTTGGTCTTCTTATAAACTGTCATTTACCTATCACACAGCACTCGGGAACGACGCTGTAGCATCCATTACTTTGTGGATGGGACGCAGAGTACCGGAATATGTCCATCTTACTTAGATTTATCTGTTTCTTAGAGGATACGACGATTACAAATTGTTTTCAAAATAGAGCTTTTCTTAAATTAATCACTTAATTAATTTGAAATGGAAACGGACGAGCCGTTTGAATATTCCGTCTAGTGCGACATGTTTCATGTATCACGCCAAATTGCAGTCACATCCACCGGAACAGGGGCTGGTTCCTACACTTGCAAATATTGTCAACTCAGCCACCACTCATATGATAATGTATAAAAAAATAACCAGTAATATCTATACAACGCGTGCTTTACATGCAGTGCTAATCTAATGTCACAGAATTATTAGTACTTATGCTTCCGAGCATTTGCGGATTAGTAGACGTATGCCTAGCTTCATCAACTAAAGCGAGTACTTCCATTAGTTAAATGAACAGTTTCTGCGACATGATATTTCAAGAGCAGATACTGCTACTAGCTAAGTGGGCAGACAATTAAGACCTGACACGGCTTATGGAATGCATACAAACATAAAATGCATAGCATCACACAAGGCGAAAATTAGTTCTGAATACAGCGCCTTTGAGTACCAATGCTTTTACAATTTACTTGCTGTGTCACCTTTCAAACTTGAAGTTTTAGTGCAGATGTATCTGCATTTCGTATCCTCAATAAACATATTACCTGGAAGGTATGTTTGTCGACGTATACTTCTAACTACAGCGAGTTCTCTCTGTGCTCAATATCGAATGCATATTACCGGATTTCTCACAGCTAATTGACCACAGGGACAAGAATGTCGGCTCTGCCTACTTCTTGCTTCCGAGTTGGAGAAATCTAACAGTCTTAAAATACAAATTGTGTAAGCAGCCAAATAGTGCCTTTGTTTGTTCCAACACGTTGTCAAGAATCTCTGAAGAACTGTTCTTGAGAGTTCACGCTCATCTTCAGATTTGCGACGAGTGGATAACTGACTTTAAAATCAAGGACTCGCTTAGAGGATTTTGTAAGGGTAACTGTGAACGTAGTTTTGCTGCATGTCTGAAATGACAGGAAAAGACAACACATGGACTACCTCCTTTCAGAACATTCACATAATTTTTGTTCACAGGCAGAGTAGAAATTTTGGCGGTGAAGAAGCATTGACTAAGAATCACTGCCTACTAGCTTCAGAACCCACGCCCAGCTATCGCAAAGCCGTATTTGCCACGTCGTATGATCCGGTTCAAGGACGTATCTAGCGAGGGGCAATGGACGGCAGTTGTCTCGTCCTTCTCCACCACCTCCACTACTCCACACTAAAAAAAGAATAATGATCTTATCAGCCAGTTGGAGCAGATAGACGCATAAGTTTGCAGAAAGAACACGTAACGGATTTCGAACAAACTCTGCCAAACATGGAAGTAAACTTTGCGAGATGTGTTCTTCAGCGGCTGGTGTTACCTCTTTGGATTCTCCTTCCCGTGGAAAATAAATCACGCCGTGTAGAGTACAGCCGTAAACGTACGGTAATTCCGGTACGCTTGTGGTGCGGCCCTTCAACACACCCATAGCCTTTCTGGTGCACCATAGCTGCGCTGCGATGAGCGTCAGGCGAAGATTAGACTGCAGCTGTGGTATTAACGTACAGGAAAAGCTGAAGAACACCTCATTTTTCACCATAGAAGCCAAAACAATCTCACGAGTTTCGACAGCGCATGTAAATGCAAGACCACACGAGAACGCCTGACGGAACGGAGAAAGAGATTATCCAGGTAGGTTTGAAATGGGTTAAGCATTTAACGAACGGGAATTGGCAGAAACACTGAAGACTTTCAGTACCCTATCATGGTTCATTGCTTTATATACAGTAGAATAACAATGAAAAACTGATACTCATTAGGTTGGTGCATACGTTTGTAGCACCCTTTCGTAAGTTTACTAAACACAACAGATAGACATGACAGAGACTTTATTCATGAATAATATATTCTCCTTCGCTATTTACAACAGTACTCTAACGGTGGGGTAACTTTTGAGACCGCAGTTGTAGAAATCATGTGGTTTTGAGGCGAAGAAATCGTCGAGATATGTTCGGAGAGTATTTTCATCCGGAAAGGAAATTCCTCTAAGGTTTTTCGTTAGAGAGTGAAAAGGTGAAAATCTGAGGGTGCGAGATCAGGTGAAAAAGGTTGGTGCTGGATAACTTCCCAACCTAACTCCTGCATAGTTTTTTGTCAGTCTAGCAAAATGCCGGGGGGAGTTAACGTAACGTAGCATCACTTCACGCAGTCTTCCTGATAGTTGTTCTTGGATTGAATCTGTAAGACGTCTCATTTGTTGACAGTAAATGTCATCAGTGATGGTTACACATCAGGGAAGCAATTCGTAGTACATCACACCATCGCTGTTCCACAAGATATGTAACATTATCTGTTGTGTATGCGCGTAGGCCTTTGTAGGGGAGTTGCTGATTGTTTGAGCTCAGCCATTCCTTTCTTTTCCTTACGTTAGCATAAAGACACCACTTCTCTTCACCAGTAACGATACAGGATAGGAATGGTGGGCGTTGATCCCGAGCCAATTACTGACGAGCAAGCATAGCTACACATATGGCCACCTGCTGATTTTTGCGAATTTGGCTTAGAGCGAGCGGCACTTATACACCCGATTTTTGAACCTTCCCCACAACATGCAATGGTGGAATGATCACAGTTCATCACATTTTCCAGTTCTCGAGTACAATGACGTGGATCATTGTGGATTAATGCCTCCAAACTATCTTCATCAATCTACGAAGATCTTTCTGAATGTGGAGAGTCACTATTGTCAAAACGTTCCTCTTTAAAACGAGAAAATCATTTTCTTGACGTGTACTGTCCAATTTCATTATCCCCATACACGGCTTCCGCTGCCGTCACCACGTTTTTGAACTCTAACAGAAGAATATGTAGGAAACGTTCCGATTTCTCCACTTGGCATTCTATTTTCTAGCGTCTGCCGCTCCACTGACTACCTCCAATGACAAAATGACGATACGTAAACTCCAATAGCGGCAGTGAACTATAAATAAAGATGATAACCGATAAATAAATCCATACCAATGGCAGTACCAACATTCGAAACAAAAACGCTATGGACTTATACACCAACCTAATAATTAGGACCAATTTCCATTTATGTCAGAGTATCTGGTGTAGGTGCACTGCTCATAGAACTAATCGCTGAACGTACTGAGTTGGCTTTTGTTTGCATTACAATCTAATTTACATTAGTCAAAGTATAATAGCATGTACACTCAGAGCTGGATGTCTTAAAATGTCAAAACTATTTCGCTCTACGGTGTTTTTCTTGTAGCTAAAATTCTTGATCACACTAGTCTCTAAAAGATTCTGGTACCAACGCACCTTCAATTCTCGCCGTTCTCTGTCGTGTTGTCATTTATTTAGAGACTTTAAGGTAAAAAAATAATAAAAATGTGAATACGTGAAACATTCGCATGTATCAGAAGGTTATCTCCCTGATAGTAAAGTAAACCTGAATGGTATTACTGTGTACAAATTTCATTCAAACTGTACTCTCTCAGTTACGTGCACAGTATCTGTTATGAAGTGGTTGCGTTAGTATGTTTTATCATTAATTATACTAGGTCTCAATAGTTTTGAGTTTTATTTTGTAAGAAATTGTGATTAATTACTTTCACCTTCCCCCATTCACGAAACGTTTGCAAGTTGCTGCCTCTTGCACAGCCCCACTTGGTATGTGTACTTACTTTTCTTTGTGAAACGGTGCTTACCCGGTAATTATTAACTGCTAACAACAGCTTTTCCTTACCCTCATCGATATCAAATGCTGCGCTGCTCCAAGTAGCATGCATCCATGTTCACTTGTATGAAGTATGAAGTATGAAGACTTCATTTAGAGACTTTAAGTGACAAGGACATTTGATGCATTATACACGCTAGTAAAGTTAGACATTCACGAATGACTTCTCGAAAACACCAAAGCTGTTATATCAATATTTTTGATTTATGTATAGTTTCAGTCATATATCATTATAAGTTCTTTGTACATCTGACGAGAAGAAATATTTGTATTACTGAAAGGCTCACTGCTCCTGTGTTTCACTCGTTTGTCTGATGTCAACGAACTGCACTTCCTTGCCATAAGAAAGAGGTCGCTATATATAAGGTGGTCCATTGATAGTGACCGGGCCAAATATCTCACGAAATAAGCACCAAACGAAAAAACTACAAAGAGCGAAACTTGTCTAGCTTGAAGGGGGAAACCAGATGGCGCTATGATTGGCCCGCTAGTTGGCGCTGCCGTAGGTAAAATGGACATCAACTGCGTCTTTTAAAATAGGAACCCCCATTTTTATTACATATTCGTGTAGTACGTAAAGAAATATGAATGTTTTAGTTAGACCACTTTTTTCGCTTTGTGATAGATGGCACTGTAATAGTCACATACGTGTAAGTACGTGGTATCACGTAACATTCCGCCAGTGTGGACGGTATTTGCTTCGTGATACATTATCCGTGTTAAAATGGACCGTTTACCAATTGCGGAAAAGGTCGATATCGTGTTGATGTATGGCTATTGTGACCAAAATGCCCAACGGGCGTGTGCTATGTATCTTGCTCGGTATCCTGGACGACATCATCCAAGTGTCCGGACCGTTCGCTGGATAGTTACGTTATTTAAGGAAACAGGAAGTGTTCAGCCACATGTGAAACCTCAACCACGACCTCCAACAAAAGATGATGCCCAAGTAGGGGTTTTAGCTGCTGTAACGGCTAATCCGCACATCAGTAACAGACAAATTGCGCGAGAATAGGTGTTACTGAAAGGCTCACTGCTCCTGTGTTTCACTCGTTTGTCTGATGTCAACGAACTGCACTTCCTTGCCATAAGAAAGAGGTCGCTATATATAAGGTGGTCCATTGATAGTGACCGGGCCAAATATCTCACGAAATAAGCACCAAACGAAAAAACTACAAAGAGCGAAACTTGTCTAGCTTGAAGGGGGAAACCAGATGGCGCTATGATTGGCCCGCTAGTTGGCGCTGCCGTAGGTAAAATGGACATCAACTGCGTCTTTTGAGAATGCTACGTCACCCGTACCATATTTCTATGTACCAGGAACTGCATGGCGACGACTTTGAACGTCGTGTACAGTTCTGCCACGGAGCACAAGAGAAATTACGGGACGATGATAGATTTTTTGCACGCGTTCTATTTAGCGACGAAGCGTCATTCACCAACAGCGGTAACGTAAACCGGCATAATATGCACTATTGGGCAACGGAGAATCCACAATGGCTGCGACAAGTGGAACATCAGCGACCTTGGCGGGTTAATGTATGGTGCGGCATTATGGGAGGAAGGATAATTAGCCCCCATTTTGTCGACGGCAATCTAAATGGTGCAATGTATGCTGATTTCCTACGTAATGTTCTACCGATGTTACTACGAGAGGTTTCACTGCATGACAGAATGGCGATGTACTTCCAACATGATGGATGTCCGGCACATAGCTCGCGTGCGGTTTAAGTGGTATTGAATAGCATATTTCATGACAGGTGGATTGGTCGTCGAAGCACCATACCATGGCCCGCACGTTCACCGGATCTTACGTCCCCGGATTTCTTTCTGTGGGGAAAGTAGAAGGACATTTGCTATCGTGATCCACCGACAACGCCTGACAACATTCGACAGCGCATTGTCAATGCATATGCGAACATTACGGAAGGCGAACTACTCGCTGTTGAGTGGAATGTCGTTACACGTATTGCCAAATGCATTGAGGCTGCCGGAAATCATTTTGAGAATTTGTTGCATTAATGTGGTATTTACAGGTAATCACCCTGTAACAGCATGCGTTCTCAGAAATAAGTTCGCAAAAGTGCATGTATCACACTGGAACAACCGAAATAAAATGCTCAAACGTACCTACGTTCCGTATTTTAATTTAAAAAATCTACCTGTTCCAACTGTTCGTTTAAAGTTGTGAACCATTGTGAACCAATTTGTCACTATCACAGCGCCATCTATCACAAAGCGAAAAAAGTGGTCCATCAAAAACATTTATATTTCTTTACGCACTACACGAATATGTAATAAAAAATGGGGTTTCCTACTTTAAAAAAAATGCAGTTGATATCCGTTTGACCTATGGCAGCGCCATCTAGCGGGCTAACCATAGCGCCATCTGGTTTTCCCCTTCAAGCTAGACAGGTTTCGTCTTTGTAGTTTTTTTTCGTTTGACGCTTATTTCGTGAGATATTTGGCCCGGCCACGATCAATGGACCATAAGCTCCGCACTAGGTTTGAACGAATTCGTGAATAGTGCTTTCACATCTACAGTTAGTTTTATATAGTCACTCCTCCTTAGGTGACCCTGTACGTAAACTTCTAGCAATTTTATGAATTTTATGTTGAGCACTGTGAGGGGAAAAAGCCTTCTTAGTAGTTGCAGGAGCAGCATTCTTGATGATTGATTGATCTGACCTTGTAACATCAACCAAAACGGCCTTGCTGTGCTGGTACTGCGAATGGCTGAAAGGAAGGGGAAAATAAGGCCGTAATTTTTCCAGAGGGCATGCAGCTCTACTGCATGATTAAATGATGATGGCATCCTCTTGGGTAAAATCTTCCGGATGTAAAATAGTCGCCCATTCGAATTTCCGGTCAGGGACTACTCAGGAGGTCGTCGTTATCAGGAGAAACAAAAGTGGCTTTCTATGGAACGGAGCGTGGAATGTCAGATCCCCTGATCGGGCTGGTAGGTTAGAAAATGTAAAAGGGAATTGAATAGGTTAAAGTTATTGTCGGAATTAATGAAGATAGGCTGGAGGAACAGGGCTTCTGGTCATGTGAATTATAAATACAAAATCAAATAGGGGTAATGCGCGAGTAGGTCTAATAATGAGTAAAAGAATAGGAAGACTGGTAAGCTACTATGAACAGCATAGTGAACGCATTATTATAGCGAAGATAGACACGAATCCCACAACCACCACAGTAGTACAAGTTTATATGCCAACTAGCTCGACAGATGAGCGTGAGATTGAGAAAATGTACGATGAAATAGAAGAAATTATTCAGATAGTTAAGGGAGCCGAAAATTTGATAGACATGGGGGACTAGAATTAGATTGTAGGAAAAGGAATCAAAGGCAAAGTAGTAGGTGAATATGGACTGGGGAAAGGAATGGAAGATGAATGGTAGATTTTCGCACAGGGCATAATTTATTCATAACTGACACTTGGTTTAAGAATTATGAGAGAAGGTTGTATACGTGGAAGAGACCTGGAGACACTGGAAGGTTTCAGACTGATAATATAATGGTGAGCCAGAGATTTAGGAACCAAGTTTTAAATTGTAAGACATTTCGAGGGGCAGATCCGGACTCTGACCACAATTTATTGGTTATGAACTGTAGATTAAAACTGAAGAAACTGTAAAAAGGTAAGAATTTAAGGAGATGGAACCTGGATAAACTAAAAGAACCAGAGGTTATAGAGGATTTCAAAGGAAGCATTTGGCAACGATTGACAAGGACAGGGGAAAGGAATACAGTAGAAGAAAAGTGGGTAGCTTTGAGATATAAAATAGTGAAGACAGCAGAGGATCAAATAGGTAAAAAGACGTGGGCTAGTAGAAATCCTTGGGTAACAAAAGAGATATTGAATTTAGTCGGTGAAAGGGGAAAACACAAAAAAGCAATAAATGAAGCAGGTGAAAGGGAATACAAACGTATAAGTGCAAAATGGCTAAGCAGAAATGGCTAGAGGACAAATTTAACCATGTAGAAGCATATATCACTAGGGATGAAATAGGTACTGCCCACAGGAAAATTAAAGAGACCGTTGGAGAAAAGAGAAACACCTGTATGGATATCAAGAGCTCAGATGGAAACCCAGTCCTAAGCAAAGAAGGGATACCAGAAAAGTGGAACAAGTGTGTACAGTATCTTTACAATGGATAAGTACTTGAGGGAAATATTATGGAAATGGAAGATGACGTAGAGGAAGATGAGAAGGGAGATATGATACTGCGTGCAGAATCTGACAAAGCACTGAAAGTCGAAACAAGGTACCAGGAGTGGACAACATTCCGTTAGAGGTACTGATAGCCTTGGGAGAGCCAGCTATAATAAAACTCTTCCGTCTGGTGAGCAAGATGCGTGAGACAGGCGAAATAGCCTCAGACTTCAAGAAGAATATAGTAATTACAGTTACAAAGAAAGCAGGTGCTGACAGGTGTGAAAATTACCGAGCCATAAGTTTAATGAGTCACGGCTTCTAAATACTAACACGAATACTTTAAAGAACAATGGAAAAACTGGTAGAAGCCGACCTCGTGGAAGATCAGTGTGGATTCCGGAGAAATGTAGGAACACTCGAGGCAATATAGGAACACGCAAGGCAATAATGGCCCTACAACTTCTCATAGAATGTTAAGGAAAGGCAAACCTACCTTTATATCGTTTGTAGACTTTGAAAAAAAAAACTTTCGACAGTTGAATACTCTTGTTGAAATTCTGAACTTAGCAGGGGTAAAATACAGTGAGCGAAAGGCTATTTACAATTTGTATAGAAACCAGATGGCAGTTATAAGAGTCGAGGGAGACGAAAGGGAAGCAGTGGTTGAGAAGGGAGTGAGCCAGTGTTGTAGCCTATCCCCGATGTTACTTAATCTGTATATTGACTAAGTAGTAAAGGAAAGAAAAGAAAAATTTGGAGTAGGAATTAAAGTCCAGAGAGGAGAAATAAAAACTTTGAGGATTGCCGAAGGCATTGTAATTCTGTCAGAGACAGCAAAGGACCTGGAAGAGCAGTTTAACGGAATGGACAGGGTCTTGAAAGGAGGATATAAGATGAACATCAACAAAAGCAAAACGAGGGTAATGGAATGTAGTCGAATTATATTAGGTGATGCTTAGGGAATTAGATAAGGAACTGAGACATTTAAGGTAGTAGATGAGTTTTGCTGTTTGGGCAGGAAAATAACTGGTGATGGCCGAAATAGAGAGGATATAAACTGTAGACTGGCAGTGGCAGGTAAAGCATTTTTGAAGAAGAGAAATCTGTTAACATCGAGAATAGGAAGTCGTTTCTGAAAGCATTTGTATGGAGTGTAGCCATTTATGGAAGTGAAACACGGGCGATAAACAGTTTAGACGAGAAGAGAATAGGAGCTTTTGAAGAATGCTGAAGACTAGATGGGTAGATCACGTAACTAATGAGGGGCACTGAACAGAAATGAGTAGAAGAGAAGTTTGTGATACAACCTGACTAAAAGAAGGGGTCGGTTGTTAGGACAATTCTGAGGCACAAAGAGATCGCCAGTTTATTACTGGAGGGAAACGCGTGGGTTACAAATTGTAGAGGGAGACCATGAGATGAAGACAGTAAGCAATTCAGAGGAATGCAGGTTGTCGTAGTTACTCATATATGCTTGTACAGTATAGAGTAGCATGGAGATGTGCATCAAACAAGCCTTGGACTGAAGACCACAATAACAGCACTGTTTCCAGCGATTAATCGACAATCGTCTAGTCGTCAATAATGGTTCATTTCAAATATTTATGTGCAGTACATTATATTTCGTGAGGTCGGCCATTTCTCAATTCATAGTCTGTACTCAGTAGAGCGTTCATTCAGTTTATCATATCTCGTAATTCGTCTACATCTGCACTGAGGATGTGAATGTCATCAGCGAATCTTTCATTGATATCCTTTCACTCTGAACTTTAATCACACTCTTGAACTTTCCTTTTATTTCCGCCATTGCTTCTTCGATCTATAGTTTGAAAAGTAGGGTCGAAAGACTGCACCCCTTTTTTAACACCAATTTTAATCCCAGCTCTTCGTTCTTGGTCTTACAGTTTTGCCGATCCTTCTTAGTTTTTGAAGATATTGTATATCATCCATCTTCGCCAGTAGCTTGCTCCTATTTTCTTCAGAGTATCGAACATCTTGCACCATTTCAATATGTCGAACGCTTTTTCTAGATCGACAAAGCATACGAACGTATCTTGATTGAATAACCAAAGGAAGGGTAGCGCTGTACGTGTCGGGATGTGGAATTTCAGGCGTTTGAACGTGGCAAGGATGCTAGAAATTCTGAAAAGGGATATGCTAAGACTCAATCTAGATGTAATGGGGAGTCAGTGTAGAGAAATGGAAAGAAGACAATGATTTCTGATCGGATGAGTGTAGGGTGATATCAAAAGCAGTAGAACATGGTATAACGGGAGTAGCATTCGTTATGAATAGGGGAAAAAGGACAGAGAGTGAGTTACTGTAAATAGCTCAGTGACAGGGTCATTCTCATGAGAATCCACAGAAAACTATCACCGACAACAGTAGTTCAGGTATACTTTCCGACATCGCAAGTAGGAGATGAAGAGATAGAGAAGGTACTCGAGGATATTGAACGGGTAATTCAGTATGTAAAAGGAGATGTAAATCTAATAATCATGTGGGATTGGAACGCGGTAGTAGGGGAAGGAATAGAATGATACGGGAAAATACGGGATTGGCAGTAGGAATGACAGACGTAAAGACTAATTTAGTTCCGCAATAAATTTCTGGTGGCAATATTGAACATTGCCCAAAATCAGAGTACTCGTGGTTTAGTTTGTCCAGTATTACATTATCGAGTCCGCTGAAAGTCTTTCTCACACGAAATTGCTATCTTTTCAAATGTTCAGATGTGTGTGAATTCCTAAGGAATCAAACTGCTGAGGACATCGGTCCTTAGACTTACACACTACTTAAACTAACTTATACTGAGAACAACACACGCACCCATGCCCCAGGGAGGACTCGAATCTCCAGCGGGAGGGGCCGCGCAATCAGTGATATGGCGCCTCAAACTACGCGGCCACTCCGTACGGCTGCTATTTTTCACTGAGGGTGAGATGACCATCGTGTTATCAGGAAAGTTTCCATGGTGTCACAGCGGTAGCTTTGCACCTTCAGAGTGGTGTTGTGACAGTGTCCAACACCACATGCCCACAGGACACATCAGGATCCATGTGCAACAGAACACGACAGAGGACACACGAACTCGACCACTCAGTTACACTGACAAAAATTGTCTTCTAATAGCTCCTTCGCCACCTATCTTCTGTAGACTTTACTCGCATCCATCGCTGGGAAGAGCACAATTTGACATTGATCCCGTCGTAACTCTTAATGATATTTCCCCATATGTAGCGCTCGTTAGGACTTGCTACTCTGGAGTACCTAATGAACTGTTTTTACTGCTACTGACTTAATTTTCTTCCTCAAGACCTCTTGTATTTTGACAAATGCCCGGTATCAACGAAAAGTGTCGGTTTGTTTCACGTTGCAAGCCAAACGATTTTTAAAGTGGCTTCTTAGGTGAGCATGCGAGAGAGCAGTCCTAAATTATTGTAGTGCGATATTTGTTTTATCGACAAGTGCTCACAGGGGCAGTAAAACACGAAGAATAACCAGTACTGAAGCAGCAAGCAGTGTTGCTACGTATATTGCGGTAGCAGACTGCGCTGGTCAGTGCGGTTCTGTCGCTGCCGGAATACTGATTATTGTTCATGTTTTACTCTCCCAGTGAACACAAGTCGATAAAACTAATTCGCAGTAGACTAATCTGGGTCGGTTCTATGGAATGGGTACGCAAAATTCCGCATTAAAAATTATTTCCGTCGATCTGGACGTCGCGTGAATGTCGTGGTGAGTATGTTTGCTTGGGCTGACTACTGCTGCGTACTGCAAAAACTAAATTGAACATATCTGCCGAAACACCGGAGAAAATGGGCCTGACGACTCCTAGGAGACACGGGGTGAATTCCAGCTCCACCGACAAAGCTTTCAGAGATTGTTCAGGGATCGCGCAGAGTGTTCGGCATTCATGGTTGCCGGCGGATGGTTACCGAATTATTGCATTTCGTTTGGTTTCTTGTCCCAGTCAACTCTGTTTCTGTATTGCACCGGAAAGAGGACAAAATAGTCACAACACTGCAAATGTCGACGACATATTCATTCGTCTCTTGTTTGGAAACAAACTTGTTCCAGGGAGTCACATTACTTGCTGCTGCCAACAGTAATACGCACTACTCTTCGCTGTGAACCTAGCAATCAGTTCCACCAGATTCTGTCTCGGTTTTGTTTCTCTGGCAGTGTTAGTCGAACTTTAACTAACACACAGCATTGTGGATAGGTAAACTGTCTAAGAGTTGGGCAGTACGTACCTCAGTTGTGGTGTCTGTGAATACAGTGCGACAAGACACAGAGGAATTAATAACATTAGCGGCCTGTCGAAGAGTTGGGCAGTATGTACCTCATTTGTGGTGTCTGTGAATGCAGATGGATAAGACACAGAGGAATTAATAACATTAGCTGCCTATGGGCTTTGAATTAAACCTGTGGGGAAAGTTGAAATTGTGTGGCGGACGGGGACTCGAACCCGAGTCTCCTGCTTAATACGCAGGTGCGCCGACCACTGCGCCATCCGGACACAGTGGTCATCCCAGCTGCACAGACTAATACATTGAAAAATCCGCCTCAGTTGCGAAAATTTTCTGGTCTGTACCCAGGTTTCGGCCAGATTAATCCAGCCTTCTTCGGAAGCATAAAATTACTATAACATGCCAGAGTAAAGCACAGTTAACATTAAAATTAAAACCTATAGTACCGTGGTACCATGTCGAATTAAATCTACTTAACTGAAGTCGCACCCCGGCATCTCTTCACCACGCGGTCTGTTGGCAGCGGCAACAACGTTGGCACTGACCGTTGCACGCGAAATTGCACTCTTTTAATTTTAATGTAGACTGTGCCTTACTCTGGCCTGTTATGGTAATTTTATGCTTCTGAAGAAGGCTAGATTAATCCCGCCGAAACCTGGGTAAAGACCAGAAAATTCTCGCAACTGAGGCGGATTTTTCAATATATTAGCCTATCACAGTTGCTGACGGGGCTGCAATATGCTAAAAATTCTTGCACAGGCTACCCTAGCACGCCTCCCGTCACACACAAACTTACCCACACACTACTGATCTGCTCTTGCTCATTAACTTCTCCATTACTCGTGGAATTTCGTCGATTTCTCCGAGAGTCAGAGCGCCGCGTGCATCAGCACTGAAGTGATCATTGGCCTACCTAGCCTTAATTATATGTGGGGTGTCTGAACTTTCGGAATGTCCTTAAGAACAGACACCACGTATTTATGGTAGTACAGTGAAAGACAAGGGGAATGACGCTTCGCTGAGCTGTTCCCAAGGCGATGGCAACCATATCGTACTGCTTTTGCATCAGTACATCATAGAAATCAGAGTTCGAACAGAAAGGTTTAGGTGTTCGTTTTTCCCGCGCGCTGTTCGGGAGTGGAATGGTAGAGAGATAGTATGATTGTGGTTCGATGAACCCTCTGCCAAGCACTTAAATGTGAATTGCAGAGTAGTCATGTAGATGTAGATGTAGATGTAGATGTAGATGTAGGTGTTTTGACTCGTACATTTTGATGATTCCATATTAAAGATTTATTAAAAATTGTGCAGGTATTTTCGCAGAAGCCAAGGTAAGTGAGGTAACAAATCTAATAAATCATAATTACATTTTTACCACCGGTCTCTTTTACAAAAATGCTCAGAAAGCATCCCTGAATAACGTCTCAAATTTTATCGGAGGACTTTTATTCCACCCTATATAAAAAAGAACAATATGCGTAGTTTTCGAAGAGGGAATACTGTACTATAGCACTCGGTGTTCTATAAATTAAAACTTAAGAACTGTTGATGGCGCATAAGTGGCGTGCTGTAGAACTGCTACATATTAAGATGTAACGGTGGTACGTCTTCGTCGGAACAAACTAGTGGTGCATTTTTCTACGGGACAGTAGGGATGGCGATAGGATCTACAGTTGAAGAGAAACAAGAAACGGACGCCATCAAAAAGAAAACTAATTAAGCAAATGAATGCCTGTACCTCTGGAACCTTTTATTTATTCCGACCGCCATTTCACAAGCAGCGTACTTTTATTCCGCTAGTGTCACACACCCACAGGAGAGACGGATAGCCGTACCACAGCATTAACGCATCCTAAAGGGTCAGCCGCCTCCTTTAGTCAGCATGCTTGGTGTGTCGGAGGGGGAAGGTTGGAAATTATGCATCCAGCCGCTACAAATTACACGTACGGTGGCCGGCAAAAACTTCTGCTCGAAGCAACGCGCCTCGACGCGACGTTGAGGAAACGTACGTTAATTAAACAAGGAGGACAAGACTAAAAAACTGTCATTTGTTCTTCATGAAACTTAACGTGACGCGGAATTTTTAATACAGAACTCTGCTCTCCTGAACTGCTCGCTCTTTACTCCCGACATACCGACATGTAACTTCGTATTCTGGGAACAAGCACTGAAGCAAGAAAGGAGTAAAGTTACTCTGTTAGATTTCTTTCGTAATAATGGAACTGTTTCGAAAATTCTTATTTACCTAATTGTTTTATGTTTTACCTAAAGAGCCGCGCGGGATTAGTCGAGCGGTCTCAGGCGCTGCAGTCATGGAGTGTGCGGCTGGTCCCGTCGGAGGTTCGAGTCCTCCCTCGGGCATGGGTGTGTGTGTTTGTACTTAGGATACTTTAGGCTAAGTAGTGTGTAAGCTTAGGGACTGATGACCTGAGCAGTCAAGCCCCATAAGATTTCACACACATTTGAAATTTTTTTTTTTACCTAAAGATAAAGAAACTTCCGTCTTTTGCAACTTAAATTTATGCTTGAGTGCCAGGCGCATTTCACCTATTCATGATAGGCATCTCCAGTTTTCCATAATCCATATAAAATTATTTAATTATAGATATTTTGATATCAGATTTGTAATGATTCCTTGGCAGCCTGTTTATCACTATAAATTTCATATCAAAATATGTGTAATTAAATAATTTTATACAAATATTATAGACAAATGAAGATGCCTGTCGTGAGTAGGCGAATCTTGTTGGATTTGATTGATTACATTGTAACTGAAGGTAAAAACTTCCGGGATGCTAGGCTGCGTCATATTCCTCTTCATTTTCTTCTTGCACAATCAATGTTTCGACACCTCTAATGGGAACTTCTGGTGTTTAGCTAGCCCTGATTACCAGAAGATCCTGAAGAAGAGCCCCACAGTGGTGTCGAAACGTCGATCTCGAAGAAGAAACATGACGCGGATTAACGCCTAGAATATTTTCCCTTCAATGACAATGACCACGAAAATATGAAGGCTTACACAGTATTATAATTGTTTCGAAAATTCTTGTATGTTCGTGTTTATATAATACTGAAATGCAGTGCCATTAACAAAGGAACAGTCTCAGCACTGTTTCTGTCTCCAGATCAAGTAGTGACCTACATTATTTAATGTAATCCACTTAAATTTATAGTTTGCGGCAACAATTTCGTCTAAAACGGGAACATTTAGTTTGCAAAATATTTTATTCTGAGTGTTCTAGATTGTTTCGTAATCGATAAGTTTTCTTTATTCATATTACAGTGCCTTTAATGCGTGTAACGTATAAAAGTGAAACAGGGAATAACGGATTTTGAAACAAAATGTATAAGCTCCAAGTCGTGTATATCGTATATCTTAATCACGTAATTTTTAGTGGGTGTAAATTGATTTGCCTCACGAACAGGAGGCGCTCCGTGGCTCGGAGTTTCCGTGTCGTGGGGATGTACGGCGCGCGAGACCAGTCACGCGCCGGCCGAAGTGGCCGTGCGGTTCAAGGCGCTGCAGTCTGGAACCGCGAGACCGCTACGGTCGCAGATTCGAATCCTGCCTCGGGCATGGATGTGTGTGATGTCCTTAGGTTAGTTAGGTTTAACTAGTTCGAAGTTCTAGGGGACTAATGACCTCAGAAGTTGAGTCCCATAGTGCTCAGAGCCATTTGAACCAGTCACGCGACTCACAGCCCCACGGATTTAAGGGGAGTTGGAACGCCCTATCCCGATAATGTTAAATTTAGTGACGTCTTCCCTGTATTTCAGGAACCACTCTAGCCATTGACATGAAACTTTTACAGGACATTGAATTGTATGTTATGAGTCTACTGAACTACAGCAACTGCATTTGAGCCACTACTATCAGAAATACATTTTATTTTTACTACACGGTTAAAATTTGGTGTACTTTTTTGTACGTTATCGTAATAATTTTAATTATACATAACATTATGTTCTTCTTTTAGTTCAGTAGACCCAGGATATGTATGGTATTACTCCCTGTAAATTTGAATACTCTACTCGAAGTGGTTTCTGAGATTTGGGGAAAAATGCAACAGAAAATGTAAATTTTCAGGAATGGCTTCTAAAGTTTCAAAAGAAAGCAACTCACTTAATATATGCTTAATTGTTTTATTTTTAGTCACTCAAAAGCACCCTGCACCATACTGTTATGATCCTCTTCATCTTTTTCCAAGTTTTTTCTTCTTTTCTTCTTCCTGGACTCCTTAGTGGCTAACTATGCTGCAAACTCTGCTATATCAATTCGAATCTTGTCGATCCGTTCAAGTTCTCTGATGGAGTTTGCTCCACGATCTATTCCCATATGCTGTAACAATTTCACCCTACCAATGTCGCCATCTTTAAAATCAATAACAGCATCACTCCCCCCCCCCCCCCTCACTTTAGTGTCTTCATTCCAACAAAAACATTTTTCGGTAAGCGAGTCCATACAAGATTATTGAACGACTCATTGGGATTTTGTGTCTGACCATGCAGACAGTTCTTCATTAATTCAGGATTTGCCAGGTCTCTGTAAATAGTTTATATGATCTCTATGACTGCTGCTGGGATGGAATGTTTATGGCTGTGTGAACTATTTGAGTACTGGGCATTGCAGTAATTGCACCATGAATCAGGCCCAGGAGGGCAAAGGTGGTGTACAGGTTTTTCATCAGTTGACAGTCTGTGGAAGAAGGTAGCCCATACTGCCTGCTTCATTTTAAACAAATCCTCAGTATTATTTCTAATGGCCATCCCATAATAGTGCTGTAGTTCATCAATTATTTTGTCTGTTTTCGTTGGCTATTTCCTGCTCCTACTTAAAGAACTTCCGTAAGCTGATGCTTCCTGGAATGGGCGTTAGTAAATACTGGCAGTCTTCAGAAAATCATTTGATCC
This sequence comes from Schistocerca piceifrons, assembly GCF_021461385.2. Taxonomy (NCBI): domain Eukaryota; kingdom Metazoa; phylum Arthropoda; class Insecta; order Orthoptera; family Acrididae; genus Schistocerca; species Schistocerca piceifrons. The sequence goes on along the minus strand of NC_060140.1, from coordinate 434,166,598 downwards.
TGAGTCGGCAGACCATTACCCATTTAGAAGTATCATGGAAAACCGGCCCATGAATTCCGGGCTGAAGAAAACCTCCGTCCCCGAAATCAAGCCTGTTGTAGGCAATAACCACTAGAAGAGGACACAAGTACGCTCCGGAAATGATATGCACAGTTGCCTGATAATATATGTGATGTAATAACTGCAGGATTCGAATAAACTAGCAGATAATGGACAATACACTCACGAGTAATTGAATTAGGAATACCTGCCGAATAACGTCCAATCCTAGATTTTGCTCTGGTGGAGGTGGCAACACGTCGTGGAATGGACTCCTTGACATACAGAAACAGTCTTGCAACCGTTATAATTATGGCTGTCCAAATAACGGCCCGCCAATTAAGGAGATTAGTAGGAGCTGATGGTTACCAAAAATGACACAGGTGTACTCAGTAATACTAGGGTCGGGTGACCTGCAAAGTCACACAAGGTCCCTCGTATCTGTAGAGTGATCATCAAGACTTTCTGACACAATTCAGGAGCGTTGAGATCATGCATTTGTGGCGTTTACTCACGTTGCTGGTCATGAGTTAATTTCAGTGCATATATTCTCTGCTATTGTAAGTTACCACACCACTATGATAGGCGAGCCAGCTGGACTTAGTGTGGAAAAGTTTTAGTGGGTAGGAGACTTTGCATCTCAACTACGGCAGACCGCAGAAACATCAGTACAAAATTGGCGGATCCGCTTAATTTCAACTGATAATAAATAAGTTAGTAAAAATCAAGCTGAGCGTACTCATACTGACGTTTCATGCTAGCAATATTTTCTATTAGTGTCAGCGTTCGTTTAAAAGTATTTTCGGAAGATAAACAAATAAATCAAAGTAATGTGACAAATGCCGGTGGAGGTGGGCGATCTCTCACGGAAATACGTCCTGCTCGGACAAGTGAGGTGTTAGGTATGCTCATTAAGCAGCCTAGGTTGTACTCGTTGATATTAATACGTAGCTCGTTATCTAACGGCAGGTTTCAGCTTTGTTTTTAAAATTGAAATTATTTTCACAATGCCTCATGCAATATTTAACACGATCTTAAATGATTCTCAAGAAAATACAGTAATTCTAGGGGTAAGACTTCCGGTTATGGATACTGTGATTAAACTACGCGATGGTTACAATGACGTATGTAGTTTTACTGGCTTTCATGAGACATTGATTTTACCATATCGCCAGAAATAAGTGTTTCCTTTTTTCAAACAATCGAACAAACAAATATTCTAGCATCTGTTTTTTCTTAAATCACAGACTTTGAACATTTGTGTACTGACTGTGGCAGCGATCCCAGTGACCACATTTACTTTCGCAATTGAAAATAATTGTATTAGAAGCCGCTACGTATCGAGAAGAATTCCTACGGGAACAAAGAGGCATATTTAGAAGGTAATCAGGTCTCTCTTACAACATTCAGCGGGCCACCGACTGCAGACTATTTAGGATTTACCCCCGCAGCTTAACCAACGTAGCCCTCCATATGCTGCATCACGTAGGAAACTATTTGACGCATTTAGCATATTCAGATGCAGTAACATTGCGCTGCAGAAAGATTCCATTCTTTTCAAGATTTCAAGAGTCGCTACACATTATCTTACTGAAGGTTTAGGTTATGATCGAACGGATGAACATGATCGGAAACTATATTCCTGTACCGTTAGCCAGTGAAAGAAAATGCCAGAGGTATCAGGGTCTCTAATTCATCCCATGTTGTCATTCTCCAGTCGAGAGTTCCTCCACCAGTTGCCTGAAAGATGAACTATTAGCAAGTAGGAAAAACCTCGTGGTTTTCTACCGTCTCGAATCCTGTTATAGGTGAGTGCTGCGTGCAGTGCGAACCATCAGTCCCGTCGACTTTTTCTCCCATATTTTGAATGTCGAGTAGAGACGGTGAGACGGTCAAGCAAATCTCTTCTTTAAAGAGTGGAGAGGCGAGATACACATGCTCGGTGACGTCTTATGTGCCCCATTTTGAGGAAGTGCTTCTGGATGATGTGCCTGATCAATGGTCGTTGCTATTCAGCATCTGACTGGCTAGAGGTCTGCCGTACTGTCGCTGTTGTATCGGCTATTCCAGTCAGTGATACTCAGGGGCGACCCCTGTCACCAATGCGCTGTTTCCTGCGACATTTGACACTGGTGCTCAAAGTACGTTATTGTTATTAGTTTGAAAATTTGTGTATTACGTGTGTGGCTGAGTCAGTCGGTTGTATGGAATCAGCGTAATAAAATGGTCAGCGTGGAGACGTGCCAGAAAGGAGCCACAGTGTATGGATGTGTCAGTATTGACGCTGTCAGTGAAGGTGTGCGATTGGTTCGTGTACTGATAAACGTGCCTACAGAGGAGGGTGTACCACTCGTGATCATATATCACGCCATAAGGATAGTAGTCGTCTAAAGATCCTAATCAACGGGGATAGGAGAAGAGTGACACGCCTCGGAAATGACAATCGATTTCAAGCTTCACTGGAATTGCTGCTGTCAGTATTGCAGGTCCATTTCAACCAGTTTCCAAGCTGTAATGTACACTGTAAAATGAAGAACGAATGAATAAAATGAATTACGAATTTTGATTTTTCGGGAGATGCAATACATCACATTGACGACAGCAGTGCCACATTTATGACGTAGATAAGTAGAATTTGTGAGGGGCAATCAAATTATTCAGTATTGTCGAATGCAACTCATTTACCTTGGTAAGTTCTTGTAATTTTAGGTACAAAGGTCTTCCTTGAAGACCGGAGATGCTTGATGACATCGGACCGTGGTAGCATGAAATTCAATGTAACAAATGATTTGCATTACAACAGTAGTAGTAATCGGATTTCGAAAATAGGAACTTAGTTTGCAGTTTCGACTTATGAGACTGTAAATGTTCATTCGATAGCGCACTGATGGCGAGCGATCGTCACGTCTCCAGACCTATCTCTTCCAGTGTATTTGGATGGCTAAAATGTAAATACATGTTTTATGCATTATTAATAAAGGGTATTCAGCAATTCCTCAATAAATGAAAACATAGTAAGTTTAAATTATATCATATTTGTAGCGAAATTACACACAACAAAATAACACGTCCTTAGATCATGGCAGTATGGAGATGAAAGCTAACAAGGAGACTTATCGCGTCTAAGATAAGTGAAATTTATGAATGGATATAATTCTATGTCAAAGATATAACTTCTGCTATACACTCGAAATGATCCGATAGCTGACATTAAGAATACATTGATTCGTTATAAAGCGGACATTGCGAAGGACGTTTGGAGTCGAATACGTTACAAAAGGCCATTGCTCAAATCGGCGCATAAAGCTGCACTTCGTCAATGGGCTAAAGAACACAGAAATGAGCTGTTATCTCTGTGTGTGAAGAGAATAATTATGGCTCGAGATTTTGCCGTGAATTTTAGGGGTGTTTTTCGTAGCGTGGCTCATTCGTGTTGCTGTGAATATTCTCCGTTGCCAAGCGTTCCTCTTTCTTTCACAACTTACGGTGATCGTGCGCTGGACACTTACATCTTCCAAGATAACAATGTCTGCGTTCACAGGGCTGCACGCATACGTTTCTGGTTTGACGTACACCCAGCTATCATATCGCACTTTCAGTGCTCCACTAGACCACACGTAGCATATGTTTGGAATAATGTTTGCAGTTGCTCAATTGTATATAATTAACATCCTCGCAATTTGGACACGGACAGCAATGTTGTCCCGGATCTGCCAGATTGACTCGTTTTGTAGAACTTCTCTAACATTCCGAGTTCTATGTTATAAGATGTTGTCGATCAGTGCTACCCAGGTCCGGATACAAAGGGCAATTCCAGACTTCTAGGGGTAGGCACAATCGTTTCTTTCCTTCAGATTCTATGCAGTTACGTTTCGTATGAACAATAGCCCATCTGAAAAAGATTCAGGTGCACCAAATCACACAGAAAAGGTTTTGATATTTTGTTATTAGGAAGGATAGGAACAACATAATCAGTCGCAATCCCACTGGATTTTTATGATTCTTGCATATCCAGCTTCCAGTCGTAAATATCCATATTCAGTGCATTTGGCAGAGTTATATAGCTGAAATATAGATATGCAAGAACAATAAAAAACCAGTTGGGTTGCTGCTGATTGCTGTGTTCCTATCCTTCCTTATAAGAATATAGGCCTACAGTTGCTGTACACAACGGTTCCATATGGAATGGAAGTTGATGATCTTACTTGTTTTTGTTCTGTGGTCCGGACTGCTATGAGTTTCTGAACTTGGTAATAGTCATCCTCTTCAACCACTGAATAGCCATTTTTATATGTCGTGTGGATGTTTCCCAAGTATTACCTAAAATAACTTCACAAATACTGTTGCAAAAACTCGTGACAAATGTGTACTGTATTTACTGCTTATGCTGGTGTTACAGTAGCAGTCTATGAGTACAGACGAACAATAAGCATCAACAGCAGATACAATAGCCTAGTAGTGCACTAAGATAGTTTGCACTGACATATTATAAGCTCTTTTTGTCAAACTCATTATTTTTTTTATATTAGACTACGACCTCTCTTCCTCACTTCTTTCTCACGTAGAACTAAATTATTCGTCTCGAACGACACCTCAATCTCTAGATCTAGTTCATTAAGTACCATTAATGAATCTCTTAACAGATGGCGTTTTAACAAAAGGCATGTCTTTTAGGTATGCTTTTGATAACTTAATTCGTTGCCACCAGTCGCGCTCTCGAAGAACTGTGCTCCACCGTCTTTCCAGACCGATGGCGCTGCATTGTCTTGTAGATTTCTAAGGACTGGTTGCAAAATAAAATCCAAGAACATCTCAGTTAGATCCTTATGGACAGCGTTTCGAGATATTTTTCTTTAAATGTTGAACTGGATATGTGAGTATCTTCTTTCTGCTCCGACAGTGATCTGTTAGACATTCAGCTGTAGAAAGTTTGAGGGCGACCCCTCCAGAGGATATCAAATGACACAGCAATGTCTACCGTGGTATGTATGCGCATGGAATGTTCCTTACTGAAGTTATTATTCAATGACACTTATGAAACGGCGGTACGTGGAAATCATAGGGGCTGCATGATTTCCCTGTGTCCCACGCTTGGGTTCACCCACGACCACATACAAAGATATCGACTTCAACTTCATTCTGCGCTCGATCAGTTCGACGGCATCACTGTCACGTGACAGCTCAAATTAATCCCTTCGCCAGGCGATAGTCGCAGAGATGTATAGTGTGAATCAGATGAAGAACTGGATCTTGAGAATATTTAACCCCAACAACAGATCGCAATAGGCATAGAGAACTCGCTAAACGAGAAATTGTTTGTCATTTATAGTAAGTTTTGTAAGTGTTTGAACGGTAACAGTGAAATATACAATTACACGACCCAAAATGAATCGCTGTAACGAAACAGCAATTGCATTAACAACCGGAGGATGGGTTTCAGAAAACAGTGGGCGACAGACACGTTATACGAAGCTTCTACACTTTTAATGTCTTACCATGAAGTGCTGTCCAGTTATCAACGTCAGTATTTCTGCAAATAAATCCACAGCGTTCCATTTTCAATGTTGTTAGTCAAGGACAAAATTCTTCTCTGCGGGTCCTAAATGATGAGTATAACTCAGAAAATTAAAAACAAATTTTTTGAAAGCAAATGTGGGTCGTAATGTTGAAATCTCTACATGTGGCACATTCATAATGGTTTGTCCAAGTCAATGAGTAATTTCAAATTCCTCGCCTTCACAGATGCGCTATAGTCAAGCCAAAGACAAAATTAAACCATGGCACTTCACGATTCCAAGTGTCGTAGTGCCATAATTAAAACTGAAACATCTCCCCCGTCGCGCTCTTGTGTTCTCGTTTAATTGCATGCTATATTGCGTCCGTTTGCTGTCTTACGAACGTTCGATAACCTTTTCCATCGACGTCATGAGGCTTGATAGTCAGTATTAAGTACATGTCTGCAACAATACGCCACAAAATAAATACAGCGAATCAACCAACATCCACCACTGAAACTTTTTAATTTACACACCAAGGAAATGTCCGAAGAACAGAGACGTCTAAACTGTACTACACAACACATGCTAGATTTCGAGTTCCAAAGAATGTTGTCATATGCCTACAGGTGATTTTACTTACCGTAATGACACTCAGATGCGTATGAATGGCCTGAATAAGTCAAAACAGCCCACGTAGCTGTAATTGAGTCTGATATCAATTGCTTTGGCACATTGTCATATAATTTGTCACCTTCACGACGTGTTACGTTTCATTTCCTTTGGATTACTACGAGTAACTAATAGGAGATAACACAGAATGATTCACAAAATGATACCAAGTCGTACGAAGTTTAAACACTGCTGAAGGCGATCGCAGCGTAAGATCACGTCCTGCAAACCTGAATTAAATTAATAAAAGTTTTATATCATATACGAAGTTTCCTCCCACATCTATTTCTCCATATGTGGACTCCAGCCAGTAAGAGATCATAGCACAACATCGCTCATTATCTAAAGCTCACTGCAAGATTTATTTTGCTTTTTATTTGGCTTCCAGAGTTTGTATTATAATGAACCATCTAAAACAACACATCTTTTCATTACATACTTAACTGTACAGACAAAATATATAAATACATATTTACTGATTTAAAAGTTCGCTTGCGTATGCATTTGACACATTCCGACCTCCCCCTTCTCTGTGTCCACGTCTTCCTTCCCCTGTCTCTTTCTGCCTACCTCATCCTCTCATCTCTATCTGCCCACCCCCTCTTCCCAATTTCTCTAACTCTTCATTTGCTCCTACTTACTTTCTTTGTCCATCTCCTCCGTCCCCTCTCTCCAACTGAACCTTCATTCTCCCTCACTCTGACTATATCGTCCTCACCTTCTCTCTGTCCATCTCCTCCACCACGTCTTCCTTTCCCAAGTGCTCACTACCCCTTAACTCCTACCACCCACCTCCTGCATCCCAGTCTCGTCATCCCTCACTGTCCACTCTATCTATCTTCTCTTCCCCATCTGTCTGGCCCTCTCACCCTTTCTCTGTTCATCTCCTTCTTCATCCATCTCAACCTTCCCACAGCATTGCCTACCCACAAGTATGGCCTCTGCAAAACAGGTTGATGAAGCAGGCCAATGCTACTCCCATTAAACACATGTCGTGCAGGGCGGCCTACATACCCACAGCTGAAAAACAATTTTTTGTCTGTATTTCTGCTCCTATGGGAACTAGCAAGTTACAAGCCTAAATTCCTGATACTCGTTTTTATGCTGTATTTGAACCAAATTTGGTTGAAATCGATCCAGGGGCTTAGGAGGAGATCCCACAAACACACACACACACACACACACACACACACACACACACACACACACACACATGCTGTTTATACATGTACTTGGCATTTACCCAAAGCTTTTCCTACATATGCTATAGACACATGCATCACAGACATCTTATTCTCCCTCCTCTTTGCGTCTCCTTCTTATTCATACCCTGTTTCTCTGTCTACTTCATGCTTAGCCTCTATCTGTTCACTTTCTCCTACTTTTCTCTCTCTCCATTTTCTCCAATCCCCTCTCTTTCTCCATCTCGTTGCCCCTTCTCTCCGAACATATTTTCCATCAAAAATGGTTCAAATGGCTCTAAGCACTATGGAACTTAACATCTGAGATCATCAGTCCCCTAGACTTAGAACTACTTAAACCTAACTAACCTAAGGACATCGCACACATCCATGCCCAAGGCAGGATTCGAACCTATGACTGTAGTAGCAGCGCGGTTCCGGACTGTAGCGCCTAGAACCGCTCGGCCACAGCGGCCGGCTTATTTTTCGTCTCTCTACTTTTCCCGCATCCAGTCCTCTCTCTTTGTCCATGTCGTTGCCCCTTCTCTCCAAGTATATCTTCCTGCTCTTTACTTTTCCCACATCCTCCTCACCTGTCTGTCCATGTCATCTTTCCTCCTCTTCCTTTTCTATGTGCTCATTCTCTCTATCCATCTCATCTTCCCTCTATCTGTCCTCCTTCTTCCTCTTGTTTTTCTCTCTGTCCATCGCGTCCGCCCTCTCCTCTCCCCTGTCTGTGCATCTCCTCCCCGCCCCTCTCTCAGTGTCCATTTCCTTCTGCCTCATCTCTGTCTGTCCATCTCCTCCTTCCCCCTCTCCTACCATCCACTCCCCCTCCCCCTTTGTCCATATCGTCCTCCCCCTCTCTGTCTATCCCCTCCAGCCACCCTTACCACTGTCCATCGCCTCCAGCCCTCCTCTCTCCTTACTCATCCTCTCCTGCCACCTGTCTCAGTACAACAGCCCCTCTATCCATTTGAACCTTCACCTGGCTGTGCCAATCCACATATGTAGCCCCTGCAAAACAGTTTGGTAGTTCAGTCTAATACTATGGCCATAACACGCCTGTCATGCAGGGCAGCCTACATGGCACGGACGGAAATAACACGTTTTTGTCTGCATCTACACTGTTATTGGAGCTAGGAGCTTATATACTTGTATATAGATTATTCAGGAATTTGTTAAAACGCTCATATACTTTCCTCACTTCCAAGAAGTTATCCAGTTACACTTCTGGCAATAGGTTTTCAAAGCAAGCATGCATTTTGCAATTTCTCTGGACATTTTTGGATTGCACCATAGAGGGAATGTTCCTTCGGGGCAGTAAATTCACTCTCTCTCTTCTTTTTAGCTGACGTCTGCCGTGACTTTCGCTAGTTTAGATTTACTATTAGCATAATATACTTTCCTTTTATCAAAGTTAATGTTAAGGTAGAACTGTATTGGTAGATGTTCTGATCCCACTGCTTACATTTTATTGTTCAGTAAAACAGAGAAAGCAAAGCTTTAATCTATTACAGAACTTCGACTGATAGGTGAATATACCACAGCAGGAGCTCCATCTTTGATTAATACTAGATTATTGTCTTCGATAACATTGATCAAAGTCCTGCCATTCCTGCCTGTCATGCCTCTTTGCAAAATTTTTGTGTCATTGTGTAAACGCTGGTCTGTAATGTACAATTAATACCAGAAGTGTTTCATTCATTTCTGTTCATACGTGCTTGTATTTCACCATGCCCCTATCATTATGTGTACAAATACATAAAAGTATTATTTGAACTTGATTTTTGTTATTATTATTAATTACTGAAAGTTTACTCAATGCAGAGCTTTCTCTCTAACACAACAATACACTCGGAACATATTAAATGAGTATTACACAAATACTCAACACTATCTCTTCAGATTGCTCCTCCACGTACTTTTATCTTGTTTATCCTCTTCTTCTGCAGCAGATTTTCTCATTGTCGTCTGTTCATTTCGGAGTCAGGTAGTCATCAATCTTGATGATCATCATAATCATCATCATCTTCTTCTTCCCCTCAGTTTTCCACCGCAGTATCAGTTCTGGCATTCTGGTTTCCTCCATTCTTCTTACATGTCCATATCAGAGTAATTTTCTTTGGTCCATCATATCACATATTCTTTCTTCCGCTTCAACTGAGTAATTCTACCCGTACCAATGAAACATTAGCAATTCATAATAATTGTCCACTTGGAAACTCCAGAAACTGACAAACAGTATGAAAATAACGCAAGAAACCAGATACCCTTAGCAATAAAGTAACAAAAGCTAGTTAAATTTTACAATATTTACTACGAAAGTAGCACTATATACATCTCTTCCTCAAAACAGGATATTTTATAGTGTGATTCATTGCTAAAGGTTACTTCCGTTAGTAAAAAAACGCTCCACGTTTTGTTGAACTGTGTTATTTGAAATGGAACGAAGAAACAAGCGTACATAATGGATTTCTTAACCCAGACTACAAGTAAAGGGATACGTCACAATGGGACTTTTCCGTCCTAATGTTAATGCGACTAATGAACTGTGCTCACTGCGTTTCATTTCCCGACTTCGAAATAAGCCAACCAGCCGTGCGAATGTTCTGACCGCCAGATTCACTTTGATTGTCCTTAAACGCAGTCCTCGAGCGGTATTTTCACTCACCGACGCACCTGCATCACTGTGATGAACAGACACCGGCAACAAAGAAAATGAAGAAATGATATATTTTAAGTGCTGTCGATACCACGATTATTGGAACAGTTCTGGTTCAGTCAGCGAATTGTGAGGTCACGAAATATTTCCTGTTCTCGTCGGAGAAGAAATCATTATAGAAACCACATAAGTTAAATCGTAATGTGCGGACAGAGCGCAGATCATCGCACTTGTAAAATGGACCAGCGTCTTACGCATTTTGTCACTTCACCCATTACCAGGAATAAATAAAGCTCACAACAGTATTACTAAAAATACATTGAATGAAGGCATTGCGTATTTCGCTGTTAAAATATTGTTTATTGTGACTACAGTTTCGACACATAGTTATAGTTTAAAGCTAGCGTATTTTGTATGGGGACTGTTTGCTTCCAAAATGGTTAACAATGAATATGCTTCGAAATTGCAAACGCATTAAATAATATTTTTAACAGCTTAATGCGAAATGGTTTCATTCAATACTACTAAGCCTGTGGACCCAGTCCTCATCAAAATTCTGGACTTGAAATACTGTTTCAAAATTTTATTTGGAGGATAAAACTGAATGTGTGAAGTCAATTACAATTGTTCTCAATTTTATTTGCGTTTGTTAATATTCCATGTACCATAACCGAAACACTTGCACAATTTCAAATGAATCTGTGTGGTTTCTAGAATACCGTAACGTTCTCCCCTAGGTGCTGAAACGGAGTTTCAAGGTCCTAGTTCTATAGTCACTCGTGAACTCACATACATTAGCAATCTATCTACGGATCGAACCATTCACGCACACACACACACACACACACACACACACACACACACACACACACACAAGGTCACATAAAAGTGAGGGTCTCTAGATGCCCTAAATGGATTTCCAGTGTCCAAATCCTCGAACGGATTGCAGGCAGCGCTGCGGCGGTGGAAATTTTAGACAGAAGAGGGGTTTATCACGATTAATGAACCTATGACAAAAGCAGCGACGTAATGGAAGGACTTCCTCTGCATGAAATGCAACGATGTGAAACACAAACTTCTTCCGGATTTATCGGTGAACAGTTGAATGAAGGGAGACGAGGAATTCGCAGTAGTGCTTTGAATGTAGTACAGCATCTCATTGTTATGACACATGAAGCACAAACAGCAACACAAACAGGAGCATTTTTACTATCTGTTTTGGACCAGACAAACGCAGACTTTCATGTGAGAAAGGGAAGCTATCAAGTATAATTTTGCCACAAAATTTCACCAATTGAGTAACGACCTACTGTAAAAGTAAAAGAAGAAATTCTGTTTAGTTTGAGGCGGTATACTTCAACGTTAGTTGAAAATTAATGCACGAGGCAGGGAGAAAATTGTTGAAACAGACCGAGAAATCACTCCCATACCAATGAAAAGTTCTTTTTACACATGTTTGCATTACAGTAAGTCAAGTATCAGCTTTATCAATGTATTAGTATTGTTTAATCATCTTGTAAAATGTACGGTTCTCGTGATGTCAGTGTTCTTAACAATTAGATAAACTGAAATACCGATCCTTCATAACATTATTTGTTGTTGACGGTTTTGCGATAACGTGTACTTATTCAAAGTTGCTGCAGATTCCTAAGGAGTCTGTTATCTGGTTTTCAACAAATGAAGAATGGACAACAGGATTCAACATGGCGGTACTTCTTTTGAAGATTATCCGTGTGTAGGATGTTGCGGAACTGCAGACACAGATGAAAAATTGCCAAAGTGTGCTAATCGAAACAGGCGATTAAAGGTGAAGTAGTTGACGCCATGGCTACAGCGGAAGAAAGAATGTTGTTCATTTGGCATGGGGAATTAAATGGATGAATCATTGTACAAGATGAGCGCTACATTTATTGGAGGCTGACAAAAAGTTATGTAAAAACCAGATTCTCAACAACACTACACTCGTTTTGAAGGGATTCTCAACTAAATTCATTGCTTTGGTTTGCTGCTGTGCATTGAACAATGGAACAGGCGTGCACCACTTCATGCCAAAAAAGAAGCCAAATGGATAGGTCAGACTAAAATTAAAGGATGATGCTACGCTTTAAATAGACACAAATTGTGGTCAGAAATGATCAGAGTGGCTGCTATGTATTCTTTTTTACTTAAAATGATGTGATACATCTTCTGAGACAAGCAAGAAATACGGTTTGGACATCAACACAAACAAAACAAAATTTATGATCATCTGTAGGAAGCATATTCGAGGTGTGAATCTTTTAGAGCGAGTTTCCCAGTACCCGTATCTGGGCACCATCATTAACGAAGCGTGTGAAAACTCACAGGAGATAAAGTGTGGCTTCGGAAATGCGAGAAGTGTTTTCAATCCGGTGAGTTCAGCCTTCAAGAGTCACGAACTTACCATGAAAACAAAAATGCGGCTGCTCAGATGCTATGTGTGCGGAGTGGAAACATGAACCCTTACAAAGGCAACCACTGCCAGATTCCAAGCCTTTGAACTCTGGCTATACAGAAGAATGTTGAGAGTATAACTGACTCAGAAAGTCGTGTGACTAGGGCCTCCCGTCGAGTAGACCGTTCGCCGGGCGCAAGTCTTTCGATTTGACGCCACTTCGGCGACTTGCGCGTCAATGGGAATGAAGTGATGATGATTAGGACAACACAACACCCAGTCCCTGAATGGAGAAAATCTCCGACCCAGCCGAGAATCGATCCCGGGCCCTTAGGATTGACATTCTGTCGCGCTGACCACTCAGCTACCGGGGGCGGACACTCAGAAAGTGACAAACGTCGAGGTTCTACGTCGAGTTAACAAAAGCCGAGAGCTGATCAACATCATCAAGTGTCGCAAACTACAATACCTTGGCCACTTCATGAGGAATCAAAAAAGATATGAGCTTCTTCAACGTATCCTACAAGGAAAAATGGAGGGAAAGAGACCTCTTGGACGAAGAAGAATTTCCTGGCTCGGCAACCTTAGATTTTGGTTCAATATTAGCTCTGAAGAACTGTTTCGCATTGCAACTGATAAAGACAGAATAGCCATGATGATCGCCAACGTCAGAAGCGGACAGGCACGCTAAAAAGAAGAAGAAGATGATGTGATACTCTAAAAAACTATCTAAAAGTAAAAGTTGCGCAAAATATAGACTACAAGAAGATAAATAACAAAACACAATGAACGAAGCAATCCTCACCCTAAAATGTACAGCAGACATTTAAGTTGCTGCGTTTTCCTCCTGCGTTTATTTGCGGTGAGTTCCACCATAACACATGGATCTGACTATTAATCATTCTAATCAAGTATGTATTGGATTATCATAATTTTTTATGTTTCCCATCGTTGTTTAGTTGCTTCGGAATTCATGTAGATATGTTCTGTCTTTGCTACTAAAAGAAAGGCAGTTTGTTTTTTGCCATAAATACTACGCTTCTTTTATTTATGAAGATCTTCAGTAGCCTGTAATACATGTTTGTTCTTATTGGGCTGTAATATATGTATTACAGGTCACTGAAGATGCTTCATAAATAAAAGAAGTGAAACGTTTGTGGCAATAAAAACTGCATTTCATTTAGTTGCAAAGATGGAACATACCTCCATGAATGTGTTGGGTTAGATTACAGAAGTCAATATCTTGCTAGATCACAACATTTTATTAAAGCCGTTTTCCGGCTACGGCGTTGCAACGGTCGTCAAATTTAAAAATGAGAAAATATAAACAAAGACATTTTAACATTGGATCTAGCACTCGCGTACGGATGAAATGATTGGAACAAGACAGGAGCTGAGAGAGGACAGTATCAAACCAGTCGAAAGACAGCTGATTCAGACTCTAATCTGACTTTCCGATACGCGTACAAAGGATTGTTGAAAATTTTCCTTCTTTCTGTTTGTATTTTCCACAAAGTATCAGATCCTGATGTGATGTATGGGCGACTGATTTCTAGAAAGAGTTTTGAAACTTTGCTGCGAAATCTTCCTCAGTCGGCAAACGATATTTTAAGAATCCCACTTCCCGCATTTGCTATATTGTCCTATCTTCGCCACTCGAGTGGGGGTTTATGGTATACAGTGTACACTTTGGCCTCCTTCAGAAGCCAGTGACACTAAACTACTGCATGCCAAAGTTTGGCCATGTCATGTGTAAAACTGTAGCACCGTAGTACCCAGTCATAAATCTACATTACTTGAACTGAAGAGAAACAGCAGGCCACACTGCGCGGACGAGGTCGGTAGGCCGGCCGTGGTGGCCGAGCGGTTCTAGGCACTTCTGTGCGGAACCGCACGACTGCTACAGTCGCAGGTTCGAATCCTGCCTCGGGCATGGATGTGTGTGATGTCCTTGGTTAGTTAAGTTTAAGTAATTCTGAGTTCTAGGGGTCTGATGACCTCAGATGTTAAGTTCCATAGTGCTCAGAGCCATTTGAACCATTTTGAGGTCGGTGGGCCGCGAGAGCTGCGCCAGAACTCTCTCTCTCGTGGCCTACCGACCTCGTCCGCGCAGTGGGGCCTGCTGTTTCTCTTCAGTTCAAGTAATGTAGATTTATGACTGGGTACTACAGTGCTATAGTTTTATACTTGACATGGCCAAACTTTGGCAGGCAATAGTTTAGTGTCACTGGCTTCTGAAGAAGGCCAAATTATTTTAGCTGAAACCTGGGTAAACATTGGTTTCTATTTGCAACTGAGGCTGACGTGTTACATGTTTAACTATCACAGTTGCTGACAGGGCTGCACAATGTTAAAAATTCTCCTCAACTACCGATCAGCGAACGTTTCTGCGTATAGGCCTCCTCAGCAGGCGCCTTGTTTATGCCCCTGTGCTGAATGCTGTTCATCTGCTACGAAGACTGGAATTTGCACGCAATACCGCAACTGGTCGTCCACTGAACTGCAATAGGTGAGCTTTCCACTGAATCAGGTGTGCTTTTTAGTGAACAACGTTATATGCTCTCTGGGACAGATGGCCGTTGGCGTGTACGGCTTGAAACGTCCGAAAGCAGACACGAAGGGAGCGTTACGGTCTGGGGAGTGTTTTCGTGTCATTCTCTAGCTCATCTCGTCGTTCAGGAAGGCACAATGAATCAACATAAGCACGCATCTGTTCTTGGTGACCATGTCAACCCCTGCATGCGGTCTGCTTTCCTCGCACGATGGCATCTACCAGAAGGACAATGCGTGCCGCACAGCTCGCAGTATGCGTGCGTGATTCGAAGGGCACCAGCGTGAGTTTACCTTACTTCTCCAGCCACCAAAGTCCCCGGATTTAAACCCAGTCGAGAACGTGTGGGACCAGATCGATCGGGCTATTCCCGTCATGGATTCTCAACCGAGAAATTTAGCGCAACTGGCCACAACAGAGGAGTCGTCATTGCTCCACACCCGTCGGTAGCTTGCAGAACATAGCCGGCCGGAGTGGCCTAGCGGTTCTAGGCGCTACAGTCTGGAACCGCGCGACCGCTACGGTCGCAGGTTCGAATCCTGCCTCGGGCATGGATGTGTGTGACGTCCTTAGGTTAGTTAGGTATAAGTAGTTCTAAGTTCTAGGGGACTCATGACCTCAGAAATTAAGTCCCTTAGTGTTCAGAGCCATTTGAACCATTTTTTTGCAGAACATAATTGACTCTCTTTCTGCATCTCTCACAGCGGTACGCGCTACGTAAGGTGGTTGTTTAGTCTTCTGCGGGTGGTCAAATTAATGTGACTGGATAATCTAACGTGTTTTGTAAAATTTCAGAGGTACCGATGTAGTGTATTTAAATGTTTATATGTGTTTTGTGACTGAAACTTTTACCATCGAAATAGTGATAAGGAAGGGGAGAACATCGGTAAGGCACAAAAATAAAATACAGTAGAAAGAGTGATTGTAGGTCGTAAGGGGAGCGGGAGATATACGGAGAACGAGAGAGAGAGAGAGAGAGAGAGAGAGAGAGAGAGAGAGAGGTATAGAGAGACAAGACTATTCTGAATTTCTGACTCTGTTTTGTTGAGTGCCCACCGGTAGCATTGCTTCTGTGTGGCAGTCGTGTGAATTTTCGTTCGCGGTGGCTTAACTTGCGATGGGATTGGACTGCGGTGTGGCGTGGGCGGGGCGTGTGTTGGCAGGACTCGGCCGAGCAGGCAATATCGTGGGAGAGCGAGGCCGGCGCGAGGCGTCGCCCGCGGCGGCCGCCGCCGCACTCGGCAATCAAGCGGCGGAAAGCAGTGGCCGGCAGCGTGGCGGAGCGATACCTCGTAATGGCGCGCCGCTCCGGTTACCTGGCGGAAGTCGCCGCCGCCGCCGCCGCCGTGTCGCTTCCGCCACTCTTCCATCCGGATCAAGCCCGAGCTGCAGCCAGGCCTCAGACAAGAGCACTTCACTGTAAGGGAATATAAGCTGAGCCCGTTTACTGCCGACCGTAACTACTACAATACCTGAACGACATCGAGTAACGAAACTTTACTTATTACACGAATTCAGAATAATATGACGAACAGATGATTGCATTTGTAAGTGAACTGGAGTATACGTGCCGTGAAATTCATTACGCAGAGCTACTGCCTCTGGCAGCAAAACGGTTCTAATCCAGCGGGGAATCGGTTCGTTCTGACCTCGGGTAACCAACTGGGTACTTTGTGACGTGACCCTCACAGCTCGTGAGCACTTTAAAAAAGTGAAAGTTCCACCGCCAAGCGTTATTAATAAATTGCCTGATAAAATGCAACACCCTCAAGACAAGATCATTTCATCGACAAGTGAGGTGACAGGTACTTCATCATTGTTGAAGTAGATGATAATAAATTCAGACTAAATGATACACATATGTCACAGTAAAGGTTACCCGAACAGTCGCATCAATGCACAATGTACTCCCTTTTGCTGGCAACGCAGGCGTGTATTCTCCCGTGCAAGCGATCATAAAGGTGTCGAATGGCGTCCTTAGATAGATTGTCCCAAGCATTTTGCCCTCTTTTTTTGCAATTCGGCAGTTGTTCTCGTAGGCGCAAGAGAACGATTACGTTCTCAAGTGGTTCAAATGGCTCTGAGCACTATGGGACTTAACATCTGAGGTCATCAGTCCCCTAGAACTTAGAACTACATTAACCTAACTAACCTAAGGACATCACATACATCCATGCCCGAGCCAGGATTCGAACCTGCAACCGTAGCGGTCGCGTGGCTCCAGACAGAAGCGCCTAGAATTGGTCGGCCACAGCTGCCGGCGACTAAGTTCTCGCTTCATCATATTCCGTACGTGTCCCATTGGCGAGAGATCTGGGGATCTTGCTGGTCAGGGCAGCTGTTGTGCACCACGAAGAGAACGTTGCATCGCAGTAGCCTTATGTATGTGGACGTGTATTCTCCTGCTGGAAAAGCGTGGCTTCTTCATGTCGAAAAAATGGCAGCGTGCACCCTACAGAGACACCAAATGTAACTGCGAGTTGTAACTGACACCCTCCTCCCCTCCCCCACCACCCCACCACCACCACGAAGCCAGGAATGAGACCTGTGTGTCGTGGGCGAATCCACTCTGCAGTAGGCAACTTACCGTGGCTACACCATACGCGGGTACGTCTCTCACTCTCATACAGACTAAACTACTCTCATCACTGGAGATAACAGGACGACATTCCACTCTCCAGTCAACTCCTTCACAACGCCAGAGTAGCCACGCTTGGCAGTGTTATGGTGTCAGGAGTAGCCTGGAGAGAGAAAAACCCGATCTTAATCCTACTGCAAGTAGGATGTTCCCAATGGTCTCGGATGAGAGAATTGGTGCAACATTGTCCCAGATTTCGTCCCTGGATGATATTCGGTCAGAAATAGCACTGCTCGCACAGTGCGTCGATCTTGACGTGCGTCTGCAATAAGTGGACGTCCAGAACCTGGGCAGCAAGTGTAAGTTTCGCAGACCACTGTTTAAAGCAGCGACAGACCAGCGATACACTGTGTCCAGCTCGTGCAGCAATCCATCCATACATCCTCCCAGCTTCATGCGAACCCGTTCGAATGGCTGAAACTGTTCAGAAGAAGTGTACATTCATCGCTGGGGTAAGATTACGCCATAGAATGACCGTTGCAAATAATGCTCACCTCTAAACTTAGCATAGTTACCGCCTGCTGAGTAAAAACAAGAGGTGCACATACAAGTCTCTTGAGCGTCGTCTGATCGCCGATAACCATCATAAATGAATCACTAATACTACAATCCCACAGTGTGCACTCTGAACACAGTCACTGAGGCATTTTTTTCCAGCAGTATATTTTTTATCTTCCAGTTGCTTTCTTTTCCCAGATCTTCAGACAACACAAAATGATTTAAAACAGTTCCAGTGGCAATCTAAAGCCCATGGTGCCAAATTCCATAAATTTAAGTCACTCCTGACCATCATAAATAGTTTACTTCACAACAGTACCTAACGAAAAATTTTATGTTACTCGACGTCATAGACCTAATATTGCAGTATGTTTGTATCACTTTATAACGCCCAATGGTCCGAGGCTTCAACTGGTTGTAATAAACAAGTATTTACTAGAAAGGTAGGAGACGAGGTACTGGCAGAAGTAAAGCTGTGAGGAGGGGGCGTGAGTCGTGCTTGGGTAGCTCAGTTAGTAGAGCACTTCCCCGCGAAAGGCAAAGGTCCCGAGTTCGAGTCTCGGTCCGGCACACAGTTTTAATCTGCCAGGAAGTTTTATTTACTAGAAACTTTCCGTGGTGAAATTATGATTTTTTATATACAGGCACATCTTTTCATGTTACGCCAGCTCTGTGCCAGAATACATCAGTCGTAGTGGCTAGCAAGTGCTAGTATACGGTTCTCTCGGTGACCGCGGAACAGCTATTTTCAATGGGTAAGATACGAGTCTAGAGAATGTACTGGCTAGGGCAAAATTGAACACCCTCTGTATCAAGGAAGACTGGGACAGAGTAGACAACATGCGGTCTTGCGTTATCTTGTTCAAAGGGAACGTGGTGGAGAGCTCGAAGATATGGCGCAGCCAGCGGAGTTCATTGCTGCTGTCTAAATTACAGTCTATACGTTCCAGATGCGATAGTGTTGTGTAGCCAAAGGCCCCTCATACCATCGTGCCAAATGCTGTGATCGTGTCATCAACGTAAATGCAAAATAGCAACTTTCATTCTTCTCAGACCCTCTACATTCGAGTTCGTACATGGTCATGCTGCACTCAGGACTGAGATCCATCTGAAAAGACGACGTGGCGACACTTCTGTGTCCAGTGTTGTTGTGTACACCGCTGCCGACATGTGAAGGTAAGTGACAAGCTGTGTTGAGAGTCAGTAGTGCTCCACGCACTGTCGTATTGCCGGCGTAGATACTTATCTTCCTCCAAACACACAATTTTTTTGATTCAGTGTATGCGACGCTGGCTGTACGGTCCTGCGCAGCCAAGCGAATAGTATGCCTATCCTCTCGGGTGCTAGTCTATTGGGACAGCCGAGATCCTGCAAGGAGTTAAGAATGGCCCTCCTGAACCGCTAAATTCCTTATTTGCGTGAAAGTCGTGCGATTCAGATCCACACGAGCAGCAATATCGCAGAACGATAAACCGCAGCATTAGGACATTGCCCTTCCGCTGCCGACTTCTATTGCTTGTTGTGCGCCACCCACATAATATTTCTGTTTTAATAGCCAGCAGTTCTGTCAAGTCCTGATCTGTATATAAGTAGCAGGCTACACTCTTGCATGACATGGGACACCGTTGAATTGAGGAAAAAGATAATTATTTGTATAATTTCTTATCCAGAAGGAAATAATCAGTATCAGCACCACGGGAATGGATTTCAATTTTCTAAGTTAGTTGAAGTATGTAGCTCGGGAGAATTACTTTCTTGGACCACTGATACTCTTGATGTATGCAGTGGAGCGCGAAAGTGTGTTTATAATGCTTTTATCAATTGTAATATTTCTTAGAGTATCATATTCGGCAATCAATGTGTGTACTCACGAAGTGTGTCAGTATTCCAGAAATGGGCTATTGGAGTGGACATGCGGGCCCCGTTCTTAGCGTAATGCTATGCCTGATTTTGACATTACCATCTAAATACACCCTTGTGGAACTGTGGTTAGTAAACGGCAGAATCGCGTAGTGACCCTAGGCGACAATATTTATACTTCAACAAGTACAGAAACATTGATTGTCAATATACACTATGTCATCAAAAGTACATGGACACCTGGCTGAAAATGGCTTACGAGTTCGTGGCGCCCTCCATCGGTAACGCCGGAATTCAATATGGTGTTGGCCCACCCTTAGCCTTGATGGCAGCTTCCACTCTCGCAGGCATACGTTCAATCAGGTGCTGGAAAGTTTCTTGGGGAATGGCAGCCCATTCTTCACGCAGTGCTGCACTGAGGAGAGGTATCGATTTCGGTCGGTGAGGCCTGGCACGAAGTCAGCGTTCCAGAACATCCCAAAGGTGTCTGTAAGATTCAGGTCATGACCCTGTGCAGGCCAGTCCATTACAGGGATGTTATTGTCGTGTAACCACTCCGCCATAGGCCGTGCATTATGAACAGCATAAAACATCAATGTAGGCTAGTGCTGTGATAGTGCCACGCAAAACAACAATGGGTGCAAGCCCTCTCCATGAAAAACAAGACCACACCGTAACACCACCGCCTCCTAATTATACTGTTGGCGCTACACACGCTGGCAGATGACGTTCACCGGGCATTCGCCATACCCACACCCTGCCATCGGATCGCCACATTGTGTTCCGTGATTCGTCGCTCCACACAGCGTTCCTCCACTGTTAAATCATCCAATGTTTACACTCCTTACACCAAGCGAGGCGTCGTTTGGCATTTACCGGCGTGATGTGTGGCTTATGAGCAGCCGCTGGACCATGAAATTCAAGTTTTCTCACCTCCCGCCTAGCTGTCATAGTACTTGCAGTGGATCCTGATGCAGTTGGGAATTCCTGTGTGATGCTATGGAGAGATGTCAGCCTATTACACATTACAACCCTCTTTTTCTGTCAGTCAACAGACGAGGTCGGCCTGTACGCTTTTCTGCTTTACGTGTCCCTTCACATTTCCACTTCACTATCACATCGGAAACAGTGAACCTAGAGGTGTTTAGGAATGTGGAAATCTCGCGTATAGACGTATGACACAAGTGACTCCCAATCACCTGACCACGTTCGAAATCCGTGAGTTCCGCGGAGCGCCCATTCTGCTCACTCACGATGTCTAATGATTACTGAGAATAAGGTGTACCTGGCAGAAGGGGGCAGCACAATGCAGCTAATTTGAAAAAAAGTATTTTTTGATGGTGTCCGGATACTTGTGATCTCATAGTGTATGTGAACGATAGCGTCAACGTTTCTTGAAATTCCATTCGGTTTTTTGATGTTATCTATTATGCAATAACAATGAACATAAGCTGTGTGGAATAACTATCCTGAATGTGGAGTGTTTGTTCCCATGGTCTGCGTGCCTTTTAGTAATTGAGTATTAGTGTCGTTTAGCAGTGCAGTAACATCGCTCACAGCAGTACCATGTTCCACTTCAGAGATAATTACGGGAAAGACTGATATGCTGCTTGCATATGTAAATTCGAACGGCGTCGGATGGTTTCTGTACAGTTGTACAGAGAACGTTTTCCCAACAGACGTTATCCACATCATTCATCTTTCATGACCGTTAAGACTAAGCGACTCCTTCTATGTGGAACGAAGCATTTTTCAAGACTAGTTTCACCAGAAGAGGGTGCACGTACACTGAAAGTGTTATTTTGAGCTCACTGTGCATAGAGTGAGCAGAGTCCAAGGTTTGAATATTGTTTCAGTTCTTCTTCATTTCCTTCCTGTGTTGGAGGTGAAAGCAGGATACGATGGATCACTTACATTTATCATGCATCGGTACTCGCCACGTAGCACAAACGTTCTAGCCATTTTACAAAAATGTGTGATGTGTTTTCTATAACAGCGACTACAACCATGATGCATGCATTACAACCAAGGGCTACCTGTCACTACTCTACTTATAGAGTTGATATAAGAAACGTATATGAGTAGGAAATAACGACTGCTCTTTTGCGAAATGTTAGAGCTCACGCATTAAACACTCGAACTGTGGTCGACGACATAATTAAAATTCATGACAAAACGAAGACAAGGCATGGATGGAGGGAACGAGCTGGTAACGGGCACATTAGGCCGCATCAGGAGCCAGCTAGACTGTAAGAAGTGAATTAACTTATTACTCACTGTCTCCTTGTTGGAGGTAGCTGTACTACGAATTCGCAGACGAAGTTCCCAGGTGTATGGGGATTCCGGAAAGTATATAACTTTTAATTCTGTATTTAACTTGTGTTTCGTGTTTTCCACATGGACGGACTAAATTTTAAGTACCCAACAGTGTTTTAAGTACATTTTTGTGCGTATATCCTGGAAATTAGGAATTTACCTATACAAATTCTGATATAAACCTAAAATGAAACGTTAACGTTTCCCTACCTTGTGGCTTTAACGGCTAGAATTTGAGTACTGGAAGTTAGTTTATTGAGTTCCCATGGCTAATAAGACTGATGGTAGGCATGCCATCTCTGAGCTTTGCCTGCCACAGTTCGTAACTCTCCTAGGTGAGCATGGTCCAGCACTTCATGTATACTCGACGCTATCGCTACACCGCCTGTACTCGGTCGTCAGAGCCCCGTCCGCTAGGCAGGGCCCACCACTGACAGCTGAGGTTAGCAGTTGGATATGAGAGGCAGCATGAAGCATGAGCGACAACAAGACCTCAAGAAAGTAGTCTTTTGTTGTACCTGTATTTCGCTCTTCTGTAAATTCATCACGTAAAACCTGTAATATCGAGCACTTGCTCACTTCTTTTCTGCCACGCTACGCTTCAAACCTCTGCCGGAGGTTTCCTCTCTCAAACTACATTGCTCTACGAGAAGTGATTCTCTTCGTCATCATTTCTGAATTATATCCACAGTAAAACACCGACAACAATGGACTCATTCAGCCTCGAAGTCGCTAGTCATGATTATTTTAATACATTAATGAACCAAAACAGTTACATCGTTTGCTTAATAGCATCTTGATCCACATTTGATTCGCAGTACGACAGCGATTCTAAATGTCACGATTTCGACACCTCATTCGTATATTTCAATAGGTAGGTGGGCCAGATGTCTAAGCACAGATCACCCATTTCCCTTAAATTGCGAACCGTTGGTCTGTGGGGGTGATACGAGCGCCAGAAAGCGTTCAGGTGTGTTGAATCTGGTTCAGGAAAGGGAGAACTGGACGACCTAGACATCAACATAAATTCACTATCAATCTTCCTAAACTACTTTGTTATCATTTTGGCCTTGTAATGGAAACTCCTGCTGGAGGGTGCTATCAGCATCGAGGAAGACATCAAGCATGAAGGGATGTATGTAGTCTTCTTTAAAGTTCACGTAGCCCACAGCTATCATGGTGCCTTTGACTACTACAACAGATGTAACCTAAAACCGAAGGTAACTCCTTCCGTAGCGTAAGCCTTCCCCTATCGGCTTGTGACCGTGGCGCAGTGCATGTTTCCAGCAGCTGTTCGCCTGGATGATGGTGCATCCAGACATTACCATTGGCATGTATAACGAGAAACGTGATTCATCCTGGCAGGCGACACGCTTCCATTGATTCACAATCCAATCACGATGATTCCATGCTCACTGAAATCGATACTGCCAATGTCGTTGGGTCAGCATGGAAACACGTAGGGGTCACCAGCTGCAGAGTCCCATGTTCAGCAATTTACGCTTAACGGAGTGATCTGGAGCACTTACGGCTGAACTACCACTGTATTATGTCATCAGATCTGTCAGAGATTGCCACCTATGCTGCCTTACAGAGTGGTCAAGCCTCCGACCTCCACGTTCTACGACGAGGCGTGGACATACAATACCTCGTCGTCTAATCCTGGTTTCTCCATCCTTTATCCACTTTCCACAGATTCTCACGACTGTAACACATGAACAGCCGACTGACTTCGTTGTTTCCGAGGTGTGCATTCCATGACAATCTGACCCCCTAACTTGCTTGTAACAGTGGATAACCCTACCTGCGGCATATATGCTGTTAGAGTGATTCCCCATTCATCTTTGTTCTGGTTATACACCTTCGTTACCGCATCATATGCCCATATCCCTGGCGCATAGCATTCATTCTCGTTTGGGAAGTGGCCATAGTGCTTTCGCTCATCAGAGTGCACAGCTTGTAACAGAATGATACTTCCAAACTAAGACTAATTGCATATGGTGTCTTGTGGAGCATATGGAGAAGGTAATCTTTTCCAGAAATGTCGTCCAATGGCCTTACAGAGTGTTGAGGTTTCAAGGGACAGCATTAAATGCTAGACCAGTTCTTTGATAGCAAACGTGTATGCTTTACAATGTTGTTGTGACAGTCCACTCCATCTAGCATGCTGATTGCAGTTAGGCCCATTGTAAGGAGCTCTGCCTATGGTCTGTCTGCCTAGCACAGTGGCAGCAAAAAAACTGCCTCGCAAGCTATGCTCACGCCTGCGTGCCATAGCACTCAGCCTTTCTGCACACTTCCCCACCACCGCGCTACGCTGTCTGAACAGGAGGAGGGGGAAGAGTGGGAAACTGCGAACGCGCCGTATTTAGGTGGCAATGCGGCCACTCTGCATACGACTTGGTTACATATTTCATATTTCTCAGCAACATAGATCACAAATGAAATAAATTTTTTTATTTTTTATTTTGGGCAGCCTGAAGACATAATTTTTATCTACTCCATACTGTCGGCATACAGATAGACACAGAAAGATTCACAGATTTTCACATTCATGTTGCCACATAATCGTGAGGTATTTAGATTTATAATCGAAAAAAGCTCTTTCACACATACATGTTCATCGAAATGTCATAGTAATTTGCAACCTCATTTACAGAGATCGGTGGAAACTCTACCTGATGAAAGCAATGTAGACGTCCTGAACAGTTTTAACGTAAAACGATTTGTCTTTAAAATGGGAATCACATTGCGAATAAACTAGTTACATCCACACTTGCACAGGGTCTGTTTCAGCAGAAATGGCAAACGGTCTCGAAACCAGCTGGAAAACAGATGTAAGATGTGGAGTTTTACTCGTTAGAAAACTATTCTTTCTATCAAGGCCGCAATGAATTCTTCAAACCTCGTGTTTTCTGGAACGCAAAAGAGCTTAGAGAACTGGACTGGGTCGTTCAGAATTTGTCCCTTCTACAATGCGATTTTCTTTTTAAATTCATGCTCATCCAATCAGAAATAACTTGTTTCTCACCTGGCAGAGTTTTCAGTCAAGTTGCAAGTGACGGGGGAATAATGCGTGCAATTTCAGAAATTTTACTATTAGTACTACTGATTTCTTCTTCTGCTCTGTGACTGCAAATTTACCAGAAAGTACTTGCTGATGCACAGAACGATGAATCCCGTCTCTAGATCTTTATAATTTTTTGCTCTTTTATTGTGAACTAAATCTTTAAGTTCTTTCTGCATAGGACTGTAATGCAGTTTCATGGCAACTTTATACTGACTTTATTTTTTTATGATTGAGAATTTATATTGAGAAATCGCAACCCTCTTTTCTATTATTCTCATTCATTTTTATAGGCGTGTGACGATAGATCGCTGGATGGCGTCTTTATGCGCAAACAGCCACTGGACGTGTGAACGTCCTTCGTACCACGAACAAATAGCCGAGGATCGACAGTGCTGACACCACGATTCCGCCGAAATGAAGAGAGTTCTGACGGCGCAACAACGCCACACTGGAGATTAAATGTCGCGCTGTACCGGCTACTTCCGAGAAAGACCGAGCAAAGCCGGGACAGCCAGAGCCGTGGCTCAAACGCGACCCGCACATTCGGCTCGTATGCGGTTCAAAATGGTTCAAATGGCTCTGAGCACCATGGGACTTAACATCTGAGGTCATCAGTTCCCCAGACTTAGAACTACTTAAACCTAACTAACCTAAGGACATCTCACACATCCATGCCCGAGGTAGGATTCGAACCTGCGACCGTAGCAGAACCGCGGTTCCGGACTGAAGCGCCTAGAACCGCTCGGGCACATCGGACGGCTCGTATGAAGTTTGACACGTCGTGGCAGACCCTGGCCTAGCGAGAGACGCTGGGCGCCATAATTTGTGCTTCGTGTAGTGTTTCTGGATGGATCCCTATGCCCCATTTTACCTTCAAGGCGCGTGTTGCAATATCTCACAGTTTGTCCATTTCGTTTTGGTACAGATTATAGCAGACACGTCACAAAACTGAAGGCCAGTTTTGTACAAATTGTGTCTACATTGGTCAGCCTGCAACTCAGCAACAGAAAGCACTGATCCATCTTAGACAGAGAGCGAAATTCCTCAGTTTGTTGTAGTTTCTGTCTGTATAGCAGCAAAGGAGATCGGTTATGGAAATGATATGCCAGTATGTCAGTTATGAGAAAGAGGGTGAAAGCAACATTATGGCTTAAAGTGCGGTTACAAAGGTTTTCATCCAAGAAGAAGCACAAGATTAGATTTGAACGAAGGAACCAGTCTGTCATTCATATCAAGCGGTTTAAGGAAACCATGGAAATCCTATATCTGCTTTGCCAATGTACACTCTAGGTCTAAAGATAAAATGACGCACCACGAAGGAGGTCACAAATTGATATTCAGTCAGGTCTCTGCGGCAAACATTGTAAGCTTTGGTAGCCGATGGTGCCAACGTCCTTGCCACAGTGGTAACACCGCTTCCCTCCAGAATACCGAAGTTAAGCGCTGTCGGGCTGGGCTAATACTTGGATGGGTGACCATCCGGTCTGCCGAGCGCTGTTGGGAAGCGAGCTGCACTCAACCCTTGTGAGACAAACTGAGGATTTACTTGATTGAGAAGCAGCGGCTCCGGTCTCGTAAACTGACGTACGGCTGGGAGAGCGGTGTGCTGACCACATGCCCCTCCATATCCGCATCCAATGACGCCTGTGGGCTGAGGATGACACGGCGGACAGTCGGTACCGTTGGGCCTTCCAAGGCCTGTTCAGATGGAGTTCAGTAGTTGGCAGCCGATGGATGAATGTGTGACGCTGCAGTACAATTTCATCGCGCAGCTGACAAGGATAGTAAAAAAAGGGCACGTAGATAGAAGGGTATAAAGTCTTAATGAATTTCATTCCATCTAATCAGTTGGATAGTAGCTATGCCTCACTGACAAATTCATGAACAATATACGCAGATGTCAGCATTTGAGAGAGGACGTGTATTTGGGCTGAAACAATCCGGTTGGAGTAATCGGCGCATCACTCGACGTTTGAATAGAAGCGATGCCACTATTCGATGATATTGGCAGGAGTGAGTGAACCACAACCAAACACAGCATCAAATAGGAAGCGGTCGACCTGAAGAGACGACAGAACGAAAAGCAGTCGCCAGAGAGGCTCTCAGAGCCCCGGATTCAGCACTGTCATCAATCCGTAGTGACCACTAGCACCAATAATAGGCGGTCCTCAGAAAGGGGACTGAGCTCACGGTGTCCATTGCGTCGACTACCTTTGACCTTTGTACATCAAGAAGACCGTCTGCAATGGTGTCTGACACTTCCGGCGTGGAATGTTATTGACTGGAGTGGAATTGTCTTCAGTGATGCGTCCCGCTTCGAACTGAGCCCCAACGACCAGCGAAGACGTGTCTGGAGACGCCCAAGACACCGGTGTGATATCAAGCTGACTGTCGCCCGCCATACGACCAAACAACCTGGAGTGATGGTCCGGAGTGTCATTTCTTTTCATAGCAGGACCCCTATGGTTGACATCCGCAGCATTCTTAGAGTACAGCGGGACGTCGACGTTATTATGCTCCCCGTTTTGTTCTTATGGTAAGCCATCCTGGGCCTTCATTTCAGCAAGATAACGTCCGCCCGCATAGCGCTAGAATTTCTACTGCTTGTCTTCGTGCCTGTCAAACTATATCTTGGCCAACAAAGACACTGGATCTCTGCCCAACTGACAACATTTGGAACCTTGCGCACAGGGTCCTCCATCTAGCTCGAATTTTGACTGTCTAATGTGCCAATTGCACAGAATTTGGTATGATGTTCGTCAGGAGGTGATCCAAATCCATCCGTCAATGCCAAGCCGAATAACTGCCGGCATAGCGGCCTGAGGTGGACAAACGCGTTATTGACTTGTTGAATTTGTGAAGATTTTTCTCATGAATAAACCGTCCAATTTTTCCGAAATTGTAACCATTTGTTAGTCTCTACTTGTATATCACATATATCTATTTCCGCCCCATTCGGATAGGCCTATCTCCTTCGTGGTTTGTCTTTTTTTTGGCATAGAGTTTATATGTGAATTCCGTTTCTTCCCACGTGACTTTCAAAGAATTATTCGATTTCTCGGTGCAAAACGGCACAATGAAACTGAAATGCACTTTGAATGTGATCAAGGATAAGTCTATACAGCGCTTCATGAGTCAGTATAACTGAAATTCACTGAATACGTTAAGGTTAACGAAACTGTTTGGTTTGAAAATCTAAAGTGAGTTTTCTACCTACAAATATGTAATCTTGATGAATTTTGCGGAGATCGAAACATCAGTCACATCTGAGGAACATAGTTTGACTTTTAAGAAACTTAGACGCTCCTTTCATTTGGACTCGTCCATATTCGCGACGATGTAAACGCACACTGTCCAGGACTTCAGAGCTTATTGCAAACGTGTCTTAAAGACCTGATCTCAAGACTAATGATTATCACTTTTGCCAACACTTCCAGAAACAGCTTGTTTCTCAAAAATCCGATGACACTGAAATGAAGAAAAATTAAGTAAAGGAGTGATTGAAAACAAAGTTAGAGAAATCCTATGCAAATTTTTAAGCAAATTTGCTCTATGGACCATAAGTGCTTCAAAAGTAATGGGTTCTATGTGGAAAACTGAACATCTTGTTTTCTGGTATACGACTTTTGTGAAATTTTGTCTATAAAATCTCTTTTCAAACACATATTTTGTTTTAAAAGTGAATATGTTTTTCACATTTTAATTAAGTGCTACCAGATTCTGTTTTACAATTCGCTTAGATGACGAGCTGAAAATGTGTTGCTAATTTCTGTCTCACTAGAAAAAGTAGGAGGGCATAAAATTGCAACAACTTCAGAGTTCGAAATAAAAATAAAAATCACTTTTTCTCTGTGGAGATAGCTCTTTCTGCGACTGTCCTAGGCACTTCTATCTTGTTCTGCAGTGACAATAACGGAGGATGAATTTCACAGTGTCAGCTGATAATGTTTTCTGCTTTCCGTACACGTGCTCGGTTCTCGAAGTCAATTACGATGCGACATTCGGAGCTAAGTGATTTACATTAAAATTGAAATAGTTCCATTGTGCACTGTATGATGCGCCAACCACATTTGTGGCAGTGGCGAGTGGAATTGTGGCAGAGGCGGCATGTGCGCTGCGCTGCCTGCTTTCGACCCACGCTGCGCGGCGACCAGTATCACACAACTGAAATATTTTTCAGACGCAGAAGGTACATTGGACATAATAATATTAGCGTTTTGGATCCCATCTCTAAACACCGTTGATGTATTTGTTTTTTATTATGTCTAACATCGGGATAATTTGATCATCTGTGCTACCTAAAATACTGCCTGGCCTGGACACCGTTTTAACTTTCACAGATGTTCTACGCTGCATAGGCTCCGCCACAGATAAACTAATTTTTTGTATACCACCACTGTTGCAGAGTACTGGGCCATCAGTATTAAAAGAATGCGGCGAATGATTGAACTTTGATCACGCATTTTACTTGAAACATTTATTGAAAATTTTATTATATTTCACGTTATTCCACTGCAACGTGCCAAAGCCAACTTCCATGGACACCCAGACAAAATTATTTAAAGGATTTAAGACTTCATTCATACTAATCACTTAAGAAAACAGTCCAGCAAATGACCTCTCATCTACACAGCTCTGGTGGAAATGTCTTTCAATTATTTAAGCAGATTTGACAGTAACAGCGAATTCAGAAAATGTTATATTAGGAAAGAGAAAGGCTGGCACGTAACGCGACAGTCAAAAGATTTCTTGTCTGAAGATAGAATTAATACTTAAGTTTGTGACAAACTGACAAAAAATACCTAACTGTGCCGTATAAACCACAATGGTCATTGAGGAAAAAATACTTCAGTTAAGTGAGTCTTAGTTGTAAAAGATATGTTGAAAACCAGGAAATACACACATGCAACCATAACTACCAAGAGAAACTCTTGATCATACGGTTCTCTTCGGCACATTATTCCGCAGGCATAGGGATTGAAGATGCTTGGAGACTGTTACAGGAATCATAAGGAAAAAATACCTTTCAACACGTCCAGCTACCATCAGAAAATGCTGTTATAATAGATACAAAACATTCATAGTAATATAAGTAATAAACAATATTAGCTTCCCTTGTCCACTGCGTGCTGCACCGGCGTCATTCTCCGTGCCACACGTGGCAGACATTTAGCACATTGATTAAAGAATGAATGTGAAAGAAATCAAAACTGCAACAGATACAGTTAATAGCCTGTAATCACTGTTCTTAACATCAAAGCAGTTCAACACTTCTTGTTTCCACTACAACAGCTGGCCAGCGTAAATATCAGTTCACATCCCAGTAAATGGTAGTTAATCAAGTGAGTGCAGCTCGGATTCAGAAAATAGCAAGCAGAAATGTCAGCGCCCAAAGAAACACCCTGTGTGCTTTAATGCAGGAACACAGTCCGTGGGTGGACTCAATAGAGCTCACTGCCATCCAAGACGGAACGCAGCAAATACCTTTTAGCACGACACAACAAATGCACACACTCCAATGGTACAGGCTGAGCAGGATGCAGATGTCCGATATACAACCTTTTGGAGCATGAAATTAAGAACACACGACAGACCAGCTGCTGGCGTCTGTTTACGAGGAAAGCCGCCGTACCTGTCCTCTTCCCCCTCCGGCTCCGTACTGCCACTGTCCACTTCCTCTTTTTTTCCTTTATTGTTATTTCATCCCTCTCGCCACATATTGGCGAGGAGTGGGCTTTCAGCGGTACAATATACCGCTCTCCAGCCAACCGAATTAAAAAACTGAGAGAATTAGAAATAAAACTTGGGACTGCTTTTCTATTTTAAATTAAAAATCGCAGATGGATACTTAATACGTACATATATAAATTTTAAAACTACATCGTAGGAAGAAGAAATCATTCTGATAAAAATCACTGAAGCATTGCAATTCACTTAAAATCTGAAGGATCTGGATTGTGTGAGAAGGAGTGTAGGATGAGCGAGTATGTGCGATAGGGCTGAGACGCGTGAGTAGAAAGATACGGGTCTGTAAGAGAAATACATCGTTGGGAAAGACAAAGAGTGAAGGGTAGTGTGGTGTATTGGTAGGGTAGTGGTTACAGGAGGAAAGGGATAGGGAAGGATGGACAGGAAAATGAGAGAGGACCCCTGATGTGGCGTGGGACAGGTGAGAAAGAGTTAAAGTTGACAGAAGGGATAAATATTGGGGCAGATCTCATTATCTGGGAGGAGGAAGTTCCACTTCCTCCTTTCTGGCCCACAGATAAACACTTGTCTGGCGGCGATCTCGTAAATCGCAGACCGTCAACTTAGCTAATTACATTGGAACAGTGCAATAGCGGCATAGCGCAAAGCTACTAAAAATTTTACTATGCTCCAAGTGATATCGACTATTCATGCCACCCGTGGCGTGTACCACGTGAACATTATTTTGAAATATGTTACATACACTGAAAAACCAAACCACAATGACTATGGCTACCGCGAGATAGCCGCCTGGCGGCGTAGCGATCGTGTGTCAGTAGGGAAAGTGTGTAAGCGGAGCAGAGGCGAATGGGAAATGTTTCTAGCAACTTTTTTTGAGTCATCAGCCTTGTGACTGGTTTGATGCGGCCCGCCACGAATTCCCCTCCTGTGCCAACCTCTTCATCTCGGAGTAACATTGCAACCTACGACCTCAATTATTTGGTTCAAATGGTTCAAATGGCTCTGAGCACTATGAGACTTAACTTCTGAGGTCATCAGTCCCATAGAACTTAGAACTACTTAAACCTAACTAACCTAAGGACATCACACACATCCTTTCCCGAGGCAGGATTCGAACCTGCGACCGTAGCGGTCGCGCGGTTCCAGACTGTAGCGCCTAGAACCGCTCGGACACCCCGGCCGGCACCTCAATTAGTTGCTGGATGTATTTCAATCCTGTACAATTTTTACACTTTACAGTTCTGTCTAGTACTATGGGAGTTATTCCCTCATCTCTTAACAGATGTCCTACCATCCTGTCCCTTATCCTTGTCTGTGTTTTCCACGTATACCTCTCCTCGCCGAGTCTGTGGAGAACCTATCATTCCTTACCTTATCACGCTACTTAATTTTCAAAATTCTTCTGTAGCACCACATCGACAATGCTTCGATTCTCTTCTTTCCTGGTTTTCTCGCCGACGATGTTTCACTGTCATACAATGCTGTGCTCCAAACCTACATTCTCAGAAATTTCTTCCTCTAATTAAGCCCTGTATCTGATACTAGTAGTCTTCTCTTAATCAGGAATGCCCTTTTTTCCAGTGCTAGTATGCTTTTTTCGTCGTCCTTGCTCCGTCGGTCATGTGTTATTTTGCTGTCCAGGTTGCATAATTCCTTCTACTTCGTGAACATCAATCCTGATGTTAAGTCTCTCATTACTGCGACTTCTCATTACTTTCGTCTTTCTTCGATTTACTCCCAGTCCATATTTTGTACTCATTAGACTGTTCATTCTATTCAGCAGATCCTGTAAATTTTCTTCACTTTCCCTGAGGATAGCAATATTATCAGCGAATCTTACCGTTGATATCCTTTCGCCTTGAATTTTAATTCCACTCTTGACCCTTTCTTTTATTTCCACCATTGCTTCTACAGTGTATAGATTGAATAGTAGGAGTGAAAGACTACATCCATATCTTACACAATTTTTAATTCGAGCACATCGTTGTTGGCCTTCCACTCTCATTGTTCCCTCCAGGTTTTTGTCCATGTTGTATATTACTCGCCTTTCCCTACACCTTACACTTATTTCTCTACGAATTTAGACTACCTTGTACCATTTGATATTGTCGAATGCTTTTTCCAGGCCGACAAATCCTATGAACGTGTCCTGATTCTTATTTTAGTCTTGCTACCCTTATCAACCGCAACGCCAGAACGACCTATCTGGTGCCTTTACCCTTCCTAAAGCCAAACTGATCGTCATCTAACACATTCTCAATTTTCTTTTCCATTCTATTGTAAATTATTCTTGTCAACAACCTGGATTCATGAGCTGTTAACCCGATTCTGTGCTAATTCCCACACTTGTCGGCTATCTCAATCTTCGAAATTGTGTGGATGATGTTTTTGCAAAAGTCAGATGGCGTATCACCAGACTCATACAATCTACATACCAAAGTGAATAGTCGTCTTGTTGCCACTTCCCCCAACGATTTTAGAAATTCCAGTGGAATGTTATCTATCCCTTCTGCCTTATTTGATTTTAAGTCTTCCAAATCTCTTTCATGTGGAATAATTTATACTGCTGCAGTCACTTTTTACTAATATTTTATTGGCACAATCCATTTCGGCAGCATGCTGCCATCATCAGGTGCATTATATAGTTACTTATACATCATCTGATAGGTTATGTACGTTAGCTGTGTGTGCTAGTGGGGTTATGAATCAAAAAATAAATCTGTGTGGAAGGATAAACCTGTTACAGTGTGTACATTATGTGAATAGGATGATTAGGTAATATATTAATACGTTTACTTACACTAATATATTACCTAATCACGCAATACACATAATGTGCTGCGGTAATTGCAGTTCTCATTTATTTGGAATTGGAATTCCCTTCAGAGTTATAGCCAGTTTACGAACTACTCCTTCTTGTAGGACATCAGTTGGTATGTAACATTTGCTGAGGTAA
The DNA here is from genome assembly GCF_021461385.2 of Schistocerca piceifrons. Taxonomy (NCBI): domain Eukaryota; kingdom Metazoa; phylum Arthropoda; class Insecta; order Orthoptera; family Acrididae; genus Schistocerca; species Schistocerca piceifrons. Next base: position 434,132,535 of record NC_060140.1, on the reverse strand, counting down.
TAACTTCGGACGAAGTTTAATGAGTGTGGGATACTGTCAACATGACACCTGTGGTAGTAACTGAAAACACAACGACAGCTGTGCACTAGGGAAACATTTTATCGGTCCATCTACATCCCCTGATGTTTTCCCCGACTTCTATGGTTCTTTAACTGGTTAACTGTCCGTGTCTTAAGACCAGATTCGTGCTATAGTGATTTTAGGAACACGACAGCAAACTCATGTTCAAGCTTTGGCCACCAAATTCACCTGTTCTGAACCCGATGGAACACATCTGGGACGCTTTCGGGCACGAGATCGGCGACCACAAAACACCTGCCCGTAATTTTGTAGGAATTGCGAGACATGTGGGTAGACCTCTGGTGCCACATAACTGTAGACACCACTCAAGGGCTTGTTGAATCCGTGCCACGCAGGATCGATGCTTTACTGCTTTCCACAGGTGGACCAACAGCCTATCAAGCAGCTGGTTATAATAATTTGGATCATCAGTCTACATACACTACACAGTTCAGTTTTTTTGACTGCAGAAAAGCACTCAGTTGACAGTACGCTTAATATACTTGTTTTTCCCTATTGGGAGTCTGTGCCTCATCGCTGCCTGTTGGATGTGTCTCTTTCCTCTCCAAAATAAAAGCGCAGTTTTCGCAAGCCCAAGTGAAACATATCATCACGGTCTGTATTTCTTCTAATACTTGCTTTTGACTTTACCACAAAATCTATAGCGTATGTGTTGCTTACTTTGTAGTTTAAGTTAATCACAGTGTTTCGTTTTATTTACCTTTTATAATCATACACTAAAGCGCCAAAGAAACTGGTACAGGCATGCGTATTCAAATACAGAGAGATGTAAACAGGCAGAATACGGTGCAGCGGTCGGCAACGCCTATATAAGACACCAAGTGTCTCGTGCAGTTGTTAGATCACTTACTGCTGTTACAGTGGCAGGTTATGAAGATTTAAGTGAGTTTGAACGTGGTATTACAGTCGGCACACGAGCGATGGGACACAGCATCTCCGAGGTAGTGATGAAATGGGGATTTTCCCGTACGACAATTTCACGAGTGTATCTTGAAAATGCCGGCAGGAGTGGCCGAGCGGTCCTAGGCGCTACAGTTTGGAACCGCGCTACCGCTACGGTCGCAGGTTCGAATCCTGCCTCGGGCATGGATGTATGTGATGTCCTTAGGTTAGTTAGGTTTAAGTAGTTCTAAGTTCTAGGGGACTGATGACCTCAGAAGTTAAGTCCCATAGTGCTCAGAGCCATTTATGCCTCGCCTCCTCCCGTCAACACCGACATTGCACTGTTGATTACTGGATACATGTTGCCTGGCGGGACAAGTCTCGTTTCAAATTATATCGAGTGGATGGACGTGTACGGGTATGGAGACAACCTCATAATCCTTAGACCCTGCAGGTTAGCAAGGGACTGTTAAAGCTGGTGGAGGCTCTGTAATGGTGTGGGGCGTGTGCAGCTGGCTCGATTTGGGACCCCTGATACGTCTAGATACGACTCTGACAGTGTATCTTATATATTACATTTTGGTTTTCACAGGCAAAATATCTAAAACGGAAAGAAAAATATTATAGTATAGAATTCAAATGCTTCACCTGCATCCATTCTTGTCCATTGTGCATTCCGACAGACATAGGCAATTCCAGCAGGACAATGCCACACCCCACACATCCAGAATTGCATCAGAGTGGCTCCAGGAACACTCTCCTGAGTTTAAACACTTCCGCTGGCCTCCAAACTCCCTAGACATGAACATTATTGAGGATATCTGGGATGCCTTGCAACGTGCTGTTCAGAAGAGATCTCCACCCCTTCGTACTCTTACGGTTTTATGGACACCCCTGCAGGATACATGGTGTCAGTTCCCTGCAGCACCATTTCAGACATTAATCGAGTGCATGCCACGTCATGTTGCGGCACTTCTGCGTGCTCGCGAGGACCCTACACGATATTAGGCGGGTGTACCAGTTTGTTTGGCTCTTCAGTGTATCTTATATATTACATTTTGTTTTTCACAGGGCAAATATCTAAAACGAAAAGAAAAATATTGCAGTAATGAATTCAAATGCTTCACTTTGATGTGCCATGTTAATTCATTGTTCCACCCGTTGTTCTAATAGAGGTAAAGGAAGTGTTGTGCAATCCTCGTTTCGCTGTGTTAACTAGAAGTGACGGATAAATACAAGGCCATGTTGAAGACTAATGCCTCCGAATTTTTTGTGTAAAATCTCTTAAATCCTTTTAAATAAAACGAACTTTTATTAAAATTCTATATACTTGTAGTCCTCTGCCGGTAGAAGCCTCCGAATAGTAGCGTTTTAACATGGCAGTGGTAACGTCATGGTGTCAGTGCCTGAGGAACAGCCTACTGTAACCCAGTTTACAATTCGAAGAATTCATCGGCACATGCAGCAGCCTCTCCTTCGGCCTGACAATTCCAGACCACAAAGGTTCACTGTCATCGATCATCCTCCATATAGTCTCGGCTTGACCCCATCCGATTTTCGTCTATTACCAAAACTTAAAGAACACCGTCTGCGCTTCACTTTCATAGTGATGAAGTTGCGTCAGCAGAGGTGATGTTGTGGCTCCGCCAACAAAATCAATCATTCTACATTTACGTTATCAACAATCTGGTCTCTCGTTTGGGGAAATGTGTTCGTCGCCAGGGTTACTATATTCAGAAATAAATATGTAGGTATGTAGAATAAAGGTGCAGAATGTTCAAAACGCCATTTTATTTTTAAAAAAGCTTTAAGAGTTTTCACTTAAAAATTCGGAGGCATTATTTTTCAACACCCCGTCGTAGAAACCAACTTGACTATCAGAGTGACAGTTCGGTTTTGTTAAAGGACAATGACTTGGTGTTCGAAGAAAACATATGAACAGTGCTTCAGTATAAATCTCGCATAGTATTAAACAATGTTCGACTCTAATTCATAACGCTTAACTCTTTCCGGCTAGGAGGAGGCTGAAATGGCTTAAAACAGTGAACTTGACGCTGGAGTGTCGACTGAAACACTGTCGAGAGACAGAATTTCAGAGAGGCTGAAAGCATAAAACGTTGACTGATGCTATTAACATTGTCGATAACTCGCGTTAGCTCGGCTGGGCGAAATATACTGCACCCACAGAACAGATAAGCGTGCGTTCTTCCTGAAGCACAACGCCATCGGAGTAGGCGATAAAATTGTTATCCAGCGAAAGAATTTTTTTTTCCAGAAGGGACATGTGCTGCAGCTGCATCCACGTTAACGGAGTTGACGCATTGTCCCGCTATGATTAAGTGGATCGTGACGTGAAAGGTGGAACAAACAGCTAACTTAAAACGATTTGTAATTTATTCAGGTGAGTGCTCGAGTTAGTAAGAAGCTTACAAACGGTATTATAATTTGAAAGTATTGCTGCATCAAACCCAATAATCGACGAAAGTAGAATAAAATGAAATCAGTACTATCCAAGTGGTATCTAATCTTATATAAAGGGATAATCGTTAAACGAACATATAACTACAGGTATGATAATTTTAACAGGAACATCTGTTTACCCGCGAAATACGAACTGGTGTCAGAATTCGGAAGAGAATGCAATAAATGGTACTAGAATATGCAGAATTTTTACCGTCAAGAAACACAGGCTAAATGCGCGTAAACAGCTATAAGCTCAAATTACGAAAGGAGTTGCTATACAGTAGCTTCAAACATTACAAGGACTTAACAGCCGGCTCTTCTTCCCTAGAAACTACAAAACCAAATCATTCTGCTTTAAAAGTAGGAATCAGAGTAACAAAAACACTTTGTGAAGAAATTAATTGCGGAGTTACGGAAGTCTGGAACTGTGACACGTAATACGTACATGCTAACTGCAGTGGCACGCCTTCCGCTGCGTAATGCACGGAGGAGAATAAAGGGGAAATTGCTGTTTCCAACGTTTATTAGACCCGTCAGAGGTAAACAGTCGTATTGTCACCTTCCGGAAGGCGGAGTATCGTTACCACACATAATTTAGATGCGTTCCACGTTGGTTTACCTGCTATTGAGCACAACTCAGGAATATTAATAATTTCTAGTCGCGATGTAATAAAAAAAGAGAAAAGCAATTTTAAGCTGCAGTTGCATCTGAAGTTAGGAGGCTATCTGCGGACTGTGATATACTTCGAACAGAGGATACTGGCAGTTGAGTAATACGTATAATATGTTAAAAATATTGTTTTTCTTCACGTCAGCATAAAATGAAGCAATCTATCCAGCACTGTATTGTCTTCATTGGTACGAGTAGGGGATTTCTCTTAACTAGAAAAGAAATTGCTGATCGTCGTTTTATTCTATGGAAATTGAGAATGAGACTAAAATTAATGTCTTTCTACCGTGGTTGGAAAAAGCCGTATTGTTAGGGATCAATCACTTCAATTCTCAAGAGAGGTAAGAGGAGGAACTGTGGCCAGATGATTTAAATTTTCTTTCCATTTGAGTTTTAACATGTGGGTTACATATTATTTCATATAATTCATATATTAATAATGTATTAATAATGTGATTCTTGAGTTTCTCCCGGCGTATTTGATAATCAAAATATCCACGGGTGTGCTGCCGGTCTATAGTGTCCAACGGGCACAATATTTCGGCGATCATACATGTCGCCATCATCAGGTGAACTGACGGACTGAGATCCTGTGAACGTGCCGGCACGGAGATCCGTACGCTATGGCTGCTCAGAGGGAACTGGGTTCGGTCGCGGCGGCGGCCGATTTAAATACCCTCCGCCCGCGGCGCGTTCCCTCCGCCGTCCGCGCCCCGCACCACGGTCGCGCGGGGGAACAGATTGCGACGGCGTCTGAGATGACGTCGGTGTGATGGCTGGAATCTGGTACACGCCGGCCTTCCTCAAACCGAGGTCAGCTTTGGCGCTCCCCACCAGTGCACGAGTTTTATTTGGAGGACAAAACACAGTTCCGACCCGGTGTTTCTTCAGAATGCGGGCGATTTTCGCCGAGAGTGCGAATGTGTATGGAATAAATGCAGTGCCTACCTCCTCCCTCGTGACTTCATCCATCTCAACAGGTTGTGCTGCAGTGGTTGGGCGAAGAGCACGTTGAATCTGCCACTCTGAGTACCCATTTTTTCGAAATACAGTTCTCAGATGTTCCAATTCCTGGGGTAGACTCTCTGCGTCAGAGATAGTGCGCGCCCTATGTACTGTAGTTTTAAGTACCCCATTCCTCTGTGAAGGGTGGTGGCAGCTGTCTGCGTGCAAATACAGATCAGTGTGCGTAGTCTTCCGATACACCCCATGACCTAGGGTGCCGTCAGCCCTTCTCTTGACCAAGACGTCAAGGAAAGGTAATTTACCCTCCGTTTCGTCTCCATAGTGAATTTGATGTTAGGGTGTATGGAGTTTAGATGTGTACGGAAGTCAAGGAGTTTATCCATACCATGTGGCCAGATGATGAATGTGTCGTCCACGTAACGGAAAAAGCAAGTAGGTTTCCATACGGATGACGACAGGGCTTCCTCCTCGAAGTTCTCCATGTACAAATTCGTTACCACTGGTGAGAGTGGGCTACCCATGGCGACTCCCTCCCTTTGTTCGTAGTATTCTCCAAATAAAACTCGTGCACTGGTGGGGAGCGCCAAAGATGAGCTCGGTTTGAGGAAGGCCGGCGTGTACCAGATTCCGGGTCAATGTGGCAAGTCGTATATTGGTCAGACGATGCATACCGTCGAGGATCGATGCCGTGAACACCAGAGGCACACTCGACTGATGTATCCGAGCAAGTCGGCGGTCGCTGAACATTGTTTGTAGGAAAATCACGCCATGGAGTATGACCGCACAAGGATTCTGGTACAGACGTCGAGATACTGGGACAGCGTTGTTAGAGAGGCCATCGAAATTCGCACCAATGACGACCTCATAAACCGTGACTGTGGCTATAATCTTAGCAAGGCTTGGGAACCAGCGATGGGGTTAATCAAGAGTAAATCGAGCAAACGTATAGTTGTGACGACCACGGCGGACAGAGCCATCACACCGACGTCATCTCAGACGCCGTCGCAATCTGTTCCACCGCGCGACCGTGGTGCGGGGCGCGGACGGCGGAGGGAACGCGCCGCGGGCGGAGGGTATTTAAATCGGCCGCCGCCGCGACCGAACCCAATTCCATCTGAGCAGCCAGAGCGTACGGATCTCCGTGCCGGCACGTTCACAGGAGCTCAGTCCGTCAGTTCACCTGATGATGGCGACATGTATGATCGCCGAAATATTGTGCCCGTTGGACACTATAGACCGGCAGCACACCCGTGGATATTTTGATTATCAAATACGCCGGGAGAAACTCAAGAATCACATCATAAACCTTTACGGGGAGGAGATGTATCGCAGCATGAAGAAATTTGAAAAGTTGCGCCACCGTAGATGTCGTTTGCTAAGTACTCTTGCCTTTCCAAAGAGATGTCGTTCCGAGAATGTTGTTCCAAATTTTGCTGAGGTTATGCATCACATCGATTCTGCAGCAGCTAAGAGAATCAAGAAACGAGCCAGGCTCGCATTGGTATGTGAGAGAGTGCAATTCACCCGCCGGAGCCTTGAGTTTATCTCACAGGAATTACTCAAACTACATTTGCAACTGGCTAGTAAGTTCACTTCTTGTTCCTGGGATTGGATTGATGGTGTCACCTGGGTGTCAGCTGATTCCGCCCATAAGAAGGCTACGGGACGTCAAACAGCTAAGTTCTCACGTCTCCTTGACAAACCATCTCTGCAGGTTCCGTGCAAGACTGTCATCAATTTGAGTGGCATGGTGTTGAGTGATGACGCGGTCTCGGTTTTGCAGAAAGGTCTCAACTTCGCTCCCACCCCCAAGTTCACTCTGGTCGCAGAAATTGTTAGTGCTGTTGAACAGGTTGCAGCTCGACTTCCGCCAGAATCAGCCGAGGAAATACGTCGTGAAACTTGTCGTGCGTTGACGAAATCCAAGCCGATGAAGTCAAATATCAGCAGTAAAGAGAGGGCGGCCATTCGTGATCTGAGGGAGCGCTCTGAAATTGTTGTCTTACCGGCTGACAAAGGCAATGCTACAGTTGTTGTCTCCCATAAGGACTACACTGATAAGATGCAGAGCCTGCTAAATGACGATTCCTACAGGAAGATCAGCGTTGACCCTACAAAGAAGGTGGAGAACAAGACGAGGGCGCTTCTCAAGGACGCAGATTTACCGGAGGGTGACGCTAAGAAATTGTTACCCCAAGGTCCGGTACCGCCTAGGCTATATGGACTCCCGAAGGTTCACAAAGAGGGGGTACCATTACGCCCCATTGTCAGCAACATCAGAGCCCCTACATATTTGTTGGCCAAATACCTGACGGGAATATTAAGTCCTTATGTGGGTAAATGCCCTCATCACATCCGTAATTCCGTGGATTTTGTTAAACGCCTTGATAGCTTCAGGTTGAATGAGTCAGATATCAAGGTGAGTTTTGACGTCGTTTCCTTGTTTACGAGGGTACCCCTGCGAGAGTCACTAGAATTGATTAGTCAGAAGTTTGACGAGAAGACCACTGAACTTTTTAGGTATGTCTTGACTTCCACGTATTTTCTTTTTAATGGAGAATACTACGAACAAACGGAGGGAGTCGTCATGGGTAGCCCACTCTCACCGGTGGTAGCGAATTTGTACATGGAGAACTTCGAGGAGCAAGCCCTGTCGTCATCCGTATGGAAACCTACTTGCTTTTTCCGTTACGTGGACGACACGTTCGTCATCTGGCCACATGGTATGGATAAACTCCTTGACTTCCTTACACATCTAAACTCCATACACCCTAACATCAAATTCACTATGGAGACGAAACGGAGGGTAAATTATCTTTCCTTGACGTCTTGGTCAAGAGAAGGGCTGACGGCACCCTAGGTCATGGGGTGTATCGGAAGACTACGCACACTGATCTGTATTTGCACGCAGACAGCTGCCACCACCCTTCACAGAGGAATGGGGTACTTGAAATTCTAGTACATAGGGCGCGCACTATCTCTGACGCAGAGAGTCTACCCCAGGAATTGGAACATCTGAGAACTGTATTTCGAAAAAATGGGTACTCAGAGTGGCAGATTCAACGTGCTCTTCGCCCAACCACTGCAGCACAACCTGTTGAGATGGATGAAGTCACGAGGGAGGAGGTAGGCACTGCATTTATTCCATACACATTCGCACTCTCGGCGAAAATCGCCCGCATTCTGAAGAAACACCGGGTCGGAACTGTGTTTTGTCCTCCAAATAAAACTCGTGCACTGGTGGGGAGCGCCAAAGATGACCTCGGTTTGAGGAAGGCCGGCGTGTACCAGATTCCGTGTCAATGTGGCAAGTCGTATATTGGTCAGACGATGCGTACCGTCGAGGATCGATGCCGTGAACACCAGAGGCACACTCGACTGATGTATCCGAGCAAGTCGGCGGTCGCTGAACATTGTTTGTCGGAAAATCGCGCCATGGAGTGTGACCGCACAAGGATTCTGGTACAGACGTCGAGATACTGGGACAGCGTTGTTAGAGAGGCCATCGAAATTCGCACCAATGACGACCTCATAAACCGTGACTGTGGCTATAATCTTAGCAAGGCTTGGGAACCAGCGATGGGGTTAATCAAGAGTAAATCGAGCAAACGTATAGTTGTGACGACCACGGCGGACAGAGCCATCACACCGACGTCATCTCAGACGCCGTCGCAATCTGTTCCACCACGCGACCGTGGTGCGGGGCGCGGACGGCGGAGGGAACGCGCCGCGGGCGAAGGATATTTAAATCGGCCGCCGCCGCGACCGAACCCAGTTCCCTCTGAGCAGCCATAGCGTGCGGATCTCCGTGCCGGCACGTTCACAGGAGCTCAGTCCGTCAGTTCACCTGATGATGGCGACATGTATGATCGCCGAAATATTGTGCCCGTTGGACACTATAGACCGGCAGCACACCCGTGGATATTTTGATTATTAATAATGTGTTTTACATAATCGGCAGATTTCCTTTATTTTCATGCGACTAATGGTCACATCCTGAGACATCCTAGTCGTTTTCTGCCTTTACTGAAAAATGTAGAGTTTGTTCTTGCATATTTCATTCACTTTCTATGACAACTTGGTGTCCTCCTCTAGAGAAAAGGAGGGGGAGAGACAGAGAGGGAGAGCGGTAGCGGTTAGAGGGGGGGGGGGGGACGGAGGGAGTCATTTAAAGGATCACGAGCAATACTTACTCCCCAAACTTTCATTTGAGTTTTCAAACAAACTACAATGAGTTCGTCATCTTAGTGTATAAGTTTTGCAGATTCTTTTAAATTCATTGTCGGTGTGCAACTCTTATTGTGATATTATTCACTTATCAAACGTTTGAGACTGGCTAACTGCAAAGCTAATTAATTCGGAAACGGAACAATGCATCGAATTATCATAACAATTGATTCTCAGCGCAATCTATCACGCAACACCCTTACAAGCTTTTCAGACTGTTTGTTACACCCTGTATAGATGTTCTATAAACCACCATGCTATTTTGGTATTTGTGTAGCGCTCACTATTCCCCCGATAACAAAAGTTCCTCACAGCACTGGGATGTCATGCCACCAACAGCGGATGCGATTATGGCCACTATACCGCTACCAAAAGCGGTAGATTCATTATGTTGTCCGAGTATATCAACTGGGCAGTGAACACTGTCGTCAAAAGGCGGGAAGTCTTTTGTATTTGTGTACATGTGCGAAAATTTCTCAGTGTCTTCCCACCAGTAGCGGAAAAGAAGCTGATGCAATCACTCGCTCTGAAGAACATCACTGTTATAAGGAAACGAGTTTGAAACAAGCAATAAAAATTCTTTTCAGTTAGAAATTATTACGAGTGCCTTTGTAGGAGACCTTTCCAACACTCATCTTAATATGTTAGAGCTTCATATGCGCATGTTGTGAGCGGATAATTTATGCGACCATCATACGTGGTGACCATTTTTGAGTGTGCTTGCCTTTCAATGATACGCCTCAAATATCAAATACCTCTGATCTACTTGGAATTATCAGTAACAATCTTCACTGGCTAATAAAGCTCGTACGTGTTAGCAACTACTTTTAATATACTTTGGTAGTTAGTTCTGCCTTGGCATTTAACTTCCCTTTAATATGCTTAGAAGTTTCGTATTTTTTGATATTGTCAGAGAGACATACCTTACATCTTCCAAAATGTCTTTGCCCCTGAGGACGCACTGTACGTAAACGCTCGATTTTCTATTTTTTATAGGCTCTAACAGCATGTCAATTTCGACGAAATTTCATTTCATTTTTATCCAAAAATATCCTACCGAAGTAGCTGATTAATCAGCTTAATAAACTTAATTAATCAACTTAACTATCAAAATTGTTATATTAACTCTAGTAATTCAGCCTAGTCTAATGGTTAGTCACTATGCACGTCTTGACACCAAATATTATGAGCGGGTACATGATGGTGGTGACAAAACATGATTCCCTTTATGTAAACAGATTACGTAAATTCGCTGCTTGTGTCTACAACCCGGCTGTTATCAGTCCATAGCTCGTGACAATCGTTACGCAGATACATGGTTCAGTATGTGGACCTGTGCGTTTGAGTTACTGTAAACTGTGTAAAACGTTGGGCGCGGAGCCGATTTTACAGGGATTACCACTGAGGCGGCTGTCCTGAGTGCCGGCGACCACGTGACGTGTGCTGAGTTACTGAAAGTGAACGTAAATACGGAAACATCAAAAGCGCAACACATTACCATATCTGATACGGCGTAGGCACTCAGAACAGCTTTCAGTTGTCTCGGAATGGACACACAAGTTTTATTGTTTTCATAGGGATCTTATACTATTCTTCCTGGAAAATAGTTTCAAGTTAAGGAATCGATGCAAGAGGTGGAGAGCGAACACGCAACCTTCTCTCCAAAGTAAACCACGAAGGCTCACTAACGTTGAGTTTTGGTGACTGTAGTGCCCAAGCTTGTACGGTTCGAGATGTGAGAACAGGGGCCGTGTCGTCTTCGAAACAGCATCACTATTGGGGAACAAACACTGTACCACAGGATGGACCTGATCAGCCAAAAATGATCACATACTCCCTAGGAGAAACGCGACCTTTCAGAGACTGTCATGGGGCTCATAGAATACTATGACAAGGCTGCCCAAATCATCACCAAACCACCGATTTGTTTCACTCTTGGAACGTAAACTCGGCCAGAAGTTGGAAACAGTGTGAAACAAGACTCAGCCGATCAAATGACTTTCTTGCTACATAGTCCAAGTTCTATGGCTTCGGAATCACATGTTCCTGTTACGGGCACTTGCATCACTGGTGAGAAGTTTCGGAATTTCGGCTCGCCCTACAATTCTCAGCTTATGGAGCTCCTTTCGTGTTGTTTTGTTACTAACAGAGTTCACGAGTGTGACATTCAGTTCTGCAATGGCATTTAAAGCTGTCGTCTTCTTATTTTTCGTTACAATCCTTTCCAATGACTGTCTGTCATGATCACTCGACGCACGAAGTTTTGGCGCTTTCCCAATACGCGGCATAAATCTTCGACGCAACGCTTCTTGAGACGCCCAACACTTCGCCTCCTTGGTTACGGAGTCACCCACTATACTGTCACCAACAAGCTGCCCAAGTTCGGATTCACTTAGTTCGTATGTAACGCACTCACAACTACACAGAACACTGTTCTGACACCCCTGACATGTGCAGCGTATTGAGGACAGGTGTCGTTCTTGGGCAAATACAACTGCACAAACTGCAGGCTTGGCTAGCATCGGCATTTGTATTGATCAATACATTTATCGCGGTGTTTCCATACTTTTATCCAGCCATTGTATTAGCGTATAAAAGGGTGCGTAATGGTGCGCCTGCCGTCCGGCAACCTTCCCGACTGGCACGCAGTACTTGCAGCCTAACACACAGGCGTTACCGTGGAACAAATTCGCTTCGCAAGTGCGGCCTAGCTTTTACGTAAACAAAATTTATGTGTACTGCTTGACGGTTGTTAACTTGGAGTATTAACTTGCATGGTATCGTAAGAGGTCAACCTCCAAGGGACGACTGCTTAGAGAAAACCATAGCTGTCGAAGAAGGAACTAGTTTCGCAGTGATTATTAAAAAAGCTTTGTTGCCAATAGCAAAAATATCGGGGTAGGGAGGGAGGGGGAAAGGAGACAGTGATTCATCGAGTACACTATTTGTTCCACGTACACGTCAGCGTGTAATGCCATTACCATCATTCGAAAATGAGAATTCGTCTGATGGTTGAATACGTGGATAAAGTACGTGGTTTGATCCTCGAAGCAACCAGGCAAACATTGTGCTTCTTATAAGTTCCCATAGTGCGACAGTGAATGATAAAAATGTGCGAAAGTGTAAGACAGTCGAAGATTTTTGTGGACGTTTTGTCACAGATGAAATATTTTAACAGATCGGTTAAGAAGCAAATATGTGTGCTACAAAAACGACAATGGTTTTCAGGCTTTTGAACCAGAGGGCGCCAGCAAATAAGGATGAATTAATGCCGTTGTTCGGATTGATTTTGTTGATAGGATTAGTGAAACTTCCATACATACATTTATATTGTTCCCAGGATCAGCTGTTTATTCCAAATTTTCTGCGAAAGGTAATGAGTAGAAATCTTATCGAAAATCTGTTGACATGCTGCATTTCGAAGACGGTACAAAACTTGAAGCTTTAGATCGTCCGACACAAAAGTTCAATTCTTCATTGAGGAACTGAAAAAATATTTTAAGAAATGTTTTGATCCTGCTGAAATATTAAATAGTATATATCGACGAATCTCTAATACCATTCCGAGAACGAATTACATTCAGGTAATATTGGAAACAAAAGAGAATCAAATTTGGGATCCACATATTTGAATTGTAGAGGGCTAATGGACACTGCTACAGTTTTCTGATAGACACTGGCAAAGTACCTGATAAAGAAAATACCACACCAAGAAATGTTGTGATTAATTTGTGCCAAGGTTTATTCAATAAGCCCTGCATTATGTAGCGATAATTGGTGTAAAAGTGTAGACTTGGCAAGCAAAGACATAATAAAAAATACGCGTTTGTTTGGTACCCTTCGACTAAATCGCAAGGGAATTCCCAAAGAAACTGTAAAAGATCAAATTGAAATGCAGGGAAGTGACTGCAAAAGAGAATAGTTAAGGACGTATGGTTCTGAAATGTAAAGACAAAAGAGACGGTTTTGTTCTTTCAGCCAAATGTTTGAGTGAAATGGAAAACGTGACAACCAAAAGAAGGGTTTATCGAAAACCAAAAATTGTTACTGAATGTCAGACGAGTATGTACGATAGTCCACTGAGGAAGACAATAAATGGTATCGAAAGTTAGCATTCGAGTCTGTTTTGAAACCACTGTTGTAATTGCGTTAGATGTTTTCCATGATGTGGCAGGACGGAAAATGCCAGTCAAAATATTTCTTAAATAGTTGGCAGATGCGCTCACATGCCATTTACATGAAGGAACTCCAGTCAGTATCGATTTAAGAAGAAGCAAACTGAAGTTTGAAACAAAGGAAGGAAAGGCGCATAAAGTGCGTAATTATTGTTCTGAATGTTGCAAGAGAAACGCAAAAGCATTCGGGCGACGTGCAGCTAGAAAATTAACTAAACGTGTGCTTCCCTTTCGTAATAGGTGCAGATGTCAACCGCATCCTTGTACTGAATGTTTTAATAAACTTCATTGAAATTACAACATTTGTTGTTAAACCTTGATACTGCTGCTCCCAAGCACTGATATCGTCCAAACGGTAAGCGCACTCAGTGCGCACAGACTGAGTTCGTCGAAACGAAGCGTTCACTGTCAGTCCCATGGGACTGACGGAGCGCTTAACATTCAAGAGTACTGATAGAAAAGTACGACCCCGCCTGAAGACATTTTTTCTTTTCCTTCTAACTGTTGTCTTATTTCTTCGTTGATCCTATACGATTAAGTTATGCTTATATGGAAACTATTCTTCTGTTTTCACTCTTATCGTAGGGAGATAATCACTGATGATTGTTACCTTATGTGGAGAAGGGCTCTTGATTATAACTGTGGATCTGCCTCGGCGTTAATGCCGTGGAAAACATAGCGGTAACCGACAAGCAGATGCCATTTAATATGCCAGATAATAAATTATTCGTAGAAAGAATAGTCTTTGTAAGTGGTAGGTATGTTAGAGGGACTTTGCGAGCACAAATACACTTTTAATATAATCGACTTAACATAGCACTTTAATTGGACGTTTAAAAGTAGGAGGGGGGGCGGATAGAGGTACATTTCTCAAGTCATTTTATCGAATCTTGCACTGTAGTAAAAGTGATTGCCAGATAACAGGCACGAAGGGCACAAATAATGCATTGGATATAAAAGAATCACTGCAAGCGAGGGATTCGAACGCAGCCAATGGTTAGATTTATAATAAAAATCGTAAGCAATGGCGACCAAAGATTTCCTTCATAAGGTGTCATTCTCTTTGTGCCAATGGCCCTGTGAAGAGATGGCGAAAAAGCGGACAGACCTAAAGAGCATCCTTTACTTTTCGAAGTGGGAAAATGCCACTAAAGTAGGAAGAATCAGGAATGATTAATTGCATAGGAAGGCGCAGGGCAGTGGAAACCATAGTATTAAAGCAGCAGAGGAGATATCGATAGGTCATGGAATGTCTAAAACAAGACTTCCTTCGAGGAAAAAGTTCCAGAGGTAAACCGATCCCTCATTGGATCTCAGTGAGGGTCCTGCGCAGGTGAGGGTTATCAGGAGCATTAAGGCTGAGACTGATGTTCTACGAAATTGGAAAGATGAATATTAGGTCAAAATGTTGTTGGGAAACTGGGGAATGTAACTGAAATGATAAGAATTGTGTCTAGTGCAGTTCAACACCCGAGACAGAAGAAATTGTGAGTTGCGGATAATCATCCGTATTAAAATTCCAAATGATACGCAGGATCACCAATATTCCAAGTAGAGTCCGTGACCAATGTCCGAGTAGCGTACCAGAATTTTTCATTGAAGACTCGGTCTGGTGGGTCTCATAGGTAGGCAGCATATAGGCGTAGTACAGTAAGTGTCTGGTACTGCCGTGGGAGTTCTCTTATATGTGGTACGAGGCGATTGGCGGCACCCAAGCGGGTCTCACGAAATAAACATTTCGTTCCTAAGTGGCGCAGTGCTGTCTCCTGGTGAGTGACCATAAACAGCTACATGGAGATCTGTGGCAGCAAAATTTTCAACGCTGCCGTATATTACGACCCTGCACCTGTGTTCGGCACTCTCAGTCGATACTTACACCGACGTTGCCGTTTGAGAAACTGAGGAAGGAGAGTATTCCGCTGGAAGGCCCGCAGTGCTGAGAGCCGGTTGTATCTGTCAGACTGGAGAAGGTGCGGGAAGGGTTCATATCGATGCCAGAGGACTTCTCCATTCGTTCTGCTTGGGTTATTTATCTGGAGGTCGTCCGTACAGAAAATGTCAACGGCTGCTCTGCTCTTGTTGAGGCTCTCACGAGGTACGTTCCATCGCTCTGTGACACCCAGTCGCACCGTGTCTTTATGCTGGACCTTCGGATGGGACGTCGGGCTGAGCGGTCCCAGGTGTGGCCTCTGCTAGAGGCTCAGACGGCAGCTGAAGCTGGCTAGGGATGCTGGTCCATTCGTTGCAGTGTAAGCTGTAGCTGATCTGCAGGTGGCTCGGTATCAGTGCTGGCATGTTTGAGCACCGCGACCACAGGTGGTATTGATGTCTTCCTTGTGGTTTGCCCCTGGTGTTAACCTCGAATATGAGGCGTCTCTCCCATGGTGTGACCGTGGTACATGTCCGTAGTGTCTTCTATTTGAAGCTACGCACTCACACTAGGGCGCCTGGCCAGAAACCCAGTGATAGGTTTGTGAGGTTCTTGGTGTCCTCGTCTCAGGAGGCAGGAAGTGTAGCATTGTTGGCGGCTGACCATCGTGCAGCACCACAGCTGGGCACCTTCAGGGCTGTAATTGCTCAAAAAGAAGCACTTCCGTGCGCGTATCCCAGAGCGTTTTCAAAATCTGCTGTTTGAATATTTCTGCTTTGTATTTGCGGCACCAGACGTTGTACGATATTCCAGTGGCGAAATTCACCGGACTGATTTGTTTTTAAATGAGGTTCGGAGCTAAAAATTATTGCCGAGGGTAGAACTTTGATTGACATAGTTTTTAAAATTGTAGAGCAGCCACAAGTATCAGGTAAAGTTTTATTTATTTTCACACGTTTCACTCGACTGACGCGAGAATCTTCAGATATTACGCAGCCGATGGCCACACTTTATAAATATGGAGCTGCGTATAGCGCCGCTGTTTCTTTTCCTTTTTTTTTGTTTTGTTTTTTGACGTCGGATCTGTACACAGCCCGATATTTATAATGTGTGGCCTTCGGCTACGTAATTTCTGAAGAGCTCCCGTTGGTCGAGTGAAACATGTAAAAACAAAGAAAAAGTCACATGTGACTTGTGGCCGCCCTACAATTTTAATTTGTAGCGGTCGTTGTTCTCTTGCAGACAAATGCCTGCTGTTGGCAGACATATTTTTTGTTAGTACCCTAACTGTGGCTCCGTGGTTGTGAATGACATTTTAACAACTTTTAAAAAAATTTACATTCGATCCTTAACCACCAGCCACACGGATTTAAGGAAGCTCTCAGCAAAATCTATCTACAGACAACCCATGGCTACGTGGGCATTGCCCACGATGAAAGACTGCCCGTGGAGACTGTTCAGTGCATTTGACTGAGTGGTCTTGACTATATAATTAAAAAACCTTTTGTCTTACGTTCTCTCTAGGTTTCAGCGTGTAATAAAAACTGAAATATATTTTTCAGATAAAATTCAATTCCGTCTCCTCCACAAAATTCAGCATATGCAAATCCAGAACAACGTTTCACTATCGGTTAAACTTCAATAAGTTTAATTACACTGGAATCCATAAGATCCCGTTGTTTGCAGAGATCGTTGAATATAGACAATGCAGAAAAGAACAGCAATTGATCGCGAAATCCGTCATCTTACTACAGGAGATCTAGGTTTCAACTATTACATCTTCAGTACATATAACAGAAGGTGACATTAGTCCAAAGTGTCTTGTAGTAAACGATACGTTGATGTAGAGCATGCATGAACGAGTTTAGATAACTCTGAAGGGATAGATAACATTCCACCGGAATTCCTAAAGTCGCTGGAGGAAGTGGCACCAAAAACCTATTCACTCTGCTGTGCAGAATGTATGAGACTGGCGATATATCCTCCTCTTTTGATTCTTGAACAGAATGTTCAATATTGCCACCAGAAATTTAATGCGGAACTCAATTAGTCTTTCTCGTCTCTCATTCCTACTGCCAATCCCGTATTTTCCCGTAACCTTCTATTCCTTCCCCTACTACCGCGTTCCAATCCCACATGATTATTAGATTTTCATCTCCTTTTGCATACTGAATTACCCGTTCAATGTCTTCGAGTACCTTCTCTCTCTCTTCATCTTCTACTTGCGATGTTAGTATGTATACCTGAACTACAGTTGTCAGCTTTGGTTTGCTGTCGAATCTGACGAGAAGAACCCTATCACCGCACTGTTCACAGTAGCTCATTGTTTGCCCTACTTTCTTGTTCATAACGAATCTTGTTCCCTTTATACCATTTTCTACTGCTGTTTATATTACCCTATATTCATCTGACCAGAAATTCTTATCTTTTTTATATTTTATTTCACTGACACGCACTATACCTAGATTGAGCCTTGCCATTTTCCTTACGGATTTTCTAACTTTCCTCCTACGTTCAAACTTCTGACATTCCATCCTCCGACTCGTAGAATATTATCTCTTCATTGGTTACTCCTTCTTTCTCTCATGGTCTCCTCACCCTTGGCAATCCCCTTCCAGAGATAATGGAGGACTGATCCGCAATCTTTTGCCACTGGAAAAATCATGACGCAATTTTCAATTATAGATCACATGTCCCCTGCATACACATTATGTGGTGTTAGTGCAGTGGTTTCTGTTGTCTTCTGATCTTACATGCCTTTTCCGTCTTTTAGGGGCAGCTTCCCACCCAGAGGACAAGAGAGTGCCCTGAACCTGTGTCTGCTGCTCCGCCCTCTTTGACTTGGCCGTTGGCTGAATGAGGATGACTTCGTACCCTGGATGTCGATTTATATTGGTTCTTCTCTACATCACCACCACCCAAATTTATACCTCTTCCTCGGTGTCTCTTGACCTTC
This sequence comes from Schistocerca piceifrons, assembly GCF_021461385.2. Lineage (NCBI taxonomy): Eukaryota > Metazoa > Arthropoda > Insecta > Orthoptera > Acrididae > Schistocerca > Schistocerca piceifrons. The sequence continues at coordinate 434,114,245 of NC_060140.1, read as the reverse complement.
CGAACGCTTTGATTGTAGAAGTCTGCAGATTTTGCCTTAAAACATTCCCCGTTAATGACGTCATCACTGTTTTTAAATCGACCACGATCCAACGGATTCTTCATATCTGAAAAAAAGAAAGTCACTATACGCGAAATTGTGAGAATAAGCTGAAGTTGCAAGATTTCGAAGCCACATGCCTTCATTTCTTCACATGCAACTTGAGATGAATGAGCTGTTGCATAATCAGCCAGGAAACGAAAGTCACTGGAAGGTATAACACGGCGTTAAGCTTCTCGTAAATTGTCAAGAAGATTGCTATAGAACCTGCCAGCTGCATTTTCTAGGAATTTGCCTATTATCCTCATCACTCGCGGCCTTCGCCTATTCCCGTAAGAGTCGACTGCGGTGTGCATCTACGCTGAACGGATCACTGGTCACTCTCACCTTGATTATATACGTGGTGTCAGTACTTTTGGACGTGTAGTGTGCGGGTGTTGCTAGTTTGGATCTGACGGGAGGCGTGCGTGGGTAGACCATTCAGTTGCGATGGTCGCTGTTTCTGGATGGCTCAGTGGTCGGAGCATCAACTTCCGTCTTGAAAGGTCGCGACGTGTTTGGTTTTGGAAGGGATTAGCAAACGTGGAATGCTCAGTGCGGATACACTACTGGCCATTAAAACTGCTACACCAAGAAGAAATGCAGATGATAAACGGGTATTCATTGGACAAATATGTTATACTAGAACTGACATATGATTACATTTTCACGCAAACTGGGTGCATAGGTCCTGAGAAATCAGTACCCAGAACAACCACCTCTGGCTGTAATAAATGCCGTGATACGCTTGGGCATTGAGTCAAACAGAGCTTCGATGGTGGGTACAGGTACAGCTGCCCATGCAGCTTCAACACCATACCACAGTTCATCAATAGTAGTGACTGGCGTATTGTGACGAGGCAGTTCCTCGGCCACCATTGACCAGACGTTACAATTGGTGAGAGATCTGGAGAATGTGCTGGCCAGGGCAGCAGTCGAACATTTTCTGTATCCAGAAAGGCCCGTACAGGACCTGCAACATTCGGTCGTGCATTATCCTGCTGAAATGAAGGGTTTCACAGGGATCGAATGAAGGGTAGGGACACGGATCGTAACGCATCTGAACTGTAACGTCCACTGTTCAAAGTGCCGTCAATGTGAACAAGAGGTGACCGAGACGTGTAACCAATAGCACCCCATACCATCACGCCGGGTGATACGCCAGTATGGCGATGACGAATGGACGCTTCCAATGTGCGTTCACCGCGATGTCGCCAAACACGGATGCGACCATCATGATGCTGTAAACAGAACGTGGATTCATCCGCAAAGATGACGTTTTGCCATTCGTGCACCCAGGTTCGTCGTTGAGTACACCATCGCAGGCGCTCCTGTCTGTGATTCTGCGTCAAGGGTAAGCGCAGCCATGGTCTCCGAGCTGATAGTCCCGGCTGCTGCAAACGTCGTCGAACTGTTTGAGGAAGATGTTTGTTGTCTTGCAAACGTCCCCATCTATTGACTCAGGGATCGAGACGTAGCTGCACGATCCGTTACAGCCGTGCGGGTAAAATAGTTCAAATGGCTCTGAGCACTATGGGACTTAACATCTATGGTCATCAGTCCCCTAGACCTTAGAACTACTTAGACCTAGGACATCACAAAACACACAGTCATCACGAGGCAGAGAAAATCCCTGACCCCTCCGGGAATCGAACCTGGGAGCCCGGACATGGGAAGCGAGAACGCTACCGCACGACCACGAGCTACGGACCCGTGCGGATAAGATGCCTGTCATCTCGACTGCTAGTGATACGAGCCCGTTGGGATCCAGCACGGCGTTCCGTTTTACCCTCCTGAACCCACCGATTCCATATTCTGCTAACAGTCATTGGATCTCGACCAAAGCGAGCAGCAATGTCGCAATACGATAAACCGCAATCCCGATAGGCTACAATCCGACCTTTATCAAAGTCGGAAACGTGATGGTACGCATTTTTCCTCCTTACACGAGGCATCACAACAACGTTTCACCAGGCAACGCCGGTCAACTACTGTTTGTGTATGAGAAATCGGTTGGAAACTTTCCTCATGTCAGCATGTTGTAGCCGTCGCCACCGGTGCCAACCTTGTGTGAATGCTCTGAAAAGCTGATCATTTGCATATCACAGCATCTTCTTCCTGTCGGTTAAATTTCGCGTCTGTAGCACGTCATCTTCGTGGTGTAGCAATTTTAATGGTCAGTAGTGTATTTATTCATGTTCACTTGGATGGTTGCTTGTCTGCCCGCCAGGACTAAACACTCCACTTTCTTTGACTGCATCGTCATTGACGGTCGATCAGACCTTGGCTCACATATCAGTGACATGTGACTACTTTGGAAATTCCTTTTACACCTCACAATAGTGCTATATGATGGGCAATGATTTTCACAAATAGCCGATACCTCATCATGAATTTTCCGGGAAATTTTATCCTTAAAAACCAGGAACTTTATCACACTACTAGAATCAATTTTCCCCACCTTCCACCTCAGTCAGTTCTGGTTCCACTAATAAAACAAATAAAAAACACGATTAACTGAAATTTTCGATACTGTACACTGAAGGACCAATTATAACCGTGACAAAATTTCGTCAATATAGCATAATAATTTCCGAGTGATTATTAGAACTTCATCCACTGATATATTGGCTAAAAGCGTTTGACCAAACGCACTGCTTCGTATGGGGCACATAAATGTAACAAATTTCGTGGGCGAGAGGGGAAAATGGAGTTAAACTTTTAGAAAACTAGAGTCTCTCTGGCCGGTATAATCGAGAGCCATCAAAGAGTGGGCTCGCGTGGTGGGTGCCGGGCAAAGGTAGGGTTGCGTGTGTGTGCCTGTGTGTGCGCGGCGTGGCGACCCCGGCGCGATGTGTAATTGGCGCTAATGTCACCATCCAGCGCTTTGTCTTCCCCCGTAATGAAAGAGCCGGAGCTGCAGCCAATGTCGAGCTAGCGGCCGCTTTGTACCACGCGGGCACAAATTTTATTTTTATTTTTATTTTCTACCTGCCGCCCAGCGCTTGGGAGTAGGCGAGGCGCTCCACTTGCAAGCAGTCGCGACCTGTACCCCGGGAAGAGGTGGCAAGGTGAGCATTGGGGGGGGGGGGGGGCAAAGGGGGCAGGGGGCTCGCGGCAGCAGCTGCGCTGGATCGGCAAGACGGGATGAGGTGACGGGCGAAGCGCGCAAAGTTGAAGCTCGTTCGGACGACTAGCGTTAACATCGTTTCACAATACTGCCCCGGGAAAAAGTTTAAAGGAGTTCGCGCTAAAAACACCCCCGCGTCTCTCGCTCGCATTCCAGGGCCGGCGCTCAACTCTTTTCCTGCGACAGAAAAATTCGTTGCACGGCTTTCTGTCCGTCACCGTATTGTCCGGTTCGCCGAAAAAAAGAGCTGCTACTGAAGCGTGCTGAGATCTGCTGTTCTGGAAACGCTTCCGCCCTTTACCGTTCTCTTATTATGTCATGTGATGACCTCTTTTATATGTGACGGCACTCGATGTAATATAGAGGGATGCACATGGTGACAAGGAACAGTTCACGATGCATACAGAACCGGGTGAGGCCGAGTGGAGAAAAAGAAAGGCAAAACGGGCAACGTAGTGTTTCGGGGAACAGTTAAAAATAAAATTTTGTGCTGTGAAGTACATCTGTCCGAATATTGATTCATCTTCCAGCCTAGCAATGGTGAATTTTTGACTGAAGTGCACCAAAAATAAATGAAACGAACAGATTTCGTGATAATCAGCGTTGTTATCCCGCTACGCGAAATCCTTAACATTATGACGAAAGGAATCAGTCAGAAGAACAAAATCGCATTCATCGTAACTGTCGGAACATTTGAAAACACTGCAGCTTCACGCTTCGTTACATGTCTAGTGATTTCACTATCACTGAAATCGTCTTCAGAACCATAAAAACATTCATTCACACAGTTATCCGAATCTTCATTGTCACTAGGAACGTCTGAATAGTCACCTTCAAAGACCTCCCAATAGTATTTCAGATTCGTTCGTTTCCTTCAGTTTACTGAATAGTGTTTCTCTAAAAGCAGGAAGAATTTCAAAGCGATAATAATGACAATCTGAAATATCAAAATAGACTGTTGTTTGTAAAAAGTAAAACGTTCAGAAGGAATGGTCTGCAACACGCCCACGGTAAGAGGACGCGTAGTACCGCGGAACCGTAACACGGGATTTAAATGGTACAGAGATGGAGAGCACCTAGGTCCAAGAGCGCCCTCTTTTGTGTGACTGGACAGGTCAGTGTTACGCAACGCTCAGTCGGTGCAGAGCCGTGGCAGTTGAAATGTGTAACCAAGGGCCACTATTCCTCGCACGATATCACAGGGTGGAATATCAGCATGTGAGTGCGTTCGAGCGGGGCAGAATGACTGGTCTCCGGGAGGCCGGTCTGTCGTTTGTTGACATTGCGGGTCGTACAAGAAACGCTGCTTCAGCAGTGAGGCGTGTCTGGAACCAGTAGAGAGAACTGTACACGGTGTCGATTGGATATACAGTGTATCTTGTCCACCTGGCCTTAACGGACAGAACAGCTTCGTACGCAATGTTGGCGCGAGGTCGGAGCACTGCAACTGGTGTGAAAATGTCTGCGTCAACGGTTCGACGCCATCTTCTGCGGGGTGGACTGATGGCACGCATGCCACTGCGTCAGCTTCCATTGACCAGAACCCACTAACGCCGCAGACTGCAATGGGCACCCGAAGGCCGACACTCGCATGTTGAATAGCAGAATGTAGTGTTTTCGGATGAGTCCCGCTTGGCGTGTCCTACAGTGATGGCCGCATCCGCGTTCGACGCCGCTGTGGTGAAAGCAATTGGACAGACCGTAGAGTACAACTGTGTACCCGACAAAAGCCAAGGTCGTGGTTTGGACGCCATTACCCGTAACACACGATCTCGTCCGCTACTTCTTGAGGGCAGTCTGAACAGCTATCGCTGAATCAGGGAGGTTTTACAGCCCGACGCACGGCCCCTGCTGCAGGCCGTTCCACATGACATACTTCAACAGGACAACGCCTGGTCGCATGTGACGAGGAATGTGTTAGCCTTCTTTCAAGCACGGCGGGTACCACTGCTTCCTTGGCCTGCCCGTTCGCCTGACATATCGCCCATAGAATGTATCTGGGATAGTCGGATAACTTCTGTCGGCAAGTTGTTCGTTCAGACCAATTGATGCTTTGTGGACGTCGCTGCAAACCGTGAGCAAGAGTACTGCATAGCAGCATATTCTTTGATTCCATGCCACGACGCCTAGTGGCCCTGATTTCAGCACGTGTTGGCGCTACTCTGTACTGAAATTCCACGTCTACGTGCAAGTATAGGTCTCTAATGCTAATCATTTGTGTAGTGTCATGTCCCTAATCACTGGAATAAATTTCATTGTGATCATATATCTCGGTTTTGGTGTTTCACTTTTTCGGAACAGCAGTGTACAATCAAAATGCTAAATATACACGAATGCAATCAAATTTAATTCATTGACTACTGGTGTAAACATCTGAACGGGAAAATGTTTAAAACATACCGCAGCGGATGGCATCAATAGACGGCCATGCGATCCTAACGGATGACGCGCGAAACACGAGTAAACTCATGATTATTTGTCTGCAATGGCATACAAGAAGACAACCAAGGTAGGAAAACGGTTTTCGTCTGGAGACATTTATTTGAGTTTGATTGTCTTAGGCACTCACAAGTACGTTAAAAATTACAAAGAAACCATAAAAAAATGGTTCAAATGGCTCTGAGCACTATGGGACTTAACATCTGTGGTCATCAGTCCCCTAGAACTTAGAACTACTTAAACCTAACTAACCTAAGGACATCACACACATCCATGTCCGAGGCAGGATTCGAACCTGCGACCGTAGCGGTCACGCGGTTCCAGACTGAAGCGCCTAGAATCGCACGGCCACCTTGGCCGGCAAAGAAACCATAAACAACAAGTTAAATAAACAAAACGAAATAAATCAAGAATCACTGTCCAAATGCTCAGCCACTCAACTGCTTTAGGGAAAGCTCGATATAGCTCTTCCAGAGACCGGGCAAAAGCACGTAAGGGTCAGCTCTGAACGGAACGTGGCATCGTCGGCTCCAACTCGTGGCAGTCACAGCTTAGAGAGTCCCGTCATCTCTAGCTATAAAGAGTAGCAGCTCTTCTCCCTGCATCCTACCCAATTCGAACAAATTTTTTTTTTTTTAATTTCCGTCTACGATGCCGAAACTTTTTGATTCTTAAACTACCGGTTTCAGTCAGCGACGACCATCCTCAGATATGAAACTTTTTGGCAGACTAAAACTGCGTGCGCACCTAGACTCGACCTCAGGACCTTTGTCTTTCGCGGGCAAGTGCTCTATCAACTGAGCTACCCAAGCACGACTCACGCCCCGTCCTCACAGCTTTACTTCTGCCAGCACCTCGTCTCCTACCTTCCAAACTTAACAGAAGCTCTTCTACGAACCTTGCAGAACTAGCACTCCTGAAAGAAAGGATATTGCGGAGACATGGCTTAGCCACAGCCTGGGGTATGTTTCCAGAATGAGATTTTCACTCTGCAGCGGAGTGTGCGCTGATATGAAACTTCCTGGCAGATTAAAACTGTGTGTCGGACCGAGACTCGAACTCGGGACCTTTGGCAAAGGTCCCGAGTTCGAGTCTCGGTCCGGCACACAGTTTTAATCTGCCAGGAAGTTTCATATCAGCGCAAAGGTCCCGAGTTCGAGTCTCGGTCCGGCACACAGTTTTAATCTGCCAAGAAGTTTCATATCAGCGCACACTCCACTGCAGAGTGAAAATCTCAATCTTCAGACATGTTTTAAAAATCCTAATGTACTGGAGCCGTAGTGGCATCCTAAAAATACACTCACAAAATCAGCTTACCATCGTGGCACATATTTAAAACGTGGTGTAAACTAGGTCGCAGTTCCGGAAGAGTCATTTTCTGTATTCTGATGCATAATTGAGCAAGAACTCATAGTCTTCTGTGTGAGGCAGAGTGCTGTTGCTTAACACCGGGTCTCACTGAAAGGCGTCGAAAGAACTGGACCAGATAAAGAGCGCATGACCTGTTGAAGCTAATTGGTAGGCGTGGGAACTTTTGAGCCATACGGCTGAATTGTAAATCAAAGACAGCTTTGTTATACTCAGAGTGTTTGCGTCGACTCCCCAAGAACTTCCAGTTAGCGTTCTGCAATAAACTATTGGAGCTCTTCACTTTTTCAGTTGTTTACTGAAGGTAAGTGACGTATTCAAGGTACAGCCATGTACTTCGGACTACTGTTGCGTAGTCTCTGAATGCTATCTATGGACTGTAGTCGGTATATTTGTAAAGCTGCAACTTTTGTCTTCTGTGGGTTTGGGTTTAGCCTCCACCTACTGAAATACTCATCTAATTCAAACAGTGAGAAACAAGTTTTGTATTATTTATTTCATTGAAACATCTATGAAACTACGCAGGGAAAGCCCCAAAGAAAGTAGAGAAAAGAGCCCTCAAAGACGTAATCGTTGCGGAAACGCATGCAGTTCCCAGAATCATTAGAAAAAAGATGTGGGGAAATAACAACCAAGCTTATATTACCTTATATCTTGGCGCCACGAAGCACAGAATAATTGTCACTGCGAAAGAATGTATAACGTGATAATGTCAACAGTGAAATGATAAGGAGGAGAATAATATGATTTCAGGAAAGAAAAAGTCTCTTAAATCTAGGGTGGAAGTACGGTTCAAAACACACAATGTAAAACAAGGCGTTTTGAATAAAGGTAGCTCTCAATATGTCGGTGAAACACAAGGAGGAAATGGGAACTTTGCTCTTGACAGTTCAGGCTGTTTTAGGGGAAAACAACGATGACTTTGAGGTCTTACACACACATTACGAGTCTCTTTGTCTTTTAGGAAAATATTTATTTAGATATCATGTACGGCCATGTGTTGCAGTCCGAAAATAAGCAACCATTGTAGATCTTTTAAATTTATTGAAGATGTACTGGATTGAAGACAGGTAAAGACAGTGTTTGAAGACCGTGCCTTGAGATCAGTTACATTCTCGACACGTTTACATCGAGGACCAGCCGACACTGTCATGAGTGCCAGGATTCTGTTTCACTCAGTGAGACGCATGACTGATTCGGGTTGCAGCTCAGTTCTGATGCAACTGGAGTAAAGCAGAGTACGCTCTTGAAATGCCATCAGAGAAAAGACTCAGTGATTGTGAAGGTAGGTGAACGTGTTGTCCACGCCAATAGCTCGTCTAAGGCTACATGAGCTGTGCTCGCTCATAGGCACTGAAAAATGCTGGGACTCCATCATTCTGATACCAGAGGTAGCTCCACACTAAGCGGCACTTTTGCCAGCAGGTACGTAAGTGTGATATTCAGAAACTGATCACTAGCTACTCCACTTAAGTGTGCTGACAGAAGCTTGTGTGCAGTCTGCGTAGGTGCATGTGTCTGTATTTACAATACAGTATCATCGACGTTTCGAAAAAAAACTACTGCAAATATTCCTACGAGGTGTACGATGAGTTATCCTGGAGCTGACCCTTCTAAAGTTGATACTCGTCTAGGCTGCTCTCCTGCAGTACCCTACAGACAGTTACGTGCTTCCACTCACTGCATGCGTACTAGTCGAAAGTGCAGTGCTGTATCTCTTTATCACGACTCCTAAAAAAAATGGCGTCCATTCAACACGACTTCCGTCTCCATCGTGTTCCGGACGATGACTCCTTTATTCACGAAACCATCGTTATAGTTAAGCAAAGGTACTGTGATCTGGATATCTGCTGATCTTTCAGGTTTTCTCGGGTGTTCAATCAAGTTGTTGTTGGAAAAGAGTTTGAGACAGATACAGAAAGAGAAACCAAGAGTCGATTATTTACCTTATGCTGCCCAATATCTGATAAGATCGACTCCTATGAGAACGTGGAAACCAGTGTATTTCTCGCCCGTCAATATCGATAAAAAGTCATCTTTGTAAGGTTAATGACTACGTAGGACGCCGAAAGCCGTGTGTGTATCTCATTGCATTCTAACGTGGTTTGTCTTTCGTAGGGAAGATTATTAGAAAATTCGAAGAGAAATGCAAGGAATAACTGCGACACATTCGACTAAAACAACCAAGAAAATCAACTGTCGCACTTTATCGAAAACAATCATGATATGAAATGCGATGAAACCAGTATCGTGATGCAAACGCCAGGTTTATGGAAAAGCGCAGTTAAGGATTCTATCGAAATAGAATCGTCGGAAAAACGAATAAACCGGGAGAGTTCAATTTGAACAATGCTTGGGGTCCGGCACTTAGTTGACTAAGATCTCGCTAGCGATCTTATCCACCAGAGATGGGGAAATGCTGAGAGAATGTGCGTTCCACAGAAGATCAGTGTGTACACTGAAAGACAAAAAAGAACATCAAAGGGCATAGTGGGCGTTTGGCAACCATACTCGGCAATAAATTGCGGCGCGAGAGTAGTAGTTCTCACCATGATGGGAGTACAGGCACCAGAACACGTAACAGCACCACCCATAGCGCTTGAATAAGTACTCTATGAACATCTCCTGTTAGGAAACTAAAGATCGTAGATGCAATGGGTTGAAAAGGATACGTTCTATAATTTCTACCGTCTACTAAGGATGTAGATGGCCGTCTTAAATGCAGTGGATAAGGAACAGAACACTGTTAGAAACTATATCTCGTTAAGAGGACGCAAGGCCTGCGTTCGGGAGGAGATAAGGGAACAGTAAGAGATTGTTACTTTCTAGCGATTACTAAATTGAGAACCAGTAACATCTGAATGTGGCTTCGAAATTGTGCAGAATATATACGTGTATGTGAAAATTCAGAATATTAAATCAGTTACATGGACAGCTGAGTCGGAAAGAATATTTCTAGAAGCAAATAAATATTAGCAAAAATTAGAAAACATATATGAAAAACAAATATTAAATGGAGGGATGACGGAGCTGAAAGAAAGCATCAATAGCACAACATCATAAATACGTAAGAAGTGAAAGAAAAACACAGAATTCCATCCCAATAACATATTTTTGGCCAAAATAAAACACAAGTTTTAATGTAGGAGGAAGAAATTATGAGAATAATCAAAATTTCATCATCTGTGCCTATTCTTCATTACCCAGCATAATGTTCATGAAAAAACTTTCTAGGTATAGTACCTTAACAATAGAATGGCAGAAGAAAGTCTTAATGGCTCGTACAGTAACTTCAATAATTTAGATACAGAATTAGTGAATGCAAAATGTATCAGCGTAATATATAAGATTAAATTATTTGTTGATGTTCTATCAGAGAACCGCTACGAGACCGCGTGATGTTGCAGATTTTAAAGGTTAAGTAAATGTATGTGAAAAAAGCAAGTTAAACGTTTCACTTAGGGTTTGAAGCTCATGATCACTTCTTATTGGAAGAGAAGAAAAAGAGAAAGCGAATGCTTATGGAGCAGATAAGAATCAACAGAGACAATATTTGTAGTAACTTTTAACTAACATGTGCGTTGAGGCAGAAATTGTAGATCAAAGATTACAAGAACTTTGAATCCCTCTTAGGATTTGATGCCACAGAAACAGTTTGCACAGAACTACGTGGAAAACTGGAGCTGAACCTCTTGGGAATATTAGCTTCAAAATGTTAATTATCGTCGCAGCAAGATAAACCTTATGACCATGACTTACATACTATTCAACTGAAATGTGTTGAAATTATTAGCCGTATCTCGTCTGCAGGACTTCAGCAGTGTCTATAATGTCAACATTATACGAGCATTCACTCTTTCCTCAACAATTCTGCCATTCATAGGGGAGACACTGATACAGTTCTGTGAAAATCTTCTGTAGCCGAGACGTAAGTGATTTAACTGCGCTCGAGCTAGACACAAGACTAAACTTCACAGTTTCCCACTTGCAAGCGAGTCAATAATACGCGTTCAATTACTTCTTAAACGGGGGAAACTAGGTCATATAGGCCGTTTGTTAAGCACTCACAGGCACATTTGAAGGTCATTAACCATTCTGATGGGAGAAAAAGATCGTAGAAAGGAGTGTAGAAAGGCACTCGACATTTGCGCATAAGCAACGTTCACAAAATCGGTTACAATTCTTGGCCTGCCTATTAGTGGAATACAGGAAAGTTTCCACGCTTGCGAATTTCGTTGTGTTTAATACGCAACGCCTACTATTAGTGAAGAGCTTCGTGTAGTCTCATTGCGAATTGTAACACGGGACTTCAGAAAGGAGTTTAGTCAGGGGCCGTATTCCTGACGCTGTGGTGGGCTTTCGACGTATCAAATAACGAACCCTGATTACAGCAGAAAATCCCGAGCAGAACTTGTGTGTGTGTGTGTGTGTGTGTGTGTGTGTGTGTGTGTGTGTGTGTGTGTGTCTGTGCGTGTGTCTGTTTCTGTGTGTGTATGTGTGCACGCGCACGAGTTCGCAGTTCTCTACAATCTCAACGCCCCGATACTTGTGTTTACTCGAAGAGAGTGGAATCGTCGCTGGAAGGCAAACTGAGTGCGTAAAACGTCGAGAGTGACTTTGCTCTGGAATGAGAAGAAAAATAAAGAATTTCCCGGTCGTTTCATGCACAGGCACACAGGTCACAGGCAGACTGTTTTCCATGGTAAAGTAAGAGCTACAATTTCATGTATGAAAATACCAACACTATATGATTAGGTACAACAAATGACATAACTGATTAGCTAGTTTTACAGAGCTGTATTCGATCTCTTTTTTCGAACATTCTACAGGGTGTTACAAAAAGGTACGGCCAAACTTTCAGGAAACATTACTCACACACAAAGAAAGAAAATATGTTGTGTGGACATGTGTCCGGAAACGATTACTTTCCATGTTAGAGCTCATTTTATTACTTCTCTTCAAATCACATTAATCATGGAATGAAAACTCACAGCAACAGAACGTACCAGCGTGACTTCAAACACTTTGTTACAGGAAATGTTCAAAGTGTCCTCCGTTAGCGAGGATACATGCATCCACCCTCCGTCGCATGGAATCCCTGATGCGCTGATGCAGCCCTGGAGAATGGCGTATTGTATCACAGCCGTCCACTATACGAGCACGAAGAGTCTCAACATTTGGTACAGGGGTTGCGTAGACAAGAGCTTTCAAATGCCCCCATAAATGAAAGTCAAGAGGGTTGAGGTCAGGAGAGCGTGGAGGCCATGGAATTTGTCCGCCTCTACCAATCCATCGCTCACCGAATCTGTTGTTGAGAAGCGTACGAACACTTCGACTGAAATGTGCAGGAGCTCCATCGTGCATGAACCACATGTGTCGTACTTGTCGCACATGTTCTAGCAGCACAGATAGAGTATCCCGTATGAAATCATGATAACGTGCTCCATTGAGCGTAGGTGGAAGAATAAACTAAAATGAGCTCTAACATGGAAATTAAGCGTTTCCGGACACATGTCCACATAACATCTTTTCTTTAATTGTATGTGAGGAATGTTTCCTGAAAGTTTGGCCGTACCTTTTTGTAACACCCTGTATATGGCGTGAGGCCCCGAAGTGCTCCAACAAAATGTGGCATGGAATTAAATGCCAAATGCCTCCACTCCCGCCCAACCCCCTATAGATGAGCCAAGACGTTATGACCGGCTACTTAACAGCATGTTAGTTCACCTTTGAACGCAGTACACCAGCACTCCTGCGTGGTATGGCGTCCGATATTTGTTCCATCGGATTCACATCAGGCGAACTAGTTGGCCAAATCATCAAAGTGCGTTCACTAGCATGCTCCTAAAATCTCTATAGCACGAATCTGACTTGTGATCCGGACAGTTGTACTGCTGGGAGACGCCTTCGGGAAGGCCTTAATCATTAAGGAATACGGGAGGTCCTCATTAATGTTCATGTTGTCCAGATCTGTCATAGAACTGTCGATTACAATCACAGATCCTCATGCCTGCGTCCGTGGTGCAGGGTATATTTCGAGCAGTAATAGGCATTGATGAAGGCCTATCCCTACACGACCATAACCGGGCGTAAGCGCACAGCGCACCAAGTAACATGTTTCCGATGATTCACTATCAAATATCTATTATCCCGTGCGCAATGCAATCGTAACAGGCAATATCACTCGCTTAACATGGGAAAACGCTGGGGTCATCTGCTGACCAAGAACGTGCGCTGAACGGCATGTTCTGAAAAACATGTGCCTGCACCAGTATTGTATTCTGTCGTCACGTCTGACACTGATCGACGCCTATCCTGCTTTACAGAGCAGATAACCATTTGATGTCCATGTTTTCTGATGGGGCGTAGACGATCATCACCTTGTCGCCTTTCTTTGCCCGGGGACTGGGTGTTTGTGTTGTTCTCATCACTTCATCATCATCACCATTTGTAACAGTGGCTAGATTGGACTGCGAAAAAAAATTGGACTGTGTAAAAGTTGGGACTTCGTTCGGGGCGCTGATGACCACGCAGTTGAGCGCCACACAAATCAAACATCATCATCACCTTGTCGCTGGTTCATGGTTTCACTGTCCTTGAGCCAAGTACCATAAGTGCTTACAATTGTAGCACGCGAGCAGCCGACTACATTCGCGTTTCGGAATTGCTCCCTCCCAGATGCCAGGAAATAATAATCTGCTCTTTGTCAAAGCCTCTTTTGTCTCTGGATTTCCCCATTTGCAACCGTATTGTTTCTAGAAAGACTCCCCATTCGTCTCTACTCAGCTTATGTACATTCATTAACGCATAACGTGCACGAAACGCTACCAGATGGCATTGAATCTCGGTGGGGAATGGTTGTAATGTTTTGGCAGAGCAGTGTAATCGACTAAGTGTTTTGGCAATAGGTTCTGTATTTCGTGCTCTGTAGACTGTAGACCACTTTTGCAAGATTTAACGCTCAGCGAAGTATAACTGCTGCATTTTTTTCGATTTCTACAAAAATAGTTTTCCGTTAAAATTCTCGTAATTTGTCCGTCTGTACTAAATGGCGGACAGTGCTCCCATACCAGCAGTAGCACTGTGGCGGGTAAATTCAGTAAGAACTAATCAGGACGCCCCAATCACAGGTAATACTATGACATCAGTCACATAACATCCTTTGTTCGTGCATAAGAGTCTCTAAAGACTGGTTCGAACAAGACAGGGGCAGAACAGGGCATCTAGGGAAAGTTCTGTGACGTCAGAGAGTCACGTGATGCCTTCTCTGTTAGATTTTTCACAGAGATAAGTCCAAGCAGACAAGCCTCAGCTGGTTCTGAGAGGTGAGATGCTGTCCCCCACCCACCATCGTGGCTTTAGAGCAGCTCCAGGGCAACAGTTGTAGGACATCGAAAATTCATCGAAAATTCCAGCCACATTTCTCGTCTGTAGGACGATTGTTGCACGGTGTTTGCTTTCAAACGTTTCACGCCGTAAACGCTAACGGCCATTTGTCCGATGGAGCAGAAAACGTGGTTCTTCTGAAAATGCCACCTGTCGCCACTAAACGGACGTGCAGGTGTAGTAACGGTGTGCAAACCTCAACCTTCGTCACCGACGAACAGTACTCACCATAAGTGCATGAGGCCCATACGCAACAACGTTCGCTGAACAGTCATTGAGAGACATTGTTCACAGCCCCTTGGTTCATTTGAAAGGTCGGTTGCTCAACAATTGCACGTCTATTCGCGTGTACACATCTCCGCATTTGCCGTTCACTCCTGTCATCTAAGGCCCGTAGTGCATAACAATAGTCTCGGCGTCGATTTTGGATAGCGCCATTTTCCATGCGTGGTAAGCTGCCTCGTAGAGCTTCTAACATTATCCACAACCAAGAAAAGTAACGATCCTATGAGCACTAGTATGGTCTGTGCGAAGGTATTTCCGTCTACTCCCTGTTAAAAAAGCTTTTCTTTGAACTAGCACACACCACAAAGCGTTAATCTAGTACAAGTGCAACAACTAGTGTTCCGCGTGCCTGCTGATAATCCTTCCACAACATCAGAGACTATCTCTCTAACTCTGATACACCAACAGTTCGTTGTCTAGCGTTCATGACATACCGCATTGGCCTTAGAAAATCAGGTTCCCGCAATTCATCGATTGCGGATGAAAAATTCAGGAGGAAGTTGTCTGGAAATGTCTTGTTTACGTTTCTCATTGGCATGCGCTTAGAAAGTTGGCTAGAATTACAGTAAAGTCCAGGTCCCATGGTAATCGTATCAGAGCACTGCTGTTGCGGGACGGGAAGGGGGGATTATTATTTCGTGGGATCGCTGTCACCTGCCAACCGAGCGAGGTGGCGCAGTGGCTATCACACTGGACTCGCATTCTAGAGGAATACGGTACAGATCCCCGTCCGGCCATCCAGATTTAGGTTTTCCATGATTTTCCTAAATCTCTCCAGGAAAATGGGCATGGTTCCTTAGATAAGGGCACGGCCAATTTCGTTTCCCATTCTTTCGTAATCCGACTTTTGCTTTCTCTAACACCGCACTGTCGACAGGACCTTAAACTTTAATCTTCCTTCGTTTTGCCACCATCTACACCTCTCATTCCTGCTAATAGTGCACACTAGTTACTCTCTTAAGAGAAATTGGATAGCTCATGGCCCAGAAGTGTCACCGGGTGTTAGTGAATCTTAGAAAGTTGTCTGATATGTCGAGCCATAGACGTCTTGTCTACAATAAACTCCATCGCATTGGTCGGCTGTTGTGCTTAGTGCTGACCAGTGACTAAGGGTGTCCCTTTTCGGGAGATCCTACACTCCAAGAGAGGGAGACAGCTGAGCTCTTTTTCGACACGTCGTGGTGATGTAACTGCAGATATACTTCGACTTAACTTCCCACAGCCTAACCACTGATTAGCAAAAGACCCTTTGTTTACTGTCCGGTTGTTTAGTTTCTGGGTAAAGCGCAGCATGAGTCGAGGCACTCAGAAAGTGAAAAAAGTATATATATCCTGTTTCGTCGAGCCTGATTTGGTTATGTTTGTCAAGAAAGAAAAAAATCACTGTGCTTTTCCTGCATTGTCTGCATATGACCGCTTTGCACCAGAGCTGTTCGTTCAGTTCTGCGGTATCTTTTCTGAAAGTCTTCAATCGAAATATCTCTCACGCCCCTCTCATTTTGACTCATGAGAGGAGGGAAACCTCGTGTCCTTGACCAAGAGAGGTTGGATATTAGTAAACGCACAGATAATCGCATTCTGGAGGACGACGATTCAAATGTCCACCCGGCCATCGAGATTTAGGTTTTCTGTGGTTTTCCTAAGTAGTATCAGGCAAGTGCCGCGATGCTTCCTTCGGAAAGGAGGCGGCTGATTTCTTCCCCTAATCCTACCCTGACCCGAGATTGTGCTACGACTTTAACGAACTCGACGTCAGTCGGACGCTAAAGTCTAATATTCCTTTCTTGTTGTATTCTCTTCTACCAAGAGCAGTTAGTAATTTGATGCGATATGTGGTTGATTAATTGAAACGTCCATCAGTATCACAGTCAATTGTAGTGAAAGGAGGAAAGATGATTTGACAGGTTAATAAAGGCGAAAAGAGGACCGTCATGGAGCGTTGACTGTGTTTTTGTTTCTCTCCTATTATACGTGCGCCACTGCAGGCTAAAACACATGTCATAACTGTGATTACGTAATAACTATTGTTACGTCAACGTGTCAGACAGAATTGTCCAGAGGATGGAAGCAGAAGTAGCCAGTTGTGCCGCTATGTTTACTAGTTAGATCAATGTTTTCTGTAATTATTTCATTTTTCATTACGTTACTCTAAGTGTATCTAATACAGGACAGAAGGGACAGCATCGTGTCAAACTGACCTTCATTGCTCTATCTACAGAGCTGCTTCAGAACAATAATATTTCCAAGTACACATTTAGAGCCGCAACTCACAGGCCACGTGAGATTAATGGTAAGCCATACACCGGAGACCTTTGAGACGTCTTGAACGTGAAGTATGATGCAATTCGGTGTGTGATGAACCATCCGAAACAAGAAATTTTCTCGCGACGCAGTAATCTGCTTTACCTACTTGAAAGAGACAGACACAACACGACAGTTTTAAAAAGCAGCGCAGACAAAACCAATCCGAAAATAAAACTAATCAGGACTTACGCTGAAACACCACATGATATAAATGTTGTCTCTGGTTAAGACTGAGAATTTTTCCGTTTGCGTCCGTATTTGCCGTTGTATCTCGTAGAAAACTGTTACAGATTCCTGCACGAATCCGTTTGTTTGCCTACAGCACGCTTGTGGAGACCTGCACACGTACGGAGGCAATGGACCAGCCCATCGGGCTTTAATGTATGAGTCTATTGCCGACAACTCCGCTGGCGTGACTGTTTTACTGCCCGTAAGTCGACTTGCGCAGCACAGTATTGTAACTGAGACTGGGGCGGGCACCTTCGACTAACACAGTGTCTCCGTATTAGCTGGAGGCAGCCATTGCTCCGTCATAGATGAAATTAACTCGTAACCGCTTTCTTTGTATTGTGCAATCCTCACCACAACTTACCACGGACATAATGAGATGAAACGTGAGTTACACATTATTAGACAATTTTCTTGTTGGTGTGTCCTAACTGGTTTCCCCAATGTTGGTACCCACATCAGTTAATATTTCAAATTAAGATTAATTTCTCACCTGTATGAAATCTTGAGTTCTGGTTGAAAATAAAGCTGAATTGAAAAACATATGCTGTGGAAAAAGGACCCATTAAAGGCAATCAGAAGTAAGATATTTACGTGTTCGGGAAGAATTGCCCGCAGTAATAATGTAAGGAAGCTTGTTTTGCAAAATTTACACTGAAGAGCCACAACAATGAGACCAAGGCCCGTCGAGAGCCTGAGTGCCGCCTAACGCGGAAACGAAAATGTATAATCGCAGCAGAGTTGAATGGAAAGTCGTTCTAACGCCGATACGGACCACAAACGGGAAAATCCATTGACATAAGAGAATTTACCAAACGAAAGATTTTTACGTTGTACGCTATCGTATTGGGCTAAGGCAGGAAAATAAGGGTTTAACTTACCGTTGCATATACTAACCATGTGTTAGAATAACGTCAAACCTAGTGGGTTCGAAGTTGTAGCATTGTCTGTGCTCCCGGGAAACTGATGTTCCGTTCATCAATGTGTGCCCTTTCTTCCAACAAACAGACATTTCCTTTCAGATAAAATTTTAGACACTCCGTAAACTTACAAGAGTTCCCTCACAGCAGTGAATCTAGCGGCGAGATCAGCTGAGAAGTAATGGCTGCGACAGTGACGACAGCAAACCGCCGCCGGCTTCGGACGGGGTGCTTTCTGCAGGGTCTGCCACGGAGCTCGCTTTAAAAACCAGGACGAAGCTGTGAGCCGATATCGACTCGTTTCAACACGACGGCCTCTGCGTAATCATTAAGCGCGTCTGAGCAATCATTAGACGGGTATTTCCACCTCGAAATGGCTCGTCTTTTCATAGCCGCTTTCCAGCGTCACGAGTGCAGTTACACATACATATGAGACTAGACATGCTGACCAGTGAGTCACACAGGTAAACAATTGATGATGATTAGCTATTGTTAGAATTCACCAGGTAAGCATTGAGATTTGCTTGTTTTACGGAAATATATTGTCAACTCACGGAGTTCTTTACGAAACAATGGGGTGCAGCTAAATCGTGACGACCACCCAGGAAACAATTTATAGAATTTTACATCACTCTCCTATGAATACACTTTCTCTCGTATGTTCTAAAAAAATCTTTACAATAGACTTACAACTGCAAAATTCTAAACATCTAGACTACCCCTGAGCCGAACGTAACACGTCAGTTCTGCTTAAAGTACGATTACAGGACAAAATATTAGTCATACCTTTAAAAGAGCTCATTGCTGACCTTCGTGTGCCATAGGAGTCTTCAGACGTAAAAATAACTTCGGGCTTGCCCCAGAGGAGTGTTATAGGACCATTATTTACGAATGACCCACTAGATAACGTCGGAAGTGCTTTTCACGGACGATGCTGTTCTGTACAGAGAAGCCGCGACGCTGGAAAATTGTAGCGAAATGCAGGAAGATCTGCAGAGGCTCGACACTTGGTGAATAGGAAGTGGCAGTCGGTCCTCAGCATACATGTAACGTATTGCGAATACGTATGCAGAAGGACCATTTATTTCACGATTGCGGAATTGCAGAACAATCACTTGCATAATATATCTGGGATTGTACCTATGGAGCGATCTGAAGTGAAACTATCACGTAAAATTAATCTCGAGTAAGGCCAATGCCAGACTGAGATTCATTGGAAAAGTCTTCAGGAAGTTTAGTCCATCAACAACAGCGGAAGTAGTTTACAAAAGACTAGTTCGATAAACTGAATATTGCTCGTCAGTACGGGATCCGCACCATGCAGGACTGACAGAGGAAATAGAGAGGATTCATTTAGTAAGTACGAAAATGTAGCGGTAATGCTCAGCCAACTCCAGTGCGAGAGGCGATCTGTATCTCGTTATGGTCTATTGCTAACTTTCCGAGGGCGTACTTTCCTAGAAGACTCAACCATTGCTTCCTCCTACGTATATCCCACGAAAAGACCACAAAGATAAAATCAGAGGGAAGCGAGCCTACACGGAGGCCTACTATCAATCGTTCTATCCGCGAACCATAAGCGAATGGGACAGGAAAAAGTGAAAGTAACACTGGGGCAGAAAATACCCTGTGCCCCACACTCCGTAAGGTGGCTTGCGGAATACAGGTGTTGATTCACATGCCTGTCGGTTGTATGGAATCGGTGCATTAGATGGGATTACTTGATAACGTGACAGAATGGCAGAAACTGTGAACGAAGTTACTGTCTTAGTTGGTGTATCAACGCAGACTGTTCAATGTATCTAGAAGAAATGGTGTATCATTCGCGCCTAAGAACAGTGGTGATAAAAGAAATCGAAACCGACAGGGACCGGAGACGAGTTTCAGTTTCCTAATGACAATTTGTTTCAAAACTGACAGGAATCACTGCTACAAGTAAATGCAGGTTTGTCCAGTACAAAAATGGTTCATCTGAGGTCATCAGTCCCCTAGAACTACTTAAACCTAACTAACCTAAGTACATCACACATACTCATGCCCAAGGCGGGATTCGAACCTGCGACCGTAGCAGTCGCGCGGTTCCGGACTTCACGCCAGTGCAAAAGCGACACTGCATGTGAAAATTATTATTAGCTTCCATCTCTCGTTTATTTTTCAGTATCACCCTTCATGACGAGAATGTAATAGCCTGAAAGCGGCCGTGGTCTAAAAGAATATAATACTATTATTTTTTTGTGTACAATGTAGACTTATCTGTCTGTCGTTAAGATGAGTCCCAACAGTTCTGATAGACTTTTTGTGTCATGTTGCTGCTTCCAAAGGCCGATGCTGTGGAGATGAATCCAGCCCCAGTTCGGACGGTCTGTGAATGAGAGGTGATAAACGTCTCTGGCTGTAGTTGGATGTGGACGACCTCGCCTCAACCTTTCGGAACTACCTCCTCTTTTTTGAAAGCACGCTCACCGTCTTGCTATTCCACAGCGAAATATTTCAATGGAAATTATTTTATGATGAGACTTATTTCAACAATATAAATGGTTCGCCATACCGCACTTCGCTTTGACAATTTTCTATATTTACTGTTGTAAACGTGGATATTAACATAAATGTCAATTGTACTTTGTAACTCAGCTACCTGGATAGTCTCTCTTATTTGTGATATACCGAACTTGAGCAGTTTCTTTATGTTTCTTTTTCTCAGAGTTCCATGCACGCCATTATCCTCGGGATGTATCAAGCTATATTGACTGACGTCTACGTGTATGGGCGAAAGTTGTTCTTTCCAGGACAGAAGCGGAATGATGTCATTTTTGAAAACCTAGAACTGAGGGCGCTCCTTCGGTTCTTGCACATTTACTATAGACAGCTTCACGAAATTGATCATAGGCAGTGTCAGAGTCGTAAAGCGAAATTTCTCCCAGATTTTTGAGACGTGGCGGTAGATTGAGTTGATAATGGGGTGAAGTCTAGACTCCAAAAACTGTCGATGGAAAGTTCATCACTGATGACGATAGTTAACTATTAGTTCAGGTAAGAACATATGGAATCTGGAGTCAGAAAGCTAAAGAGACCAACAGAACAAAAGAAGACTTTCGTTGTTCTGCAGTCCACAGATTTGTATGTGACGACACATGTCAGGTTGTTGGTGTTTTATGCGACCATTTCGTGATGAGACTGTGAAGTTTCAAAAATATTGGTCTTTTATTATGAAAAATTAGCTTACAAAAAAACTTCAGGGCAACCGGATTTTACGTGCATTTAGTAAATCCTGACAGATAAAACCATCTTGTGGTGATTACATCAAAGCAACTGTTGAATGTTTTCTCTGACCGACAGAAATTTTGTCGAATGAAATATTAATATTTCATGACCATCTGAAACTGTACACCAGAATCAGACTTGGACCTGAGCTATACGAGCACGACTCACGGCCTCTCTTCCGCCAATACGATGTTCACAGATTTAATCTGTGAAGATGACTCAGAGTTCGTGACGGCAGCTCGGTAGGTAAGAGCAATGCCTACCAAAGATAACGGTCCTGGTTCGAGTCCTGATCACGCGCACAGTTGTCAGGGAGTGTGATAGCAGTACACACTCCGCTTCTGAGTGACATATTCTTCCATCTGAAGCATCATTCCTTCTTTCAGTTCCCAAGAAAGATTGTAATCATAGAACGTATGATCTCTAGATGATGGACAGGACCACGTCATAAATCGATCGTTATTTCGTTATTAACAGTCCGAAAAGGGCTCTGTCTTCTTTCCTCCTCATTTTTCTGGGTTTGTACAGGTAATCGTCAATTTTATAAGAACTTCCTTGTCGTCATTTGTTTTACTTATGAAAACAATTGTTTTTATTATAAAGGGGCAACGTATACTCCGCATCCAGGTTTAACTTTCAAGTGAAACGAAGTTAGAAATGTAAGCTGAATGTCGATAATGAAAACACAGTTATATTTAGGCAAGAGCATACAACTGGATGTTGTGTCACTACCTTTAAGCACCAACATAAAACTGCAGTTAACAGCTCCAATGTAAATCTAATTCCAGCTGCATACGTATCAGGATGTATTGCAAGTGACAAAATGTATCAGTTTAACGTGCAAAATAAATCCTTGGTTGTATGCTTCATTGGGAGGTTGTTGCCCATTAGGAACAAATGTCTTCTGTTTTCCTATGTGAAAAAATACGCTTCAGTTTGATTCATTGAAATACGTAGATGTTCAAAGCTTCAGCTGACATGGTGTAGTCATCAGTATTCGTTTACTGGAACGCGTCACAAAGACAAGCCCTGAAAATCGTCAGAGAATCGAAACAGTATTCTAGTTTTGGAAATCCAGGTTTCTAGTGAGACTTCTATGAAAACTGAAGGAAAGTTTGTTTTCGATAAATTTGAAGGAAGAAAAATTAGAGTATAATAGCTGATCGACACTCAAATTATAAGAGATTAGAGCAACATATTTAATCAAGGACGAGACACATACCGGCTGTTTTCTTATAGAATGGGG
This sequence comes from Schistocerca piceifrons, assembly GCF_021461385.2. Lineage (NCBI taxonomy): Eukaryota > Metazoa > Arthropoda > Insecta > Orthoptera > Acrididae > Schistocerca > Schistocerca piceifrons. The sequence goes on along the minus strand of NC_060140.1, from coordinate 434,091,600 downwards.
TCGTTCAGGAATTTCGTCTGATGAGAGGGAAATCAACGAAAGCTATTATCACGTTGGTCTGAGGAACAATTTAACCTTTCCACTCACGACTGAATTTACACTGATTAGCCAGAACATTGTAACCACCTACCTAATAACCGGTATTTCCACTTTTAGCAAGGATAACAGCAGCGGCGCGTCGTGGCATGGTCGCTGGAGGGAGTTGGCACGTCTGCACACACAGGTCACCTGTCCCCGTTGATATTTATCAACGCCTGCAAGCAGCTAAAGGTCTGGATTTCATTATATTTAATTCGCGTAAATACCGGGAAGGTGGGGGTGGGGGTGGAGGGGGCGATGAGCTCTGACACCACGTTCAATGACATCCCGGATGTGTTCGATCGGTTTCAGATCTGGTGAACTGGGGGAGCCAGCATATCAATTGGAACTCGCCACTTCCTCGAACCACTCCGTCACACTCCTGGCCTTGTGACATGGCGCATTATTTTGCTGAAAAATGCCACTACTCTCGGGAAATACGATTGCATGAAGGGGTGTACGTGGTCTGTAACCAGTGTCCGGCACTCCTTGCCTGTCATGGTGTCTTGCACGAGCTCCACTCGACCCTTGCATGCGCACGTGGATGTTTTCCAGAGCATAATGGAGCCACCGCAGTACATGTGTCAAGGAAATGACGAAATACGATGTATTCGCCCGCTCCCATCGGCGTGACAAGAAATCGGGCTTCATCAGACCATGCAACGCTCCACCATTGCACCAGTGTCCAGTGTTGATGGTCAGGTGCCCATTTCAGTCGTAGTTGCCGGTGTCGTGGAGTTAACATTCACACATACATGGTTCGTCGGCTGCGAAGACCGATCATTAAGAGTGTTCGGTGCACTGTTGGTTCAGAAACAAATGTATTCTGCCCAGCATTAATATCTGTTGTTAGTTCCGCCACAGTTCGACGCCTGTCCTGTTTTACCAGTCTGCCCAGTCTTAGGCGTCATATTGTGTAATGAGGGGTGGCCGCCCAACTCCACGACGTCTGGACGTGGTTTGAGCTTGATTTCGCCACGCGTTCAAAGCATTCACCACAGTATTCCTCGAACACCCGACATGTCGTGTAGTTCCTGAAATGCTCGTGCTGATCCTCCGGGCCATCATAATCTGCCCTCGGTCAGATTCAGATAGATCCCGCACGTTACCCATTCTACACACTGACATGCACGCTCACTGGTAATACATGCTCCGTGCATGTGACTGAGTAGCAGTCATTCTTCGTCAGGTCACGCTACTGTCGCCTGGGTGGGTTTATATCTATAGTAAGTTGGCAGTCATAATGTTTTGGCTGATCAGGGTATTTATGATCCCTTTTTTCATTTAAAAGTCCAGTAAGATATACTGTCAATTTGCTTACGCATCTAGCAAGTGAAACAAAATTAGTTCGCTCAAAATGTCTTTGTAATGAATTTCTCTATGTCCACTATGAAATAACATAAGTTCAGTGTCCATTCGTGTTCCGACGTTGAATACATTGCGTTAATACCGAAACTAGGATAAGATGTTATGCAATTCTTTGCGTAAAATAGTTGAGTTTAGATCCCTAACATCTTCGTTCAACCAGAAACACATCAGAACCTTAGGGTAGGATTAGCCGCACATTTTAAGATTCGGCTCTTCTTAATGGCAGAGTGAATGAATTTGTAAGTGAATTCTGAATACGAGAAACGTAGTGTTATGTAAAGCTATTATCGTTGTATCTGGAACTGCACTATGTGCCTACAACAAATGGAAACTGTTACACTATGAACACGTTGCCCGAACACTACTAAACTGATAATTATTTCCATGCCTGTGGGATATGTTGATTAAAATATCATCCTTACCAGAGGTAATTATAGAAAAAAGTCAGTGTTTCAAATGAAGAATTGTGTGAGAATATGATGGCTGTTGGGTGTGCCTAACGTTATTGGAACTTTTCAAATCCCAACAGCGCATTTTCAACCGACCGGAATAGCTCAGTGGTTAGCTCACTGGACTTGCATTCGGGAGGACGACGCTTGAAACCCTCGTCCGGCCATGCTGATTTAGGTTTTCCGTAATTTCCTTAAATCGCTTAAGACAAATGCCCGTATGGTTCCTTAGGAAGGGAACGACCGCTTTCCTTGTCCATCCGAGTTTGTGCTCCGTCCTATTGACCTCGTTGTCGACAGGTCGTTAAACACTATCCTTCTTTCCGGGTTATGTCCAAAGAACGTTCAGTTTATCACCATCTTTCAAACTTTGAAAAAGGTTGAATAAATGGTATGAGGAATATGGAGCGTTCATACCGGCAGATCGCTAGGACAACTGACTGCGGAACGAGTGGTGACGAGATGGACTCGGGACAACAATGTAGCGAAAAGAGCAGTCACCGATCCTTCCTGAAAGACTAGAACAAGAGAAGATCGTAGGGCTGTTCGACTGACTGACGAATAAATGGGTGACTGCAGCTGAGGTTACAGGCAGAGTGTAACAGCGAACCCTCGGGAACAGGTTACTGGAAGCAGTGTTGAGATCTCGATTGCCATGGCTTGTTTGCCGCTGATACCACACCACAGACTGTTGTGATTCCAGTTTTAGAGAGTAAATACGAGGTAGATCTTTTCAGCTACAAACTGAAAGATGTAAGTTCCATGAGTAAATTTTACTCACTTTTATTTAGAATGTTACAAATTGCCAGGCTGGCAAAAACAATAACAATTTAACTTTCAGTGTTGAGATGGCAATTGTTCATCTAACCGAGTAACGTCCTTGCTTCACTGATTCGCAGCATCTTGTACGCTGATGAATGTGTTGCAGGTAAGGAATCCTATCTAGATGAATCTTCGAAGGAAGTCTACCAATGTTCGTCGCGTCTTCTTCCCCCAGATTCTCCGGGTGTGCACCGATCTTTAAGGAGGCACAGATAGATACTGTTAGCTACGTCGGGGGCCTGGCTGTTAGCGACGACCTCTGTTTGCGTCTATAGCGCCACCCGTCGATTAGCGGTGAATGATGGAGATTTCGGAGCGAATGAAGTGCTCGCTGGCGATCGGATTGCGGTTATTACGCTCGACTGACTTCTGGGAGTCAGCGCAGACAACTGAGACTTGCATGGCGTTGAGGCGATCACCTGGGATGTTAAGTGCAGTTCTATGCTTTCAGTGTTGAATCTCTCTTCAGTTTGTGGTGGTCACACTGACGCTGGCGAAAGATCACAGATCTACGTTTCTCTGAATCATTTTGTGAGGAACTATTGAATGTAACACAGGAGTGATTCGGCACCTGCTGAAGGGAGGCTGAGTGATCACCAGTATGTGACAGGAATGAAAAACACTGTTGTCATATCATTCATGATCAAGGCACCAAATGGCTTATTTTACCGGAATAATGCAGGACCCTATACTGTAGTTAACACTACAAACGACCAGAGGAATATGGAGATCATTGATTAGCCTGCCCTGTGCACAGGTTTGTCATCCATACAGCACATCTCGGATACAATGGGAGGAATTTGGCTTCCATACTAGCTTCCAGACAGCGATTTCCATGAACTGACCCAGTATGTGTTTCAGACAAGGTAAGAAAGACCTCAACATAAGAACCCGAAGCTGTTTTCTTCCACGCCAAAACGGATGCAGAAGTGTAGTCGTGCTCCTGTGAGGGTCGCACCTTATATTGTGGTTGACGATAGGCATAGGTTTGGGAGTAGAACGAAAGTTTATTCATTTAATGTCCATCACATAACGACCAAATCCACAAAGTTTGGTAAGTATCGAACCGGTAATGATTCACCGCCTAACATTTTCCATTTACATTATTATATGAACGAGGTCCGAATCTCTCATGCTCTAGTTCTGCATGTGCTCGCGCACATGTGTGTATGTTTGTGTGCCTGAGCGTATGTGAGAGTGATTGGTGGTAGTGGAGGAGTGGGGAGGAGGTGGGGGGGGGGGGGGAGGGACAATGGGGGCATGTGTGCCTTTGCAGATGATTAGCTGGATATCCTTTGTGCTATATTTTCTTTCGATAGAATTTCAGCTTACATTCAACATTTTTCTGGCCACTGAAATTACGGTATTAAGGTACTCAGTACCTTCTATAAACAATTCATGAGCAAATAGATCCAATACTAAGTAGTGCCTGATTAGATCCAAATGCCACGAATGTTTTTATACCCTCGTAAGCAAGCAAACAATTGATGGTTCATGAGAGATGATTCCCACGCAGCATTTAAGTAAACTTTTATTTGCACGACATACAAAAACGCGAAGTATAAATTAATGCGGATGCTGATTAACACAGCTGAAGGATCGCCATGATCTGACATTAATCAATCGAAGTCCGTAGTGACATTGGTTGCTGCACCACCACTAGGCCCATGTACACAGTTTAAGTTCCACAGAAGCAATGACCGTCCAGTGGCGCCGAGTCGTGGGAAAGCCAGGGTCAGAGGAGGCGAAGGTTTCGATGGAGATGGCTGGCGGTAGGGTGAAGGAGGAAGAAGAAACTAAATGCCGATGAGTATCTCTTTATATGGGCTAAAGTTGGTAATGGAAATTGTAAAATAAAAATCAATGGTGACTGTATGTTATATTATAGACAATAAAATTTGTCCTACCCGAGAACCATCCTTATTTATCCCGTGAGATTTTTTTTTTAAAAAAGGTACTCTGGGTTGGGCCCGGTCGGAGAGTCTCAACGATGGGCCGGTGAGGGCCGCTGGCCTTAAGTGCGGAGCGTGAGCGCATGCTGCTTGTTAGCAAGCATGCTGCGTCTTCAGTAGGCCACAGGCGCAAGAATACCGCATACTGCTCGGCGAACACGTGACTTGCGGATGCAACGTAGTCCCACAGTCCCGCTAACGCCGCTACACGCACTGCTTTTGTGGCGCCTGTGGTCGCACCTGGTAGACGTTAGCTTTTCAAGAGGCGTGATACTGTCCGTCAGCAATAATGTTTCCAAAACAAGTGGTGTACTTGCGTCTCCCGACCCACCACTGTCTCCGGAGGGCGAGCTCCTGGATCACTAGAACAGACTATCCGCCAGGCTGCGCGTGTTATGCTGGAAGCAGAAAAGGCCGGTGACCGGTCAGTTATAACAAGATGTGGTACTCCGTCGTCATTGTCTAACGAGTACGGTCTTTTCGCTGTACTGACTCGGATATCAGTAAATGAGGCAATAATATAACTACGTCTTCTCACTTTCACCAGTCGATCGGTGAACAAAATAGCTTGTGTGATCATAATTAAGATTTATGTAAATCACATTCATTGTTACATGAAGCTAGATGAACACACTGATTTGGTTGGGAAGGGTAAACAGAACCGATGTATCGGCTTCTGAGGTAGGCTAGCCCAAAACTCTCGTAAATGGTCTCTGATGTCTTAGATACTGGCAATGGGGCGCAGTTGACGTCCGAGATGGTCCCGCGCAGGGACAGAACTGTGGATCTTGAGGACCACGCGAGTACTTCAACATCACATACGCATACTTCATACAGACACATGCCCTGTTGAAAAATGCTCTTCCCCCGTCATGAGTGAAAACACCCGAGAGCACAGGATATCCCTGACGTGCCGCTGTGTGGTCAGAGTTCCCTCAATCACTACTGTACTGGCCTCGACCTGAACTCACACCCGATGGCGTCCCACGCTATGACGAAGGGGTAACACCGCTGTGGAGCTCCAGAACGTTGGAAGACTGGGGACCTCTCCCCGTGCGTCGGCATCCATTTGGAATACTGCATAAACGTAATTCATTCACTGAACACAATGCGACGCCATCCATCAGTAGAGAACGTCTTCCGGTCGTAGCACCATTCCAGACGCAACCGTTTGTTTTGTGGTGTCAACGGAAGATTACGCATGGGATGGTAATTTCCTAGTCGGGGTGAAGCTAGTCTCCCGCCAATGGTACAGCATAATGCAGACTGTTGCTTTGTACACCACACTGCGATTCTCCCTTGCGGTGGTCAGACATGGTCGACTGGAACCTTGACGCGAGTATACCTGCCCTCACGTTCCCATGCAGTAGAACATCCGAATTCCGACGAATCGTGATATTGTACAATTCGACAAGCCGGTCGAATAGAGACCCGCAATGATCCCCTTTTCAAACTCTGTCTGGTGCTGATAACGCTGTCTCAAAGAGTGTGTGGAATCTCCGTGTCTTACTCAACATCTGACGCAGTTCACCCCCATTATATACAGTGTCAGGCCTGGGAACAACAGTAAACAGTACCAGTACCAAAGAACTCTGGGGGCCGTTCTTTCTGTAACAGAGATTTACAATCCTATTTGTTTACAAATCCGCCAGTGGTTTCTATGTGTGCGAAGTTATGTTGACATCGGACTAGTCGTCTGGTTGCTTCACTTTTTTGTCATGCGGTATGTATACACACACCCATTAATGTGACCACCTCCTATGTTCGACTTCAGTGTGTAAAAACCAGTCAGAGACAGCAAGCGGCAACACTAGTAGTGTAGGGTATATAAACCGTATATGACGGTAGTATCTGTTCCGGAAAGAACAGTTACCGTGGATGACCATGCAGCTTTGCTAGAAATGAAATGACAATTAAATGGAGACCCTAGCTGCAAACAGGCGTTGATGTACTTCATTGGGGACATGTTGAAAATGTGTGCCCCGACCGGGACTCGAACCCGGGATCTCCTGCTTGCATGGCAGACGCTCTATCCATCTGAGCCACCGCGGGCACAGAGGATAGTGCGTCTGCAGGGACTTATCCTTTGCACGCTCCCCGCGAGACCCACATTCCCAACATGTCCACACCACTACATTCGTAGTCCGCCTAATAGATGTTTGCCCATCATACTCATTACTCGTGGCAGATTAATCTACCAAGTCCCGTACGAGTTCGGGCATAACGTGTGCGTTCGCACAAGAAGGTCAATGGCTGGGAAGCAATGAGTCAGAGAAGTAATGAGTATGATGGGCAAACATCTATTAGGCGCACTACGAATGTAGTGGTGCGGACATGTTGGGAATGTGGATCTCACGGAGAGTGTGCAAGGGATAAGTCCCTGCAGACGCACTATCCTCTGTGCCCGCGGTGGCTCAGATGGATAGAGCGTCTACCATGTAGGCAAGAGATCCCGGGTTCGAGTCCCGGTCGGGGCACACATTTTCAACATGTCCCCAATGAAGTACATCAACGCCTATTTGCAGCTAGGGTGTCCATTTAATTGTCATTTTATATAAACCGTGTCATGGAAGGGGGGGGAGGGGTGCACGCGAGAAACAGTCTAGTCGTTGTTGTATTACGGAAACGAAGCGATTCATCCGACGTCAAAAAGGACATAATCAATGGCTTTCGTACTAAGACGAAGGCTGGAATTTTCACTCCAATACCACAACTGGACGTCCACTGAGTAGCGCCAGGTGGGATCTTCAGATGGATCACGTTTTACTCTCGATCGGACTGAAAGCAATCACTCTGAAAGAGTAGTAGCTATGTTCTGGGGAATGTTTTCGTGGCATTTCCTGGATTATTTCATAATTCACTCCCTATTTGCAGTTTGCTTTTCCTCGGCACGATGGCGTCTATCAGCAGGACAATGCAATGCATCACACTACTCGCAGTGCTCGTGCGTGACTCGAAAAGTGCAGTATGAGTTTACCCTTCTCCTCAGATTTAAGCCCAACCGAGACAGCCTCGATCGGGCTGTTCGCGTTATGGATCCTCATCCGAGAAACCTAACACAGCTGGCCACGACAGTGGAGTCAGCACGACTCGACACCCCTGCAGCTACCTTCCATAACTTCGATGACTCTCTTCCTGCACGTGTCGCAGGGTTCGGCGCTGCAGAAAGTGGTTATTCAGACTTTTGTCAGGCGGTCACTCAAACGTGACTGGACAGTGTATGTCAGATTCTTTCTATACCAGTATTTATCAACTGGTGATTCCCTAGAGCTACTGACAGCTTTATTCTCCTCTTGGAATTAATGTATCTGAAGCTTGGTCACGTAAATGAGGTATCTTATCCAGTTAAATACATCTTTTGCATGGCAGTTGAATACTTCATGAGGTAGTGCAATTTACTGGCAACGTAGACGACAGTACAGGCATCCTGATTCGGTTGGAACTTTATACATTTTGATTTCGATGACTGCCAGGTCAAATTAACTACATACAGATCAGAATACTATCACGATATGCCAAGTGAGACAGTGGTTTGGCTATTCAATATACAGGGTGGTCAGAAACAGCCTGGAAAGCTTGTAAGGATTTTGGAAGGGTGGGATGTGCTGAGAAATAACTGTTAAGAAAAAAAATCGATACGTTGTGCCGTTTCCGGCTTATTTAGCATTGAATTTGGCGAATAAGACCGTCGTGCGCGCAAATTCAAGCTCCCGCCGGATACAATTACTGTCAGTTGTTCTCACAGCGCACGGTATTGCTCAGCCTCTGCGTAGTATTCGATCCTTACCACCGTCCCATGTGCAATATTTGTAACGCCCTCTTGTTTGGTTTTAGGAAACCAAACGAAAAACACGTTTGGAAACGCCGACTTTGGAGGGACGCTTGAATCTTCGCGCGCAGCGGCCTGATTGGCCAACTTCAATGCTAATTAAATGGAAACGGCGCAACGCATGGAATTTGTTTCTTAGCAGTTATTTCTCAGTACAGTCTACACCGCAACACTCTTATAATATTTTCAGACTATTTCTGGTCACCTTGTACAGCCCCTCATTATCTCGCCCATTCTACAAGATAATAGAAAGAAACATACATAGTTGGTCGTTCAAATTGGAACACAATGGAAACAGTATCAAACAAATGGCCAATTGGCATGAAGTGCACTACATGTTGAACACGCAGCGCAAATGCGTCAACTATAAAGGTGTAACGTCACATGCATTCTGTATACAAGAAAAGGTTACGTAAAATGTTTGTTTGTTGTGAAAAGGTTGTGTTCTGCGTCGTGTAAGAAAGAGCAACGTCTACTAGCGCGTGTCAGAATCTGACAGCTCAAAATTGTGGTCTATCAGTGTTTGTTGTGTCGTGATATCGCTGTCCGCATTGTTTAGGATCCCACAACTGTAAAGTGAACGTGGAATCTAAGGTAAGAATCCACACTAACCACGACTTCTGGAGGACCACGGACTGTCAACGTGGCGATTAATTTATTGTCTTCCCCTGATGATGCGACAGAGAGGCGCGCCGACAGTGTTGCGCCCAACGAGAACATTGGACAATTTAGACAAGTATTTGACTACATAACACAGTAACCTCTGGTTCCTATGGTTCGCATAAAAGGCTAGTTGGACAGGAAAATTTACATTTCTGACAAGTTAAGGCCGATATCAGTGCTCTATGTTCGAAGTCTCCTTTACGTTAACTATGAACCAGAAAACGCAAGAATGAATGTAGGCCGTGCTGCCCTGAGGTACCTCGATTCAGAGGCTGTTCGACTGTTGTCCTGGCCATCATATTTCGATCTCTTACCCACTGGAAACATCTCGTCATACGTTGTCGAGAGGATGGAATCCCACCACTGTTTATACACTACGATTCATGAGCATCGGCACACGGCTGAAGCAGCATGGGATGAGGTGCCTGTCTCTGTCGTTCAAGGTCGATCAACTTGATGTGAAGCTGAGTTACAGACATTGTAGCAGACAGAGGTGGCAGCTCTGTGTACATACTATACTATTGGGCTGGTTCATAATTATGTAGCGTTTTTCCATGAGTTTAATAAACACAACGGAGGAACATTACAGAGACTTTAGTCATGAGTAATATATTCTTCTCAGAGAATCAATTCGTAGTACACCACACTGCCGCCATTCCATCAGATGCAAAACATTGTCTTTTGTGCATGCACGCAGGTCATTGTGCGATGAGTTGCTGCTTTATTTGGGCTCAAATATTCTTTTCTTCATGTTAGAATAAAGACACCACTCCTCGTCACCAGTAGTGATGTAGGATAGGAATCGTCGCTGCTGTTCACAAGCCAGTTCATGACTAGCAAGCAGAGTTCTGATTTCTCCGCATGTCATTCCATTTTCTAGCGTCCACAACTCAACTCATCATCTCCAAATGACGAAAATGTCAAGATGTATTCTCAAATAGCTACATTAAACTGCAAATAAAAAATGAATACTGATAAATAAACCCATAGCAACCGGAATATCAACATGCAAAACAAAAGCGCTGCGATACCGTTCCTCACAAGCGACTATTAATCAAATTGCGTGCTTATGAAGTATCGTCTCAGTTGTGTGACTCAGAAAGGTCACAGTCCGTAGTGATAAAATCATCGAGTAGAACAGAAGTGATATCTGGAGTTCTGCGAGGTAGCGTCATAGGCCATCTGCTGTTCCTGATTTACATAAATGATCTAGGTGATAATCTGAGCAGGCCCCTTACATTGTTTGCGGATGATGCTCTGATTTACCGTCTAGTAAAATCATCAGACGATCAATTCCAATTACAAAATGATCTAGAGAGAATTTCTGTATGGTGCGAAAAGTGGCGATTGGCACTAAACAAAGAAAAGTGCGAGGTCATCCACATGGGTACTAAAAGAAATCCGATAAATTTTGGGTATACGACCAATCGCACAAATCTAAAGGCTGTTAATTCGACTAAGTACCTAGGAATTACAATTACGAGCAACTTAAATTGGAAAGACCATATAGAAAATATTGTGGGGAAGACGAAACAAAGACCGCGCCAGAACACTTAGAAGATGTGACAAACCCACTAAAGGGACAGCCTACACTACACTTGTCCGTCCCCTGCTGGAATATTGCTGCGCGGTTTGAGTTCCTTACCAGGTAGGATTGACGGAGGACATCGAAAAGTGCAAAGAAGGGCAGCCCGTTTCATATTATCGCACTACTGGGGTGAGAGTGTCACTAATATGATACGCGAGTTGAGGTAGCAGTCACTGAAACAAAGGCGGTTTTCTTTGCCGCGAGATCTATTTACTAAATTTCAATTACCAACTTTCTTTTCCGAATGCGAAAATATTTTGTTGACACCCCCTACGTAGTGAGAAATGATCATCATAATAAAATAAGAGAAATCAGAGCTCTAACCGAAAGATTTAGGTGTTCCTTCTTCCCACGCGCCATTCGGGAGTGGAATGGTAGAGAAGAAGTATGAAAATGTCTCAATGAAACCTCTGCCAGGCACTTAAGTGTGAATTGCAGAGTAACCATGTAGATGTAGATGTAGATTATGCAGCAACCTAATGTAAACTCTCGTAGTTTGTTATCCTTCCTAATGTAGTCACCGGTGCAATTAAATATTTTAGTGTAATATTCAATTAGCGGATCTGTTTCTCCTTTCCAGGTTCTCTTTATAACTTGTCTCTGTAATGATTCTCTGGAGTATCACTGTAGAAAAACAACATAACAAATGAACTGAAATTACACAAGGAAACAAAATCATCTATCCGAACAGAATGTCTCAAGATTTAACACTGTAACACGTTGGTTAGAGAGAATATAAACAGTGTGTCGGAAGAAACGTTGGGAGGGGAGAGTGGCTCGGGGTTCAGTGGACGCGAATACTAAACAAGTTTTAACCACATTTATTTACAACTAAATTCAATAAATCGTGGTGCATATATAAAAGTGAAACACAAGGAAAGTGACCAGTTCTCAGTCCACAAATGCGCTTTAACGTAATATCGAGCATAATACGCTAAACAGTAAAATTCCTGCCCTTCAAAATTACCTTAGCTTTACAATAACAAGGAGGATACAAAATAAAAGTCAATCGTACCACTAATAACTGTACACGTACAAGCTAGAAGGAATGACAAGATAAGTAAAACAGCAAGGTCCTATTCGAGGATACAATATCCAAACTTAAACCAGCTGGAGCCGACACACCGTGCCCCAAAGCTTATACTAATGCAGCTAATAAACAAGCGAAAGAGTAAACAGTTAATTAAGACACAGTGACCCATACGCCACAACACTGGCCAAAGGACAAAATAAATCAGACCAGTAATTCAACAAAGGGCAGCAATCTTGAGTCAGGAACGTAAAACAGTTGAGAATAATGTAGGGTGTATCCTAAGGGTTTACTTCACACAGAATCTTCTCCTACTGAACTTATTTTAGATAACAGAACCAGGCCCTGCACCTGTCCCGTAGTTACGGCAGTAAAACTAGCGCAGCTTAAGCTAAAACAACCAGACCAGGCGTCTGCACATCCTAGTTTCAGCCGAGCATCTCTGATACGACACTCTTCCCATGCGCCACCGTCCAAGAACACACACCACAATTAACCTCTACTTGTGTCTCATCAGCACCACTTTCCCTAGAGCCAAGAGCCAGGCACCTACCGCTCGCCCAGCACAGCAACCGATGCCTCGATATCAGGTCGCTTCAACTCAGGCCCAAACTCCAATGGGCTGCCTCAGTTGCTGGCCACGCGACTTCGCAGCTCCATTTTCTTGCAGACACTCGTCTGGAGTTGCCTCCTTTTTCTGCTTCCTTGCTAGCACTCCAGTTGTTTCACAGGCAAACACCAGAGAGCTTGGTTTCTCTTGGAAGCAGCGCCAGGCATCAAAAACAGCCTACGCTGTTTGCAAGACCACTCAGGGTGTACATCCCTTGCCGTCACCGGAAGGTCTGTCTAAGACTTGACCATGTCTCCTTTAGCTTTCAGTCCCCAAGACGACAGTGGCTCCCCTGTCCTCTATACATACAGGGTCGACAGCAGCCAACTAACCCTTTCTTCACAGGTGCTGTTGCTTGCTGGCCTGAACCAACCATTCCATAAATATTACATTTAGGTAGGTATCATCCCAAATTATGAACAAGTAAACAAGAAAGATATTATGATAACAGAAACTTAAGAAAATATAATATTGCCCAACGTAATGTTGCGTAAATAGTGGAAATCACGTACATGAATTAAAGTGACTGTGATGTGTATTAGAACAAGAGCTACATTTAAGGACAGGTATCTCAGTAGCAGCTTAGGGGACCACACCACAAAGTGGCCCTCACCGCAAAAATTTAACATACACTGACGGAAAAAAATCGCAACACGGGGAAGGAGTTGTGTGACATAAAAGAAAGATGGTAGGCGTGTTTCTACTCTGAAAGATGATGTCTATCCAACTTCCGCAATAGTCGCATAAGAGTAGCCCTAGTAGCGCCACAATGAGGATGCAAATCAGGTTTGCCTTCAATTCAAGCTGTAAATGTCGTGAACATTAGTTACCTTTGAGACTGGACGTGGTGAGTTGATGTTAGTCAAGATTGCCTTTAAAGGCGACAAAGAAGCCATTGTCAACACCTCACTGACTTTGACGAAGGTCTAGTAATAGGCTACGAGAAGCTGGGTGTTCCTTCTGTGATACTGCAAAAAGTCTTGGTAGGAATGTAGACACTGTACATATTGCTGATAGCGGTCGTCGCGGGAATGTACGGTCGCAAGAAGACCGGGCTCTGGACGGACAAGAGGCACCACAAGGAGGGAAGACCATCGTGTTCGGTGTAGGGCTCTGGCGCATAGTACTACATCTGCAGCAGCCATTTGAGCAGCAGCTGGCACCACAGTGACAAAATGAACTGTTACAAATCGATTAATTCAAGGACAGGTCCGAACCAGACGCCTTCTAGCGTGCATTCCACTGACCCCGAACCACCGTCATTTGCGACTTTGGTGCTGCCAATCGAGAGCTCATTGGAGGGCAGGATGGAGGTCTGCTGTCTTTACTGATGAAAACTGGATCTGCTTCGTGTCAGTGACGGCCGTATGTTGTTTAGGAGGGCCTCGAACCTACCTGTCTGCGTATTAGACACACTGGACTTGGTCTCCGGTGCGATTCCGTGTGGCAGCAGGAGTACCCTCGCGATAATCCCACATATCCTGACTGAAAATTTGTATGTCAGTCTGGTGATTCGACCTATTGTGCTGCCATTCATGGCCAGCATCCCAGGGGGTGTTTTCCAACAGGATAACGCTCGCGCACGTACCACTGTTGTAACCCAACATGCTCTACAGAGTGCCGACATATAGCCGTCTTCTATTTGATCACCAGACAGGCCTCAAATCTATCACACATGAGACATCATCGGATGACAACTGCAGTGTCATTCACAACCAGCATTAACCGTGCCTGTGCAGACCCAACAAGTGAAACAGGCTTGGATCTCCATCCCACAAACGACATCCGACATCTGTACAACGCCATGCAAGCATGTGTGGCATTTACAGCGGTTATTAATGTACCAGAATTTCATATTTTCAAAGGCTTATCTCGCGCTTACATTAACCTGTGGTCTTGCAATATCAATCACTTTTCTGTGGGCAGCTGACGTGAATTGAATCAACATTCATCAGCGTTCACTTCTCCAACTCAGTTGCCACTCCCTTCAAATTCCCAGAGGTGTTCAGTCAAATGCACGGTACTTGATTTAGCAAAACTGGTAAGGTTTTTAACCAAGACGACTGGTTGCAGCAATTTTTGAAAACCTTTGTTCATCACAGTCGATGTGTTCCATATCCATAACGAATGAATGTTTTAGAATTTTAATGGGATGGTTAACGGAATTATGGTATTTTGAGATCAGTTAGACATCACGAAAATCAGATTTCTTCCGTGGTCTATTTCATCCAAAGCAAAACCCATGAAACGTCTGAGATATTTACCTTAAAATCAAGGTCGATCTAAGAGTACACTTGTCACTTACGAACAAAAACAGCAGGGGGGAAAAGTTATTCTCAAAGATCCATTTGATCAAAAACAGCATTTGAGGGTCCATGTTTGAAGACAGGTTTAATATTTTGGTGTCGCTCAGTATCGAAAGTGGCACTTTATAACAACCAAGTTATGAAGATATATACGTAAATAGCTGCGAAGGGTAGGCGGAAACCAGTCAGCCAATATGATTAAGTAAAACTGGCTGTGTTACTATAGGACGGTATTTTTATTCAGTACAAGGAAACTTTGCTTAGCTGATACATTGCATTTGCCTAACAAACATGTTTTCTTGCAACTTCAACATGTTATTTTTGAAATTGAAATAGTAATTTTTGTATGGATATAAATCGCAACTTTTTTTAAAAAAATGTTTGTTCACAGTGTTTTTAATAAATCGTGTGGCCTCACTGCCCAATCTTATTCAATTATATAATAATCATTAAGGGTTTCTTATTAGAAGATTTCTCTAAAATTATAGTTTTATGTGTTACTCATCAAAAAGTTTGCCCTGATAATGTTCGGAGCTCAGGGGCCTAGAGGTGAAAACATCCTAAAATGTAGACCACAACCAATCAGAGAAAAACAGACCCAGCAGGAGCAAAACTGAATCTGAATTAGATGCGACCAACATTCATGAGCAAAGACTTTAACGAAAAGTTAGTTGTTCATTGGCTCGCATTGATCAGGATTCAATTCCAAGTAAAAGTTTCACACATAACAGTCATTATTAACGCAGTTGTTAAAGAGTTTAGCTGTCGAGTCTGTTCTCAGCAGCCGCCGGCCTCGCACAGTAGTCGTGCAGTGAGAGAATTGTAACAGGTTAAATAGACATACATTGCTTTTGCAGGTGTCGGTTATACACGCGAGTAAAGGAATGCCAACACATTCGGGTTTTTTCTTTGCCTTGACAAAAAAAAATTATTTTGAATAATATTCGTCACTAATAAGGTGGCAGCTTCTTCTTATATATCATTACTGTAATTGTATCATATCCTGTAAACATCAACGAATTAGGATACTATAATTTGCTGCCGTCTTTTAGATAATACATGTCTTCGGAGGACACAACTACGGTAAAAGAGAGATAGCTCAGTCAGGCGAGTTCTGTGCCTCATCATAAGGATTAACGAAGCGGCGCAGAACGGCAGAGGCCGTCCTCTTTGATTGAAGCAGAAGTTCGACCGGCAACGTACTCATTCCGAATTCTCGTCATGTTTTCATGCTCCTACATTTCGTTCCCTTGGCAGCGACTGAGCCTGCCTGAGCGATAACAATAATAACCTGACGTTCTTTTGCTGAGAGCGGTGTAACGTTGGATGAACACAAACGCTCAATGAGGTACGACAGTTTTCGAACATTCAAACATAAATGATCAGTAATTACGAACGGAAAGTCTAAAACGCTGTGAGTTGTGGTGTTATAGCTCTTAGCAATAAGCTTATAGTTTGGTGTTCTGTATTACATTTATTTTTCTTTCAGATATCTTTAAACAGTGGGCAGAATTTCATTTTTAAACGCATATTTCCAATAAGGGGTGTAGCAATTTGTGCAGATTCGTAACAACATACGACACGCGCCGTCGAGGTGATTAACGTAATGCAGTCGTGGGCTGGGCTGGGCTGGGCTGCCTCCACACTGGCTGAGAGCTGAGAGGCTGCGCCATTGTCCTGGCTGTGTCTGCGGCTGCCCGTGTGGGGTCGCCTCATCGGCATGCAGGCCAGCCAGTCTGCTTTCAGGGCACTGCACTTCCTACACGTCTTAACGGACATGCAAGTAGTTACAGAACGGATTAGCCCGCTATCGGTAACGTCATTAACTAAAGTTTTCATCTTCTTCGTCGCTGAGACGACGAGAAATTGTGTTTATACTCGTTTCGAATTTTATATAATTGTTTCTCATCGAAGAAGTTCTCATATACTGTCGGTTCAATATACACTCCCGTGATGAAAATTGGTACATTCTTTTAGAGGTTTCCAATTCACTCAAGATTTACCGTTGCAGCAGTGTACATGGCGTACATGGCATGATTAGATTTACATATGAATAGCGCAAGCGGTTCTGAGGTATCAGGTACGGACACATGCTGAAACATCCATACTGATACGCGGTGTAGCCTCCCCTGACTCAGCATATCGGAAAGTCAATACAACCTTCGGTGAAATTAAAAGCGAGAGTAGTAACGTAAATTCCACTCTGAAATGCAGAGGAGAGAGTGGATAGTTGGAAAGAGTACATTGAAGGTTTATGAGTGGAAATATTTGTCTGATGTGATAGAAGAAGAAACAGTAGTCGATTTAGAATAGCTACGGAATCCACTATTAGAATAATAATTTAAAAGAGCTTTGGAGGACTTAAGATCAAATAAGGCAGATGGGGTAGATAACACTCCATCAGAATTTTTGTAATCATTGGTGGAAGTGGCAACAAAGCGACTATTCACAATTGTCTGTAGAATGTATCAGTCTGGTGACGTATCATCCCTTTCGGGAAAATATCCACATTATCCCGAAGACAGCGAGAGCTGACAAGTGACAGAATTATCGCACAATAAGCTTAACAGCTCAAGCATTCAAGTTGCCGACGAGAGTAATATACAGAAAAATGGAAAAGAAAATTGTTGCATGAAGATCAGTTTGGCTGTAGGAAATGTAAAGGAACCAGAAACGCAATTCTGACATTGCGGTTGATAATAGAGGCAAGACTAAAGAAAAATCAAGACCCGTTCATAGGATTTGTTGATCTGCAAAAAGCATTCGACAATATAAAATGGTGCAAGATGTTCGAAATTCTGAGAAAAATAGGGGTAAGGTATAGAGAGAGACGTGTAATATACAATATTTACAAGAGCCAAGAGGGAATAATAAGAGTGGACGATGAAGAACGAAGTGCTCGTATTAAAAAGGGTGTAAGACAAGGATGTAGATTTTCGCCCCTACTGTTCAATCTGTACATCGAGGGAGGAATGATGGAAATAAAAGGAAGGTTCAGGAGTGGAGGTGATAGAATTCGCTGATGACATCGCTATCCTGAGTGAAAGCAAAGAAGAGTTACGTGATGTGCTGAACAGAATGAACAGTCTAATGAGTACAGACTGTGGATTGAGAATAAATCGAAGAAAGACAAAGGTAATGAGAAGTAGCAGAAATGAGAACAGAGAAACTTAACATCAAGATTGATGGTCACGAAGTAGATGAATTTAAGGCATTTGCTACCTAGGCAGCAAAATAACCAATGACGGACAGCAAGAAGGATATCAAAAGCAGACTAGCATAGGCAAACAGGGCATTCCTGGCCAAGAGAAGTCTACTAACATCAAACATAGGCCTTAATTTGATGAAAAAATTTCTGAGAATGTACTCTTGGAGCACAGCACTCCGTAGTAGTGAAACATGGACTGTGAGAAAGCCGGAACAGAAGAGAATCGAAGCATTTGAGATGTGAATTTACAGACTACTGTTGAAAATTAGGTGGTCTGATAAGGTAACGAATGAGGAGGTTCTGCGCACAGTCGGAGAGGAATGGAATTTGTGGAAAACAATGGCAAGGAGAAGGGTCAGGATGACTGGACATGTGTTAAGACATCAGAGAATGACTTCCAAGTTACTAGAGAGAGCTGTAGAGAGCAGAATGTGTAGAGGAAGACACAGATTGGAATACGTCCAGCAAACAACTGAGGAGTAGGTTGCAAGTGCTACTCTGAGATGAAGAGGTTGACACAGTAGAGGAATTCGTGGTGGGCCGCATCAAAACAGACAGGAAACTGATAGCTCAAAATAAAAAAGAAAATAAAAAAACGGTCCAACCGACATGGTCACGTGCCCAGGAGCGACCCCGCGGGCGATGTGGTGCTTTTAGTAAAGGTATACGCTTCGGTATTCTGCTGCTATAGCCCAGTATCAGCAAATTGCGTTGCATTAACCTAGCGGATAAGTTCATCGTCCCACATTGATTTCTGCGCTTATTTCACGCAGTGTTGCTTTTCTGTTAACACTGAGAACCCTATGGAAACCGCGCTGCTTTCGGTCTATAAATGAAGGCTGTCGGCCACCGTATTCTTAGTTGTCAGAGATAATGGGTGAAATTTGATCTTTTCTGCACACTGTGACACTGTGGATCTTAGAGTATTGAGTTCCCTAACGATTTCCGAAATGGAATGTCCCATGCGTCAAGCTCCAATTACCATTCCCGGTTCACACTGTGCGGCCATAATCAGGTCGGAAACCATTTCAGATGAATCACCTGAGTACAAATGACAGATTCTCCAATACACTACCCTTTCATACCTTGTGTGCGCGATACTACCGCCATCTGTATATGTGAATATCGCTACCCCATGAATTTTTCCTTCTCAGTGTATGGATATGTGGCTAAGCGGACTCCAAAACTTTTCTCCTTAGTAGGAAAAGGATATGTCACCAACTGGAGCGGTCAGCTGTGGGCAATAATTTATGGACATTCGACCATATGTGGGGCCAGTTTCGAATGGCTCGTCCACGCACTACCGGCTATGGAGTGGGTTGGGCCGTTATTTTTCATATATTTGAGATGATTTATCTACAATGACGTCGTTAGAGGCGGTTGACAAGCTCGGATTGGCTCCGTGATTTTTTTAAAGGTACCATCCTTACGCGGTTTTAGGGAAACAGTGGCAAACCCAAATTGGAATAGTAGGACGGGCATTAAACCTATCGAATGCAATTCCAGTGGCTTACTGCAGCGCGCCCATTTTTGGTGTGGCAACTTTAGGGCCACAGGGGTCTCTACGACCTTAGGCCAAGCGTTCTTCATATTTTACACTGTTTTCATTAAGACACATTTTATAATAGATCTTAAATCTAGTTTGAAATGTGATAACGTCGCGCAAACAGTAATAGCCAACAGAAAAAATACGAAATTTATATCTGTTTATGAGAAGGAAAAAATAAAGCTAATGTCTGTGCAGATAGATTTACACTGGCTGTGGACGATAATACATCTGAGGAAAGACGTGTGAGGAGGAGAAAGGAGTAACGTGGAAGAACGCAAAAGTGCAGAGACGAAAAATATACATCGTGACTGACTAAGAACAGCAAAGGAGAAGAAATATAAGAAGGAAAAGAAATGAGCATTGTCTACTCTGAGACAATTTTTTAGAATAAAGATATGGATTTGACGGAACAAAGCGCTTCACTTTTCGTCTTAAATGAAAGAGGATATTGCACTTAGAGAGCGAGGTAGCTTGTTCCAGAGGCGGACAGCAACAATGAAGGATGTTTTATGGGTGGGCCAGCTACGATAACTAGCAGTGATCTGACGTTAAAAGTACTGGTGTACTTGCACACTGAGGAGCCGATGAAGTGAATATAGCTAGTGGTTGTTATATAACTGACGGAGTCAAAAGAGGCCGATGTTGCTGTAGTAAAGTAAATAAATATTCATGTTTCTGTCTAGAGTTTTCTTTACGTGGCAAAATTGGTGATTCGGAACAACGAACGACTTCACAAGTTTAAATTTCACATCGTGAGGAAATATGTTCGCTAATCTCAGGAGAGAATAGAGGCAAGCAGAACGCTTTCTGTACATGGCGACAGTATTTTCTGTCCAGATCAGATGCTCATCCGTAGGATGCATTCAGATTTGCTCATCCACAGGAAGTATTCAGATTTTCTCATCCCTAGGAAGTATACAGATTTATGTTATTTTTCATTATTTTCTTCTAATTAGCACATTTAATTGTGTCATAATTAATCATCAAACCTATCTAGGTTAGTATAAATAAACTGAATTTTCTGGTCTTGGATAATACTGTTACTGTGATCCCAGAATGACATGCCGCTGTGTGTCAAACTCTGTCTTACCCTTAGGAGTCTGTAGCCTAATTAATTCTATTGTGCTATTATCTTGCACTATGGCGCTTGTGTCGGGTATCGCATATATACTGCCCGACAAAAAAAGGTGAGCACTGCAAAAGAGAAGAGGAAAATAATGAAACTTCACAGGTTGAGATTGTAGGTGATGTTATTCCAGTGATTACAAAATCGAGGCAAATTTACAAAGAAACTGTCAGTATGATATCACTTATCAGTATGACGTTGCACTCCCTCCGACCCCGACACATGCATTGATTCAGTTGCGAAGGGTGGCATAAAAAGGTTGAATTCTTTCCCGAGGCAACCTGGCCCACAGCACCTGTAACTGGTCCTTGATATCGTGGATAATGCCACTAAGACGTCCACCTCGATCTCACACTGTCGACAGAAACACGTATCGTGTGTGGACAAGCATTGTCCTGTTGAAAAATTGCATCACATTGTAGTTGCATGAGAGGTAACACGTGAGTATGCAGGATATTCGTGACTTGTTATTGTGGTATCAGAGATCCCTCAATCACTACCAGCCTAGACCCGAAATCATACCCGATTGGTCTACTCACCATTACGCTAGGAGTAACACCGCAGTGCCTTTCCAAAACACTGACAGAACGGGACCTCTCTCCAGCTCACCGCCACACTCGCCGTGAATTGTCGTCCGGGATACTCACAAAACCTCGATTCATCGCCGGACATAACACGACGCCATTCATCATGCTTTCCGGTCAAATGCAGTCGTCTGTATTATGGTGTTAACGGCAGCCTACGCATGTGCTCGTAATTCCCTGGTTTGTCTCTGACCAGTGATGTGGGGCAACACAGAATGTTGCAAGAAGTGCACTACTTGTTCTCAGCTAGCAGGCGCACATGAGATGGGGTTACGATGTGCTTGGTGGACAATACGGCGAACCTCTCTTGTGGCGATCAGACATTGGCGATCTATACCTTGACGAAGAGCATGCCCTTGCGTAGTAACATCGGGCCACTGTCCAATACGAATGCCTCACAAATCTAGATATTGAACCTTTCGAACAGCCGGCGAAGTGGAGACCCTCAATGAGGGCCCTTCCAAACCCTGCCAGAAGCTGACAACACTTTCTGACAAAAGTACGCGGCATCTCCATGCCGTTCGTAGTGATCACTCAGCATATGACGCTGTTCACGCTTATATTTCCTACCAGACAGGGTAATAGGCGAAACACGAACACTAATGCAATCTATTGTCACAGAGAATTGCCGTTCCAACCATCTACAGTTCCGCCGATGGTTTGTAAATGTACGAAGTTACCTTGGCTTCCGCCCACGTTTCCTGAGTGGCTGACTTTATTTGTCAGGCAGTCTAAATACTACCCAGCAGCAAATACCCTTAAGCAAAGGCTACTGCAGAGGTAATTTATCCGTTAAATTCCTGAAACATTTCTTGGAGGCTCAACATTCCGTGTTCAAAATTATTAGTACCTTCATAAAGAATGTGAAAGGATTGCTACTCTTGCGTGTTTAATACTTGATCTCACAAATTAAGATAAAGGTTTTGTAACAATACTTTAGTTATATGAGGAAGATAGTCATCATATCATCATCATAAACCTCGCGGGTTCCGGTAAGCTGTAGGAAATACTTGAAAATTAAGACTTTGCAGAACACCTTGTGCAATTTGTTAAAAGCCTATACAACTAAACCTCTATTCTCTTATAAAATTCCTACAATAAGAGCGTGAGGCATATAATTATTTAAGCGTAAAATAAGTTTCTGCCTATCCGCAGCCTTAATTAACCTGTACTTTGATAGGCGACACGGTGAAGCAATGCAAATCAGTATCTTCAGCAGATTTTTCAATCCAATAACGAAGCTATTAATATCTCATTCCTTGTCGATGACTAGACTGTTATCACTTCCTCTGAAGGTAATTTGCGGAAGGCAGCTCCTCTACAGAATAACGTAGTAAAAACATTCAAGTAGGAAATCTTAAAAACTAAAACAAAAGTTATGAGGTTTAAGAAACAAGAAATTAAAAGATCAGAAATAGCACCTGTCTCAAACAAATATCAAATTTTAGTTACCTAATCCTGGTGTGCCAGTTGAAAATATTTGCCATGCCGAAACTGGAACACGGATTTTTTTTTCATCTTGCGAGCAGCTGCCGCAACTCTAAGGCCAGACTCAAACCCTCACTGTGATTGACGTTTCTACCTATGATTTCAGAACGTTACTACTAGTTGTTCTCCCACGAAGTCATATTCATTACACTGCAGGTGCAGCGTATCTCAACGGTTTACGCTGACATTGTTTTATGCAACTGAACCTTCAACGATTTCATCGCCATCGAAACATTCATTTTATTTCAATCCATTTAATGCATTTCATTACTTATGCAACAAAATGAATACGACGGCGACTTCGAGAGAACTTTAGCTAGCTTCTCACAAAGGTATGCCACTAAAAGAACAACATTCTCGAAAATCTGCCTCACAAAGACCAAGATGAAATTTAAGAGAATGGCAGTCTGAGCCGTTCTGTATAGCAGCGAAATATTGTTCCCGGAAACCAGTAACAAGGGTAGAATTCGAACCACATAAATGACGTTTCTGAGAGCGATTAATCAGAGGTAGCAACAGACTGGATCGTTTTTCCAATGAAGACATCAGAAGTAATTTGAAAATCTTCTCATCAGTAAAATCAAATAAAAATTCTAAGAACAGAAGCAGAAAAGGCGCGACCATGTACTTCTGGTTGGACAACGAGCGGAAGCCAAAACAGTCTCCCGATGGGCAAAACATCGGAAAATATGTGAGAGTAAATGTGATGTATAAGGTTAATCGAACACACAAAAATATTACAGATCAACTCTGTGCTAAGTTTGGAACAATAGCGGGTGCACATGCAGTAATCTAATGAAAGCAAATGTAGAGGAATCAAATATTACAAGTACGGAGCGTATAATCTGAACAGTTCATTCCGCATCGAGTTAGCTACGTAAATACCGCTGTATGATCTGAATTCCACTCTTGTCAAGTGGTCTGATGTGCGTCAGGAGCGAGAATTTTTAAATATGAGAGCTCTCTACACCGAATGTCAACAGTGTCGTAGTACACGAGCCACACTACTTCAGAACAAGTGTCGAATATAAATCCAGAAATAGGTGTTATTTGAAAATCGCGAAAAAGCGCTATTCGATACAACTGGCAATTGATTTTTCTCGCAGCCTAAAAGTTTAATCATTCAGTTACCATTATCTTATGCGTGCGGGCGTGCGTAGCGGTATTTGGAATTTCAGCCATCAGACACATGCACATATACGAACAGCGAAGAAAATCTTTAATCAAAAAGCACTATTAAAAATAATTAAAAGATGATTGTCAACAAAGCACAAGACAATGGATTCAACATCAACAACAACAACACACTACATATACTATTAGAAGGAAAATACAGACAGAAAGCAGAAAAATTAAAATCATTCAGATATACAAACACATAACAATAACATGCATACTCGCACCAGAACACACGAGGCAAAACGCAAAATGGCATACTATAATTCATCACAACGAACTCACAGACAAGATCAATGACATCTTCAAAAAATGTTAAGTTAATATATCCTTCAAGACTAGAAACATAATACAAAACCTAAAAACTGACGGAAGAGGAAGGCAAATACAACAGTTTATGAATACATGAATTAACATTTAACAGCTGCAACTCTCAATATATTGGATTGACTACAAGTAATTATAATAACAGATACAAAGAATACATGAGGACACTGAAGAGTGAATGTGTCCACACCACATATGCAGAACATCTAGTGAGCTAAAATCCTTATCACATTGTGATAAAAGCAGACATGGTCGTCTTAAGTCATAACAAGCAAAGTAAGGGAATACTCAATCCAAATGGGCCGGCCGGTGTGGCCGAGCGGTTCTAGGCGCGCCAGTCTGGAACCGTGAGACCGCTACGGTCGCAGGTTCGAATCCTGCCTCGGTCTTGGATGTGTGTGATGTCCTTAGGTTAGTTAGGTTTAAGTAGTTCTAAGTTCTAGGGGACTGATGATCTCAGATGTTCAGTCCCATAGTGCTCAGAGCCATTTGAACCATTTTTCAATCCAAATGATGACCGTTTCATACAGAAGGCCAAAAACAAAAATGGAAATATGCTCAATGACCAAAAGAACAAAACAGAAGAACAACATTCAAACTGATACACAGTTTACCCTAAAATACACACACTCGACTTCCATAGTTCCCAAGATTCCTCAGTAAGCCCTAAAGCATTCGTGCAAGAGAATGTGCAGTGTGCTACAGTACAGGTTACGAGTAAATCAGTGTTTAAACGTAACATGTCAACTGGAAGAAACCTGTACTACGAGAATATAGTACACACAGAACAACAGAGAATGCATGAATGTAATTAAAAAATACAACCATGTAGCTGTAAATACAAATAGCTTGATTTAAATGACCTGCCAAGAACCACTACCAATCTCAAATTAAAATATATGCCTATAATTAAATAATTTCCTTTACGTTATAGACTACTAAAGATACCTAGTATGGTTAGGTAAAACACACGTGGTGCGCACAAATAAATTCAGTTCAAAGAGACGAATTTTTTCTTATCTGTTTGGTAAAGCATACTTGAAGCAGCAAGTGAGGAGAAAGGGCTGCAACTATTAGTAAGTATTTACTTTATTTCGTTTCACACACTTAGCCAATTTCGGCCCTACAGAGCATTCCCAGATGAAATATACAAAATAGCACATCACAAATACAGAAAATTTATCTTTGGATTACTAACAAACAAAACATATTTTCAAAGAGGACAGCCTAAAATTCGTTATTGTAAATGGCATCAACATAACGCAGTCTATCCGACTACTTAGCAGCGGACATGGCAGCTCCGGGAGCGAGAACATACATGTTCAAGCGTCACAATTAAAAGAAAATGTTTACTGAATACGGTAATGGTCACCACTGAATGTTCTGCCACGTTCCTAGACAATGTATGTGTTCGCTTTCATAGTTACAAACCATCAATTCTGTACCTGTAGGAAGCAAACAAAGCAAAGATATATTATTATATATCGGTGTGTTCACAAATCGATACATGACCCAGAAATTTATTACATAACACATATTTATATCTATTGGCATATTTGACGTTCGAATCTCAACAGACAACTTTAATGTGAATTGTGTTTCTAAAGTAGTAAATGTGTCTGCAGATTAAGGTAGAACTGGGAAAAGCGAGACACAATGTTCATCGTTTCATTGGGACATAAATAAATCTGATATGCGATGCATACAGTTATAACTAAAAACAAGTGAGCATATAGACAGATATACACAGATAAATATGACAAATAAAGCTTACGATAGCAAGGAAGCAAAAAGGTGCAGAACTTCCTTGACAAGCGAATAGCATAATGATATGTTTACTATCTAGACAACATCATCCTCACATTGTTATCAGGGGCGAAAGAGTCAGGCATGCCTGATCATCGCATGGTGGTGAAATGGGAGAAATGTACATATGTGATATTATTAAAATTAAATATAAACCTCAACTTACAGCTGATACTAGTCTACATGCAAAGGCTTGTCCGTCATTTGTAACAGAAGCCTCTGCCAGATAATGTATGAAAATAGAACTTCACAACAAGCGACTTTGTAGAGATGCATATGGGCCTAAAGGTGGCAAAAGTGTTATGCTACAGCAAAGAAGTGAAAATGTGTTCAATTTACATGGTGAAACAACATACAATGAAACTGTGATCTGGGACCGATGACCGTAGCAGTCTGGTCCCTTTAATCCCACAAACCATCCAACCAACCAAACTGTGATCTACACTCGTGCTCATAAATTAAGAATAATGCAGATACATGGTGAAACAACGCTCTGTTGGGTGGTTTGAGGGTTTAAATCACCTCGGGGCATGACCATGCGGTGCATTTGACCTGCTGTCGTCGCACGGTGAAGCTGGCAGCAGTCCAGATATGCAGAGGCGTGTTGGTGCATGTCAGAGTACGGTGTGGCGGGTAAGTGTGCAGATGTTTCCAGACGTGCTAATGGTGACGGTGTGTTGAAAATGGCTCAAAGAACACATATTGATGTCGTTATGAAGAGTAGAATACTAGGGCGACTGGAGGCTGGTCAAACACAGCAGGTCGTAGCACGGGCCCTCCGTGTGCCACAAAAAAAGTGCGATCTCAAGATTATGGCAACGATTCCAGCAGACAGGAAACGAGTCCAGGCGCTACAGTACGGGACTTCCACAGTGTACAACACCACAAGAAGACCGATATCTCACCATCAGTGCCCGCAGACGGTCACGGAGTACTGCAGGTAGCCTTGCTCGAGACCTTACCACAGCCACTGGAACAGTAGTCTCCACACACACATCCTACAGACGACTGAACAGATATGGTTTATTCGCCTGGAGACCTGGAAGGTGCATTCCACTGACCCCTGGTCACAGGAGAGCCCGTAAGGCCTGGTGTCAAGAACACAGTACATGGTCATTGGAATAGTGGTCCCAGGTTATGTTCACGGACGAGTCCAGGTATAGTCTGAACAGTGGTTCTCACCGGGTTTTCATCTGGCGTGAACCAGGAACCAGATACCAACCCCTTAACGTCCTTGAAAGGGACCTGTATCGAGGACATGGTTTGATGGTGTGGGATGGGATTATGATTGGTGCACGTACACCCCTGCATGTCTTTGCCATACAAACTGTAACAGGTCAGGTGTATCGGGACGTCGTTTTGCACCAGTATGTCCGAGTTTTCAGGGGTGCAGTAGGTCCCACCTTCCTCCTGATGGATGATAACCCACGGCCCCACCGAGCTGCCCTCGTGGAGGAGTACATTGAAACAGAAGGTATCAAGTGAATGGAGTAGCCTGCCTGTTCTCCTGACCTAAACCCCATCGAGCACGTCTGGAAAGTTCTCGGTCGACGTATCGCTGCACGTCTTAAAACCTCAAGGACACTTCAGGAGCTCCGACAGGCACTGGTACAAGTATGGGAGGCTGTACCCCAGCAGTTGCTCGACCACCTGACCCAGAGTATCCCAACCCGTTGTGCGGCCTGTGTACGTGTGCATGGTGATCACATCCCATATTGATGTCGGGGTACATGCGCAGGAAACAGTGGCGTTTTGTAGCACCTGTGTTTCCTGACGGTTTTCTCAACTTGTCACCAATACCGTGGACTTACAGATCTGTGTCGCGTGTGTTCCCTATGTGCCTATGCTATTAGCGCCAGTTTTGTGTAGTGCCATGTTGTGTGGCACCACATTCTGCAATTATCCTTAATTTATGAACATGTGTGTATTTATAATGTAGTATCATGAACCTAATGTTGTCTAGCGTAAAAATGTACTACCAGTGCAGTGGCTAAATACGGGGGGGGGGGGGGGGAGGGCAGGAGTGCCCAGTCATGTCATTGTGGTTAAACAAAAGTAGCACACACATGTGAGGTTATTAAATATCAAAATATAAACATCGGTTATTCAGTTGATAAAAACTTGCTTTTAAGGCCTCAATATTCATGTTTCTTATTAATATGTTTTTATTAGTGATATCTTATGCCAGTTAGAATTGATCAACTTATAGCCTACAAAGTTACAAATATTAAGAAAAACATACAGCATAATAGATCTCAAAAAAAACAAGCTAAGTGACTAGACAAATGTTAAAAGATGGAAATCGGTTCTTATAGTAAAAGCAGATTATGTTAATATTCATGTTAATCGTAAGGGGCAAGTGCAGTAAATAATTATTGGGGGAGGTACTAGGAGGGGGCAGGGATGGGTACTTGGAACAAGCCTTGATGTGGTGTGAATAAGCACAGTAGCTAGCTAGAGTATAGTGGGTGTGCTGTTCACAGCCAACGCACAGTGCATTATAATGAACATTACACTGAGAAACAAGGGTTCACTTAACTACGTGAGAAAAAGCATTGTTTAATCATTTGCCTGTTTCACACCAATGTTTGGAAGCTATGGCTGAATTTGTCCTAAACTGTCTGTTATGCAGATCAGTCTGATCGTTAATTAAGTAGTCTGGGTGTTTTTTGAATTAATTATATATCTCTTTTTCTTCTAGTACATTCATCCTCTTCCTCCGCTTTCCATGGGGTGAATATTTTATAGATTTATTAATATCTAAAGTGGTGAGCCTTTTATTTCTGAGGTGTAATGCGTAAGTGGATAGGTTGCTTTCACTAGGCTTTGTCAAGTTCCTGGAACCGAGACTAAAACTCCTCCATGTTTGCCCTATCCGTACATTTTCACAATTTTGCAATTCCTCTTATGTATCCTTTCTTTTGTTAGTGGGTCTGTTAGTTGTGTAATGGTAACTTTAATAGTGTTTTCCATCCAGTATCCTATTCAGACTTTAGTATTTCTGGAAAGGTACGCTATTTTCCTTTTTTATTAATGTTTTCGAAGTGTGGGCGTGCAGCGATGTAGATTTATCTTTTCCTAAGGTTTTTTTTTGGAACGCAATTTCACTTTTGGAAATTTATGATTAGTCTTTCAGCTTGATTGCGTACTTAGCTTATGATATTAGACTGGTAATCATTTAATATACCTAAATGTTGTAAAGTTATGAGCTCTGGTTCGATTTTGTCTTTGCTAAAATGATGTTTGGTTAGCCAGGATATCACTGAGTGAAAGTAAAATAGCGTCGTACAACGTGTGTTTTCCTTATGTTATAGAATACTAGTTTTTGGCAGTAACCCGATGTGCCAACATTTAAACTACTTTTGTTAATTAATGTTTCCTCTGACTTCACCAATGACTGTATTGCAGATTTTTTTTGTGTTTTTACTCAGTGATATTAGACTCTTGCGTCAACTGAGGTTACAAAGACCTGTTAGCTGTTAGTAGTGTGTATGCTGTTTGCCTGTGTTTACAAAATGTTTCCAAAATATGATTATTTCATCAAAATAGGGTAGCATTTCCTTAACAGTGGTGAGGTGCATTTTCCAGTCGCCACTCCTCTCAGCCTGGATGAATTATTTCATCAGAGTACTCATGTCGAAGTAGGAAATTCATAACTTGGCGGTGGGACCATTTAGCTGTCCATCTACATCTACATGGTTACTCTGCAATTCACACTTAAGTGCCTGACAGAGGGTTCATTGAACCATTTCCATACTACTTCTCTACCATTCCACTCTCGAATGGCGCGTGGGAAAAGGGAACACCTAAATTTTTCCGTTCGAGCTCTGATTTCTCTTATTTTATTATGATGATCATTCCTCCCTACGTAGGTGGGTGTCAACAAAATATTCACGCATTCGGAAGAGAAAGTCGGTGATTGAAATTTCGTAAATAGATCTCGCCGCAAAGAAAACCGTCTTTGTTTCAGTGACTGCCACCCCAACTCGCGTATCATATCAGTGGCACTCTCACCCCTATTGCGCGATAATACGAAACGAGCCGCCCTTCTTTGCTCTAGCTCTTCACGTTTCTGTGCAAACATCTGCTTCGAAGTTTCATGATCAAGGGCTTCCAAGGGACTTGTTTAGGTAGACGCCTCTTAAAGGTGCTTATCTGCTCTCTCATTGTCACTCATTTTTGTGAGGAAGACAAGTTTTACTCTTTACCTAACATCAGTACGAAACAGGCTGCAACAAAAAAATTCCTTACTCTTCCACACGACCTACACAAATCCATGTGAGTTAAGTACAGAAACGGTCTCATCGAACGCAGAATTTGTTCCTCTATAACTTTCGTATGGACCACTTCATTGATAGCTGGGATAGTTTAATGATAGTACCAACAAGCAGGAGTTCCAGGTTTGATGAAATTAGCATGGGAACGAGTTGTGCAAAAAAATATTCGTCTGGCTTATTCAGTGCAGAATGTAACGTCCTGCAACATTTAATAGGACCATGTTTTCGATACTGTGAGTCCTTTACGAGATATAACCTTAAAACCGCAAAATACCCCTTTTAGGGGTACATCTTTTAGCCCAAGCACTTCAGCACATTTTCACCGGGGGGCAGGAGGGCTAGGACAGTTCTAGAAGGAGTGTCGTCGTTGAGTGACTGTACGAAGATACATGATGACTTGGACAGAATTCCTATTTGTCGTGATGCTGCTCGCCTTAAATGTATGGAAAATGTAAGTTAATGAATACGTGCATGAAGAACATACTTTACTTTTCGAGCAAAGTATTTGAGATGTGATGCGGAACGAGTTACATCGATTAAATGTACAGGCCTAAAATTGCAAAGCGACATGAAATGGAACGAGCACGTAAAGTCGGTTCTAGAGAAGATGGATCATCGACTTCGGTATACTGGGAGAATTCTTGGAAAGCGCAGATCATCCGTAAAGAATGACCACATACAGAACACTAGTCCGATCCATGCTTGAGTACTGCTCAAGTGTACACAGCAGTATGTGAGTAGCTATAGATGAAAGTCAGCGCTACAATGCTAATGATATGTGTCTGTAATTCAATTGTTCATGAGTGTTAGTTTCACCCGATGTAGTACAGAACTCAAGGAATTGCACCGAACGTCAGTAGCTAAACACCACCTCCACAGCAAGGCGGTTCTGTGCAGACGATCGAAACGCCTCCACCTGGATACCGTAACTGCGTTAGGCGACCTCTTTGAAGGTGCGAGCAAACTTGTTGTGTCCACTAGAGGCAGTTCGGACAAGTTTCGGTGTCCTGCTGTAAAATGCCGCACTCCTACACCTTACAGTCTGACAGGTGCACTACAAAACCCGCGTGATTTACATTTCTACGATAACTGCACGAGAATGTACCAAATCTAAGTTACTCGTATATATCTGCTAATTGTAGAATGTAAATAAAAATAAAGTTTACTCTTGTAATTTATGGATAAAAACGTCTGTTTTATCCGAGATGTTCAATACATTTAGAGTCTATGAAGATCGTTTTCATGTTCTTGACGTCACTGTTTCGTCATTGTTTCTTAGCAAACGTTTATCTTAGCTCCGTCTAGAATAATGTCATTGAAAACTTGTGTATTTCACATATTAAGAGAATAATACAAATACCGGTTTCGGTTTAGGTTTTTGCTTCACCACATTGAGATTTCCCGATTTCAATAGAAAATGGATTCAATACGGAGGCCGCAAACGATCGTGGAGTAAAATAAAAAAAAAAAAAATTAGTAGCTGGAGCGCTTATTCGTCAACTTGTGTCCCGATCAGTGCAAAGATTAGTTGCGTCAATTCCATAGGAAGCGGGGTAGAATGCAACTGACCATAAGTTGATACGGTAATGCGGCACAGCACATGGACAGACTAAAGTGGCATGTTCTCATCCGTCATAAAAACAGAGTCAAAAATTTCAGGATACCTTCGTGAGGATTGTCATTTATCTTACTAAAACTGAAACTGTTTCTTTGGAAGAACGTGACGTACAACTACTATGCAAATCATTACTTCGGAAGCCGTAAACCACCGGCTGCTGAAAATAGCGTTTCATTCAAATACGACTACAATACTAGCTACAATAATTTAATTCCTTGCTAAGTTTAATGATCGATCCCAGAACAATCGACGGGGCTATTTGCATATTTGCATATTTTTCCGTTGTTACTTCCACTCATTGTTCGCCTACGATAGCTTGACGATGTAGTACTTACAATTTAGCCACTAAACTCGCATTTGGAAAGACCGTCAGCTTTTCAAACCCTGTCCAGTTGCTATTCATGCATCCAGTGATTTCCCTAAATCGGTTATGGCATACGCAGGGATGGTTCCTTCAAACACTCCGATCTCCCTGTGTCTTTTTCGCCTACTAGGCAATGTTCTTAGCTACCCGCATTACGCACTACCGTTTTTCCGTTCAATTACGGCTTTATCACCAATGTTGCCAACAACATTTTGACGCCACAAAACAAACAAGGGCAGTGCGTTCCTTGTGCTTGGTATTTTCTAGGACGTTTTCATGCATTTAATGTCTAACATTTCTTCACTTAAATCGTATCACATGTAATCTTACTTTGCTTAACTCTGACGTAGAATATTTGATGATAATCACACAGCCTGAGAAAAAGAAGTGAAGCACCCAGAAGGGGAGAAGGAAACGGAATAAAACTCCACGGATTGAGATGGAACGTGATTCGTGACTTTATTTCAATGATTATAAAGTCGAGTCAAATTTACAAAGAGTTTGGCAGTATGAGTCACGTTTCAGTATGACGTTGCACCTCCTCTGAAATACATGTGCGCACTGATTCGGTTGGGAAGAGTATCTGTCGTAAAGCCTTTGTAGCCAGACTTGAAGCAAGCTGGGCCACAAATTATTTTAAGTGGTCGTCGATATCCTGGGTACCGGCACAAGGACAGAGCTGACGCCAGAGCTGGTCCCACTCATGTTATACTGGGGACAGACCTGGGAATATTTCTGGTCTCAAGGGTACCTCGACACCACACGATTCATACGCAGACGAGCCATGTGTGGCAGAGCAGTGTTATTTTCAAAAATCGCTCTAGGCTACTGTCGGATGAGAGATAATAAATGAGGCTGCGCGATGTCCGTTGTGCCGTCAGAGCTCCCTCAGTCACTACCAACCATGACCTGAAGTCATACCCGATCGCTCCCAACGCAGTAACGTCACATATAAAATCGCTGTCTGTCTCAAAAACGTTGAACAAATGAGACCTCTCCAGGTCGCCGCCATACTCGCCAACAATAGTTACCCTGGATAGTGCACAACCCGAAATCGTTGTTGCACTCAAAGCGACGCTGTTCGTCAGCAATCCATGCTTCCCAATCATAGCACCACTCCAAACACACCCATTTGTGTTGTGGTGTTAACGACAGCATGGGGCAGCTATTTCCTATTCTGGCTGCTGCAGTTTCTGACCAACGGTCAGAATGTGGCAGAAAGTTGGCTACTTGTTACCGGATGCCAGACGCGTATGTGAAGGTGTAACAATGTGCTTGGTGCTCAGTACGACGAGCCTCCATTGTTGTGGCCGGAAGTGGTCGACCAGAACATGGAGAAAGATTGAGGCTGCCCTCACGCACCCAGCAGCCCATCCTTGGGCCACTGTCACTTCCGAATTCCCTACAAGTCGACCAGCCAGCGGAATGGTAACCAACAATGAGACCTCGTTTTGTGCTGGTGTAAGCTGTCGGCAAAGAAGAAGTGAAATTCGATCAGTAAGCGCTGGATCAAGTGCGCCTATCACGAAAGAGGCCAGAGACACACCTGCAAGCAACGCGCCGCCAATGCTCCCTTGACAGCAAGTATTTAGGCCGCCGCCACTGACCAGAGGGCCGCACTGGCTCACTCATTCTAGTTTGGTGTCTGTCAGTTATTCACAGAGCGGGTCAGAGGCTACGACAGTACATAGCGACGAGATTAGTGCCTATAGCGGGACTAGCAGTGACACTTCATACAGTTTGTAATAGCAAGATTACCATTATTGTCTGCAAGAGGACTATTACTGATGAGTTGTACCACAACACATGGACTCTATTCAAGATAAGTAAATGTTCATGTAAATAAAGAACCATATTAATTCACGTCTGCATTTGTATTGTAGAAAGAGGTTACTGCCCACCCACAACAACTTCCTCTCCCTTGCTTCCTATGATATAAGAGTATACACTTGCAAAGTCTGTCAGGTGGTCATAACGCTGTCTCATATAACTAAGTGGCATCTCCATGTCCTACACAGTGATCCGTCAACATCTCTGTTCACGCCCTTTTGCTGGTGACAACACTGAAACGGAACAATGCTAACGCATTCTGGAGGCCGTTCTATCTGTCAGAGAGGATTGTGACTATAATCATTTAAATACTCGCCATTGTGAGTGCATGAACGAAGTTACAATGATATACGTCTATCTATTGTGGTGCTTCACCTTTTTTGGCGGGCAGTGTTGTTTCCACAGCTCTTGTCGCTCTCCACCATCTCTCTCGAAAATCCTCAGACACATGACCATATTGTTGAAGAAATGGGAAAATGTGGAATCGATCACGCACATTCTCTGCACCACGACTTGTGAGAACCATCGTCCTAGAAACCTGTCCATGAAGGGGCGAGCAGGCAAGTACAAAGTAGATGTAGTCTTGCTACGAACGGACAAGGACATGGCCCTTGGTTTATCGAGCCTCTGCGAATCTGGAAATTATTTTTCGCATTTAGTCAGGAGATAGCGATCTTCTCTTAAGCTATCGTTACATAAACGAATGATAAAACACGTAATTTAGGCAGGATCTCAGCGCTCGTACGGAAGTAAAGATAAAATATTTATTGTTTCAGGGTGAAAATAAAAATGTTCCAAGCAAGTTTAATGCTATTATTTTGTGAAACCTCGACGAAATGAAAAATTATCTTTACGGGGAGAAAAACCGTTATCTCACTTGAGCAAAAGGATGCATGTAAGAGAAGAAGCAACTTACTCCTCTGTGAGAGAAAGGATGTCTAAAAAATTCAGTATTTACTTACTCATAAATTCCTTAAAATTTTCGAATCTAGTCTTTTGAAAGTGAGTTCCGTGCTTTTCCCATTCTTCTTTATCTGTTTTCTTGGGACAAATATCAGTGTAAGACAATCTGTCAAGAAAAGTAGAGCCCAATTGATATAATGTTAATGGACTACAATCAAAAGTACGTGATTTAGAGAAAAGATGGACATATATTTCTCCGTTTTACCGAAGGTCTTTGGTAATAAAAAGAGGGCTGAACTTAAAGTATCAAATTTAATTACATCAATCCTAAAAAGCTGCAAATTATTCGCTCTAGTACATTAGTGTATTTGCCACAGAACGTTATAAATTGATTAACACAACAGAGGAGTGTCAAGTGGTGCTACATAAAAGTTGTTTTCTGTATGAGGCCTTAAGAGCCACGTTCTACACGGAAGGCGTAAGCTTGTCAGTAAGCTGAAAATGTGATGAACTATAGAATTTTAGGAGCAACTTTAAATGTATCATATTTGAAAATGAAGCAGTAGTGGTTTTGATCGTACAACTTATAGAATCTGTATCAGTCATTCGCACAGGTGCCATTTAGCGATAATGATTTTACTGAATGGAATAGATAAAAATGAGGAAATGTTTAAGCTGTTTGTCATCTGATACTGCTCTACTCCCAGGAAACATGGTGCTGACTCTTCACACATGTCGAATCCAATATCTGTATATCCGTCTCTGTGAAGTGTTTCTGGAGGCGATTACTTGATACCCACAGCGGAATAGCTACAGATCAAAAGGTTTCGTTTCATTCCAAAGAGATACGAAAATGTAGTATCAGAGAACTCATCCAACAGATTTTCGATTAGGGTATGAAATAATTCGCTCTAATGGTCATTTTTGCTTTTTCAACACTCGGGTGCTGAAGAACTTGCCGCACTTCTTACCATCAACCAATTTTGGACCCGCTCAAAGTTTTGCGATCTCTTTTGTCTTCACTCCTACGAATTCCTTCTAATTCTGCTCTAACTTAGCTTTATCAGTTGTGTTAATCTATGGGATTATACATAGTCGAAAAAAATAATTAACTACATCAGCAAACACTTCTCACCATAAAACTCTTTATGGCCAAGTTTTTACAAATTAAGTATAGGTCGGTCCTTCTATTTTCTTAATATGAGAAAATTTAACTACTCACCATAGACATGAGGTTGGCTCAGTTTCATTTGTACAAGCATGAGTGAATGACGCTCCGGAAGTAAATGATTCATAGACCTTATTTCTCGGAATAGTGTTGTGTTAACAATCAAACAAATTTAAATTGTCAATAATTTTACTAAAAAATAATAAAAAGTTGTAAGTAACCTAGAACTGTGGCATTAATACGGAATTAGCGTATTACGTTGTAAAGAACGCCACAGAAACAAGGTTAAAAGTTGTCCTTACAGTATTCATTGAAATTCTTAAGTTTACGTATGCCACACCTGTTGGACGCATACTGATAAATAAAAATATAGTTTTTGCATGAATCCGATGGGAATTATTATATTCGTTTTGAAGATGAAGAAACTAGTTTACTCCTTTTCACACTAGGTGAAATGTGTAAATATATCCTCTTAACGTTAATGACGAATGTACGTTGAACGCACTTCTTAGATAGCTATCCTTTGAGAACGTCAAAGAAGCCGAATTTTGCGATCATAAATAAATTCAATAACAGCCCATCTGGAATACATTATCGTCTCTGTAATATCGGATTGTGGACAAAAGTGTGCAGGTAATAGTAAAATACTTAAGCAACATGGTGATGCTGGTGTCCAGTAGTCCGCTAGAGTCGATGGGCAGCAACACGTAATGCCGGGAGGGGCGGGGTGGAGGGGTATTCGGCGGATTGGCACGTCAGCAGGGAATGACTGAAAAGTATTGGCAACCCCTGGGGTTTTGTTCTTCGGTCTTTGCTGCTCTTAAGAGTGTGTTATCGTGGCGTGTCTCTGTGCGGGCTGCCACCCCTTTTCGGCACTTATCTTCCTTATTTTTCTTGCTGTGACGTTCCATTTGGCGAGATAAGTCGGCGGAGCGCCGCCCTTTGTCCGGAGGCCGCGGCCACGTACCACTTGCCGCGCCTGCGTGGGCGGCGGCGGCGGCGCAGCGACCGCACTGATCGCCGCGGATAAGGTCGCCCCGCGCCCACTCAAACAGTTCGCCAACAACCTCCCGCGCTCTGCGTCCCGGGGGACGCAAACAATAAAACCTACGGAGGTGAGCCACATACGTGTTCCATTTAGTCCGTTATTACGAATGCGACATGAAATTGTCTCCGCCTGCGATAGACAATTGTGAACCTGATCTACGATA
Organism: Schistocerca piceifrons; assembly: GCF_021461385.2. NCBI lineage: Eukaryota > Metazoa > Arthropoda > Insecta > Orthoptera > Acrididae > Schistocerca > Schistocerca piceifrons. The sequence goes on along the minus strand of NC_060140.1, from coordinate 434,054,270 downwards.
TAGTTCCTTTTTCCAGTCATCAGTCTGCTGACTGGTTTGACGCTGCGTGCCATATGTTTCTCTCCTGTGCCAATCTTCTCACGTAAGAGTAGCAAGTGCAACCTGCGTCCTCATTTACTTGCTGTGTGTGTTTCATCCGAATATTAATTACAACAGTCACAGTGTCTCTGGCAGACGAATCTTGTTGTGCTTCTGTTGTTCAAAAATGGCTCTGAGCACTATGGGACTTAACATAGGTGGTCATCAGTCTCCTAGAACTTAGAACTACTTAAACCTAACTAACCTAAGGACATCACACACATCCATGCTCGAGGCAGGATTCGAACCTGCGACGTAGCGGTCGCCCGGTTCCAGACTGAAGCGCCTAGGAACCGGTCGGCCACAATGGTCGGCAATTCTGATTTTATAGGTAAGGATAGAATGAAAAGAGAAGAGACAATGGAACTCGGGCTGGTAAATATCCACAGCTCACACAACGTGAACACTAGTGATCGTGTCAGACTCCTCCTACCTACCAAACGGTTCAATTATTATCGAGTGTTACACTTCCTCACTTCAAGAAAGGATGAAATTTAATTAGGCCCCCCACCTAAATATGGGTCAAACGCTAGGTCTCTAAGGCGCGTCGCTGATCTATGACGGCCAGAGAACACTTTCAGAACGATTCGTATTCCCTCGTAATATTTTATACTTTTAACCTTCACTTATGTTTTTAGACTGATTTTTTTACACTTAGTAATCACACTAGAAGTGAATCGTTCGCTATGGAGAAACCTAAAATGAACAAATTCGGATCAGGAGACTGCTGAAAATGAAACGGACTGATCAGAAACTACGAGATTACCTGTTGAATCTGCGAGGAAAAGGAGATTCTATGTCCGGTTAAGTGGACAGTCTCGGCCTCTGGGTTCCTGGCTTTTATAGTATCTCCTGTGATTGAGAAAGCAACTACTTCAGTCAATCCACCAGAACCATTTCCGACCACATTGCATAATATCGGCGGCACATTAAAAGTCGGGTAACATGAGAAATCACAAGTTTCTCAGCACAGCCTCACAAATAAACATATAACACTCATGAAACAAAAGTTTTGCCCCAAGCTTCTACATACTGTCCTTCCTTATTGTTATTTCATTCCCCTTATCACATACGGGTTCAAATGGCTCTGAGCACTATGGGACTTAACATCTGAGGTCATCAGTCCCCTAGAACTTAGAACTACTTAAACCTAACTAACCTAAGGACATCACACACATCCATGCCCGAGGCAGGTTTCGAACCTGCGACCGTAGCGGTCGCGCGGTTCCAGACTGTAGCGCCTAGAACCGCTCGGCTACCCCGGCCGGCATCCCATACGGGCGGACTGTCACTGGCACAAAATTTCTTTTCAACCAAGAGCAATAACGAATATAACAAAGACGAAAACAAATATTATTAAAAGGCGAAATGTTTACGAATGGTCAAAAAACTAGATAAAAGGATAAAAAACATTAAGATGGTGTTTTGCAACTAAAATAAAAGGACTGAAAAATAAAAAAATATTTACGTTTAAAAACACATAGCAGAAAAGGTGTAATCCTTCTAAGAAACAGTACTGCTTTTTCACTTAAAACCTGAAGGATCTGCACTGGGAGAAAAGCCTCTGAGGTAAAGAGGAAGTGTTTTAGAGGGTAGAGTGGTGTGGGTAGGAAATTATAGGTACTGGTTAGGTAGGAAATGGTGTAGATGAAGTTGCAGTGGATAGTAGGAAGATAGAAGGTGGGGAGGAGTTCGAGTGTGGGCAGGGAAGTGGTATCAAGAGAAGAGAGATGGGGAGAGATAGGGCGCGAAAAGGACAGGCGAGCCTTGACGTGGAGCGCTATAGGTGGAGAAGAGTTATAGTTGATAGGAGAGATACGTGGTTGAAGTTTTGATGGCACAGAGTATAGAGTATGTATAGGTGTAGTGTCGGTGGGATGTGTTGGTAAAGGCGCGGCAGCACACAGCTATTGATCGGAGGGGAAAAAATAGGGTTATTGGAATTTAGTTTGCGGATAATTTATGATACTCGGAGGTGAACGATGTGGGTGAGAAGGATGGGAATTTGATGAGATGGTAGAGGATCCATGTTATGGAAGGTAAACGGACGCGGAAAGCGAAGTGCAGTGCATGATGTTCAAAGATTTGTGGGGCTTACAGAACTATGGTGGGGCAAACAATGATGCAGCGTTTGCGTAGGAGAGGAAGGGTCAGATCAGTGTTTTATAGGTGTGGAGGATAGTGGAGCGGTATAATCGCCGCTTCTAAATACTGCAATTCTCTTATTAAAGAGGCGATAGAAATAAGAATGTGCGAAAATAACTTCAACCGGACAGCGCATATTATTTTAGTAGTGTGCGCAAGTGACGTCTCGGCACTGAGAAGAAATAGAGAAATTCACCACACTGATTACGCTCTTGCCGAAGCGATGGCGCCATCATAGCAGATGTTGCATCTATGGCAGCGTGACATAATAGCTGACCAACCAGGAGCGGTCCATGAACTATACAGAGTGTTCCGAAATTATTCGTTCAAATTAATGTAGGACATAGAGAACATCAAAACAAATATATTTCCTTAAGGAGGATATGATCTCTGAAGTCAACTTGTAATTTCAGGGAACATTTTGTTGGTGGTGCTGACGTAAGCTGTAGCTTCGGTGTGGCTGACTGGGAATGTGTGCTGACATTCAAGACCGCTCTGCGTACGAATAGTTGGCTCTGTGGTCTGCTTTGAAATACACGGATTCATTCGCAAGCATCACCGCCTTGTGATAATATCAATGAACATGGAGTAGTATACGTGTGCTGTAATGGCTGACAAGCATCTGGTATACGGCTCTGTGAATGTAAATGGACGAGTTGCATTGTGAGAGTACGGACAGCGCCTTCCCAACTGACGCGTTCCACAACACCAAACATACGGACGTCTGCACCGCCTGCTGCGTGAAGCAGGCACTTTCCGTGCAAGTACGTATGATACAGGTCGAAATCGAACATGGCAAGTCGGCTGCTGTGGCCGAGCGGTTCTAGGCGCTTCAGTCTGGAACCGCACTGCTGCTACGGCCGCAGGTTCGAATCCTACCTCGGGCGTGGATGTGTGTGATGTCCTTAGGTTAGTTAGGTTTAAGTAGTTCTAAGTCTAGGGGACTGATGACCTCAGATGTTAAGTCCCATAGTGTTTAGAGCCATTTGAACCATTTGAATTGGAACATTGCAAACTCCCGGAATGGAAGACGAGATTCTCCGACATGTGGACGACATTTATAAATACATAACCTACTGTACACATCATTGGTGTCGGAGATAGCCTTGTGTGGAATGTGTTACGTATTCAACAGCTTTATCGTTTACATTTTCATCGCGTGACAGCTCAAGCACCTGAAGATTTTGCCCACCGCGCTGAGACCACACAATGGTTTTCGCAACAGACTGCCCTGCACCCTTTATTTGCAACCCTGTACAACGACGAGGCTTTGTTTACTCGTTACGGTTGTTTCAATAGCCACAATTTGCACGTTTAGGTACATAGTAATCTATGTACTCCATCTCGTGTCCATAAAGAGCGATCTGTTGTTAATGTTATACACTGAAGAGCCAAATAAACTGGTACACCTGCCTAATATCGCGTAGGGCTCCGCGAGCAGGCAGAAGTGCCGCAACACGTCGTGGCATGGACTCGACTAATGTCTGAAGTAATGCTTGAGGGAACTGACACCATGAATCCTGCAGGGCTGTCCATAAATTTGGGTTTGGAGATCTCCTCTGAACAGCACATTGCAAGGCGTCCTAGACATGCTCAATAATGTTCATATCTGTGGAGTTTGCTGGCCAGTGGAAGTTTTTAAACTCATAAGAGTGTTCCTGGAGCCACTCTGTAGCAATTCTGGACGTGTGGAGTATCGCACTGTCCTGCAGAGGTCCCATATCGCTCCAACTGCACACGCGCCACTCCACTGCAGAGCCTCCACTAGCTTGAACAGTCTGCTGACATGCAGGGTCCATGGATTCATGAAGTTGTCTCCATAGCCGTACACGCTCGATACAATTTGAAAAGAGACTCGTTCGGCCAGGTAACATGTTTCCAATCATCGACATTCCAATGTCGGTGTTGACGGGATCAGGCGAAACGTAAAGCTTTGTGTCGTGCACGACTGGGCCTCAGGCTCCAAAAGCCCATATCGATCATATTTCGTTGAATGGTTCGAAGCTGACACTTGTTGATAGCCGAGCATTGAAACCTGCAACATCTGTGGAAGGGTTGCACTTCTGTCACGTTGAACGAGTCTCTTCAGTTGTCGTTGGTGCCGCTCTTGCAGCATCTTTTTCCGGCCCCAGCGATGTCGCAGACTTGATGCCTTACCGGATTCCTGATATTCACGGTACATTCGTGAAATGATCGTACGTGAAATTCCCCACTTCATCGCTACCTTGGAGATCCTGTGGCCTATCGCTGGTGGCCTACTATATCACCACGTTCAATGTCTCTTAAATCTTGATAATCTGCCATTGAAGCAGCAGTAACCGATCAAACAACTGTGCCAGGCACTTGTTATCTTATAAAGGCGTTGCCGACCGCAGCGCCGTATTACGCGTGTTTACACACGTCTATATTTTAATACGCATGTCTATCCAGTTTCATTGGCGTTTCAGTGTATATTCCTGATATTGTCAGTCTGGGGTCGATCTGCAGTGCCGGCCGTTGTGGCCGTACGGTTTTAGGCGCTACAGTCTGGAACCGAGCGACCGCTATGGTCGCAGGTTCGAATCCTGACGCGGGCATGGATATGTGTGATGTCCTTAGGTTAGTTAGGTTTAATTAGTTCTAAGTTCTAGGCGACTGATGACCTCAGAAGTTAAGTCGCATAGTGCTCAGAGCCATTTGAACCATTTTTTGATCTGCAGTGTTTGATAACAGAAGAAAAGCGAAGACCGCTAAGAAAAGCATTTTATTGCATGACCGGTTTCGGCAAAACTTTACTATCATCATGGGATCTTATGCTTTAAAATTATTAAAACATATTGTCCATCAGCATTTGAAGTCGCTTCGCACTGTATATGCACTTCCCACTACCGTTATCACTACTCATCGGCTTATCAAATGTAAAATTATTATGTACAATCATAAAAAAAACTATTTTTCGCCGATTACAAGTGTTCATTTACAGCAGCACCTAGCAACGCTCTCAGATGCGACGATACCAGCATAGACCTGTCGTAACCGATCATCCAAAGAAATGTTTTCTACCGATTCTGGCTTGTGAAGTTTTCTTCAGTTATCGATGTTAATTTGAGGGCCGGCATTCTCAGTGATAGGATGACTGGATCATAGATTCTTCCATTACGTCTCAACGTACGGAAATATCGCATCTTCGTGGAGCACGTGCTTCAGAACTTCTGAAGTACGCACTTCTGGATGATAGACAAAGAACGTACATTCATCACGATGGGTCGCCAGGTCATTTCAGCATTACTGTGAGGAATCATCTTAGAGTCACCTTTGGTAATCGATGGATCGGTGGAGGCGACCGTGTGACGTGGCCACCTAGGACAGCTAACCTCACGTGTCTGGTTTTTTTTCCTTTGGTGGACATAAGCAATTGATGTATCAAACCATTGTGGAAACAGAAGAAGATTTCTTCGCTAGAATTGCCGTTGCTGCTGATAGCACTGCAGACATGCCAGTTATCTTCGAATGGACATGACAATCACTGTTCCTCCAGAGTAAATCGTCCCTTGCATCAGAAACTGTCGCCAGGGACAATATGTACCACAACTAAATCAATTCGTTTTCGTATTCCCTACCTTCTATATTAGTTTCAATGAATAGTATCAGAGCACCCTGCATGAAGCCACCATAGCAGCAGTCAAGATAGTCAGTTGTTCCTGTCGAAGAGGATGGTGGTAATCGTCGAGAGCTCGAGGTTTTACAGAGAACTAACGTGGCAAGACGTCCGAGAAGGTTTTAAGGTCGTCTCGAAAAAGTTCCTTATCTTAGTTGTGTAAATATCTTCCAAAACTAAACGTCGATTCGGAACCCGAAGTACGTATGGGCTATTACGGAACCCCGTGGCTGTTTGGATGACACAGCCCAGTCTGGAAGAAGGCCGGAGTGAGAGAGCAGGGCTGGACTTCATTATGGGGTGGCCGCAGCGGCGACCGCCGAACGTGCCAGCCGCCACACACAGAGAAACAGCCCCGCAAAGCAGAGCCGCGTCGAGTGGAGGTGCTCGTTAACTCCGCCGATGCCGGAAGCCGATTCAAAAGAGATTCCCCCCACCACAAGTTATTACTCGGCTTTTTATTTTGTTTGTCTTTCGCCGATATTTTGCCTGCTCCGGTTGCGCGCCGCCTGACCTTCCGGCCGTAATGAGTTGTGCGAGGGAGTTGGGCGGGAGCGTCCACGGCCATACGCGGGGTAGTATCCTTAACGAGCCGTCACTAGCGGAGACGTAGTTACGGCGAGTTACGCCGTAGTTCGCCCGTCTTGTTACTCGCGCCGCGGCCAGCCGGAATGATACGCTCTGTCCGCCCCTGCAGCTGCAACTTATTTTCTTAACTTGGGAGTCGGGGCGCCGGCGAGGCTGCGACGGTGCGCTCGTGTACTCATTCAGTGATTCCGTGATGCTTTGATGTAGGAGCCCTGCAAAGTGACCATTCGCTGTTAATGCGGGGGTCGTCTGGAAAGTACTTCTCCCAGACAGCACAAAAACAAGTTTGTAATTTCGTTACAAATTAAATCCACCCTTATGATCGACAAAGTGTTTGCAGAATACTGAGGATAAAATTATCTAAACGCACAGTCGTTCTTGTGCCGAGTGTAATCTGAGCATTCATAGTAACCACCTGTGCAAAATGGGTGCTCATTGATGTTCTCTATTCATTTTCTGCATTTTAGGCACTGTAGTTGATCCAATATGTCGCTTTCCTTGGTTCTGTAGAACAAGAGGACGTTAGAAACAGTATCAGTTGGGATATTGGACACGGAGGACCGAAGAAATTGACTGTGGTTTTGTTCAAGAAACCTTCTTGCCTTTGCTTACTGTGATTCAGAAAGATGTGGACAAACTAGAAGTTAGATCCTGTTTCTCTCGAATACGAGTCCATATTATTCGGCCATCGCCTTCGAAAAAAAGAAAAGCAGAAAGACCCACCAGCTCATGTTCTTTGTGTGACAGTAGTGCAGGGGATTTGGAACGTCCTAATAATGTAACGCTATTGTTCATTGCTTTCCTCTCAGGTCTACCACACTTATTTCTTTCTAGGGCTTCGTGCCTCGGGAAAACAGAAACCTTAAAAGATGATTTGTTTTGCGTTTGTTAAGACCCGTTTTTCTCAGAAACGAGTAAAGATATCAAGTTGAAGATCTATGTTTCATTGGCGGTGAAAAACCTTTAAGCTTCTAAGTCAGTGCAAATCAAGAGACACGGCCACATATTTTGATACTCGCAAACTCACTTACCAAAACCCTTAATTGAGGGCAATCAAAAGATACAGCTATTGGTATCACATATTCGGTTACTCGCAAACTCACTCGTTAAAATTTGTAGATGAATTGCCTGTACAGTGGGGATCCGTGAGGATGCTACAAACTGACGGGGATGATGGAGAAGGGTAAATTTATCAATATGAGGTAAGAAACCGGGACCGGAAACGGTCAAATCGAAATTTATAAGCGAAAATACACTACTGGCCATTAAAATTGCTACACCACGAAGATGACGTGCTACAGTCGCGAAATTTAACCGACACGAAGAAGATGTTGTGATATGTAAATGATTAGCTTTTCAGAGCATTCACAGGTTGGCGATGGTGGCGACACCTACAACGTGCTGACATGAGGAAAGTTTCCAACCGATTTCTCATACACATACAGCAGTTGACCGGCGTTGCCTGGTGAAACGTTGTTGTGACGCCTCGTGTGAGGAGGAGAAATGCGTACCATCACGTTTCCGACTTTGATAAATGTCGGATTGTAGCCTATCACGATTGCGCTTTATCGTATCGCGACATTGCTGCTCGCGTTGGTCGAGATCCAATGACTGTTAGCAGAATATGGAATCGGTGGGTTCAGGAGCATAATACGGAACGCCGTGCTGGATCCCAACGGCCTCGTATCAGTAGCAGTCGAGATGACAGGCATCTTATCCGCATGGCTGTAACGGATCGTGCAGCCACGTCTCGATCCCTGAGTCACCAGATGGGGACGTTTGCAAGACAACAACCATCTGTACGAACAGTTCGACGACGTTTGCAGCAGCATGGACTGTTCGCTCGGAGATCATGGCGGCGGTTACCCCTGACGCTGCATCACAAGACAGGAGTGCCTGCGATGGTGTACTCAACGACGAACCTGGGTGCACGAATGGCAAAACGTCATTTTTTCGGATGAATTCAGGTTATGTTTACAGCATCGTGCTGGGCGCATCAGTGTTTGGCGACATCGCGGTGAACGCACATTGGAAACGTGTATTCGTCATCGCCATACTAGCGTGTCACCCGGCGTGATGGTATGGGGCGCCTTTGGTTACACGTCTCGGTCACCTCTTGTTCGCATTGACGGCACTTTGAACAGTGGACATTACATTTCAGATGTGTTACGACCCGTGGCTCTACCCTTCATTCGATCCCTCCGAAACTCTACGTTTCAGCAGGATAATGCACGACCGCATGTTTCAGGTCCTGTACGGGCCTATCTGGATACAGAAAATGTGCGACTGCTGCCCTGGCCTGCACATTCTCCAGATCTCTCATCAATTGAAAACGTCTGGTCAATGGTGGCCGAGCAACTGGCTCGTCACAATACGCCAGTCACTACTCTTGATGAACTGTGCTATCGTGTTGAAGCTGCATGGGCAGCTGTACCTGTACACGCCATCCAAGCTCTGTTTGACTCAATGCACAGGCGTATCAAGGCCGTTATTACGGCGAGAGGTGGTTGTTCTGGATACTGATTTCTCAGCATCTATGCACCCAAATTGCGTGAAAATGTAATCACATGTCAGTTCTAGTATAATATATTTGTCCAGTGAATACCCGTTTATCATCTGCATTTCTTCTTGATGTAGCAATTTTTTTGGCCAATAGTGTAGTTCTGATACCTCTGACAGTGGACCTCTTCTACTACAAGCTCTTGCCTTCCCACATTTTTCGGATGAGGTAGTACGGACCAAAACAAGTAAAACAAATTCAATAAACATGACTGTTAAGCGCATACATTAACAGCTATGAGCGCATGATCCATTTCACCCTGTCTGTACACGTAGTTAAGTTTTTACGGAACCCGCTGAGCGCGAGTCCTACTCGCACTTGTTTCTCCTGTTGTTACCAGCGACACAGTACCGTTCTAGAGGCTTCGCTTTTAATACACAAAAACTGTTGGAAACGTGAGGGATTTTATAGTTTCTTTTGTATTCTCCAGGCGGCCGTTGTGGCCTAGCGGTTCTAGGCGCTTCAGTCCGGAACCCCGCGACTGCTACGGTCGCAGGTTCGAATCCTGCCTCGGGCGTGGATGTGTGTGATGTCCTTAGGTTAGTTAGGGTTAAGTAGTTCTAAGTTCTAGGGGACTGATGACCACAGATGTTAAGTCCCATAGTGCTCAGAGCCATTTGAACCATTTTTTTTAAGTCCCATACTGCTCACAGCCGTTTGAACCATTTATTTTCCGCGCCACTCCACACGGAATAGCGTCCGAAAATGGAGAGGGGGGGGGGGAGTGTTCTTCTTCTTTTATAAAGCGAAGAATTTGGTTGGTTGGTCAAGAAACAGTTCATCTGGAATTAGTGACATCCAACAGTAATTTGGTAGAGTTATCGAAGTAAATGGAAGTGATACAGTCGAGGCATTTAATGCACTTTTGATGTCACAACTGAGCAGTAATTTGATGAGAAGTGAAAGCATGTGGGTCATTCTGCAAGTAGGTCAGAGCAGACGACGTCTCTCAGGGATCACCTGTGGCGCGGTGTTCAAACCATAGTCGACCATGGATGACGCGAGGTTACACGTATGTCACACTGGAAGCAACGATGCTGGTGTAATTGTAAATACGTACGCCTTGCATTCTGAATAAAGGGAAGAAATAAAAATGTAATATCAAGAAAGAGAAATTTGTTAGGAAAGAAAGAAAAGAAGATGTTAGACGGGACTGTGGGCTACTTTCGCTGTCGGACTCTTGTCGAATAACAGTAAAAGGAAGACTAATGGCCAGCTAAACATTACTATTTCGGAAGAAAGTAGAAGAACTGAAACAATTCTGCTATGTAGATAGCTATACCATTGAAAATCAAGGGAGAAAAGTGGACGGGACTGATAGATTCAGCTTTGATCGATAACGATATCTGCTGGTACGAAATACTCAACTTTACTTGGGGATAAAAATTGTCCGTAAAATACGAAACCAGGAAATATTAGAACAAATAGACGAGACACGTATATGAAAATCTCTTAAGTCATCTTATACAGAATATAGAAACATTTAATTTGACATTACCGGATCGAGGAGTTCGCAGAACTACGGAAGCAGACCAAAACTGAAATACATGTCACAAAATTATTTGGGATATCAGTTGTAATATGAATGAAAGGGGGAGGTTTTTTTATAAGGGGCGTTGATGATGATGCTATTGGATTTAGTATGACGAACAGCATTGTCACCAGCACCCTTACTGAATGTCAGCACAAACACCTTGTGGTTTTAACGATGTTTGCTCTCTTAAAAGAAATTGCTGTGCGGAGTCCCTAGGAATAAATATTAGAAGAAACTTCCTGGCTGAGTAAAACTGTGTGCCCGACCGAGACTCGAAATCGGGACCTTTGCCTTTCGCGGGCAAGTGCTCTACCATCTGAGCTACCGAAGCACGACTCGCGCCCGGTACTCACAGCTTTACTTCTGCCAGCACCTCGTCTCCTACCTTCCAAACTTTACAGAAGCTCTCCTGCGAACCTTGCAGAACTAGCACTCCTGAAAGAAAGGATATTGCGGAGACATGGCTTAGCCCCAGGCTGTGGCTAAGCCATGTCTCCGCAATATCCTTTCTTTCAGGAGTGCTAGTTCTGCAAGGTTCGCAGGAGAGCTTCTGTAAAGTTTGGAAGGTAGGAGACGAGGTGCTGGCAGAAGTAAAGCTAAGAGTACCGGGCGCCAGTCGTGCTTCGGTAGCTCAGATGGTAGAGCACTTGCCCGCGAAAGGCAAAGGTCCCGAGTTCGAGTCTCGGTCGGGCACACAGTTTTAATCTGCCAGGAAGTTTCATATCAGCGTACACTCCGCTGCAGAGTGAAATTCTCATTCTGGAAATATTAGAAGAGTTCGTCAGAATATCTGCCTATGTCGACAGAATATGTGGTTCTACCCAGTATTTTAGACAGGACATATGATACTGCTGCAGTTGTGGCCTAGAATGGTGGGGCAATCCTCATCCAAGCTGAAGGTTGCTCTTACAACAGTTTGTGAAACACATGTAGCTAAAATATGATGTACCGAACGTGGTATTCCACAAGTATTCCACAAGCATTCACATATTGGTGTACCATCTCGCTGCAAGAGAAAACAGTCTGTCAATGGACAATATCGTGTTCTTAAGTTATTAAACGTCAATTCTTTCCATCAGTGTGGCTGGAATGACGTTCTCCACACACGGGGGGGGGGGGGGGGGGGGAATTGATTTGATCGACCGCAGTTTGTTTTTACCACCACCGATCACTCGTGTTCGTACTGACATATGATCCTTCCGTCTGACAATGACCCGACAGAGAGCAGAGCACACAGCACACCGAATCACAACACCTTCTCCGCACGCAACTTTGGCTACTTTTTGTGTTGCATTATTTCCCCGTATCCGCCGTATCCTGAAACCCATCAAAAGATCACACCTTTGCTGAGGTCTTGGATCTGCTGCAAGACGTCTTGGACTGTCTGAATCATTTTTCCTACTGGACGTGCTGTTGCTTAGACTACAGGGCACTGAGGCAGAGCAGTTGAGAAACTTTATACTGTGATGGTGTTTCACCTACTCCCATGCCTTCAGGACTCCGTATATCTCGGCATCATAATGTATTGGTTGATACTAAGGGTGAGCTCTGAAGATCTGAGCAGCGAAGACAACTGAAAAATCAAGTGTAGGCCCCCTCTGTGACTCATCCGCATGTTGTTGTGGTCTTCAGAACTAGTTTGATGCAGCTCTCCATGCCACTCTATCCTGTGCAAGCTTCTTCATCTCCCAGTACCTACTGCAATCTACATCCTTCTGAATCTGTTTAGTGCATTCATCTCTTGGTCTCCCTCTACGATTTTTACCCTCCACGCTGCCCTCCAATACTAAATTGGTAATCCCTTGATGCCTCAGAATATGCCCTACGAACCAATCCCTTCTTCTAGTCAAGTTGTGCCACAAGTTTCTCTTCTGTCCAATTCTATTCAATACCTCCTAATTAGTTATGTGATCTACCCATTTAATATTCAGCATTCTTCTGTAGCACCACATTTCGAAAGTTCTATTCTCTTCTTGTCTAAGCTATTTATCGTCCACGTTTCACTTCCATACATGGCTACACTCCATACAAAAACTTTGAGAAACGACTTCCTGACGACTTCCTGACGCTTAAATCTATACTCGATGTTAACAAATTTCTCTTCTTCAGAAACGATTTACTTGCCATTGCCAGTCTACATTTTATATCCTCTCTACTTCGACCATCACCAGTTATTTTACTCCCTAAATAGCAAAACTCCTTTACTACGTTAAGTGTCTCATTTCCTAATCTAATTCCCTCAGCATCACCCGATTTAATTTGACTACATTCCATTATCCTCGTTTTGCTTTTGTTGATGTTCATCTTATATCCTCCTTTCAAGACACTGTCCATTCCGTTCAACTGTTCTTCCAAGTCCTTTGCTGTCTCTGACAGAATTACAATGTCATCGGCGAACCTCAAAGTTTTTATTTCTTCTCTATGAATTTTAATACCTACTCCGAATTTTCCTTTTGTTTCCTTTACTGCTTGCTCAATATACAGATTGAATAACATCGGGGAGAGGCTACAACCCTGTCTCACTCCTTTCCCAACCACTGCTTCCCTTTCATGCCCCTCGACTCTTATAACTGCCATCTGGTTTCTGTACAAATTGTAAATAGCCTTTCGCTCCCTGTATTTTACCCCTGCCACCTTCATAATTTGAAAGAGAGTATTCCAGTTCACATTGTCAAAAGCTTTCTCTAAGTCTACAAATGCTAGAAACGTAGGGTTGCCTTTTCTTAATCTTTCTTCTAAGATAAGTCGTAAGGTTAGTATTGCCTCACGTGTTCCAACATTTCTACGGAATCCAAACTGATCTTCCCCGAGGTCCGCTGCTACCAGTTTTTCCATTCGTCTGTAAATAATTCGTGTTAGTATTTTGTAGCCGTGGCTTATTAAAGTGATAGTTCGGTAATTTTCACATCTGCCAACACCTGCTTTCTTTGGGATTGGAATTATTATATTCTTCTTTAAGTCTGAGGGTATTTCGCCTGTCTCATACATCTTGTTCGCTAGATGGTAGAGTTTTGTTAGGCCTCGCTCTCCCAAGGCCGTGAGCAGTTCTAATGGAATGTTGTCTACTCCCGGGGCCTTGTTTCGACTTAGATCTTTCAGTGCTCTGTCAAACTCTTCACGCAGTATCATATCTCCTATTTCATCTTCATCTAGAATCTCTTCCATTTCTATACTATTATCCTCAAGAACATCACCCTTGTATAGACCCTCTACATACTCATTCCACCGTTCTGCTTTCTCTTCTTTGCTTAGAACTGCGTTTCCATCTGAGCTCCTGATATTCATGCAAGTGGTTCTCTTTTCTCCAAAGGAATCTTTAATTTTCCCTATGCATTATCTATCTTACCACTAGTGATATGCGCCTCTACATCCTTACATTTGTCCTCTAGCCATCCCTGCTTAGCCATTTTGCACTTCCTGTCGATCTCATTTTTGAGACGTTTGTATTCCTTTTAGCCTGCTTCATTTACTACATTTTTGTATTTTCTCCTTTCATTAATTAAATTCAATATCTCTTCTGTTAACAAAGGATTTCTATTAGCCCTAGTCTTTTTACCTACTTGATCCTCTGCTGCCTTCACTATTTCAGCTTTCAATGCTACCCATTCTTCTTCTACTGTATTTCTTTCCCCCATTCTTGTCAATCGTTGCCTAATGCTCTCCCTGAAGCTCTCTACAACCTCTGGTTCTTTCAGTTTATCCAGGTCCCACCTACTCAATTTCCCACCTTTTTGCAATTTCTTCAGTTTTAATCTACAGTTCATAACCAATAGATTGTGGTCAGAGTCCACATCTGCCCCTGGAAATGTCTTACAATTTAAAACCTGGTTCCTGAATCTCTGTCTTACCATTATATAATCTATCTGATACCTTTTAGTATCTCCAGGCTTCTTCCATGTATGCAACCTTCTTTTATGATTCTTGAACCAAGTGTCAGTTATGATTAAGCTATGCTCTGTGCAAAATTCTACCAGGCGGCTTCCTCTTTCATTCCTTACTCCCACTCCATATTCACCTACTAGGTTTCCTTCTCTTCCTTTTCCTACTGTCGAGTTCCAGTCACCCATGACTATTAAATTTTCGTCTCCCTTCACTATCTGAATAATTTCTTTTATCACATCATACATTTCATCAATCTCTCCGACATCTGCGGAGCTAGTTGACAAATAAACTTGTACTATTGTGGTAGGTGTGGGCTTCGTATCTATCTTGGCCAGAATAATGCGTACACTGTGCTGTTTGTAGTAGCTTACCCGCATTCCTATTTTCCTATGTGTTGTTAAACCTACTCCTGCATTATCCCAATTTGATTCTGTATTTATAACCCTGAAGTCACCTGACCAGAAGTCTTGTTCCTCCTGCCACCGAACTTCACTAATGCCCACTATATCTAACTTTAACCTATCCACTTCCCTTTTCAAATTTTCTAACCTACCTGCCCGATTAAGGAATCTGACATTCCACGCTACGATCGGTAGAACGCCAGTTTTCTTTCTCCTGATAACAACGTCCTCCTGAGTAGTCCCCGCCCGGAGATCCGAATGAGGTACTATTTTACCTCCGGAATATTTTACCCAAGAGGACGCCATCATCATTTAGCCATAAAGTAAAGCTGCATGCCCTCGGGAAAAAATTACGGCCGTAGTTTCCACTTGTTTTCAGCCGTTCGCAGTACAAACACAGCAAGGCCGTTTTGGTTAGTGTTACAAGGCCAGATCAGTCAATCATCCAGACTGTTACCCCTGCAACTACTGAAAAGGCTGCTGTCCCTCTTCAGGAACCACACGTTTGTCTGGCCTCTCAACAGATACCCCTCCGTTGTGGTTGCACCTATGGTACGGCCATCTGTATCGCTGAGGCATGCAAGCGTCCCCACCAACGGCAAGGACCATGGTTCATAGAGGGAGGTCATCCGCATATGTAACAATAAATCTTGGTACTGTATTAAAATTGTAGAATAACAACATTTAAAAAGTAGTCTGGGGTGCATTTCTTGCTCCCTGTCAAACTTAAGGTCACTTTGTTTCTCTGCAAACGCCACAACATTTTGGTCCATACCTTGCTCCTTATACTGTCTGATACTTTCAGATGCATGAGACATTCCACTGCAGATCCTGGAAGTGGAAATACTGGAGAGAACAAAAGTGGTGTACATATGCCGTTTTTACGAATAAAAGATTTGTTTAACAATAGGGATAACGAATTTCAATTATTCTCTGAGACTTTTCTGGTTATCTGTCTGATCACTGGTTTTATTCAACCACAATATCCTCACCTGTGTCAATCTCCTAAAATCAGTGAAATTTTTGCGTGGCAATTAACATAGATCGTAGCATCCTGCCACTTCTTATAGTTAGTACTCTTACCACTTATTATCAGTTCAATTAATTTTCGGCGCCCTTTAACATCACATCTCAGGCACTTCGATTCTTTCCTTTTCCAGTTTTCGCAGAGTACTAGCGATACAAATGAAGACATATTATGTGATAAAGCTTTCTATTTAAAAAAAGTCATTCACCTAGCTACTTGTGTGAAATGAAAGTTTTTGATCTTGCGCTATGTTGATTGGGACACTTGTGGTGAAATGTTTATGGACATAACTCGTCATTAAGCATTCAAAATTGGTCTTGATTGGAAAACTTGTTTCAACTTTCATTGAGTTTTCAATGGCGTTTTGCTGATTTTGCGTTTTTCTGTCATGAAACCCTATCTTGCCTTGTAATTATTAGACAGCGTATATGTCACTTTAATTGCCGACAGCACGTAAGTGTATCCTGGTTTACTGTTCAAGGAAAGAATGGGTGAAAGTGAGATATACAGAGAAAAACTAGTGCAGTGGTCGTCAGCTAGACAGTGGCAGAAAGGGGCTAGGAATATGTATGGATATGAGTTCAACAGAGATCCTGGTCCTCACAAGTGTGTGCCTATGTCAACAGGAAGCATGTGCTCCAGAAATACAGCCATTAACATTAACAAGGTCTCACATCTATTAATTTACTTCATTGCCAAGAAAAGTTAATGTACGACATGTCACTTTACGATGATCACCATACAACACCTGTCGTATGAATCTTTTTCCAAAAACGTCTGACACCGAAGCCAGATGTTGTAGTTGGTAGCGTCATCCACAGACACAGATGGCACAATGTTTGTTAACAATCTGCGTTTGGAATAGGAGGGCCGGGAGGGGGGGGGGGGGGGGGGATCGGCACCAGCTGGCCATCCAGATTTAGTTTAATTTACTCCGTAATTCAGAGTTACCGACGTGCTTGCACTGAATACGAACACTGCTTTCAGTCACATATATTCGTCTTTTATTTTACACTACAAGTCTCAGCTCCGGCGGATCCATCTTGAGCAGTAACTTTATTTTCACGTTATTTACAATTTGCATTCTTATCACGAGAGTACTTTATGCCGAAAGGGTACATCTATTTTTCCAATTAGTGTTGTCTACATACCCGTTTCCTTGCCGAACTGGCGGAGAACCATGTAATTTCTTATCAGTTCACTTAATTTAAGACATCTTATAACACCACATCTTTTCCGGATTTCCCAGAGCACTATGGATACAAACTAGTAAATAGAATAATGACGTATGATTTGATAAAGATACAAGTTAAACAGGACGTAAAACAAAGATGAAAACGTGTAACGCTAGCTTGTAGTGTATAGAACGTGTCAAAATTTCGAGTCTCCATCTGCTGCGTGCTTTCTCAGATATTTTCAGTGATTCCCAGTAAGTGGAAAAATTACAAATTTTATTTTCTGTCATTCATATCCTGATAGGAACAGACGAATCAATTTTCAAATTTATAGCATTCTTAGAAGCATTTGTTTGTATTACATCTTCCCCTAAATATATTTGTTTTGTTTGATATTTAATTTGATTCTCGACTTTTCTTCGATTCGGAACTGAAACGTGGAGAATAAAGTGTTCGAACAGCTTTTGAAACATGGTGCTACAGAATAATGCCAAGAATGGAATAACTAATGAGGACCTACTGAACACCGGCCGGTGTGGCCGTGCGGTTCTAGGCGCTTCAGTCTGGAACCGCGTGACCCTACGGTCGCAGGTTCGAATCCTGCGTCGGGCATGGATGTGTGTGATGTCCTTAGGTTAGTTAGGTTTAAGTAGTTCTAAGTTCTAGGCGACTGATGATCACAGATGTGAAGTCTTATAGTGCTCAGAGCCATTTGAACCATTTTGAACCTAACTGCCGAAAAAAGAAATTTGTAGTACAATCAGACAAAAAGAAAGGATTGGTTAATAGAAAACATCATGGGACTTCAGAGAATCGTCTCTTTCATAATGGAGGGAAGTGTGGGGGCGTGTGTGTGGGGGGGTGGGGGTGGGGGGTGGGGGGGAATTAATGTTGGAAAGGTACTCCTACGCTTGAATACGGGAATACAGTAATCAGGTTCAAATGTCTATAGATCGCAGTAGTTGTGTACAGGTGAAGAGCTTTGCACATGATATAGAAGCGTGGACCCGGGAATGAGGACTGCAGCAACACTCATTTCTTCAGTTTGTTAAAGTCTGGATACGTTTATCTTTTGTGACCTTCGGGAGGATCATTAGAATTATGACAGAAACATACGATTCAAGCTCCAGTGCTTTTCGCGCGTAAACTAGCACTTCCTATTCACTATTTCCTGTGTCACCTTTGGGGATTATTTACGATGCTACATCTTTTACGAGTGAAAGCAGTATATTAAGATCAACGAGTGGAACAAGGCTCCACAGGACGTACAAGAATCATCTCTGCAAACAGGTGGGAGTCGCGTCGTTTTGTGGTTTGGCACGGTGCTCTTTCTCTGCATTCAGTCGCATTCTTTGACTGCTTGTCGAAATGTTTCATCACCTTTCACAGGTACTTTGTGAGGTGTTCGCCCGCCGCCTTTGCGGCGCCCGGTATATTAAGTTCTTTACCAGCGGCGCCTGTGTTCGCACGGCAAACACGCGCGGCAGCCGACAGCGCTCCCGCCTGCCACTGTGTTCATTTCGTGGGAAACGGCGCACGCGGAGGCGCCGCGACACACCAGCACCGCCAGCCGCCGCCGTTCGGAAAAATGACGCTCTCTGCTCTGTCGCGGCGCGGCCGTTTGCTGAACCCGACAACACCGCCTCAGTCCTTTAATAGCAAAGTGTCACAGTGAAGCCCACGCGTTGCAGCTACTGTTCGTACCGCAGATTCACACCTGAGACGCTGCGGAAAAGACACCACACTAAAAAAAAGCAACAACAACAACAACAAGAAATCAAACAACATAAGCTTGTTAACTATTTTGTTTCTAAAGCTAAATTTACAATATTACAAGAGCGAGGCAATAGTGAGGCGGGGGGAGGGGGGGTGGGAGGGGTGACGAAGAACGGTACTCGAAAGTAAATACACCAAACCAGTGGTCCTACAGGAAAAATATGTTGTACACTGTGTAGCGTCATAATCACAATGTCATCTGCCGACATTGATTTCGACAAAAATTTCAGTATCATGTATGTGATTCACCGCTGCGATCGAGCTTTTGTTAATGGAGTTGGGAGAGGACGATGTTAATCAGTCTTCTCACCGGTCTGGTGTGTACCGCCATTAATTACTTATGTGCCAATCTCAGAGTAGCACTTGCACCTGAAGTCCTCATTTCTTAGATGTATAACAATTTGTGTCTTCTTATGCAGTTTTTACCCTCTACATCACCCTGAAGTACACTACTGGCCATTAAAATTGCTACACCACGAAGATGTGCTACAGGCGCGAAATTTAACCGTAAGGAAGAAGATGTGATATGCAAATGATTAGCTTTTCAGAGCATTCACACAAGGATGGCGCCGGTGACGATACCTGCAACGTGCTGACATGAGGAAAGTTTCCAACCGATTTCGCATACGCAAACAGCAGTTGACCGGCGTTGCCTGGTGAAACGTTGTAGTGATGCCTCTTGTAATGAGGAGAAATGCGTAGCATCACGTTTCCGACTTTGGTAAAGGTCGGATTGTAGCCTATCGCGATTGCGGTTTATCGTATCGCGACATTGCTGCTCGCGTTGGTCGAGATCCAATGACTGTTAGCAGAATATGGAATTGGTGGGTTCAGGAGGGTAATACGGAACCCCGTGCTGGATTCCAACGGTCTCGTATCACTAACAGGCGAGATGACAGGCATCTTATCCGTATGGCTGTAACGGATCGTGCAGCCACGTCTCGATCCCTGAGTCACCAGATGGGGACGTTTGCAAGAAAACAACCATCTGTACGAACAGTTCGACGACGTTTGCAGCAGCATGGACTATCAGTTCGGAGACCATAGCTGCGGTTACCCTTGACGCTGCATCACAGAGAGGAGCGCCTGCGATGGTGTACTCAACGACGAACCTGGGTGCACGAATGGCAAAACGTCATTTTTTCAGATGAATCCAGGGTCTGTTTACAGCATCATGATGGTCGCATCCGTGTTTGGCGACATCGCGGTGAACACACATTGGAAGCGTGTATTGGTCATCGCCTTACTGGCGTATCACCCGTCGTGATGGTATGGGGTGCCATTGGTTACACGTCTCGGTCACCTCTTGTTCGCATTGACAGCACTTTGAACAGTGGACGTTACATTTCATATGTGTTACGACCCGTGGCTCTACCCCTCATTCGATCCCTGCGAAACCCTACATTTCAGCAGGATAATGCACGACCGCATGTTGCAGGTCCTGTACGGGCCTTTCTGGATACAGAAAATGTTCGACTGCTGCCCTGGCCAGCACGTTCTCCAGATCTCTCACCAATTAAAAACGTCTGGTCAATGATGGCCGAGCAACTGGCTCGTCACAATACGCCAGTCACCAGTCACTACTCTTGATGAACTGTGGTATCGTGTTGAAGCTGCATGGACAACTGTACCTGTACACGCCATCCAAGCTCTGTTTGACTCAATGCCCAGGCGTATCAAGACCGTTATTACGGCCAGAGGTGGTAGTTCTGGGTACTGATTTCTCAGAATCTATGCACCAAAATTGCGTGAAAATGTAATCACATGTCAGTTCTAGTATAATATCTTTGTCCAATGAATACCCGTTTATCATCTGCATTTCTTCTTGGTGTAGCAATTTTAATGGCCAGTAGTGTACATTATCAGATATTCCTTGATGTCTTAACACATGTCCTATCATTCTTTCCCTTTCTCTTGTCAATGTTTCCACATATTCCTCTCCTCTCCTAATTTTCAACATCCTTGTGGAGCACTAAATTCTCTTTATTCTCTGTTGCCCCACGGTCCAGAAGCCGTAACTCACTTCCATACAATCCAGTGTCCCGAAAAGTCTCTCAGATATTTGTCCCTTGTATTAATATCAATGGTTGATAGTAGCAGAGTTATTTTGCCCAGAAATTCCCCCACTGCCTGCGCGAATCTGCTTTTTATGAAGCCCTTGCGTTTTCTGCAACATTCTTTTTTACACTCAACGTAGGAGAATTGTTTTAGTTCGTCTGCTTCGTGATCCTCAGCTTTGATGTCCCGTTTACCGGAAATCTCATTTCTGCTGCTTCCGTCCTTCTTCGTTTTACTATCAGCCCATTGCGAGTTCTCATCAGACTGTTCATTCCACTTAACATGCCCTACAGTTCTTCCTCGCTTTCACTGAGGATAATAATGTCATCAACTAATCTTACCAATGACATCCTTTTTGCTCGAATTTTAACCCAAATGCTGCACCTGTCTTTTATTTCCGTCATTGCTTCTTTAATTTGTAGGTTGAACACTGTGGGTGAAAGACTGCACGCTTTTTGATCCGAGCCTTAGTTTTTGGTCTTCCACTCATATTGTTCTCTCTTGGCTCTTGTAGATATTCTGTAATACCTAACTTTCCCTATAGCTTACCCCTACCTTTCCAGAGTTTTGAACATCTTGCACCATTTTACATTGTCTAACGCATTTTCTAGGTCGGAAAATCCTATGCAAGAATCCTGATTTTTCTCCGGTATTGCTTCCATTATTAGGAGTAACGTCAGAACTGCCTCTCTGGTGCCTTTACTACACTGAGGGGCCAAAGAAAGTGGTACACATGCCTAATATCGTGTAGAGACCCTGCGAGCACGCAGAAGTGCAACACGACATGGCACGGACTCGACTAATCTCTGTAGTAGTGCTGGAGGAAACTGACACCACGAATCCTGCAGAGCTATCCATAAATCTGTAAGAGTGCGAGAGTGTGAAGATCTCTTCTGAACAGCACGTTGCAAGGTAATGCCAGATATGGCCAATGTTCATGTCTGGGGAGTTCGGTGGCCAGCGGAAGTGTTTAAACTCGGAAGAGTGTTCCTGGAGCTACTCTGTAGCAATTCTGGACGCGTAGGGTGTCGCATTGTCCTGCTGGAATTGCCCAAGTCCGTCGGAATGCACAATGGACATGAATGGATGCAGGTGATCCGACAGGATCCTTACGTATGTGTAACCTGTCAGAGTCGTACCTAGACTTGTCAGGGGTCCCGCATTACTACAACTGCAAAATGGTTCAAATGACTCTGAGTGAGTACTATGGGACATAACTTCTGAGGTCATCAGTCCCCTAGAACTTAGAACTACTTAAACCTAACTAACCTAAGGACATCACACACATCAATGCCCGAGGCAGGATTCGAACCTGCGACCGTAGCGGTCGCGTGGTCCCAGACTGTAGCGCCTAGAGCCGCTCGGCCACTCCGGCCGGCCTACTACAACTGCAACCCCCCTCCCCCACACCATTGCAGAGCCTCCACCAGATTGAACAGTTCCCTGCTAACATGCAGGGTCCACGGATTCATGAGGTTGTCTCCATGCCCATAGACGTCCATCCGCTAGATACAATTTTAAACGAGCCTCGGTATTGATGGGCCCAGGCGTGGCCTAAGGCTTTGTGTCGGGCAGTCATCAAGGGTACACGAGTGGGCCTTCGGCTCCGAAAGCCCATATCGATACTGTTTCCTTGAATGGTTCCCACGCTAACATTTGCTGATGGCCCAGCATTGAAATCTACAGCACTTTGTGGAAGGGTTTCACTTCTGCCACGTTGAACGATTCTCTTGAGTCATCCTTGGTATTGTTCTTGCAGGACCTTTTTCTGGCCGCAACGATGTCGGAGATTTGATTTTTTACCGGATACCTGATATTCACGGCACACTCGTGAAATGCTCGTACGAGAAAATCGTCACATCGTCGCTACTTCAGAGATGTTGTGTCCCATTGCTCGAGGGCCGACTATAACATCACATTCAAACTCACTTAAATCTTGATAACTTGTCATTGTAGCAGCAGTAACCGATGTAACAATTGCGCCTAACACTTGTTGTCTTATGTAGGCATTGCCGACCGCAGCGCCGTATTCTTCCTGTTTTCGTATCTTTGTATTTGAATACGTATGCCTATACCTGTTTCTTTGGCGCTTCAGTGTATATCCAGTTGATCGTCATCTAAAAAGTCCTCAGTTGTCTTTTCCATTCTTCTGTATATTATTTTGTCAGCAGCTTGGTTGCATGAGCTGTTAAGCTGATCATGCGATAGTCCTCACACTTTTTGCCCTTGCCATCTTCGGAATTGTGAGGATGATATTTTTACCGAAAGTCTGATGATACGTTGTCAGACTCATAGTTTCTACACACCAACATGAATAGTTGTTTGGTCGCCTCTTCCTCCAATGACATGAGAAGTTCCGAGGGATGTTACTATCTGCCTTATTGGATCACAAGTCTTCCAGAGCACTTTTAATTTCTTACTCTAATAATGGATACCCCTAGGCCTTCCAAATGGATTCCAATTACTTCTATCACATCAGACAAGTCATACCTCTCATAGAGGCCTTCAATGTACTCTCATTACCTTCGTCTATTTCCGGTTAATTCTCAATTCATATTCTGCACTCATTAGACTGTTCATTAAATTCAACAGATCCTGTAATTCTTCTTCACTTGCCCTGACGATAGCAATATCATCAGCGAATCTTGCTATGATATCCCTTCACCCTAAATTTTAATCCCTATCTTAAGGCGTTCTTTTATTTCTGTCATTGCTTCCTCGACGTGTAGATTGAAAAGTAAGGACGAAAGACTGCATCCCTCTCTTACACTCTTTTCTAATTCAAGCACTTATTTCTTGGTCTTCCAAACTTTTTTTTCCTCTTGGTTCTTGTAAATAGTGTACATTTCCCTATAGCTTACTCCAATTTTTCCTCAAAATTTCAACATGTTGAACCATTTCACTTTGTCATACTCTTTTTCTAGGTTTACATATCGTATGAACTTGTCACTATTTTGCTGCCATTATCCAGTACAACGTCATAATTGTGTCTCTGGTGCCATTACCTTTCCTAATCCAAACTGGTCGTCATCTAATGCGTTTAGAGACGATATCTGATAAGCTGCCTGCTGGTTGCGAGATGGTGTTCCTAGCTTTTTTCACCTGTTGTCTCAGAAGACGAAAGTATGTTGCTGGTACTGAAACCCGAACCACGCGTTGCCTGATCAGTTAGAAATAACACAAATTAAATGTCGGTTCACAATGGAAGTCGACAGAAGGCAACGGGACGGAACGCGACTTCATCTTCCAATGGCGATGTGTTTACGCAGAACAGAACATCAACGCAACGCCACCTATTGCAGCCCAGTAACGAATGGCGAATGTGAGAAAAGTTACACCAAAAGCAATACAGTATCAGAATAAAGGAACTATCAGCAGTAAAGTATATGAATGGTCAAAGCTAAATTCGTAGCGAATGTTCTTGACAATGTACTGTAAATGACTGAGAAGTGAAACGATAGGAAAACTGTAGCCAAAACATATTTGAGACATCGACAATTGTTTGCTAGAGGTAATATACTCTTACAGACACACAAGCCAATATTACAGAGGCAATATACAGAACCTCTTTACCTTATCCACTGTGTTTTTTTTCGTAAATACCAAATAAAGCCGAAACACTTGTATTTTTTCTCTCGACAGAGTTGAAATTTTCGCTGTTTCAAAATCGTTATTTAAGGTAGATTGTAGCCTTTGTGCAGGTACTAAAAAAACTTAAGCATAAACATTTTTTCCACATAATTTGCCTCTTTTTTGGAATCGCATTAAAAGGAAAAATGTCAAAGTCCTTATGGAACCTTTGAGGTGTCTCACGAATACAAACCAAATAATAATATCTATTTTACTTAATGGCTATTCCGGAAGCCAGTATCACCTGCAGGCTGCCTATCTAATGGCTTCCACTGACAGCAAAACTTTTATCTTCAATATTTCGTGACCGAATTTAAAATGATGCTGTTATAGTCTGATGATTAAGGAATACACTCTGTTAAAATTTTAACACAATAAGACAAGTATTACAGTTAGAAACTGTGTGTTTGTCTTGAGGCAGAGTAACTGGCGGCGCACAAATACCCGGACTACACTCATCTAGTTTTGGAAAATGAGAGAATTTACCATCTTCCAACAACCTGATACATTACTTCAGATCTTTATCAAACTTTTTCTCGCTGACATCTCCTCCCAAAGTGATGAAAAGAAAAAAGTTTATCCGTTACTACTGGAAGGTTATAATTAAAGTGCAAGCAGTCACATAGCTCCAGTGTGGGCTGTAATTTTCGTACGGAAGCGAAACTTGTAATGTGCAACGATTTACACTGGAAAAAATTAGTTCCAGTTTTGGCCATCAGGTGCAAATCTGGCTCTCTAGAGCATCTCATAGACGTCTCCGAAGCTCGGACTGAACAAATTGTGTAAGCGACAGTTAATAATAATTTCAACATGATATCTTTCTCAGTTGTTTGACCTTTTCTGACCACCTGCCATTCCTAATCCATCACACATGGAAACATTTCAATATGTCTTTTTTGCACTCACAGCGCCAGATTTGTGTCTGTGTGTGGCCTAAATTGGAACTAATTTTTTCCGGCGTAAATTGGTTATTCATTAACGCATTGCAATATCTACCACGTTTCGCTGCCACATGATAATCACACACTGGAACTCTGCGAGTAGCTACAGTAGTTATAACCACCCAGTACACTGGGGAGAGTAATTCCGCCTTATGTAAGACACCTTTCTCCCCTTTTGTTTCACCCAGGCATATTTCAGCACGTTTTGTGCTATCTTCAGTGGGTTATTTTTTATTTTCTAACTGCAAAATTGTTGTTACATATTAATATTTAGCGAAACTTTTGGTACATAATATTTGCAACTGTGAATGACTAATTGTTGTAAAGTATGATACATCGTTTGTTCATAGTTCAGAGTTAAGATATTTATTAACGACCTGATGCACTATGTGTTGTTTATAACATTATGTCAAAAATTTTATAACTTATAAACTAATGTAAACTAATGCATACATCCACTCTTTTTGCCAATTAGTTATAAACAGAACTTTGACATAATGTTATAAATAACACATAGTGCATGAGGTCGTTAATAAATATCTCAACTGTGAACTATGAACAAATGATGTATAATATTTTACAACAATTATTCGTTCACAATTGCAAATATTATGTACCAAAAGTTTCGCTAATGTTTATATGAAACAACAATTTTACAGTTAGAAAATTAAAAATAACCCACTGAAGATATCACAAAATGTGCTGAAACATGTCCGGGTGAAACAAAACAGAAAAAAGGTGCCTTGCATAAGGCAGACTTCCTCTTCCCATTTCGTAGCAAGCACGGACATAACAAGAAGAACTGCAACACCACAAGATGATTACCCGGTACATTATCACTGTCCACGCAAAGTTCAGCACCACGCACGACGTTTTCATGTATTACTTCTTTATCACCAACTCTATTCGCAACACAGTTTGCAGACAGTACCTATATACAGGGTGTTACAAAAAGGTACGGCTAAACTTTCAGGAAACATTCCTCACACACAAATAAAGAAAAGATGTTATGTGGACATGTGTCCGGAAACGCGTAATTTCCATGTTAGAGCTCATTTTAGTTTCGTCAGTATGTACTGTACTTGCTCGATTCACCGCCAGTTGGTCCAATTGAAGGAAGGTAATGTTGACTTCGGTGCTTGTGTTGACATGCGACTCATTGCTCTACAGTACTAGCATCAAGCACATCAGTATGTAGCATCAACAGGTTAGTGTTCATCACAAACGTGGTTTTGCAGTCAGTGCAATGTTTACAAATGCGGAGTTGGCAGATGCCCATTTGATGTATGGATTAGCACGGGGCAATAGCCGTGGCGCGGTACGTTTGTATCGAGACAGATTTCCAGAACGAAGGTGTTCCGACAGGAAGACGTTCGAAGCAATTGATCGGCGTCTTAGGGAGCACGGAACATTCCAGCCTATGACTCGCGACTGGGGAAGACCTAGAACGACGAGGACACCTACAATGGGCGAGGCAATTCTTCGTGCAGTTGACGATAACCCCAATGTCAGCGTCAGAGAAGTTGCTGCTGTACAAGGTAACGTTGACCACGTCACTGTATGGAGAGTGCTACGGGAGAACCAGTTGTTTCCACACCGTGTACAGAGTGTGCAGGCACTATCAGCAGCTGATTGGCCTCCACGGGTACACTTCTGCGAATGGTTCATCCAACAATGTGTCAATCCTCATTTCAGTGCAAATGTTCTCTTTACGGATGAGGCTTCATTCCAATGTGATCAAATTGTAAATTTTCACAATCAACATGTGTGGGCTGATGAGAATCCGAACGCAATTGTGCAATCACGTCATCAACACAGATTTTCTGTGAACTTTTGGGCAGGCATTGTTGGTGATGTCTTGATTGGGCGCCATGTTCTTCCACCTACGCTCAATGGAGCACGTTATCATGATTTCATACATACATGTGGTTCATGCACGATGGAACTCCTGCACATTTCAGTCGAAGTGTTCGTACGCTTCTCAACAACAGATTCGGTGACCGATGGATTGGCAGAGGAGGACCAATTCCATGGCCTCCACGTTCTCCTGACCTCAACCCTCTTGACTTTCATTTATGGGGGCATTTGAAAGCTCTTGTCTACGCAACTCCGGCACCAAATGTAGAGACTCTTCGTGCTCGCATTGTGGACGGCTCTGATACAATATGCCATTCTCCAGGGCTGCGCCGGCCGGAGTGGACGAGCGGTTCTAGCCGCTTCAGTCTGGAATCGCGCGATCGCTACGGTCGCAGGTTCGAATCCCGCCTCGGGCATGGATGTGTGTGATGTCCTTAGGCTAGATAGGTTTAAGTAGTTCTAAGTTCTAGGGGACTGACGACCTCCGATGTTAAGTCCCATAGTGCTCAGAGTCAATTCCAATTCCAGGGCTGCATCAGCGCATCAGGGATTCCATGCGACGGAGGGTGGATGCATGTATCCTCGCTAACGGAGGACATTTTGAACATTTCCTGTAACAAAGTGTTTGAAGTCACGCTGGTACGTTCTGTTGCTGTGTGTTTCCATTCCATGATTAATGTGATTTGAAGAGAAGTAATAAAATGGGCTCTGACATGGAAAGTAAGCGTTGCCGGACACATGTCCACATAACATATTTTCTTTCTTTGTGTGTGAGGAATGTTTCCTGAAAGTTTGGCCGTACCTTTTTGTAACACCCTGTATACCATTGAATGCCCTCAAAATTATGTCATTTTACGACATATATAAGTGAGCCGCAGTAAGGTGATACCTGACCATTACAGTAGGATGGGCGCTGCTGCTTCGCGGACCTACCTCAACCAACAGCGTAACGCAATTATGTAAACGTTTCTATGGCAACGCCTCAGTATTGTCACAGCTCTGTTTATGGCTACTGTTTTCGCTTCCTACACCGCCTTGGCTGTACTTCAGGAGATATTTCATAAACATTTAGTTGCGTGAAAAACTAGCTCCTGCTTAAAATGAAGCGTAACTTACTCTGGCTATTCATTCTATGTTTCATTACGAGAGCGCCTAGCTACTTCCACCAGAGTTTCAGCATAATTTCGTGCCTTCCCTAAACTTTCTCTTGCTTACATGTTTAAAGTTTTTAACACCTTAACTCATTTGTAAAGTAATGAGGTATTTGAAACTGTTTTAAACATAGAAGTCCCATTCTGTGAAGAATCGGGATCTACTGGTAAAGATTAAAGAAAGCACAAAATCTAGTACAAGATGAGTTAGCGTCTGATGTTAGCATACGATGCCTCCGTTCCTCCATCAGCGTCAACGTCAACGTCAAAACTTTCTTCCCGAAAAACCTTGACGTTAACGTCCTGTTCCGTACCTTTCCTTTGGCGTCCTGCGTGAATGACGCCACTGGAAATGCATTGTGGAATTTTTGGACGTTTCGGTCCCTGAAGTGCGAAATGATTTTGACATGTTACATGCGCCACAACCTCGATAAACAAAAGCTTTATATACAAGTGTAACAATATCATTTGTGCGCCAGTGAATATAAATATAAATCGAATGAAGCATTAACGTAAAATACATAATCCTCGGCATCCTTTTGCTCTGGGTCTACGTTCCTCTGGACCAGCTACGGAAGCCTGGTGTCATCTCGCTCATCATCAGTGTTGAGAATGACCGTCCGGGAACTCCATCTGAAGCTTCTCTTTTCCATATCCCCATGAGCTGTGACGTATTTGTCGCCCATTTCGCCGTCGACTAATTTGCTTCATAAGGAACGAAACTTAGTATTAGACAATTACAATGGTATTATTGTCATCTTTTTCCAAACACCTCAAAGGGAACAGATCTAGTGATCATGCCAATTCAGTGGAGTTCACGATCGATCAGGAAATGTATGAAGGGTTATTGTTATCCTGTTACGTCACATGTCCTTGACTTTGTAGGAATGGGAACAGAATGGGTTGTTGATGTTCTGGATTTATCCACTGCTGTTACACTATTGGCCCTTAAAATTGCTACACCAAGAAGAAATTCAGACGATAAACGGATATTCATTGGACAAATATATTATACTAGAACTGACATGTGATTACATTTTCACGCGATTTGGGTGCATAGATTCTGAGAAATCAGTACCCAGAACAACCACCTCTCGCCATAATAACAGCCTTTATACGCCTGAGCATTGAGTCAAACAGAGCGTGGATGGCGTGTACAGGTTCAGCTGCCCATTCAGCTTCAACACGATACCACAGTTCATCAAGAGTAGTGACTGGCGTATTGAAACGAGACAGTTGCTTGGCCACCATTGACCAGACGTTTTCAGTTGGTGAGAGATCTGGAGAATGTGCTGGCCAGGGCAGCAGTCGAACATTTTCTGTATCCAGAAAGGCCCGTACAGGAGCGGCAACATGTGGTAGTGCATTATCCTGCTGAAATGTAGGGTTTCGTAGGGATCGAATGAAGGGTAGAGCCACGGGTCGTAAGACATCTGAAATGCAACGTCCATTGTTCAGAGTACCGTCAATGCGAACAAGAGGTGACCGAGACGTGTAACCAATGGCACCCCGTACCGTTACGCCGGGTGGTAGGCCAGTATGGCGAAGACGAATACACGCTTCCAATGTGCGTTCACCACGATGTCGCCAAACATGGATGCGACCACCGTTATGCTGTAAACAGAACCTGGATTCATCCAAAAAAATGACGTTTTGTCATTCGTGCACCCAGGTTCGTCATTGAGTACACCATCGCAGGCGCTCCTGTCTGTGATGCAGCGTCAAGGGTAACCGTAGCCATGGTCTCCGAACTGATAGTCCATGCTGCTGCAAACGTCGCCGAAATGTTCGTTC
Source organism: Schistocerca piceifrons (assembly GCF_021461385.2). Taxonomy (NCBI): domain Eukaryota; kingdom Metazoa; phylum Arthropoda; class Insecta; order Orthoptera; family Acrididae; genus Schistocerca; species Schistocerca piceifrons. The sequence continues at coordinate 434,024,036 of NC_060140.1, read as the reverse complement.
AGATGGTTGTTGTCTTGCAAACGGCCCCATCCGTTGACTCAGGGATCGAGACGTGGCTGCACGATCCGTTACAGCCATGCGGATAAGTTGCCTGTCATCTCGACTGCTAGTGATACGAGGCCGTTGGGATCCAGCACAGGACTCCGTATTACCCTCCTGAACCCACCGATTCCATATTCTGCTAACAATCATTGGATCTCGACCAATGAGAGCAGCAATGTCGCGATACGATAAAGCGGAATGGCGATAGGCTACAATCCGACCTTTATCAAAGTCGGAAACGTGATTGAACGCATTACTCCTCCTTACACAAGGCATCACAAAAACGTTTCACCAGGCAACGCCGTTCAACTGCTGTTTGTGTATGAGAAATCGTTTGGAAATTTTCCTCATGTCAGCACGTTGTATGTGTCGCCACCGGCGCCAACCTTGTGTGAATGCTCTGAAAAGCATATCACAGCATCTTCTTCTTGTCGGTTGAATTTCGCTTCTGTAGCACGTAATCTTCGTGGTGTAGTAATTTTAATGATCAGTAGTGTATCTTTTACATTAACAACGACTAGTGATCTGTCCACAGTCACTGCTAGCTAGAAGTTCGCAACCTGGGATATCTGGAGCTGGCCTTGCACGTCGCTGCTTCTTACAAACCGGTAGTTGCCACTTTATGGTCAGTAATACGAACTGGCCATGACACCAAATCGGAAGATATTTTCATCACTCCAGTGTTGTCTTTCGTCACGCTGTACGAGGCAATCGGCACAATCATAAAGCGCAATAGGCGTCTGGCGAGCGGCAAACTAGCTCGTAGCCCAGCAAACCATTCCTGGCAGTCAAAGCTTTGATTGCAACATTTCGCGCAGTTGTCGCCGTCTATCCGGCTACGACCCCACGTCTGCGGCGACCACGCGCTGCCGTCTGGAAGCAGTGAAACACACTTCTTACAAGCGACAGAGAAAAAAAGCTGATCGATTAAAACCGATACCTTTATTTTAGTTCAGAGGAACCGTTTTTTCGGCATTTGTTTGGTCTCGCTTATAACACGTGGGTGTGTTTTTTTTATTTTTTACGAGTAAAAAATCCGAAATATCAATTAGCCATAGCAGAAGTACTACAATTTTCCGTTTTTGATTTTTTTTTTGAAAAAGAGTTATATTTATTCATAAATTCTGTACTGGTTTGAAATATTGCGTTATTATAGAAAACGGAAAAACAATTAGTGCTACTCTAATAACAGCACCAACAGAAATGGGCAATATACACATAAGAACTGGTAGAGCGTTGTTGAGACAGTAATGTTCCTGCTACCTAGTGTCTATGCCGTAAGTTTCGAGCCGTCGTCATCGAACATCCGTTATACTGCAGCAATGTTTTTACAGAGTGACATAGCAATGAAGTACAAAGATTCATTTGCTTTAAAAGATTAAAGATTTGTCTGCCATTTCTATGAAGGAAATTATGGTAACAGTAACAGATTATACAACAATTCATCCATACAACAAAAATAGAAACTAGCTGATTTGTTGCCCATGTCCACATAATATGTACGTATCTTTATTTGCTTATAGCCCTTGAAAACGGTCAAATTAATAAGAAAAATAGAGTTCTTCTACTTCAGTTTTCACCGCGAAGTATGATTTACGATCACAATATGATTTTTGAGCAGAGTTTCAAAAAATTAGAATCAACAGGAGAATATTGATTGTTGTTGTTGCTGTAGTCTTCAGTCCAGACACTGGTTCGATGCAGCTCTCCATGCTACTTTATCCTGTGCAAACTTCTTCCTCTCCCAGTACCTACTGCAACCTACATCCTTCTGAATCTGCTTAGTGTATTCATCTCTTGGTCTCCACCTACGATTTTTAACCTCCACGCTGCCCTCCAATACTAAATTGGTGATCCCTTGATGCCTCGGAACATGTCCTATCAACCGATCCCTTCTTCTAGTAAAGTTGTGCCACAAATTCCTCTTCTCCTCAATTCTGTTCAGTACCTCCTCATTAGTTACGTGATCTACCCATCTAATCTTCAGCATTCTTCTGTAGTACTACATTTCGAAAGCTTCTATTCTATTTTTGTCTAAACTATTTATCGTCCATGTTTCACATCCATTCATGGCTACACCCCATACAAATAATTTCAGAAAAGACTTCCTGACGCTTAAATTTATACTCGACGTTAACAAATTTCTCTTCTTCAGAAACGCCTTCCTTGCCATTGCTAGTCTACATTTTATATCCTCTCTACTTCGACCATCATCAGTTATTTTGCTCCCCAAATAGCAAAATTCATATACTTCTTTACGTGTCTCATTTCCTAATCTACTTCCCTCAGCATCACCTGATTTAATTGCTTTTGTTTATGTTCAACTTACATCCTCCTTTCAAGACATGAATACTGATTATTTTTGTAATATTCAACCACTTAGCACTTTTCGAGAAAAGCCGCGAACGGTGGAGGGACTAAGTTTTCTTTTATTTGCCTATTTAATGTAATATTTTTATTCTATGTGTCTTGGAACTGAGTGAGTCAACATTTTCTACGTTTATTACAGAAAAAATAGGAATAAAAACCGAAAATCTGTTATTACAGAAACCGGTTATTTTCAGCGGCTTTAAGAATCAGATTAAGCTAGCGTGGAAAAAGAAAACGATATAACCGAAAATCATTGTTTCAGCGATAAACGTCATCCCTGGTTCTTACAGGCTCAATGCTTCCGTCCTCAGCACGCTACTCTCGCTACCACATCGACAGCGCGCTTTGAACAGTGTGAGTACCCCGGACTGCTCCACGTCTTTATAGATGTTCATTATTCGTTTTGTGCGGTGTAATATGAACAACTCACTACAAAAATCTCGTCTTGTCTGTGACAGCGCACTGACGTTTATGCTTGAAACACATTTCTGAAAAGCTCCTGAGACACAGTAACTTCGGTGTTCTCTGCGCTGTTACGCTTACCTTTAACAAAAGCACACTGCAAATGACTACTTAATTTCTGCACCCGGGAAATAGTCGCAAATTTGATAGAAGCATTTGATGTTTGCAATGTCTAGTATCGCAACAGCGTTCAGAGTTTACCGGAAATTCTGCTACGTACAATAGTCGAAGGAAACTATATTTACTGACACAGACAGTGACGTGTACCTAACGTATCCTTTTTGGAAGTAAACGAGCCTTGGTGAACGCATGTTTATAGGAACGGAAATCCAGGACACCCATGGATACACTTATTTTTGTTGATGTAGCTTTTGTCCGAAGACCAGGATCGATGGCTTTTCATTATGACCAAAGCTATTTTAGCATTGTGTAACAAGAAAAGCTTAAAGTAATCATTTTTTATTTGTGTTACTTACACGTCAAATAAAAACATCTGAATGAAACGCATTACTCGCGAACTGTAACTTGACACCTCGGCATGGTGGATTTCGGAGATCGGGGAGTGCTGATTACTTTTGCCGCTTGGAGAGATGGAGTGCGGGGAGTAACAAGCTCCGCCACCATGTAATGTAAGTATGCAGTGCAGGTAACGTAAACCTGTGTTTTGGATGCACTAGCTCCTAATAACCAACTTCGTTTTCTGAACTGGAGTAGAATGTAGCCCCCGCGATGGACCAGCAACCGCACCATCACTCATTTTCGAAAAAAATCCGGATGAAAATGACGCAATAAAACACAGACAGCGACAGTACAGTTCACTGTCAAACCAGAGAATACAGTCAACACCGGCTAATAGTACGCTGCACAGTTGGCAACTAACATCTGCAAATCACTACTGCACGAAGTCATCCGACTGCTGCCGACAACTAGTGATCAGATCCGGTAAGTGCGCGTGACAATTATAGTTCCCACATAGTACAATGATTCGAATTCCAATATGGTCGACAGCAGTGTTGCCACCATAAAATTGTTTCACAGGTAAATGCTCGAATGACACACAGTATACGTCGGTGCTCCTTGACGGTGTCATGTACCATTTTTTCTTTCTCAGCAGAGGCAACTTCATTTGCAGTATTTTATGTCGACGTTACTACAGCTTCAACCAAACAATAAGTCATAAGGGGGGAGAGTACCCCTTGAAATATAGACTGATTCACTCCATTCAACTCGATCGCATTCCTGTTCAACATTCTAATTCTGTACACCTTCAGATCAAAAGTATGAGACGCTTATCAGTGGATATTAATATGGACTGTGACCACTCTGCGCCTCTATGACGACATGAACTCTTCTGCTGGCACTTTCAATGAGGTATCAAAATGTCTGTCAGTGACTGGCAGCCCATTCTTCTTCGAGAGACGAAACATGAGAATGTAGAGACTTTGGACGCTGGACGGGAATTTGGGAAGACCAGCCCACTTCAGGAATGTAACTGCCCCAAAGCCAATGCCTCATTGATACTGCTTTGTGACAGGTGCATTGTCATGCTGATACACACAATTACCTTCTCCGAACTGTTCTTCTGCCATAAGCAGTGTATACTGCTATAAAATGTGCCATATTGGAATTTTGAGCTCTGTTTTGATGCTTGCAGAAAAATGATGATGAATTAAAGATGGGTCTGCCTTTTTGCAAGTACACAAATTTTTGTATTGTTTTATCATCCATACATATTTCACCACAGTTATGGCATGGTTTTATTATTTTCCGTTTATTTTACATTGCGTGTGTCCTGTGGCTGCCAACCAAAATCAGCCGCAGGTCTAAATTTGGGCACCATGCCATCACAGCAGTACACGCCAAGCTCAACTACACAAAAACTTCTTTGTATAGAAAAGAAATTTGTAGCAGCTAAGTATTAGGGAAGTACCGCAAAGATGACATGGTGCCCTAATTTAGACCTGTGCCTGATGTTGGTTGGCAGCTACAGGACACGCACAGTGTAAAAGAAAGGAACATAATAAAAAACCCACTGAGGATGCCACAGCAGTGGTGAAACATGTTTGCGTGATAAAACAAAACAATAATTTCTGTAGTTGCAAAAAGGCTGACCCATCTTTAACTCACTATAAAATGTTCTCATATATTGGGTTGGTGCATAAGTTAGTAACGTATTTCCACGAATTTCAAGAGATACACATAACAGAATCTTTAGCAATCAATAATATATTCTACATAACTATTGGCAAGAGTCTGCCAACGTCGAGGAAACTTTTCGATCCCGCAGCTGTAGAAATCATGTGGTTTTGAGGCGAAGAACTCGTCCATCCGTGTTCGGAGCGCATTTTCATCCGGGAAGGAAGTCCCCTAATGGTTGTTCGACAGAGAGCGGAAAAGGTGAAACTCTGGGAGCACAAGATAAGGAGAATAAGGTGGCTGCGGAATGACTTTCCAATCCAACTTCTCTATGGGGTTTCTTGTCAGTCTAGCAAAATGCGGGCGGGTTTTATCGTGAAGTAGCATCACATCGGACAGTCCTTCTGGTTGTTGTTCTAAGATTTCGTATGCCGGACGTCTCAGTTCTTGACAATAAATGTTAGCAGTGAAGGGTACACCTCGGGGAGGAAATTCGTAGTACATCAAACCGTCGCTGAGCCACCGGATGCATAACATTATCTTTCGTGGCTGCGCGCAGCTCTTTGTACGTGGAATTGCTGCTTTTTCTGGGCTTAACCATTGCTTCCTTTCCCTTGTGTTAGAGTAAAGACACCATTTCTGGTCACCAGTGACGATACAGGATAGGAATGATCGGTGTTGTCCTCGAGCCAATTGAAGACAAGCAAGCAGAGATGCTCATATGGGCACCAGCTAATATTTACGATTTTGGTTTAGAGAGTGCGGTACCCACACACCCCACGGCGTGCAAATGTCGTACGATGATAAAATAAATGGTCACAGTTCACCACATAGGCAGTTATCGAATACACTGACGTGCATCATTGCAGATTAACGAGTTTAAACGAACTTCATCAAACCTCAAAGGTCTTCCTGAACTTGGAGAGTGACTAATGTGAAAACGATCCTCCTTAAACAGATAAAACCATTTCCTTCACCAGCTCTGTCCAGTAGCGTTATCCCCATACACGGCGCAAATGTTTCTGGCTGCTTCCGATGCTGTCGTCCCTCTATTGAACTCAAACAGAAGAATATGTCGGAATGTCCCGTTTTCTCCATTTGGCACTCCAAAGACAGAATGACGATATGTTAACTCAAATAGCAACAATGAATGAACTAAAACTAAAAAAGGACAATCGAGAAATATACCCATAGCCCTCGTAATACCAACATGCAAAAGAAAAACTCCATGAACTTATGCATGGAGTCTTTAGCGATTTCTTAAAGGCAACTAGTGGACCACGCCCTAGTGTCGGAAACAGCTCCACAGTGTAACACCACGTACTCTGTACTACACGTGATGGCAGGTGGCGTTCTCCAGCCACGCGCCAAATCCACACAGTCCATCGGATTAACACAGAGTATAGAGTGATTCATCATTTCAAATCAGTCGTTCCCAGTGATTCACGGAGCACTCACTTGAAGCATCACTTAGCACTGACAACAGAAATGTGTGGTTTATGAGAAACATCTCGACCATTGCACCCCATTCTTTTAACTCATTTGCACAGACACTGTGCTAGCCAGTTTGGTGGTAAAGCCTTGGAACTCGCGAGTCATTATTTCCTTTGATTTCCACAATGACCCCCACAACCTCCACAATGATCGATGGTCTCTGTACGTCACTACCTGAGGTGTGACTGGTCATGGTTTGGTTGTGGTTGTTCTTACACGTTTCCACTTCGGGATCACATCACCAACAGTCGACTTGGGTAGCTTAAGAAATATTGAAATGTTCCTGATGGATTTGTTGCGCAGGTGACATCCAATGACCACTCCCAGTTCGAAGTCACTGAGTTCTCCCGATGAGCACTTTCTGCTGTTGCAGTTTCCCTGATGACGTATAATGGCGAGTCTTCCTCTCGTGACATCTAATGGCGAATTCTGCATTGCACAGGGGAGTCTGCAATCTTTTGATCAGATAGACATGCGATTGGAAGAGCAATGAGTTTACAGCAGCTCTCAGTTTGTGCATAAGATCGTACATGTTAAGACTTCCAAGTTAGCTTTTCATCTATCTTCAGCTGTAATGCGCTTTTAAAAAATCGTAAAAAAAACAAGTGTAGCAATACATTCAAATCAGACTTGCATTACGTGATAGAGAAATATAAAAATGATAGATGCAGGCGACCATTCAACTCTGGCACAACTTTGAAATGATAGCAAAATTATTTACCAAGCTATTCAAAATTTCTTCATCAGACAAAAGTTGTGGGATAAAGTGTACAAACGAATTAACAATAACAAATACATATAAACTAACATAAGTGCCCACATTAGTGATCCAGTAACAGAACTTTAATTAACGTCATACTTACATTTAAAACAAACTTTAGTAAAAGGCTCACGAAAGTGAGCACATAGACTGAATGTAATACAGATCTCACCTCATATAGGTATATTTGACAGCGCCGTTGTCTGTTGGAAGAGAACCAGTGCAAACTATCTGTGGCGATTAAGCTATCTAACAAGTAACCTAAGGTCGGCAAGTGGTGCTAGTACTGACCCTAGAAATTAAATCAAAGACTTACTTTACAAAGAAACCATACAAAACGACGAATTACAAGCGTGAAAAATTTGACAAAAACACCTTTATGCTACTTATACAGAGAAGAAACTCATGTTGATATTAGGTAAAATTATATTTCTTAGGTAGCTTTATCGCCACAGTCACTTTGGCACTAGTTCATTCGAATAGACAACGGCTCTGTCAAATATGCCTATATGAGATGAGACCTGTATTACATTCAGCCCATGTGCTCACTTCCATGAACCTTTTAGTAAAGTTTGAGTTAAATGTAAATTTGATGTTAACTGAAAATTCTGTGTGTGGATCAGTAATATGTATACTGACGTTAGTATGTATAAGTTATATTTGTTATCGTTAATTCCTTTGTCCCCTTATCCCATAGCTTTTGTCGGACGATTAAATTTTAAACGCGGAACGCTTAATAAAAAATTATGCAATCAACACCTGTCCATATTTCAAAGTTGTGACGAATGAGGCTTGGTATGGGTATCTCATAGAAGCTAAGCACCACAAAACCTATTTCGTCACTGAAAATAAAAGGCGTTGTAACTTTCAATAAATGTTTGTATTGTTAGACATAATTTCTGACAGGCAGATAACAAACGAAAACTAGAATCTCATTACGACAAACAACAAAGTAAATACAAAATGGTTCAAATGACTCTAATCACTATGGGATTTAACAGCTGATGTCATCAGTCCCTTAGACTTAGAACTACCTAAACCTGACTAACCTAAGGACATCACACACATCCATACCCGAGGCAGGATTCGAACCTGTGACCGTAGCAGCAGTGCGGTTCCGGACTGAAGCGCCTTGAACCGCTCGGCCACATCGGCCGGCAAAGTAAACATAAGTAAGACGATTAGTACGATTTGGGAAATTGTTTAAAATTAAACAGTGGGTTATGTAGAATATTCTATCGTGATTTTATTTCGTTATCGGAATGCTAGCGATCAGAACAGCGTTTTCTTGATGCATGTGCACGCAGCACTTCTCTGTCATTCAGTTTTAGTTGGCTTACTAACATACAAACATCCGTAACATCATTTCTACTTTGGAAACAGAAATACGGTAATGAAGTGTTGAATAGCCTGAGACTATCAACAATGGCGTTTAATCTAGTGAAGCCAGAAAAAGAAAAGGATGTCAGGGATTTATTTAAGTACGTGGATGATGAAAGTAGTCCGTGGCTAGACAATATGCTTGAAGATAGCTACCAGCAACTAGATGTTATTTAGAAAATAGGCATCCATGCAGAACAGTAAGAGCCGACCGCTGTGGCCGAGCGATTCTATGCGCTTCAGTTCGGAACCGCGCTGCTGCTACGGTCGCAGGTTCGAATCCTCCTCGGGCATGGATGTGTGTGATGTCCTTAGGTTAGTTAGGTTTAAGTAGTTCTAAGTTCTAGGGGACTGATGACCTCGGATGTTACGTCCCATAGTGCCTAGAGTCAAGAGCCAGAACAGTAAGGGGAAGAAGGAAAGCATAATGTCCATTATAATACATGGACCACAGAACAAAACATGGTAAATTATTCATATAATATTTTGTTATCAATTTACTTTCCGTCATTTAATTTTTGTAGCTTTGTGAGTGTTTTCTGATCGTAGTTATTATTAAGAATCGTATTACTGTTATGTTTTAATTTGCTCTGAGGGTTAAAATAGCATTTGATGAAAGAAATATTTGCTCATTATAACCTACTGAACGTGAGTTCCGGGGAAATGGCTTATTAATGTTTATCACAAAGATTATTTTTCACATTAAAAAGATAGTTTGAAGTACCTAATATTACGCGAAGATTTACTTAACAGGAGCAGAGATCCACTTAAAATATATTTGTATATTAGAATCAGGTTGTTATTAAAATATATTAAAAGGAAGTGTTTAAACTACCCTACCTTAAACAACCATTTTGTCCTATGAACCTTTCTTATGGAAAATGCCTCAATTATCCTTTCTAAATTGATATTAAATTTTTGGAAAGAATATTTCTTCTAACTTTGGGTAGCATTGTATTTGAGTTAAATATTCTGTTCTAGAATTTAACATAGTTAACGATACCGTTCAATAACTTTCCTTGCTTGTTCTTTCACAGTTCTTAAAAACAAGAACAGCCTGCGTTATCTTACGTTACATGTGACCATTTTTGCACGATAGATTCCTCACAAATGTTAGATAACATGGTGGTCTAGAAGCTGTTCAGTGTAATCTGTTTCACAGTATTCTTACATTCCCCGTCGCCCTTTGAGAGCCTGTGCGGCGGTCAAGCGATGTTGCTGTTGCCTGAGCTCTTGGAAAAATTAAAGACATCGTCTTTCTTTTCCTGCATGACAGTCCCTGTAGCAATTTACTAACATGCACTGATAACGTCTCTTCTCTCTGGTGATTACATCCCCATACCGCCCATTCCCCACAAATATGAAAAAAAATGAATACACAACAGAAAAGGGACAATGGCAATACTTCAACGCAGTCGCTATTTTTAGTCGCTGCACAGTTGGAAGCTGCGTCGCGAGTGTGTTTGTCTATTGTGATTCACATAACGGTTTATATTTTAACACATTAAATTCCTGGCGACTGGAATTATACGATACAGCGGTTCCGGACGTATTTTTAGCTGCCATTGTCTGTAAAAGTGGCGAATACGTAAGACTCGGTGCAGAAATATAGTTTATCCGGCACCACTTTCATATTCTGACTGTGTTTACGTGTACCAGGAACAACCAAATTCCTGTTGTACTTCCGAGTTATTCATTCTCGAATGACGGAGATTCACCGTGAGAGATTAACGTTTTTCACAGCAGTAAGCCACAGAACAGATCTAATGTCTTCAATAACAAAACCTGCTCCGTCTGGATTAACAGAACAAAGAGAATGTAAGCATAAAAACAACGCCATTGACGCAAATGTATTACTTCATTTCTGCTTCCTGGAAATGCATTATTTGTGGTTATTGTAAGCTTTTACTAAAGGTCTCACCCCTTTTATATGGCATTTAAAAGTACTTGTGGACGCAGTTAACCATGTGAAACACATTAAAAAAATTTTTTTTGTTAAACCATCAAACCTGTAATCATTTAGTTATTCATTTTAATTTGTAATAGCCCTAGAGTGATTTCTCCACTTCATTTCTGTCAATAGGGAATGTAATTTTGCTGTGAAGTCGTGAATATTACTTAGTACTTGCTTTGTATTCTCACCGTACGACAAATGTGACGTCTGATACCATTCCTAAGGCGGAGGTCTAACAGTCAGCTTAGACTGTCGTCTGCACTTATTGCGATGTAGATCGAATGAGTTTTACATTTGTAGCCGACACTTGTTAGGGGCCATAAAACGATTTTAGATAGCAAAAACTGGTGAAAAAAGGAACGACTTCATCCTTTTCTGACCGTGATGACGTATGGACAAATGATATAAATGCGCCATTTCTGTATTCGGATAAATCATTCTGGTGAGTTACACTGTATAACTGGGACAGTTATTTTTATTCAGATACCATTTAAACATTACCTGAATGTCGGAGGTTTCTCGGTTGCTGACAGTTTCCAGAGAACGATTACCATCCAACCACGCTTAAGAAAAGGCAAAAAGTTTGTGGGTGTTGACCATGGATGTTAAACGCTCATTAACTTCCAAATTGAAGCTGTGGTTACTCTGGTGTTTCCACTGTGAACTACAAGGGGCGTTTTATAATGATTTGCACTTTATTTTTCCCATCATTCAAGGTGAGCCATTCGACTGAACATTACGGTTGCAAGTATGAAGTACTTCGGACTAACCGTAGCTGGTAGAACGATCACTAGAAGTGTAATCAACTGCTGTCGTTACTTGAGAAGACAACAAGGAGTGCAGTCTTCTGGCACAGCGCTGGACGACGTGATTTCTGTTTGAAGGAGGATGTAAACACTGCGGGTAATCACCTGCGGTTGCTGGTGGTGTGTAGAGAATGTGCACCGTCACGAATACTGCTCTTACAAGACGACAACGCTCTTCCTCGTCTTGGCTGTTATCGCTGGAATGGGTTTACAGGTACTGTCACACCCCTAGTATTTTCCTGACGTGGCCTCTTGAACTTTTGCAGACCGTCTTCGATGTACATTTTCGAGTCTAACACACCTACCGTAGGACAGCTGCTGGCAATTCCTGGAAGTCTGCGAAGAAGTTTTTTCATAGCTCCGAACAGGCGGTAACTAGAATGGTCTGTAATTACACTTCTAGTAATTCTCCTGCTATCTGAGGTTAGACCAAAATACTATATACTTACAAATGTTCTGCAGTATTCCACCATGAATGATGGAAAAAATAAAGTGTATATCTATATGCAATCCCTTTTGTACTTCGTGAGAGCCCGGTAGATTAGTCTCATATGACATAATACCAAATCTCTAGTCTACAGCCCCGAGGTTCTACCGAACAGGGTAGCGCAGTGACTAGCACACTGGACACGGTTCAAACCAGCGTCCGGCCATCCAGATACAGGGTTTTCTGTGATTTCCCTAAACCGCTTAAGGCAAATGTCGGGATGGTTCCTTCGAAAGGGCACGGTCGCATTCCTTCTCAATCCTTCACTGATCCGAGCTTGTGCTCCGTCTCTAAGACCTCGTCTTCGACGGGACGTTAAACACAAATCTCCTCCTCCTCCGAGATTCTGCATTGAGGTACATCTTTCATGTATTGAGGTTTATGTTTCATCTAAATTATTTAAACAATTTAGTAAATTATATCGTTACTCCAAGAACCCGGGAAAGATACATGCACTGTGAGTGGCGAAGCATAGCGGAGAATGCTTCCCATACTGATGATGTGTGTTCATGCCCGTTTTCCTCTGTTTTCCTTCATTCATCTGACCTTCTAGGGTCAAATGCAAGTGTGGTTCCTTCAAGAAGGCTACGTTCCTTTCTCCACTATCTGCTGACCAACTAGGGCAGCGCTTCTGTTTCACAAACTTCGATATCGAAGAGAGAAAACTCTTACGCTTCTTAAACCCACAGTGTAATAAATCTACGCAGGTACCTACAGCCAAATATCTATATATATACATATTACAGTGCCATAATTCAAGACTATTTTCTGCATGTCACGACAGGACGGTAATACAGGACTTAATAAATACTAAGCTAGTGAAACTGGGACATTGTCGAAGGTGGACGATAGGTCCAGCTCTTCAGTTTTTCGTTATTACAACTGCAGTTTTTGTTGATTTGTAATTAATAATTAAGAAACAATAGCTTTAATACGCTAAATCAATATGTACATTGAGCTAACAACAAAGGAAGCCAAAGAAAAATTTGGAGAAAGAATCGAATTTTAAGAAGAAATAAAAACGTTGAGGTTGGCTGATGGCTTTGTAATTCTGGCAAAGTCAGAAAAGGAGTTGGAAAAGCAGCTGAATGGAATGGACAGTGTCTGGAAAGAACTATATAAGATGAACAGCAACAAAACCAAAACCAACTGAAGTCGAATTAAATCTGGCGATGCTGAGGGAATCTTAGATTAGGAAATGAGGCGCTAAAAGCAGTAAATGAGTTTTGCTGTTGGAGCAGTAAGATAACTGATGATAGTTTAAGTTTGGAAGATACAAAATACAGACTAGCAGTGGCAATAAAAGCGCTTCTGAAGAATAGAAACTTGTTAACATAGAACATAAATTTAAGTATTAGGAAGTCTTTTTAGAAGCGTTTGTCTGGATTATGTAGCCATGTATAGAAGTGAAACATGGACGATAAGCTTTTAAGACGGAACAGAAGCTTTTGAAATGTGGTGCTACAGAAGAACGCTGAAGATTAGATGGGAAGATCGCGTAACTAACGAGGAAGTACTAAACCGAATTGGGGAGAAAAGATATTCATGGCAAAACTTGACTGAAAAAAGTGGTCGATTTATAGGACACATTCTGAAACGTCAATAACTTCTCGATTTAATTCTGGAGGGACTGTGGGGAGATAAAAATTGTAGAGGAACAGCAAGATATGGATACAGCAAGAAGGTTCAAATGGGTGTGGGTTGCAGTAGTTATTTGGAGCTGAAGAGGCTTCAACAGGATAGAATAGCATGGAGACCTGCATCAAACCAGTCTTCGAACTGAAGACCACAACAATAACATGTTCATATGTACTAATCCACGTGTAACACTTGCTCTGTTCTTGTCTCTAGATATCAGACTAAAAGAAAATAGCAAATAAATAAATAAAAGTTCCAGCCAGCTTGGGTGTGGCTTTTCGGCGGTTCCCCGCATCCAACTACGTGAATATCGGGCTTAGTTCACGACTCGCAAAGATTTCGATACATTTGCTCAGACTTTCACATGGGATAACAGTAGACGCAGACATAGATCGGGTACGCAACTTCCGTCCCGAGAATGTAGAGGGGTTGGGGGGGGGGGGAGAGGGGGAGGCTCTACCACTAACATTGCCAAATCATGATTAACACGCCGAACCCGCAAACATTTGGAATAAGGTCAGGAGAAAAAAAAGAGGTGATTGCATAATTCATAGTTGCTCGACCCATGGAACAGGAGAAATACCATTGGATGTATAAAAACTGCAGTCACCCGAAAAAAGCCGGAAGAAATTTGTGTGAGCTTATCAGACGATCGGATGAACATTTTAACTTTTCTACATCTACACGTATGTGTACTCAGCAAGTTACACTATACATGTAGCAATGTACTTCTTACTAACATATAAACGATTTTCTCTTACATTCGCATAATGTGTCCAGTAAACATGGGTTCTAAAATGCAAACCTTAAGACCTATAGCACTTCATCTTTGATGCTGTGAAACAAAACTCTTCTACTGCAAGCTCTTTGCTTTCAGTATTTTTAGCTGCTAGTATGGCTCAAAACAAGTAAATATGTTTACAGGATTTTCCATGTTTTGATCCGTACCATTAACTCTCAAAATGTGGAAAGCAAAGATCTTGCAGTAAAAGAAATTTGTTTCACATTATCGAAGATGAAGAAGTGCTCATAGCTCCTGTGGTATGCATTAGCTCTGTCTCTTTCCCAGTAAGACTGGAATCAGTCATTTGCTATTCTCATTACAAGGAGTGCTTCTATCTTGTTTAGTATTATATTACTCAGTAGTGTCAAAAGTCTTGGACAAGTCTAAGAATTTGCCTGTGACACAGCAACCCTTCTCAAGAGCTTCAGGTACCACCATTGTGATCTCTGTGACGGCCGATATTGAACTCTGCTACTTCGTTAAAAAGGTAGTATTTATTCACATAACACCCTAGTCCCACTTTCGTGACTGATTGAACTGATTGTTGCAGACAGTAGTTAAACTGGCCTGTAGTTTTCAGTACTTTTCTTTAGTAAGGGCACAACTAGTGCGTGCTTGAGGTATTCTGGAAATACACCTGAAATAAGGTACTCAATTTTGTTTGTTGACGATACTTGTAAGCTGGTTATGCAAGCCTTTAGAACAGAGATTTGAACATCATCTATGCTGACTTATTATTTTTTTATTTCAGTGTTGTCTTCCTGACTTCTAGCTCTGTTGTGGTGTTTACCAAATTTGTCTTTAGTTTTGTAATCTGACAATAATAATCAGAGGAGCCGAGATCTTTTATAAATACTTTCTCCCTGTCGATATCTACGCTAAAGCCCCAAAACTGGTATAGGCATGTGTATTCAAATACAGAGATATGTAAACATGCAGAATACGGCCCTGCAGTCGGCAACGCCTACGTAAGACAACAAGTGTCTGGCGCAGTTGTTAGATCGGTTACTGCTACTACTATGACAGGTTATCAAAATTTAAGTGAGTTTGAACGTGGTGTTATAGTCGGCGCACGAGCAATGGGACACAGCATCTCCGAGGTAGAGATGAAGAGGGATTTTCCCGTACGACTATTTCACGAATGTACCGTGAATATCAGGAATCCAGTAAAAAATCAAATCTCCGCTATCACCGCGGCCGGAAAAAGATCCTGCATAAGCGAGACCAACGACGACTGAAGAGAATCGTTCAACGTGACCCCTCTGCAGATTGCTGCAGATTTCAATGCTGGGCCATCAACAAGTGTCAGCGTGCGAGCCATTCAACGAAACATCATCGATATGGGCTTTCGGAGCCGAAGGTCCACTCGTACACCCTTGATGACTGCACGACACAAAGCTCTACGCCTCGCCTGGGCCAGTCAACTCCGACATTGGACGGTTGACGACTGGAAACATCTTGCCTGATCGGACGAGTCTCGTTTCAAATTGTATCGAGTGGATGGACGTGTACGGGTATGAAGACAATGTCATGAATCCATGGACACTGCAAGTCACCAGGGGACTGTTCAAGCTGGTGGAGGCTCTGTAATGGTGTGCGGCGTGCGCAGTTGTAGTGATATGGGACCCCTGATAGGTCTAGATACGAATCTGACTGGTGAGACGTACGTAAGCATCCTGTCTGATCACCTGCATGCATTCATTTCCATTGTGCATTCCGACGGACTTCGGCAATTCCAGCAGGACAATGCGACACCCCATGCGTCCAGAATTGCTACAGAGTGGCTCCACGAACATACTTCTGAGTTTAAACACTTCCGCTGGCCTCCAAACTTCCAGACATGGACATTATTGAGCATATCTGCGATGCCTTGCAACGTGCTGTTCAGAATAGATCTCCACCCCGTCGTTCTCCTACGGATTTATGGACAGCCCTGCAGGATTTATGGTGTCAGTTCCCTCCAGCACTACTTCAGACATTAGTCTAGTCCGTGCCACGTCATGTTGCGGCACCTCTTCGCGCTCGCGGTGACCCTACCCGATATTAGGCAGGTGTATCAGTTTCTTTGGCTCTTCAGAGTGTGAGTAAATGATCTAAGACTGATCCTGGTAGCAGCGTTTACTATTTGTACCATGGCCAAAAGCGTTCAAAATGTTTAGGAACTGAGTTAATATTCATATCTCCACATATTATTGTATTAGTTTTGAGTACTGAAACTTTTTCTAGGCCTTCAGTCAATTTGTTGAAGAAAGCGTACACATTATCATTAGGTGAGCAGTACACCTGCAGCATGATTGACCTCTTATTGATGTCTGTCTTTGTTAATTCACTGACCGACAATTCAAAATTTTTACCTACACTTCTTGTAATCAGATTTTGTCTAGCGATAAAACGTGTGTCATCTCTCACATAAATACCTGATTCCCAACCTTTAACGTAGTTCTGTAGTAGTATCTTGTACATTCTTCTGACATAGCACATATATGCTGTATTTCGTTGCCTCTACACTGGTGCTCTGTAATGCATACCGCTGTGCTTTTCAAAGACTAATTCAGATTCAAGCTAGTGTAGTTTATTTTTAATATACTGCACATTTTGATGAAGAACAGATAATTCCGGGCAAATCTATGTGCTGTTTGTTCACTCCAGTGTGATACAGTCTATCTTTCGTAATCGCTCTGAATAAATTTGTAAACTGGTTGAGACACTGTTAAGGGAGGGGAGCCTCTTGCTATTTGTCTTAAGAAAGGCCTTGTCCTCCTACACATGAGCTTCTTTGTTGTTCTAAAGAAACGTTCGACATGTTTGATATGTGGAACGAGTAACTGAATAACTAACTGTTCGAATAACACCAGCGTTGTTCGAAAAGGTACGACACAATTTTGTGTGAAGTTGTCGTGTACGCATACAAGCTGACAGATGCTGCTCCAAGAAGTTTAAATCTATCCGTCCATTCACGTTATGAACAGTCGAGTGAAACATAGTACCCTGCGTGAACTGAGCTCAAAAAATTATTTAAAATAATGTACATACTTGGATATTTATCATCGTTGAAGGTCAACAGCACATACAGCGTGATTTAGCTGCCCCTACCGATCCGCTTTACGCAACTTGCACGATATCTGCAGCGGGAGCAGTATCCACACAGGCGATAGCCGTGTAATCGATATAAGTTCCCTCTCAGAGCTTTGGGCGACTGCTATCCAATGGAATTATACTGTAAAAAATACAAGTGAGGACTGTCCATGAGTTTCAATGCATGTACTTCTGCCATACTTATCCAGGGGTCTCCAGTGTTTCTCAGTGTAATTATCTGTGTAGTCACACAGGTTGTGGACGTTTCTGTAAGTTTTTTCCGTTTATAGTACTTAATCTTTCGTAAACAGTTCAGAAACGTTGCCCTATAAAGTGTGTTTCACCATAGGAAACAACAAAACTAACAAGAGATATCAAAATGAGAAGTATGAAAGTAATAGTTTTCCGGCATATAATATAATGAAAATATTAATACGTGTCTCGTCGCTTTAACATGCTAAAGTAATTTCACAAATAAAATTTGTACAATAGATATAAGAAGTATTCATAAGCTTTATCAGTAGTTCTGTCACATTTTGACAATGAGATTCACATCTCCAGAGCGAATTGGCCAACAACAAAGTTCTGTCACGTGGAGTTGCTTAGAACGACATCAGTTAAGGCAGCTGAAGCACCATATATATTAATCTTTTCATTGGATTAAACCGGAAAGTTGTTACTCCCACGCTTCCCATTTTGATGTCTCCTGTTAATTTCGTCGTTCCTGAGGGTAACACGCACTTTACAAGACAACATTCC
Source organism: Schistocerca piceifrons (assembly GCF_021461385.2). Taxonomy (NCBI): domain Eukaryota; kingdom Metazoa; phylum Arthropoda; class Insecta; order Orthoptera; family Acrididae; genus Schistocerca; species Schistocerca piceifrons. The sequence continues at coordinate 434,005,889 of NC_060140.1, read as the reverse complement.
AGAACCATTTACGAAACATTAAATACTAGAAATGGAATAAACTTACAGAGACATCCAAAAGCTGTATGACTATATTGTTAATTACACAAAGAAAGATGGGAGATACCTGGATAAATACGGCAGAATAATGGCATATCTTGGTCCGAAAATGCCTTGTTACGCACTTGTATTTTTATAGTACGATTTAGTTTGCCAACAGTCACCCAGAGGCCCAGAGTACTGATAGGAAACTCATACTGATTACATGCTTATCGCCTGCTTGGATGCAGACCTAGTGCGGGTTGCATAAAACGCATCGTTAGGGGCAGCTGAATCACCCTGTACCTAATTTCCTCTTTTTCTCTCGTGGTGAGTGCCGTTACTGAACTTGTATTCGCCCTCTCTGTCATCCCTGAGGGTATCGTCATCATGGAAACAACCGGTGGAAGGTCGGGCTGCGGGTTGGCCCGTGTGCGTCGCCGTGGCTCGCTGACATTTGCAAGTGGCCAAGTGGCGCAGGCAGAGATCAGTGGCGCGACTCCTGTGTCACTGGACGCCGCTTCGGCACACAGCACGGCATAGTTGCCTCGTAGCAGTCAGCTCTTTGACAAACTTCGCGGTAGATCCCACGCTGTTGCCCGGCCAGTAGGGCGTTGCGGCAGAGAATTTGCGAAGCTTTCTGCCCGCCACAAAAGACTGCGCGGCGCCCCGTTATTCGATTATAAATAATTGCGGTAATTTTAAACTAGTTAAAGCTAAAGGCATTCGCCGCCTCCTTTAACGCGCCGCTAGGCGGCGAAAGTTCGCCAGTCGCTGTATAATTAGAGGTACCATACATCAGGAACGTACAGAGCCCGGGATGGCCTCGGGCACGCGCACGTCCTTCCTTTGCTTCTTCCCTAGAGGCGGCTTACGTCTTTTCCAATGTTTCTACTTCACGGAAAATTCTTTCGCATCAGCGGCAAAATGAGAAGACGTGTCACGCAAATAGCATTCCTTATGCAAGTCGCAAATAACTACGGAAATGTCTTAATATAAATTTACCAGCCTTACAAGTCAATTGCTGACTCGATTAAAACTGCTATTACAGTAGAATTTCTGTATTTTTTAAACCCTCAATTCGTGTAAGCTTCTGAGATAAATCTGAATATAATTGTTGTTTAGAAAGAACCGAATTTGTAACTTCTGATTTTATTTTACCGAAACATCATTCTGTTATTCTGCGTTTCATGAGTACATAGAATCAAAAGTTTTTATTGGTAAATATAAGTAAAAGTCCCCCCCCCCCCCCCCAAGAACCATGGACCTTGCCGTTGGTGGGGAGGCTTGCGTGCCTCAGCGATACAGATAGCCGTAACGTAGATACAACCACAACGGAGGGGTATCTGTTGAGAGGCCAGACAAACGTGTGGTTCCTGAAGAGGGGCAGCAGCCTTTTCAGTAGTTGCAAGGGCAACAGTCTGGATGATTGACTGATCTGGCCCTGTAACAATAACCAAAACGGCCTTGCTGTGCTGGTTCTGCGAACGGCTGAAAGCAAGGGGAAACTACGACGGTAATTTTTCCTGAGGGCATGCAACTTTACTGTATGATTAAATGATGATGGCGTCCTATTGGGTAAAATATTCCGAGGGTAAAATAGTCGCCCATTCGGATCTCCGGGCGGGGACTACTGAAGAGGATGTCGTTATCAGGAGAAAGATAACTGGCGTTCTACGGATCGGAGGGTGAAATGTCAGATCCCTTAATCGGGCAGGTAGGGTAGAAAATTTAAAAAGGGAAATGGATAGGTTAAAGTTAGATATAGTGGGAATTAGTGAAGCTCGGTGGCCGGAGGAACAAGACTTCTGGTCAGGTGACTACAGGGTTATAAACACAAAATCAAATAGGGGTAATGCAGGAGTAGGTTTAATAATGAATAGGAAAATAGGAATGCGGGTAAGTTACTACAAACAGCATAGTGAACGCATTATTGTGGCCAAGATAGATACGAAGCCCACACCTACTACAGTAGTACAAGTTTATATGCCAACTAGCTCTGCAGATGACGAAGAAATTGATGAAATGTATGATGAAATAAAAGAAATTATTCAAATAGTGAAGAGAGACGAAAATATAATGGTCGTGGGTGACTGGAAAGGAAATGGATAGGTTAAAGTTAGATATAGTGGGAATTAGTGAAGCTCGGTGGCCGGAGGAACAAGACTTCTGGTCAGGTGACTACAGGGTTATAAACACAAAATCAAATAGGGGTAATGCAGGAGTAGGTTTAATAATGAATAGGAAAATAGGAATGCGGGTAAGTTACTACAAACAGCATAGTGAACGCATTATTGTGGCCAAGATAGATACGAAGCCCACACCTACTACAGTAGTACAAGTTTATATGCCAACTAGCTCTGCAGATGACGAAGAAATTGATGAAATGTATGATGAAATAAAAGAAATTATTCAAATAGTGAAGAGAGACGAAAATATAATGGTCGTGGGTGACTGGAATTCGAGTGTAGGAAAAGGGAGAGAAGGAAACATAGTAGGTGAATATGGATTGGGGCTAAGAAATGAAATAGGAAGCCGCCTGGTAGAATTTTGCACAGAGCATAACTTAATCATAGCTAACACTTGGTTCAAGAATCATAAAAAAAGGTTGTATACATGGAAGAACCCTGGAGATACTAAAAGGTATCACATAGATTATATAATGGTAAGACAGAGATTTAGAAACCAGGTCTTAAATTGTAAGACATTTCCAGGGGCAGATGTGGACTCTGACCACAATCTACTGGTTATGACCTGTAGATTGAAACTGAAGAAACTGCTAAAAGGTGGGAATTTAAGGAGATGGGACCTGGATAAACTGAAAGAACCAGAGGTTGTACAGAGTTTCAGGGAGAGCATAAGGGAGCAATTGACAGGAATGGGGGAAAGAAGTACAGTAGAAGAAGAATGGGTAGCTCTGAGGGATGAAGTAGTGAAGGCAGCAGAGGATCAAGTAGGTAAAAAGACGAGGGCTAGTAGAAATCCTTGGGTAACAGAAGAAATATTGAATTTAATTGATGAAAGGAGAAAATATAAAAATGCAGTAAATGAAGCAGGCAAAAAAGAATACAAACGTTTCAAAAATGAGATCGACAGGAAGTGCAAAATGGCTAAGCAGGGATGGCTAGAGGACAAATGTAAGGATGTAGAGGCTTATCTCACTAGGGGTAAGATAGATACTGCCTACAGGAAAATTAAAGAGACCTTTGGAGATAAGGGAACCACTTGTATGAACATCAAGAGCTCAGATGGAAACCCAGTTCTAAGCAAAGAAGGGAAAGCAGAAAAGTGGAAGGAGTATATAGAGGGTCTATACAAGGGCGATGTACTTGAGGACAATATTATGGAAATGGAAGAGGATGTAGATGAAGATGAAATGTGAGAAACGATAGTGCGTGAAGAGTTTGACAGAGCACTGAAAGACCTGAGTCGAAACAAGGCCCCCGGAGTAGACAACATTCCATTGGAACTACTGACGGCCTTGGGAGAGTCAGTCCTGACAAATACCATCTGGTGAGCATGATGTATGAAACAGGCGAGATACCCTCAGACTTCAAGAAGAATATAATAATTCCAATCCCAAAGAAAGCAGGTGTTGACAGATGTGAAAATTACCGAACAATCAGTTTAATAAGCCACAGCGGCAAAATACTAACACGAATTCTTTACAGACGAATGCAAAAACTGGTAGAAGCCGAACTCGGGGAAGATCAGTTTGGATTCCATAGAAATATTGGAACACTTGAGGCAATACTGACCCTACGACTTATCTTAGAAGAAAGATTAAGGAAAGGCAAACCTACGGTTCTAGCATTTGTAGACTTAGAGAAAGCTTTTGACAATGTTGTCTGGAATACTCTCTTTCAAATTATAAAGGTGGCAGGGGTAAAATATAGGGAGCGAAAGGCTATTTATAATTTGTACAGAAACCAGATGGCAGTTATAAGAGTCGAGGGACATGAAAGGGAAGCAGTGATTGGGAAGGGAGTAAGACAGGGTTGTAGCCTCTCCCCGACGTTATTCAATCTGTATATTGACCAAGCAGTAAAGGAAACAAAAGAAAAATTCGGAGTAGGTATTAAAATCCATGGAGAAGAAATAAAAACTTTGAGGTTTGCCGATGACATTGTAATTCTGTCAGAGACAGCAAAGGACTTGGAAGAGCAGTTGAATGGAATGGAGATGTCTTGAAAGGAGGATATAAGATGAACATCAACAAAAGCAAAACGAGGATAATGGAATGTAGTCGAATTAAGTCGGGTGTTGCTGAGGGAATTAGAGTAGGAAATGAGACACTTAAAGTAGTAAAGGAGTTTTGCTATTTGGGGAGCAAAATAACTGATGATGGTCGAAGTAGAGAGGATATAAAATGTAGACTGGCAATGGCAAGGAAAGCGTTTCTGAAGAAGAGAAATTTGTTAACATCGAGTATAGATTTAAGTGTCAGGGAGTCATTTCTGAAAGTATTAATATGGAGTGTAGCCATGTATGGAAGTGAAACATGGACGATAAATAGTTTGGACAAGAAGAGAATAGAAGCTTTCGAAATGTGGTGCTACAGAATAATGCTGAAGATTAGATGGGTAGATCACATAACTAACGAGGAAGTATTGAATAGGATTGGGGAGAACAGAAGTTTGTGGCACAACTTGACCAGAAGAAGGGATCAGTTGGTAGGACATGTTCTGGGGCATCAAGGGATCACCAATTTAGTATTGGAGGGCAGCGTGGAGGGTAAAAATCATAGAGGGAGACCAAGAGATGAATACACAAAGCAGATTCAGAAGGATGTAGGTTGCAGTAGGTACTGGGAGATGAAGAAGCTTGCACAGGATAGTGTAGCATGGAGAGCTGTATCAAACCAGTCTTAGGACTAAAGACCACCACAACAACAACAACAACAAATAAAAGTAGACCAAGGACACTGGATTGAAGTCCAGTAACTGGAAGATGAGGGAATTAGGTCAGGAAATGTAACGCTGAAAATAACAGGCGGATTTTGTTATTTGCGCAGAAAAATATCTGACTAGGGCAAAAGTAATGACGGTATGTAGGCTAGCAATAGCAACAAAATTTTCCCTGGAGTAGGGAAATACGACAGCGAGCTAAAAAACCTCCAGATTTTTTATGTGAAAACTTTATTGGCATCGTACATCTTTATTTTTCATGTCTACATGTTTATTTCACGACACGGTCACCCTAGCGACGAACACATTCTCCGACGAGAGATCAGCTTATTGGTATCGTCACTGTAGAATATTTGAGTTTGTTGACGGAGCCACAACCTCACCTCTGCTTGCACCGCTCCATCACTGTCAAGGTGAAATCCTCGAAGGTGTTCTCTAAGTATTGGAAACAGATGAACGCCGGATGGGCCAAGTCGGGACTGTATGGGTAATGATCGATGACAGTTAACACAAGACGTCAGACTGTTGCAGATGTCGCAGCGCTCGTGTTTGTGCTGGCATTGTCAGGTTAAAAGATAGAGTGCTCCATGTGTGGACGAACTCTTAGAATTTATGCTAACAGTTTTCTGAGGGTCTTCCACGCACCGACGTAGGTATTTTACACATCACCACGTTACACGCTACAACCCGGAGCCGTCCAGTGGCAGAGGGTTGTAACTCGCGTCAGTGAAGCGGGTAGGTCGACCAGGTAACATGCATGACGTGTAATATCTCAACCAATATTGAGAGTAGAATAAATAAATCGGAGGAATTACATTTCAGCGCGCTCTCGTTGTCAGTAATTGCTTCCAAAGGGCCACGTGCCAGGCAGAATAGTAATAAATGATCAGAAAATAGAAAAAGTTACCTCCATCAACCTATTCGGAAAGACTACTTCATTTGTGACAGCAATGTACATAGAAACCAAAGTAGAATGATTTAATTACATTAATGGAACAATGTATAGAACACTTAGAAATAAATGAGAAAGAAAACTCTACGCAAATTGTATAACGCGATGTCACTACCAACCGGGACATACGGAAGTGAGTCGTGAACTGTAACTAAGAGAAATGAAAAAAGAATACAAGCATCGGTGTTGCGGTTCCTAAGAAGAGTGGATAGATACACACTGTCCGACAGGAGGAGGAATGCTGCCATCAGAGAAAAACTGAGAGCGAAAGGCTAAAATTAACAGATTAAGGAATACAAGAACAACCGGAAGGACTATATCACAAGAATGGAAGACGAAGAGTTCCAAAATTAATGTCAAATTAGTACCCAGAGGGCGTAACAGGTGAATGCATAACATAAACTATCTGATAATAAGTGCCCAAACACGTATTAGTGGACATTAATATGAGGTGTGTCCATCCTTCCTCATTAAAGTCTTCTGCGTGAGTACACTCTTAGTCACATAATGAGACTGGAGCATTCGCAATTCTTGATGAGGAACACAGACATCCGTATCAAACAATGTTGATAAATACTGCGATCGCCAATCCCGTGTCTGTAATCTTATGCCCCATATTTTCGTAGATTTTTGTGTGCGATTTACAAGTGAGCTATAGCATGCTACATGACAGCGAATAATCGATGTTCATAGCATGGAATGCAGCTTCCACAAGCCTTCCTGGTATGCAAATGATATTTAATGATATCGCACGCGCTGGTAAAAAATTTATTCCACGTAGCAGCCATATTTTTTTCTGGCAGCAGAATGGTCATAAACGTGCTCAACATTCAGAACATCAAGAGCGCTATTTATTAACTCAGATTTTTATGAACATACTTTATATCCTTTATTTCGTTCGTAAGTGCCCACTTCTGTCAAAATTTTTCTGAATTTTCTTTGGTTCAAAATGGCTCTGAGCAGTATGGGACTTAACATCTGTGGTCATCAGTCCCCTAGAACTTAGAACTACTTAAACTTAACTAACCTAAGGACATCACACACATCCATGCCTGAGGCAGGATTCGAAGGATTCGAACCTGCGACCGTAGCAGTCGCGCGGTAATTTTCTTTGGTTTGTACGTTCTAACATATAGTTTCGGAATAACACAACTGTATATACCAACTTTACTATATGATGAAGGATAATTCAAATACTAAAGGGAGGTCAGACCTAAGGTGAATACCGGAATTGTTCATTAAATGTGCTACAGCTTCCTGCCGTGCCGGTGTCGCAAGGGGCAAAGGAGCAAACACCGCCTGCGGGCGACACTCAAAAATGTAAGCCAAGCAGTTTAACCGTTGTTAAGCCAGTGTATTACTTTTTTTTTCTTTTCATCAGTCGACTGACTGGTTTGATGCGGCCCGCCACGAATTCCACTCCTGTGCCAACCTCTTCATCTCAGAGTAGCACTTGCAACCTACGCCCTCAGTTATTTGCTTGACGTATTCCAATCTCTGTCTTCCTCTACAGTTTTTGCCCTCTACAGCTCCCTCTAGTACCATGGAAGTCATTCTCTCATGTCTTAGCAGATGTCCTATCATCCTGTCCCTTCTCCTTATCAGTGTTTCCCACATATTCCTTTCCTCTCCGATTCTGCGTAGAACCTCCTCATTCCTTACCTTATCAGTCCACCTAATTTTCAACATTCGTCTATAGCACCACATCTCAAATGCTTCGATTCTCTTCTATTCCGGTTTTCCCACAGTCCATGTTTCACTACCATACAATGCTGTACTCCAGACGTACATCCTCAGAAATTTCTTCCTCAAATTAAGGCCGGTATTTGATATTAGTAGACTTCTCTTGGCCAGAAATGCCGTTTTTGCCATAGCGAGTCTGCTTTTGATGTCCTCCTTGCTCCGTCCGTCATTGGTTATTTTACTGCCTAGGTAGCAGAATTCCTTAACTTCATTGACTTCGTGACCATCAATCCTGATGTTAAGTTTCTCGCTGCTCTCATTTCTACTACTTCTCATTACCTTCGTCTTTCTCCGATTTACTCTCAAACCATACTGTGTACTCATTAGACTGTTCATTCCGTTCAGCAGATCATTTAATTCTTCTTCACTTTCACTCAGGATAGCAATGTCATCAGCGAATCGTATCATTGATATCCTTTCACCTTGTATTTTAATTCCACTCCTGAACCTTTCTTTTATTTCCATCATTGCTTCCTCGATGTACAGATTGAAGAGTAGGGGCGAAAGGCTACAGCCTTGTCTTACACCCTTCTTAATACGAGCACTTCGTTCTTGATCGTCCACTCTTTTTATTCCCTCTTGGTTGTTGTACATATTGTATATGACCCGTCTCTCCCTATAGCTTACCCCTACTTTTTTCAGAATCTCGAACAGCTTGCACCATTTTATATTGTCGAACACTTTTTCCAGGTCGACAAATCCTATGAAAGTGTCTTGATTTTTCTTTAACCTTGCTTCCATTATTAGCCGTAACGTCAGAATTGCCTCTCTTGTCCCTTTACTTTTCCTAAAGCCAAACTGATCGTCACCTAGCGCATTCGCATTTTTCTTTTCCATTCTTCTGTATATAATTCTTGTAAGCAGCTTCGATGCATGAGCTGTTAAGCTGATTGTGCGATAATTCTCGCACTTGTCAGCTCTTGCCGTCTTCGGAATTGTGTGGATGATGCTTTTCCGAAAGTCAGATGGTATATCGCCAGACTCATATATTCTACACACCAACGTGAATAGTCGTTTTGTTGCCATTTCCCCCAATGATTTTAGAAATTCTGATGGAATGTTATCTATCCCTTCTGCCTTATTTGACCGTAAGTCCTCCAAAGCTCTTTTAAATTCCGAGTCTAATACTGGATCCCCTATCTCTTCTAAATCGACTCCTGTTTCTTCTTCTATCACATCAGACAAATCTTCACCCTCATAGAGGCTTTCAATGTATTCTTTCCACCTATCTGCTCTCTCCTCTGCATTTAACAGTGGAATTCCCGTTGCACTTTTAATGTTACCACCGTTGCTTTTAATGTCACCAAAGGTTGTTTTGACTTTCCTGTATGCTGAGTCTGTCCTTCCGACAATCATATCTTTTTCGATGTCTTCATATTTTTCTTGCAGCCATTTCGTCTTAGCTTCCGTGCACTTCCTATTTATTTCAATCCTCAGCAACTTGTATTTCTGTATTCCTGATTTTCCCGGAACATGTTTGTACTTCCTCCTTTCATCAGTCAACTGAAGTATTTCTTCTGTTACCCATGGTTTCTTCGCAGCTACCTTCTTTGTACCTATGTTTTCCTTCCCAACTTCTGTGATGGCCCTTTTTAGAGATGTCCATTCCTCTTCAACTGTACTGCCTACTGCGCTATTCCTTATTGCTGTATCTATAGCGTTAGAGAACTTCAAACGTATCTCGTCATTCCTTAGTACTTCCGTAACCCACTTCTTTGCGTATTGATTCTTTTGTGGCGGTGTTCGTAGCGACAAACACTTGGCTGTAGAAATGGCTTACGAAGTCACCGCCACACTTTTAATAGCGGGCCGACCGGTCCGCTGGAACAGTAAACAGAAAAATGAAAACCCCAAGCACTCTGATTAAATAAAAGTCGGTACTTATCTTTATTACGAAGATACAGAAACACAATAGTGAACTCCGTGTCTACAGAGATCTGTCTAGTTCGAGTCGGAGCGGCTAGGTCAGCGTCGGCTGACGACAAACAACAACTCTGCTGCGATGAACACACAACTGACTAACAAGTACACAATTCGGTGGCGAGTATACAACTGAGCGGCGAATACAGAACTGTCCTAGCGCTCGCGACTCCAGCGCTTAAGAAGCCAGAAGCCAGCGGTGGCGCGCGCAGACTTGCGGCGATTTGCTGTCTCGCTGGCGCTGCTTATGCGGACGGCGTCCGTACTTTGATGCTGCCAACCTTTTGGCAGCGGGCTCGGTTGGCATTACTGGCTAGGATACAACAGATTCTTCCTAACTAATGTCTTGAACTTCAGCCTACTCTTCATCACTACTATATTGTGATCTGAGTCTATATCTGCTCCTGGGTACGCCTTACAATCCAGTGTCTGATTTCGGAATCTCTGTCTGACCATGATGTAATCTAATTGAAATCTTCCCGTATCTCCCGGCCGTTTCCAAGTATACCTCCTCCTCTTGTGATTCTTGAACAGGGTATTCGCTATTACAAGCTGAAACTTGTTACAGAACTCAATTAGTCTTTCTCCTCTTTCATTCCTTGTCCCAAGCCCATATTCTCCTGTAACCTTTTCTTCTACTCCTTCCCCTACAACTGCATTCCAGTCGCCCATGACTATTAGATTTTCGTCCTCCTTTACGTACTGCATTACCCTTTCATTATCCTCATACACTTTCTCTATCTGTTCATCTTCAGCTTGCGACGTCGGCATGTATACCTGAACTATCGTTGTCGGTGTTGGTCTGCTGTCGATTCTGATTAGAACAACCCGGTCACTGAACTGTTCACAGTAACACACCCTCTGCCCTACCTTCCTATTCATAACGAATCCTACACCTGTTATACCATTTTCTGCTGCTGTTGATATTACCCGATACTCATCTGACCAGAAATCCTTGTCTTCCTTCCACTTCACTTCACTGACCCCTACTATATCTAGATTGAGCCTTTGCATTTCCCTTTTCAGATTTTCTAGTTTCCCTACCACGTTCAAGCTTCTGACATTCCACGCCCCGACTCGTAGAACGTTATCCTTTCGTTTATTATTCAGTCTTTTTCTCATGGTAAGCTCCCCCTTGGCAGTCCCCTCCCGGAGATCCGAATGGGGGACTATTCCGGAATCTTTTGCCAATGGAGAGATCATCATGACACTTCTTCAATTACAGGCCACATGTCCTGTGGATACACGTTACGTGTCTTTAATGCAGTGGTTTCCATTGCCTTCTGCATCCTCATGTCGTTGATCATTGCTGATTCTTCCGCCTTTAGGGGCAATTTCCCACCCCTAGGACAAGAGAGTGCTCTGAACCTCTATCCGCTCCTCCGCCCTCTTTGACAAGGCCGTTGGCAGAATGAGGCTGACTTCTTATGCCGGAAGTCTTCGGCCGCCAATGCAGTGGCGGGGATCGAACCCGGGACCGAAGACGTTTTTATTATGAATCAAAGACGCTACCCCTAGACCACGAGTACACGTTAAACGTTACGAAATAAGCATTTTGAAGTAGTCTCGTATCCAGATTTTCTGCACTTAGTATTTCCTTTGTCTGTGATAAATTTATGCGCATTGTTAGTCCTACACATTGAAACATGTCAAGCTGCTGTCGATATTAATTAACTCCGTAATTACGTAGTTGCTACCTAACTGTCATTTACCAGGAAAGAACCCCGGAGTGTTCACCGAAACGAACATCTATAGCAGACGTGTGTCACATGCCTCTACAGTTGCTGGTGAATTACTGGCGCCATCAAAGAAAGGTCGCGTCGGTTACTTGATATCACCAACTGGCAATGTGTCTTATGGTTGTGTACATAATTATTACAGTCAATATTGTATTAATATAAAAATGTGAGGCGGAGCGTACAGTTCACTGAGATATTCTCGGCAGAGCAATATATCATTTATCACGTTCCATTGATATATACCTGTTTTATATACATAGCTTTGTTTTAGGACTAAACTGCGTTTCCTTGTATAAGAGTAAAATATACTTCTCTTTTAAGTCTAAATAGGTTGCATGAATATGTCTTAATGAAATAAATATCTAACAGTGTGAAACTAACACTGTTACGCAATGTTAGTCGTCCAACAGCCCATGGCGAAAGACGTCGTTTGCTCTCCAGTAAGTTTTGTTCTGCGTTTTAAGAAATAGTCAGTAAGAACTATTTTATCGTTGGTTTTCTTCTTGTGCCCACCTACCTCTTTGCTCCAACGGCTATGTTGTCACCCCGTAGGGCCCGCCTTCTTCCCTCAATATAGCGTCTTTAAGGTGGTTGATTAATGAGTGAGTGCGCAGTGTACATCAATGTGAAACCGAAATGAAAGTAAGTGAATGGATGACATCGTGTCCTGGCGCATAGCTTATTCGTTCGGCTATTACCATGGGGACCACCGAACACAACGTTTCATCATACAGATGGAACATTAGAACATATAAAATCATTGTAGGAGTCCGCCACCATTATCATTAGTCAATATAATTGCCCACCTTTATCCTCAATATATATCTTTATTTTTCAAAAATACATCTTAACGCTTTGTCATATAGATAGGACATTAAAACATTTTTGTCTATAAATGAAACAAAATCATAGGACTAGTTGGCCACTATTATCACTAGTCAGTATAACTGTCCATCTTGATCACTAATTTATATATTTAATTTTTAAAAATACATCTTAACGCGTTTCGGCCACAGGTATCATCAGGAGCACATTTAGAAAAAACTTGATACATTTTATCTCAGCAGTTCATTCGTACACATGTATCTTGACTAGTCAGCGTTGTCACGCACCCACACTTAATGAGAAACTACAGGGTTATGACTCAGTATTTTCGTGCATGTGCTGGTAGTTAGGGACGGAAGGCCGCTGCTACGCCTTATGATCTTACCGCGCACAAGATTTTTGTATTGCTCTCGACTGTGGAAAGGGGTTCTGCTAACAACACCATATGGTTGAAAAAAGTTCTGGGAAGAAGAACACGATGCAGGCCACAGAATAATAAAATACAGCCACCTGGAAGCATTTAATTTTTGTACATATTTAATATAGTAGCCAGAATACAGGGTGTTTAAAAATGAATGATGCGGTTTTAAAAATTAATAATAAATCGATTTATTACTTTGTATGGGCAAACCTTACAGCATAAGCAACGGCAACTTTCCGAGTTTTTCATGCGCTACCCGCTGTTCACTTGTCATACTTACTGTGCAGATGTAGCGTCTATTTCCATGAAGACGTTGCAAGAGGAAAAGGCTTTCTATGTGCTACGTTTGAGGTGTCCAGATCTGTGGTAACAGAGCCCGTGAGTTTCGTGCACAGATTAGGAAAGACGCACCGAACAAGAATAACATAAGTAGGTGGCACCGTCAGTTCGTGGAAACCGGATGCGTTTGTAAGAGGTGGAGTCCTGGTCAACCCCGTGTGTCTGAAGCAAACGTCGAAAGAGCGAGCGAGGTGTGTCACCGAAGTCCTCGTAACTCATTTATTAAGGCAAGCAGGGAATTGTTCATGCCAAAGATTGTGATGTGAAAGGTGTTGTGTAAGCGGCTATGTTTTAAACCGTAAGAAGTGGGATTAGTGCAGGCCCTTACACCAGCAGACAAAGTGAAAAGGTGTGACTTTTTGTGAAGAGCTACAGTTAAAAATGAAGGACGCTGGTTTGGAAGAAATACTTACCTTTTGCGATGAAGCCACTTTCCTTGTAAGTGGCAAAGTGAACACACACTGTCCATACGTGGGAAACCAGAAACCACACATGCTGATAGAGCAATAGCATGACTCTCAAAAAATGAACATTTTTTGTGCAATGTCGCGCGAGAAAGTGCACGGCCTATTCTTCTCGGAACAACGAACGGTGACGGATAAGATATCGAGACATGTTGGAAACCTTGTTGTTAGCCCAGCTGAACACCAGTTATGATGATTACATTCTACAACAAGACAGTGCTCCGCCCCATCTTCGTAGGAATGTACGACAGCTTCTTGATCGTGTTTTTCACCAACGCTGAAATCGGCGTGCCACAACAGCAGAGAACCTTCTCCTATGGCCAAGCCCCTTGCGGATTTAACACCCGGCAATTTCTTTCTGTGGAGGTTTGTGGAAGACAGAACTTATGTACCACTAATATCCATGTCCCTTTCGGAAGTGTGTGTTTGGATAAAGCATACACTGCGACCACCTCGGAGGACGTGCAACAGTCGGCCGGGGTGGCCGAGCGGTTCTAGGCGCTACAGTCTGGAACCGTGCGACCGATACGGCCGCAGGTTCGAATCCTGCCTCGGGCATGGATGTGTGTGATGTCCTTAGGTTAGTTAGGTTTAAGTAGTTCTAAGTTCTAGGGGACTGATGACCTCAGCAGTTAAGTCCCATAGTGCTCAGAGCTATTTGAACCATTTTTGACATGCAACACCGAATGTGGGAAGCATGTGATTACCAATTATACGAGTCTCGTGTGACCAAGGGTTTACATATTGAAGGATCGTGATTAATGCGTCAAAAATTTGGGCAGTTGCCTCTGCGTATGCTGTAAGGTTTGCCCATACAAAGTAATAAATCGACTTCTTATTAATTTTTGAAACTGCACTATGAGATCGAGAGCAAGGATCGGGATTAATTTAACGAAATCACGTTGAAGGGTGACCCAACTTGATGAGTCATTTATCATTCCCAAACAAATATTTTTGTTTAATAACAATTTAATCGTGAGTCAACTAACAGTTACCAAGGCTCTTGCAAAACATATAAAAATACTTAAGATTTTTAAATTAAATTCACAATGTATGAGGACATTTGCTTTATACATACAATCACAAGTAGTATTGAAAAAATGTCAACTGTGCAACAGAATGGTAGCCCTACTACAGACAGATAATTTATTAAATAAACCTGCGGCGACACTCTGTCCCCGCAACTAGATCACAACTGTGGCAAAGCCCACAGCAGGACGTCAATATAATTTCAACAAATATAAAATAAAAACATTAAAATGCATACATCCTCACTGGTTATTCCGCTCTCATATAGACAAGATACGGCCAAGCTACCCAAAGGCTACCCACACGTAAAACCGAAAAAACAGTAGTACTTTACTGATTGGCCAGAAGCCTGTTTCACGTAAATCACGTTAAGCACTTAGATAAGCTACCGTGCCCGTAAAACACAATTAAAATGATGATGACAACTAAGCCCTTAAATTTTTAAAGAAAACAGGAAAGTCAGTGCTCAGTTTGCCCAAAGAGTTTCATCACACTCCCACAATGGCCTTACAATAACAGAAATACTGTGTCACTTACTTCCTAATCCGGCAACACTCCCAGCGTGGCACGGTACCAAAACAACAATAACAAACTATTCAGCTTGAGGCTGGAAGGAGAGATCCACAGAATCGTGTATGACTTGCCAACACTTAGGCCTCTTGCGGTGACGGGAAGGCTGCCGGAGCAGAAAGTAATTGCGTCCCATCCCCGGGACCAGCAGAGCAGCAACGCGTCAACCGCTGCCGATGCAAGGTTGTCAGCATATACTAAACAACAAACAGCAAAGCAAGGTAGGCAAAAAATACCACACACGGTAGTACTTAAATGGATAATTGAAAATTCAACTATTATAACTTTAGCCGGCCGCTGTGACGAAGCGGTTCTAGGCACTTCAGTCTGGAACCACGCGCCCGCTACGGTCGCAGGTTCGAATTCTGCCTCGGGCATGGATGTGTGTTATGTCTTTAGGTTAGTTAGGTTTAAGTAGTTCTAAGTTCTAGGGGGCTGATGACCTCAGATGTTAAGTCCCATAGTGCTGAGAGCCATTTTTTTTTTTTAACTCCAATATTGGAGCGGCCCGCTCTTAACAGTGCCAGTTAACCTTCCCAGCAGTAACAAGAAGCAACGTACAACGTCATTTAAAAGAATAATTACATAGTAATTCCAACAAGCTTTAGAAGATCAAGGTATACCTCTTCTGTTGTCTCTTAGAGGTTAATATACACTGTTATTGGAATACGCACCAAATGGTACAATTATAACCGGTAGGGCTTCTCAACACGGAGTAAGAGAGTGTGCCAATACAAGCACGCGCACACGCATGACCCACACGTGCGTACCTTCAGGCTGGGCGCACACAACTATAGTTACAGGTCAAATCCAATAGCTCGCTCTAGGAAGTGCTATGAGACCTATAACAAACAGAAATTACAATCGGTAGTATCTAATATCAATAATAACAAATCCATGATTTCACGTACAGTATTAAGATTGCAAAATACTAGCTCGGCGCGTACAAAAACCTCCAGATCGAGATACACAGTCTCAAAGGTGTCACGGAAAGGCAGAAAGAAACTGGATTCGTTGTCAGGTCACACCGGGCAGAATTAACACTCTTTAAATGCAATACTTACTGTATAGTTTTCATAGATAATTTCAAATAAATGGCAAGAGGCCCGTACTTCAGGACTCCAGGCAGGCACCGGATAATACTGCCTTGCTGCTCGTCACTGCTAACAAGTTGTTCAATACATCTAGGGGAATTTAGCACACCAAAATTGAAGTGACGAGAGCCGTTCTTTGCCGACTAAACTCGCCGATGGCAACGATCAGCGCTGCACGAATATGCGGGCCCCGCAGACCAACGGTCAACGGCGTTAACTCGCTGCAGTCGCCAGAAGGCCGAGTATTCTGGTACACCCGGCCAGCTCCGTGTCCGACACACCACTCGCCACCACACAGCCCCAGAGTCAACACATACCCCAGCAAAGATAATATGACGAGGGCCAGAGTCGATGGAACTGGTGCACAAGTGGCGCCAGTAGGAACACGCGCGCGCCCTCAAGGAAGTCACCACGGTTCACACTATTCTTTTGTAAAAACCGTGTATAAGATCAAATTCGTCGACGATTTTGTGGTGTGCAGGATTCGATAGTTAGTAGACACAGCTGTCATATCTGGCAGCAACAACGGCTGTAACATGGCTGGGAAATGAATCGAACTAAATGGCCTTAAATGATTCCATGCTACCCAACTCCATAGCCAAGGTCGCTAATGCATGCTTGTGCGGAGGCACTCGACTCGTGAGGTAAGCCGGTTCGAATCCTGGAAAACTTTCGCTGTCTGTATTTAGCCAGAAAGCGGAGGAGAGTTGGTGGCATTATGTTCCTGATCACCACTCTAGGCGCCAATGTCCGGGATTAGGATCCGAACCTCTCCGCAGAGTCTCATGAAATGAGGGCGTTCACGCAGATGATAAACCATCCGTCGAATGGGAAATTCAAGCTCGGCAGCCCCTATGGTGCTATTCGTGAGGAGTAGGTTACGTGCTGGAATTGCGTTTCACCCTCGCCATGCCCTTCATGCGTTACAATGCAAACCCGACACTACACTATACTACTCAACCACGATGGTATTGCACTTGACCGTTATCGGGAACACGCAGTGACGTTATACTAGACAAGTACAGTCTGAACTAAGAAAACACATCGCACTGTCAATACTTCAGGTCAGTTGTGCATATACCATCAACCCCGATTATGCGTTGAATCGCGATAAGCCAACTGACGTGCCCTCACTCTTAATGTAATAATATTTGGCATAGTAATACAAGTACCCATCACCGTCATGCACGTGATAAACATGCACACTTGACACTTTATAAAATGTCGGGGAAAGGTAACAGCAAACCAACTCAAAGACGATCTTGCCCAAAACATCCCTCCTACACTCATTCCCTGAGTGTGGGGCTCCGTGACATTCCATGACCTCTGCGTCAGAGTTCATGAGTGTTAGTGGCTGACGAGTGGTTCCACTCTCTCGACACCGCCTAGCCAGACGATTTCAATGAGTCAGAGACATGGAGCACATTCTCGGCTACATGTGGACTGGCATTCCACAAAGATAACGTCACGGACACCTAACAGATTGGACACAACACTGGTCTTAACGCCTCTGAAATGTGAAGCTGCTGTCTAAATTACGGGCTATGCGAACCTCAGCTGGTCGTGTTGTATCCTCAATGACACAAGAGACCATCAGCCCAGGTGATCGGTCTCTATCCGATGATGAATGGCATCTGTCGATGTTCGTTCTACTCTGAGCCTCCACCCACTTCTACATCCATCAAGGCGTTGCACGCAGAATCGGGTTTCGTCTGCAAAGATGATGCAGCTGCACACCTGTTTCCTTCGTTGTCGTTGGGCGCGCCTCTCTCCACTGCTGTTTTAGCCCCAGAATAACCGACCTATACCAGCGCACTGGAGTTGAGTCTGCGAGACTCGTAGGTATTGTTTCTTCATAATGTTGTTTTTTCACTGAGACAATAGTAAAATATGAATAAATACTATTTCTGCAAGATTTTATTAATATCAGTATAAATATTCAATGTGGTTAAGGACTAAATTTTTGTTGTTTTTATAAAATTCGCTGAATCATAAACCATGGAAAAAAAGATCCCGTACATCTGTTACAAATTTTTATATTATACTGTTAGATTTTACTACTGAAAAAGTTCTGTTTTGTTCTTATTTTCACATATAGCAACAATTACACTTCACTACAGACGTTGAACACTCTCGATGTACGTTTCTTCTGCAGTTATTACAATTTTCTTCATTCTTCCTATTTTAGTCACTCATGCAAAAACTCTTCTCCTTTCCTGGAGTTTTTCTATTTTACTATTGCAATGGAGTCTTGATGTTCATAAAAAACACTTTCCATACAACAAGAACGAATTTCTGAAGTCCTAGTTTTGGCTTTCTTTTGACATACGTTTGAAACAATTCTTCAGAAAGTTCAGCAAGAAAAATCTGACACGTGATTTTATTCTTTGAACCAAATTTCAGCGAGTCCGGCAAGGAAAATCTGGCTGTAGATTTCATATATTTGACGTGATATGTCAGGGTTTTTTTTTTTCAAAAATACCACATATGCTGCAACCTTACATGCATGAGCTGAGTTCACGAATAATGCCAGACGCCATCTTCTTGTTTTTCTTTTGTTGGAGTGAGTATATGCACCATCTGATCTAATGAGTCCACCCCGCCTTTCGTCTCATTTCAATACTTTATCATGTCAGGCTTAGAAGAATCTTCAGTAATTACATTTGCTGTAGAATAATAGTAGAAAGTAGCGCTACACGTTTATCCTTTTTTGGACCATATCATAGTAGAGTATTTTCACGAGTGAAACCAAATTCTGTGATATGTTCCTCCCGGCTTTTCTGTGGCAAAATTTCTCTAGGTACAAATGTTTTATTTTGTCGAACTGTTCCTACAAGTGTCCACCCATGTTGTAGAAGGAAATCAGCCAAAACCATGGATGGGAAGAAATTATCCATTGTGATATTTCAGCAATTGCCGAAACAGTCTGTTGCAAGACAACTGATAAAACTGAAATCAATATTTTTACTGTTTTCGCTTCCGTCTTTTTCGAGGAACGGTAGTCCTTACAGTGCGAAGAAATTTTTAGAGTCACATATACAGAAAATTTTTATTCCATACTTATTAGGTTTCGAACTCATATACTACCCAAATGCACATCATTCACGGAATGCAACTAACTGTTCATCCACAGTCAAATTTTCGTTCGATAGATAATATTTCCCAGCATTATGGTTAATGTCCTCCTAAATGTCTCTGAATCCACAAATTTATCTTTCTATCTTCCAACACTTCTCGTAGCTTTATCATCGAACAGCGAAAACAATAACAAGTCTTCAAATCTCTGACGACCCATTGTGGCTCTAAATACTGGCGAACTGTACTTCTTGGTCCACAGTACTCTTACATTGGACACATTGCTTTTTGGATGACTAGCTGTTTTCTAAAGATCAATCATAGCTCTTATTTCTACACTACCACATTTTCTCCAACTCTTCTCAAAATTCCTTTCCTCAGACACCCTTACAACTACGTTATCAGTAAAATGTACTACTTTCTCTATAATATCTGAAGAAATGTATATTTAGAATGCATCTGTCAATGTTACAATAGTTTTTAAAGGAGGGAGATTGTCTGTATCTATTAAGATTTTATTGTATTACGTTTCCTTACTTTTGTTTCCCTAGGATGAATTTTATTCCATGCAAATCCATTTTTGTAAGAAATACGCCTTCAGTACTTTCAATTTTATTGGTATAATCTTCATCTTCTAAGTTCGAAATATCTGCTACCTCATTCATATCTCTTTCTTCACTGACACTTACATGATCGTCTTCCACATCTTTATCTTCATCATTTGGTATGTAGTCCGAAACTTCGTCACGGGAGTTGCTGAGATCAACAGATTCTTCCAATACTTGAAGAATTTCTTCATCTGTCTGTTTTCTTATAGGGTTACAGGTTGTAACAAGAACAGCTAGTAAGTTTTGTACTAGCAGTATCATACAATAATGGAGCATTATTTTGAAGAAATGTACCGTCAAACAATGAACTATAAAGAAATCAAAGAAATTTTTAAAAATGTATATGAAATGAGTCTAAGAGATTCGACTAAGATATTAGCGAATTAATATATTTAAAATATTATAGAAGCTGAACATAATGCTAGAACAAGAGCTAAATAATGAAATTGCTGTAAGAATTTTTACAGCTAATGAAGAAGAAAATGTAGCGATAAGTCTCGGAGACTCACATTAGGTGTTCTAGGGTTAAGGGAAGCCTCAATAATGGTCAGAGTGCTGGCATTCTGTGGTGCTTCCAATGGCGTCACACTGTCCGCTTCGCTACTTAACCTCGCTGCAAACAATTCCATTTCCTGATAACGAGAAGTGGCTATCCTCTCTGGCGCTAGTCCATTGGGTCTTTGAGATCGTATACAGCATAGAGCATGGTCCTCCGGAACCCATCGTTACCATACAGTCGTCTGATTCAGACCAACGCAGCAGTATTGCGCAACGACGACTCACAGTCTCCAAAGACCGCTAACCCGCCGCTATCGAATTCCAACACTTGTTGATAGGCGTTTCTCTTTCTTACACAAGGCATAACATGATCTTCTCGCAACCAGCCCTCATTCAGGTGCGACTTATAGTCTGATATTTCTTGCAAGCTACAAGCCGGTATTACATAACACACCTAGTATTTACACTATGTGATCAAAAGTATCCGAACACCTGGCTGAAAATGACTTACAAGTTCGTGGCGCTCTCCATTGGTAATGCTCGAATTCAGTATACCGTTGGCCCACCCTTAGCCTTGATGACAGCTTCCACTCTCGCAGGCATACCTTCAATCAGATGGTGGAAGGTTCCTTGGGGAAAGGCAGTCCATTCTTCACGGAGTGCTGCACTGGGGAGAGATATCGATGTCGGTCGGTGAGGCCTGGCGCGAATTCGGCGTTCCAAAACATCCCAAAGATGTTCTATAGGATTCAGGTCAGGACTCTGTGCAGGCCTGTCCATTACAGGGATGTTATAGTCGTGTAACCACTTCGCCACATGCAGTGCATTATGAACAGGTGCTCGATCGTGTTGAAAGACGCAATCAGCATCCCCGAATTGCTCTTCAACAGTGGGAAGCAACAAGGTGCTTAAAACATCAGTGTAGGCCTGTGCTGTGATAGTGCCACGCAAAACAACAAGGGGTGCAAGCCCCCTCTATGAAAATCACGACCACACCATAGCACAACCGCCTCTGAATTTTACTTTTGGCACTACACACGTTGGCAGATGACGTTCACCGGGCATTCGCTATACCCACACCCTGCCATAGGGTCGCCACATTGTATACCGTGATTCGTCACTCCACAAAACGTTTTCCCACTGTTCAATTGTCCAATATTTACGCTCCTTACGCCAAGCGAGCCGTCGTTTTGTATTTAACGGCGTGATGTGTGGTTTATGAGCAGACGCTCGACCATGAAATCCAAGTTTTCTCACTTCCTGCCTAACTGTCATAGTACCTGCAGTGGATCCTGATGCAATTTGGAATTTCTATGTGAGGTTCTGGATAGATCTCTGTCTATTACACATTACGACCGTCTTCAACTGTGGAAATCTCGCTTACAGACATATGACAGAAGTGACACTCAATCACCTGGCCACGTTCGAAGTCCGTGAGTTCCACGGAGCGCCCCATTCTGCTCTCTCACGATGTCCAATGACTACTGAGGTCGCTGATATGGAGTATCTGACGGTAGGGGACAGCATAATGCACCTAATATGAAAAACATATGTTTTGAGCGGTATCTGGATACTTCTGATCACTTAGTGTAGGTGTCAGTTGCACAAGACCAGCCACCTTGCAGCAGACGGCTGTAGCTGAGATTTTAACAGGCGGGTTATCCGCCAGGGAGAAATGGCAACCGCAGAAGATGTTTGCGCGCATGCGCAGAATTCAGTATTTTGAGCGGGCTTTCTGCTTGGTATTATTTTCACTTGTGGTCAGACGACGAGACACGCCTAAGCTTGTGGACTCTTTCAATTATAGTGCGAGATATTCTACACATTTTTCAGCGAGTTATTTTTTATGCATACTGTGGTGAAACAAATGAAAATGATCTTTTTGTATTACCGTTGAGAAAAACTTTATATTTAATGGTAACTTCTTATTGTAGATATGGTACGAAATAAAGAAATTATAAGCATGCTTACGGAGGCCTGCAGCAAGGAAAGGTGTCTATATTATCGTCTTGATACGCTTACCATAATAAGATTTGTTTATAAATTAATTCTAAGTTTATATACTGAGGCGATAAGTCATGGTATAGCGATGTACACACATACACATGGAGGTAGTATCACATACACAAGGAATAAAAGAGCACTACATTAACGGAGTTGTCGTTTGTACTCAGATAATTCATGTGAAAAGGTTTCCGAAGTAATTATGAGCACATGACGGGAATTAACTGATTTTGAACGCGTAATAGCCGTTGGGGTTAGATGCATGGGACAGTCCATTTCAGAAATTCAGTACCGAGGTCCACAGTATAAAGAGTGTGCCGAGAATACCAAATTTCAGGCATTACCTCTCACCACGGCCATCACAGTAGCCGACGGCCTTCACTTAACGACCGAGAGCAGTGGCGTTTGCGTAGACTTGGAATTGCCAGCAGACAAGCAACACTGTGTGAAATAACCACAGAAATCAATATGGGACGTACGACGAACGTATCTGCTAGGTAAGCGCAGCGAAATTTTGATTGAATGGGCTGTGGCAGCAGACGACCGATGCAAATGCCTTTGGTAACCGCACGACAGTCCCTGCAGCGCGTCTCCTGTACCTGTTGGACCCTAGACGACTGGAAAATCGTGACCTAGTCAGATGAGTCCCGATTTCTCTTGGTAAGAGCTGATCGCAGGTTTCTAGTGTGGCGCAGATCCGACGAAGGCATCGACCCAGGTTGTCAACAAGGCACTGTGAAAGCTGGTGGTTGGTCCATAATGGTGTGGATTATGTTTATATGGAATGTACTGCGTTCTCCGGTCCAAATGATTATAAATGGTTTATGTCCGGCTGCTTGGAGACCATTTGGAGCCATCGATGGACTTCATGTTCCCAAACAATGATGGAATTTTTATGAATGACAGTGCACCGTGTCACCTGGTCACAATTCTTCGCTTTGGTCTGAAGAAATTCTGGACAATTTAAGCGAACGATTCGGCCACCCAGATCGATAGACATGAATCTCATTAAACATTTATGGGATAATCGAGAGGTCAGTTCGTTTACAAAATCCTTCACCGGCAACACTTTCGCAGTTATTTACGGCTCAGTATTTCTACAGCGAACTTCCAACTACTTGTTGAGTCATGCCACGTCGCCTTGCTGCACTACGCCGGGAAAAAGGATCTCCGACACGATATTAGAAGGTATCCCATGACTTTCGTCACCTCGGTGTATGTTTTACATAAATGTGTAGATAATTTTAGTTGCAATATGTGTATGTGTCATCATAATTAATGAAAGTATCACACGTGTTTGGTCTGATTTCACCTATTGTATTATTTCACTCTGCGAGGAAGGATAGTGTTGTGCTGGCCGTGACCAATGAGGATTGTAAAGGTCATTTTGTATCTTTGCGGTCGCACTGTTGTGAAATAGCTTTCCTTATTACTGTGTCACTTGCGCGGATCCCGTCGTGTGCGATCGACAGCTACTTTCAAAACAAAGCTCGTAATTCCTGAGTATCTTCTGACCTCAACTCCTTCAGTGGCAGACACCCAACAAGGAAAGAACCCAATTCGTACTCCTGGCATTACATCGTCATTCTGCCCTTCTCCTAACGAATAAGGCGGACACTATCATAGCAAATGACGAATAGAGAACTGCGTCCTCATGTCTAAAATGCTATGAAACGTGAACATAGATATTAATCTGCTTGTACCATCGTCGCATGAAACAAACACTTTGGTTCCTAATTTTGTATAATCATAACGTAATTTCATTTTAGCTGCGCAAGACACAATAACTGCTTACGAAAGAAGAACCTAGACCTCTCAGAGGTTTCACTATGAGCAATAAGCAGCTTTATACACACATCAAAAAAAGTTTTGCATCACCTCGGTTCCGGGAGTTCCGGGACCTCTATAGAAAATTGGAATGGAGATCAACATAAACATCGTTTCCGCCCTTTTTATTGCTCATTAAAACCACAAATTGCATGTTGTACCACCATACAGCGAGACCTTCAGAGATGGAGGTCCATATTTCTGTACACATCGGTACCTCTAATACCCAGTAGCATGTCTTCTTGCATTGATGCCTGCCTGTATTCGTCGTGGCATACTATCCACAAGTTCATCAAGGCACTGTTGGTCCAGATTGTCCCAGT
Organism: Schistocerca piceifrons; assembly: GCF_021461385.2. Taxonomy (NCBI): domain Eukaryota; kingdom Metazoa; phylum Arthropoda; class Insecta; order Orthoptera; family Acrididae; genus Schistocerca; species Schistocerca piceifrons. The sequence goes on along the minus strand of NC_060140.1, from coordinate 433,981,533 downwards.
CCTCAACGGCGATTCGGTGTAAATCCCTCAGAGTGGTTGGTGGGTACGTCGTCCATAAACAGCCCTTTCCAATCTATCCCAGGCATGTACGATAGGGTTCATGTCTGGAGAACATGCTGGCCAGTCTAGTCGAACGTTGTCCTGAAGGAAGTCATTCACAAGATGTGCACGATCGGGTTGCGAAATGTCGTCCATGAAAACGAATGCCTCGCCAATATACTGACGATATGGTTACACTATCGGTCGGAGGATAGCATTCACGTATCGTACAGCCGTTACGGCACTTTCCATGACCACCAGCAGCGTACGTTGGTCCCACATAATTGCACCCCAGAACAGCAGGGAACCTCCACCTCGCTGCACTCGCTGGACAGTGTGTCTAAGGCGTTCAGCCTGACGTGGTTGCCTCCAAACACGTCTCCGACGATTGTCTGGTTGAAGGCATATGCGACACTCATCGGTGAAGAGAACGTGGTGCCAGTCCTGAGCGGTCCATTCGGCATGTTGTTGGGACCATCTGTTCCTCGCTGCATGGTTCAAATGGTTCAAATGGCTCTGAGCACTATGGGACTCAACATCTTAGGTCATAAGTCCCCTAGAACTTAGAACTACTTAAACCTAACTAACCTAAGGACATCACACAAACCCATGCCCGAGGCAGGATTCGAACCTGCGACCGTAGCAGTCCCACGGTTCCGGACTGCAGCGCCAGAACCGCTAGACCACCGCGGCCGGCGCCGCTGCATGGTGTCTTAGTTGCAAAGAAAGGACCGCGCCATGGACATCGGGAGTGAAGTTGCGCATCATGTAGCCTAATGTGCACAGTTTAAGTCATAACACGGCGTCCTGTGGCTGCACGAAAAGCATTGTTCAACATGGTGGAGTTGCTGTCAGGGTTCCTCCGAGCCGTAATCCGTAGGTAGCGGTCATCCAATGCAGTAGTAGCCCTTGGGCGGCCTGAGCGAGGCATGTCATCGACAGTTCCTGTTACTCTGTATCTCCTCCATGTCCGAACAACATCGCTTTGTTCACTCCGAGACGCCTGGACACTTCCCTTGTTGAGAGCCCTTCCTGGCACAAAGTAACAACACGGACGCGATCGAACCGCGCTATTGACCGTCTAGACACGGTTGAACTACAGACAACACGAGCCGTGTACCTCCTTCCTTGTGGAATGACTGGAACTGATCGCCTGTCGGTCCCCCTCCGTCTAATAGGCACTGCTCACGCATGGTTTTTTACATCTTTTGGGCGGGTTTAGTGACATTTCTGAACAGTCACAATAACTATGTCTGTGATACAATATCCACAGTCAACGCCTATCTTCAGGAGTTCTGGGAACCAGAGTGATGCAAAACTTCTTTTGATGTGTGTAAAAATATCAACTTTCACACTCAGCGACGTAAATGACTTACACAATCCCGCCGTTCTTTGGGTCGTCGGTGCAGGCTTACACTTTAAGCGGACCGTGTAACAGGACTAAGGAAAAAGTTGGCACTTGCAGACTTGTACGCTTGGGGCGCTAGTGCAGACTTGTATACGAATAGGTATATCGTGTGATACTGGCTTTATTGGCCATTGTGTATATTCAGGATACTTGAATGGAAACTTGAAGCTAGTAGCAGTGTCGATTACTGCTGCTGAACAGTGCGTAGGCGGTTCGCCTTGTGAACGTGGACAGGCGTGCGGATACTCGCCGGCGGCACCGCTTTCTCCGTACTGGCCGGCCTGCTTTTCAGGCGATCATCGATGACAGCCCCATTGTGCATGGGCCGAATAAAGCGTTGCGTTCCTGACCTGAGTGCCGCTGGGCATATCCCGACTGTTCACGGAAGCTGTGTGTAGGAGCGTATCAGCGCTGCTGTAATTGAGTAGGCGTAAATTGATCCCTGACACTTCCAGTGGGCCGGGTGTGGCAGTTTCACGGGGCTGCCTCAACCAATAACGGAACACGAGTCCTTGTGGCAATGCCTCATTGTTGTCACATGTCTGTAGACGGCTACTGTTTTCGCCTACAGTCATTGGAGCTTCGCAGTTTAAATCTGGCAGCAGCGCTATGAGCTGTCAGGAATCTGCTTACGCCGTCTCGACTGTAGTACTCGCTGCAGTTTTCTGACCAATTTGGGATCTATCACTGTTATCATATGCATCTTCCGCGGACCCCTTGCCTCATTACTGTAGGCAATACATCATTAAGATATTGGCATACACTATCTGATAGGACCAACACCTACATTTTAGTAAAAGGCAATAGGAGTTTTATATAGACTTATATATAGGCCAATATACACTATTTCTTCACTTTCGACATTTTAATGCTTTACATTAAAAAACGATAAAATCATTTTTTCTAGTTTTTCGTCGATCATTGAACTATTTGCGTTGAAAATAATAATCAAATTACCACTTAAGATGGCAGGACCTCTATCCGTTATATCGACAGTCTCGTAAGACTTCTCTAAATCGTTCTCATGCATCCGTCTCCTGTCGCTCTAATCCCTCATTCCGTGACGTTGTAAAAAAAGAACCGAGCAACAAACACGTAAGAGAACCTCTTACGAGTATACTGTACTCTGGTGGAAAATTTTCTAACTACTCTGTACTTGGTTTTAGTTTTTATAAAATGTTCCTTATGTACGCACACAGTTTTAATTAACTAAACCGACTGATACCAGTATATTGTCATTGTAACTATTTTGAAATTGCATTAAATTTTCAGCTACTTTTCTCTTATCAAGTTTGTGGTCAAAAAACAGGATCGTTGCTGTATCTATGTAAAATACGGCCTACATTCATTACTCGAATACTAAATATGTTATGTTCTGTCTTCGTGTATGCAAAGTCCTGCATCTCTTCGCATGGGGTTGCGAAAGGAAGCAGACAGTAATTCGATTAGAAATGAAATCAACGCAAAACCCAAAGAAACAAAAAGCAAGACAGAGGCTAGTGGAAAGGTATGTGGTAACATGACGAACAGGCACTGCAACAAGAACTATGTAATAGGCAAGTGTGTTAATATCGTAAATGGAGATGCTACTTCAGATGCTGAGGAAAAAGAATAACATCGGAAACACGACATTCAAAGTCTACGTAAAGGGTAAGACGTGACCGGTAGGTTGTTAGGAGAGAAGAAACAGGGCGGTAATTTTACTCTCTTATTTTAACAGTGCGCTGACAAATTTAACTTCAGACAACGCAACACTGTCAGTGAAAAAAAGTCTTTCAAATTGGTAAAGGCACTGTGTGATTCAAGGACTGGTTATTCAGAGATGCCATAAACAGTTGACGTACCGTTAGAAGTCTAGAAAACAATTTTTCGAAGATATATGGCAGAAAGATATGAGAATTGCTGAAAGGGATAATGGATATGTAACTTTCCCAAGTTACCGAGTAGAATGGTAGTGGACTTACTATTCTGGAATAAGAGTGAGACCGAATTAATCTTTCGATACTTGGAACACCATCACGTGCCTTTTCCTCGTGAGGAGATGCAGTGATGTTCTAACCTTCACCTTTCCTTCTCTTACTGGCTAAATCCCTTGCTCCAAATTGCTTCCACCACATGTATTCGAACTAATTATCCCCATATCTACAAAACTGTTCTGGGTGTGAGAATGCATTGCATGTTATTCATGTTTCAGCTGCCACTGAAAGTAGCCTTCATGTGGGCAGCTATTTGTAGTTTGTAGTTACTGCTTTGTACTATAATATTTGAAACTGGCTGTATGTCCCTCATTAATGACCCCCATGGAAAGAAGTTAAGAGGAATCCTATTGAACGCTATTGCCAAGATAGTTAGAAAGACGTAAGCTCTAATGAAGAATTAAGATTACAATGTGACACAGCAAACAGGTCATACTTCAAGCTGTGACTGCACCAGAAAGAACAAAGAAGAACACCGATAATTGGTGGCATTAATTCGCCTACATACCTTCACGACCAAATAAAGACATCTGCTAGGTAAAACAGACGGACTACATTTCATGGACCACCTAGAGGCCCCAGCCATATCGCCCACAGGCTTAATACTGAGTTTCAGTAGTCTTTGGTTTTAATGTCAAATCCTTTTTTATCAACATACCAGCGAATATTGTGAATATTTTACAGGAGCGCCTTGCATAGTGTACTTGTAACCTGACGACCACTTACCTGAAAGTGGAAAGACAAATTTTATGAACAGACGGACGGCGTGGTATTGGTCTCCTCCCTGTACCCTCCCCCTCCCTGACTCCCTCTAGATAATAGCGGCTGATCCATTCACGGAAACTGTCGGAGAGACGGCTCTGCTATCCGATTCCACGTACCTAAATGGTCGTTCCGAATGTGAATGACACATTCGTCATATTGCCACACGGAGGAACAAACTTCGTAGATTTAACCAGCGTCTAAAGTCCACACATGCGCAAACTTAAGCGGCCCGCAGGCCTGGTTCACATACTTTTTCAATCTCCCAGGCCGCCTCGTCTCGTGTCCCACTCATAGCGCATAAGTTAAACCTATAGCATCCGTGACGTTAAGTGTTGTGGCGTAGCAAGACAGCCACGCCACTCGGAAGTAGCCGAAAGGCACGCGTTAAGCTCACGCAGATTGGCGTGAGCTCTGAAACAGGATACGTAATGAATGCTATAAAGAAAAGTACGTAGCTTCTGGAATACTTAACTTTAATCCATCATTTGTATACATCGTTCTTGATGAGACATGCTTCATACGATAACTATCAATTGCTATGGCGCCTTGCTAGGTCGTAGCCATTGACTTAGCTGAAGGCTATTCTAACTATCTGCTCTGCAAAGGAGCGAGGCTTCGTCAGTGTAGTCGCTAGCAAAGTCGTCCGTACAACTGGGGCGAGTGCTAGTAAGTCTCTCGAGACCTGCCGTGTGGTGGCGCTCGGTCTGCGATCACTGACAGTGGCGACACGCGGGTCCGACATGTACTAATGGACCGCGACCGATTTAAAGCTACCACCTAGCAAGTGTGGTGTCTGGCGGTGACACCACATTAAGGTTTATGGGGCAACATACCATATGAGTGGCACCCCTTTCCAGAGACTCGACGCTTGCAAATTATGCCTTAAAACATGCTTTTTTGAGAGTACATTCATTTTATGTTCACCCCATTTTCAGACATTTACGTATATTGAGGCATTTTGGACATCGTTTCTTTACTTACGACCTTTTACAATAGCTGTCTTGAAATCTTTAGCTGCCAAATTCTGCAACGCCGTTAGTAAAGAAACAGTGTTCGCTGCATGTAAATAAATGTAAACAACTGAGGGAGGGATTCCCTGCATCTTGAAATATCATCATGAGAAAATAAATGCCTATAAAAGCAACTGGTTGCAGCTAATTCATTATAAATTACCTTCCACTGCAACAGTTGCAGTGTTCTAAAACGTCCACAACACCCAAGAACTATTTATTAATGTTAGTATGAGAAATAGAAAATCAAAATACTATAATGCGGTAGGCAATTCTAGTCGATAAGCAATTAGAAGAACTTCGCGATTTTTTGCTGCAGGCAGCTCCTTCGAGTATTTCAAATTAGTGTGTAAATATTCACAAACGCTATTATCAAGCATTTTATAACATTTTTCCAAAAAAATTTATGATGCTCGATGGCACAGACAGCGTTCTTTCTGTAGTACTAAGCAAAGACAATGTGAGCCCTCACTGTCTCTCCCACAAATTTCTCCGTCTGGACTGAAACCAACATGAAACACAGGTTCCGGTGGCATTCGAAAGTACTTCCTTTTTCGGAACTTGAAAGTCTGTAGGTCACTTGACGGGAAACTCGGACAAATAGTTCAGAGAACGAACAAGCACGTACACATACTGACCGCCGTGTCTGAGTACCATAATGAAACTTATGGCAGCAAGGAATGAGATCTAGAGAACCCAGGAAGAACCGCCACATCAAATCGTCCGCGTACTTTACATATCCGCCAACACCAGCGCTCTTCCCTCCGCACCTATGACCGGGACGCACTACTACGACACGCCTTAATTCATTGGATGCAAAGAGACACCAGGTTTGACGGTGGACATGTACTAAATACAACAGCAAACTTAAACTCAAGTGAGGAATGGGTAGCTTACCAACCACTTACCGGCCACACCACCCAGTCTTCCACAACAATCAATCTGTCCCTGACAACCAAAGGCCAATTCCACTCTTGTCAGGCAGCCGTCGAAACGGCGCCGTCTGCTCGGGTTGTCGCCGCGGCCGTTTCACGTTTTTATCCGGCTGCTGTTGCGCACTGCACGCCCTTCATTTTACATACGTTTCTCTCTGCCAGAGGCTTTCTAGCAGACCTAGGATTGAAGAGGATATTCTGTTGCATGCTATATACCAGGGATGCACTATTTTAACTATTTTAGCCTATTTAACCTCAGTTATGCATCCTTTGTGGACTCACATTTCGATACGTACCCGAACGTGGGACTTATGTGTCTAAACCGTAGTTGTCCTTTCTCCTTTAGAAATAAATATTTTGTTACAAGTACAGCAGCTTTTATCACTGATGTCTCTTCATTTCATTCCTTTCCAATTTGCGAAAGCCCAGTGGCTCAAGCCGGCCGATGAGGCCGTGCGGTTCTGGCGCTTCAGTCTGGAGCCGCGTGACCGCTACGGTCGCAGGTTCGAATCCTGCCTCGGGCATGGATGTGCGTGATGTCCTTAGGTTAGTTAGGTTTAAGTAGTTCTAAGTTCTAGGGGACTGATGACCACAGATGTTAAGTCCCATAGTGCTCAGAGCCATTTGAACCAGTGGCTCAAAATTTCTTACAGAAAGCAAATTTTCCAGACTGTACTGGACTTGTTGATGCAAAACATACTCGATTTTTGAACCTATCAATTCGATGTATTTCAGCTACAAAGGATATTAGTCCGTAGTGTTTATGGTGGTGGCAGATTCATATTACCGGTCCATATATTTCGATATTGTATGTTACGGGAAGGACACTTACATATTCGAAGTATATTCCATGTGGAAATCACTAATAAATAAATATCAGGGAATTCGTAAAGATGAATGTTTTCCTGCAACAACAGGAGCCAAGGTACTTTATTTTTCCGTGAGGGATGACGCTCTTGGTGAACCCATGGCGATTGACTACTGATCAAAACTTTCTGGATCCCGGGTTCGGACCCAGACACTGCTTAAATTTTGAATAAAAATCATCAGCAATGTCAGGCGAAGACTTCCAGCATAAGAAGTCATCCTAGTTCTGTCAACGGCCTTGTCAAAGAGGACAGAGGAGCAGACAGAGGTTCAAAGCACTCTTTTGCCCTTGGTGTGGAAAACTGCTCTTACAAGCAGAAGAATCAGCAATGATCAACGGATGAGGATGCAGAAGGCAACAGAAACCACTACATTAAATGCACATATTGTGTATACTCAGCACGTGCGGCCTGAAATCACAAAAGTGTCAGATGATTCTCTATTGGCAAAAGATTGTGGACAAGCATCCGTTCGCATCTCCGGGCCGGGACTGACAAGGGGGAGCTGCCCATGAGAAAAATATCGACTAATCAACGACGGGACGATATCCTACAAGCGGACATGAATGTCAGATGTTTGGAAGCAGTAAGAAAGCTAGCTCACCTGAAAATGGAAATGTAAAGACTCAAGCTAGATGTAGTAGGTGTTAGTGAAGTGAAACGTAAAGAAGATAAGGATTTCGGGTCAGACGAAAATAGGGTACCATCAATAGCAGCAGGAAATGTTATACCTGGAGTAGGGTTCGTTTTGATTACGAAAGTAATTCATGAATGACACTACAAAAATGAGAATAGTGAGAAACTTAACATCAAAATTGGTAATCAAGAAATAGACGAAGAGAGCAAAATTATCTACGACGGACGGTGCTAGGAGGACATAAAAAGCAAACTATTACATGCAAAAAAGACATTCCTGGACATGGGAACTCCACTGGTATCAAACATAGGCTTTAATTCGAAGAATATGCGTGAAGATTTTGACAGAGCACTGAAAGACCTGAGTCGAAACATTCCATTAGAACTACTGACAGTCTTGGGAGAGCCAGTCCTGACAAAACTCTACCATCTGGTGACCAAGGTGTATGAGACAGGCGAAATACCCTCAGACTTCAGGAAGAATATAGTAATTCCAATCCCAAAGAAACCAGGTGTTGACAGATGTGAAAATTACCGAACTATCAGTTTAATAAGTCACGGCTGCAAAATACTAACGTGAATTCTTTTCAGACAAATGGAAAAACTAGTAGAAGCCGACCTCGTTGAAGATCAGTTTGGTTTCCGTAGAAATGCTGGAACACGTGAGGCAATGCTGACCCTACGACTTATCTTATAAGCTACATTAAGGAAGGCAAACCTACGTTTATAGCATTGGTAGACTTAGAGAAAGCTTTTAGCAATGTTGACTGGAATACTCTCTTTCAAATTCTGAAGGTGGCAGGGGTAAAATACAGGGAGCGAAAGGCTATTTACAGAAACCAGATGGCAGTTATAAGAGTCGAGGGGCATGAAAGGGAAGCAATGGTTGGGAAGGGAGTGAGACAGGGTTGTTGCCTCTCACTGATGTTATTCAATCTGTATATTGAGCAAGCAGTAAAGGAAACAAAAAAAAAGTTCGGAGTAGGTATTAAAATGCATGGAAAAGAAATAAAAACTTTGAGGTTTGCCGATGACATTGTAATTCTGTCAGAGACAGCAAAGGACTTGGAAGAGCAGTTGAACGCAATGGAGATGTCTTGAATGGAGGATATAAGATGAACATCAACAAAAGCAAAACGAGGATAATGGAATGTAGTCGAATTAAGTCGGATGATGCTGAGGGAATTAGATTAAGAAATGCGACACTTAAAGTAGTAAAGGAGTTTTGCTGTTTGGGGAGCAAAATAACTGATGATGGTCGAAGTAGAGAGGATATAAAATATAGACTGGCAATGGCAAGGAAAGCGTTTTTGAAGAAGAGAAATCTGTTAACATCAAGTATTGACTTAAGTGTCAGGAAGTCGTTTCTGAAAGTATTTGTATGGAGTGTAGCCATGTGTGGAAGTGAAACGTGGACGATAAATAATTTACACAAGAAGGGAATAGAAGCTTTCGAAATGTGGTGCTACAGAGGAATGCTGAAGATTAGTTGGGTAGATCACATACCTAATGAGGAGGTATTGAATAGGATTGGGGAGAAGAGAAGTTTGTGTCACAAATTGACTAGAAGAAGGGATCGGTTGGTAGGACATGTTCTGAGGCATCAAGGGATCACCAATTTGGTATTGGAGGGCAGCGTGGAGGGTAAAAATCGCAGAGGGAGACCAAGAGATGAATACACTAAGCAGATTCAGAAGGATGTAGGTTACAGTATTTACTGGGAGATGAAGAAGCTTGCACAGGATAGAGTAGCATGGAGAGCTGCGTCAAACCAGTCTCAGGACTGAAGACCACAACAACAACAATTCGAAGAAGGAATTCCTGGGAATTTCTGGAGCACAGCTTTGTATGGTAGTGAATCAAGTACAATGGGAATACCAGAGCAGAACAGAGTTGAAGCATTTGAGATGTGGTGCTACAGAAGAATGTTGAAAATTTGGTGGACTGATAAGATATGGAATGAGAAGGTTCTCTGCAGTATCACCAAAGAAGAGAACATTTGGAAAACACGGACAAGAGAAAGGGACAGGATGATAGCACGTGTGGTAAGGCACCAGAGAATTACCTGCTTGCAACAAGGGGAAATGTGGAGGGTAAAAACTGAAATAGAAGACAGAGACTGGACTACATCCAACAAATAATTGAGGAGTAGGGTGCACGTTCTACTCGTGAGATGAAGAGGTTAGAGGAGGATAGGAATTCATGGCGGGCCGCATTAAACCAGTCAGAATATTGATGATTAAAAAAAAGAGGCTTTTGGATTACACAGAAACCTCCTTCGACCATATGGAGTGAGCACGTTGACAGCTGCCAAGCGAGTTTTCAGTTACCGCCTTTCCCAAGCTCGAAGATATGTAGATGGTGGCTTCGGTATATTGAACAATAAATGGATAATTTTTCAAAAACCTTGAATTTTGATTTTTCTGTAGACATTGTGAAAGCTTGTGTCGTCTCGCATAACTCTGTGCTTGAGACAGACGACTGTAAAACTGAAAATACATTATCGGTAATTGGACTTGAAATAGTGAAGACAGCGAGACAGGTGCTTGGGCGAATTTAAGCAAATAATACAAGGAACATAATGATGGATTACTTCCAACCGGGTCTGTAAATTGGTAATTTTCTAAAATATAATCATAATTTTTGGAAAGATTGTTGTAACTCCATTTAGTGTAAAAACATTTTTGGAATGGTACAATAAAATATCTTTAAGTGTTTGGACGACTTACTTGCCTATTAATTTTTTTCCTTATCGTTCATGTTTTGAAGTAATCCTTTCCGTTCTCTGAATAATGGATCAAAGTATTTTCTGTCTGAATTTTCTAGGGTTGTCCCACAAAATTGGAACTCTTCCACTAAAAAAGGTAATCGCTCAATGTCCATTTCCGAATTCACGTGTAGAGCTACGAAAAGAAGTTACGATAACAGAAAGAAATGGAAACAACAGTAGAGAGAATGAACCGATGCACACGGTGTTGTTGCCTCGAATAAGTCCGTTCCGTGCCGTACCGTGCCTCACATGCATACGTTTGTTTACTCAGCCCTCCTACGCCAATCGTCACCGTGCTAAGTGCGCGGCAGCCGCCCACCGCAGCAGGAGCGCCCAGTTGTTTCACGGCTGCTGTGCGCCGTTTTGACGGCAACAGTCCATGCCGTGTAGATGCGAAAGGCGCCCTATGGCTCACCACACCACGGCCGTGAACACAGTGCTCTGCAGACCCCCGCCGGACAAGTGTGAAATGGGCCTAGGTAGAGCAAACGTTTTCGCCTCCTGCCACCAAGACACATTCATAATTTCCGACAATCCATTGGCCCCTCCATGTCCCCATACGTCCAAGTCTGTGTACACACATAGACGTTTCTCCTCTCGTTATCCTTACCCATTGGCAGACCACAAAAATTCTCCTCTTCCTGAAACAAATGAAACCGATTCCCACCGATTCGTTAATCTTTCGTCAGTTTTCAGCAAGATCTGGGAGATTCTATGGTGTTACTTGTGATTGAGGAGGTGTAGGAACTTTATAAGCTGATACAGGATACAAGTGGTCGAAAGTAACATACGGAAAGCAATGCAGAGTGAACATCGTTCGATGATTTGGAAGCATATAGAAATTGTCAAGGTAATACAGTACAAATGAATACCTTGAAATATACGATACACAGAATACGTAATGTGCTCTGTGAGCATAGGACAGGTGAACTAAGAGAGTGAGACAACTGGTCGACAGTGGTCTTGATTAACTAACAATCGCGGCTCCTGCCTACGTGATTTTGGTTTGGTTGGGTTGGGTTGATTTGGGGGAAGAGACCAACGACACCGGTCTCATCGGATTAGGGAAGGATGGGGAACGAAGTCGGCCGTGCCCTGTCCAAGGAACCATCCTGGCATTTGCCTGAAGCGAGTTAGGGAAATCACGGTAAACCTAAATCAGGATGGCCGGACGCGGGATTGAACCGTCGTCCTCCCGAATCTGAGTCCAGTGTGCTAACCACTGCACCACGTCGCTCGGTAGTGATTTAGGGAAACCAAGGAAAACCCAAATCAGGATAGCCGGAAGGAGGAACTCCATCCTCCAAAATCTTAGCTCTGTGTCTTATTAGGTGCACTGTCCAGCCGGCTGAAGTGGCCGAGCGGTTCTAGGTGCTACAGTTTGGAACCACGCGACCGCTTCGGTCGCAGGTTCGAATCCTGCCTCGGGTATGGATGTGTGTGATGTCCTTAGGTTAGTTAGGTTTAAGTGGTTCTAAGTTCTAGGGGACTGATGACCTCAGCAGTTAAGTCCCATAGTGCTCAGAGCCATTTTCCACTGTCCCATTCGTTTGGTCCCCATTGTACTCTCCATGTTCTTTTCCAAAGTAATTTCAATCGTCTTCACCTGCAAGACAATAAACTCATCCATTCCAACTATAACCAATACAGAAGTTAAAATCTTCTGGGTAGTCAGGCTGCGTCATGTTTCTTTAAACGATCGCCGCTTCAACCCCTGTGCTGCGATCTTCTTCAGGAACGTGTGGTGTCCACTGTCGATTGAGCACCAATACTCCCCATCTCAAATGAAGGTCCTGACTCACCCTTTACTTGCCTACCTCACATCCCACTCATCTAACACCTGTATCCCACTTACTTATTCTTTTGCATAGATTCGTTCGGCTTCCCTTTCCAACATCTTCTCCAATGCTTCCCCTGTTTCAGTTCCTATTAAAACACAGATTCCAGGAGCTTCCATTACATTCTCCAATACCTCCCCTATTCTAATTTCTGTTCACAATTACATCACTCTCTTAATGCAGAGACTGTACATTGCACCATCGTCATCTTGTCATAGTACTGAAATAACCTGTTTTAACCTCTTAAATGATTTTATAATACGTTTTAAAATTATGTAATCAAAAGGCTGAAGGTGCGCTGTTGGGCAGCTAGCTGTTCACCCCCAGTAGGGAGAATGTAAATAATAGTTGACTTATAAAACACACAAGCAGTGTCGCTGATGAAGTCTGTCTGCAATTGCAGCCGTAAAGTCAGTAGTTTTGTCACACAAGGCGTGGTCTCGCAAACCCAGAAGATTCCGTCCGCAGATATATATATATATATATATATATATATATATATATATATATATATATATATATATATATATATATATATATATGCACCAGCAATTGATATCTGATGAACGTCAAACGTTTCTAATATTACGTTTGTCAGTTATCGATGCATTTGTTCCTAATAACGAAGGCTCATCATTGACAAATATTTGGCTATTCGTCCGATCCTAACGACCTGGACGACAGTCGACTTACGAAAGCCGTGGCTTCCTGATGACGTTCCAAAACATTTACCATGTGCAACGTATTATCAGTCACACAAGGGAGGAAAGTCACAAGAATGTTGAAGTTAACTAGCACATTTATTGGAAAATGTCTTTCCATGGGGTGGGAGGCCTGCTTATTATTCTGCCTCAGCTGTTATCCTGCTGGTCAAAGTGTACCAGCTACATCACCTGAGATGTGCTACATTTTATGTTAATGTAGAATCAGAGCAGCAGATCACACCACATCACATCTAAGACGCACCATGAAGGAATTATCCGAACAGTCGGTAGATGTGATGTAAATGCACATACAAACAAATTATTACAAGTTCAGAAAAAAGTGGATGATTTATTGAAGAGAAAGTGCTTCACAAATTGGGGAAGTCAAGCGGTTATTCGACTTGGCATTGACTGATAATAGATGTGATGTAAATGCACATACAAACAAATTATTACAAGTTCAGAAAAAAGCGGATGATTTATTGAAGAGAAAGAGCTTCACAAATTGGGGAAGTCAAGCGGTTATTCGACTTGGCATTGACTGATAGTGCTGGTGGATGTCCTCCTGAGCGATATAGTGCCAAATTTTGTTCAACTGGCGCCTTAGATCGTCAAAATCCCGAGATAGTTACAGGGCCCTACTCATAATGCTCCAGAAGTTCTCAATTGGGGAGACCAAGGCAGAATTTGACAGCACGAAGGCAAATAGCAGAAACTCTCCCTGTGTGATGGAGGGCATTATCTTGATGAAATGTAATGTTTTGTAACGAAAGGCAACAAAACAGGGCGTAGACTACTATCGATGTACCAGTGTGCTGTAATGGTGCCGCGGATGACTACCAAAAGAGTCCTGCTATGAACAGAAATGGCACCCCAGACCCCACTTCCTAGTTCTCGGGTTGTACTGTGGGCAACATACAAATTGGTATCCCAACTATGTCTGGGGCGTCTCCATATACGTCTTTGGCCTGAATCTCATAGACTGGAACAGTATTGCCTTCAGTCATGAGTCCCGTTTCGAACTGAGCCCCGATGACCAGCAAAGAGGTGCCTGGAGACGGCCCAAACAGCGGTGGGATACCAACCTGACTGCCGCCCGCCATTTTTTTTCTTTTTTGAGTCATCAGTCTTCTGACAGGTTTGATGCGGCCTCGCCACGCATTTGTCTCCCGTGCCAAACCTCCTCGTCTCACAGGAGCACTTGCAGCCGATGTCCTCAATTACTTGCTGCATGCACTCCAATCTCTGTTTTCCTCTACAGTTTTTGCCCTCTACAGCTCCCTCTAGTGAAATGGAAGTACCTTGATGTCTTAACAGATGTCCTACTATCATGTCCCTTCTTCCTTGTCAGTGTTTCCAACGTATTCCTTTCCTCTCCGATTCTGCGCGGAGTCAGTCCACCAAATTTTCAACATTCGTCTGTAGCACCATATCTCAAATGCTTCGAGTCTCTTCTCTTCTGGTTTTCCAACAGTCTATGTTTCACATCCATACAATGCTGTGCTCCAAACGTACATTCTCAGAAATTTCTTTCTCAAATTAAGGCCTTTATTTGATACTAGTAGACTTCTCTTGGCCAGGAATGCCCTTTTTGCCAGTGCTAGTCTGCTTTTCATGTCCTCCTTGCTCCGTCCGTCATTGGTTATTTTGCTGCTTATGTAGCAGAATTCTTTAACTTCATCTGCTTCTTGACCATAAATCTTGATGTTAAGCTTCTCGCTGTTCTCATTTCTGCTACTTCTCATTACTTTCTTCGATTTACTCTCAATCCACGTTCTCTACTCATTAGACAGTTCATTCCATTCAGCAGATTCTGTAATTCTTCTTCACTTTCACACAAGACAGCAATTTCGGCAGCGAATCATATCATTGATATCCTTCCACCCTAAATTTTGATTTCACTTCTGAACCTTTCTTTTATTTCCATCGTTGCTTCTTCGATGTACAGTTTGGACACTAAGGGCGAAAGACCACATTCCTGTCTTACACCCTTATTAATTCGAGCACTTCATTCTTGGCAGTCCACTTTTATTATTCCCTCTTGGCTCTTGTACATATTGTACTGTGGGCAACATACATATTGGTATCCCAACTATGTCTGGGGCGTTAGCACCATATCTGACGCCTTAGATGCTCCTGTGAGACGAAGAGGTTGGCACAGGAGAGAAATTCGTGGCGGGCCACATCAAACCAGTCAGAAGACTGATGACTCAAAAAAAAAAAAAAAAAAAAAAAAAAAAGGCGGGCGACAGAATTTCGAACATCTTGCACCATTTTACATTGTCGAAGGATTTTTTCATGTCGACAAATTTTATGAACATGTGTTGATTTTTCTTTAGTTTTGCTTCCGTTGTCAACCGCAACGTCAGAATTGCTTCTCTGATGCCTTTACGTTTCTTAAAGCCAAACTGATCGCATCTAACACACTCTCACTTTTCTGTTCCATTCTTCTGTATTTTATTCTTGTAAGCATCTTGGATGCACGAGCTGTTGAGCTGATTGAGCGATAATTCTTGCACTTGTCAGCTCTTTCAGTCTTCGGAATTGTGTGAATGATATTTTTCCGGAAGTTAGATGGTATATCATCAGACTCATACATTCCACACACCAGCATGAATAGTGGTTTTGTTGACACTTCCCCCCATGATTTTAGAAATTCTGATGTAATGTTATACATCCCTTCTGCCTTATTTGATATTAAGTCCTACAAAGCTCTCTTATTCTGATTCTGGTACTGGATCCCTCATCTCTTCTAAATCAACACCTGTTTCTTCTTCTGTTACATCAGACAAATCTTCCCCTCATAGAGGCCTTCAGTGTACTCTTTCCACATATCCGCTCTCTCCTCTGCATTTAACCGTGGAATTCCTGATGCACTCTTAATGTTACCACCCTTGCTTTTAATGTCACCGAAAGTTGTTTTGACTTTCCTATATTCTAAGTCAGTCCTTCCGACAATCATTTCTTTTTCCATTTTTCACATTTTTCATGCTGCCATTTGGTCTTACCTTCCCCGCTTTTCCTATTTATTTGATTCCTCATCGACTTGTATTTCTGTATTCCTGAATTTCCATGAACGTTTTTGTACTTCCATCTTTCATCGATCAACTGAAGTATTTCTTCTGTCACCCATGGTTTCTTCGCAGTTACCATCTTTGTACCTATGTTTCCCTATCCAACACGCCATACGGCCCGACAACCTGGATTGATGGTCTGGGTGCCATTTCATTCAATAGTATGACTCCTTTGGTTGTCACCCGCGACACCCTTACGTCACAGTGATATGTCGACGATATGCCCCGTTTTGTTGCCATTCATGACAAGCTATCCTGAGCTTACATTTCAGCAAGATAGTGCCCGTCCGTACATGACGAGAGTTTCTACCACTTGTCTTCATACTTCCTAAACACTACCTTGGTTTTAAGGTCGCCGGATCGCTACCCTGTTGAGAACGTCTGGAGAATTATAATTAAGGCCCTGCAACCATATCGCAATTTTGACAATGTAACGCGCCAATTGGACAGAATTTGACACGATGTCACTAAGGAGGACATCCAGCAAGTCTATTAATCAATGCCAAGCCGAATAATTGCTTGTATAAGGGTGAGAGATGGTCCAGCGCATTATCGACTTACTCAATTTCTGAAGCTCTTTCTCGTGGCTGAATCATCCAATTGTTTTCAAATGGTAATCAGTTGTTTGAATGTACATGTACACCATATCTACCAATTTTCGTCCCATTCGGATAATTCGTTCGTTGTGCGTCGCAATTTTTTTTTCTTAGAGTGTATTTAAAAGCTATTTGTACGTAAGTCTTATCAGGAGTGATATAACACTGTAACTGCATCGTCGTTTATGGAAGCAAGGTAAAGCCACGCTTAGAGAAAACACCATCTTTTTCGTTGAAGGCAGTATCCGCTACGTCGTTGTTGGGTTCGGAACAAAGTTGTGACTAAGTAATTTAAAAGTAATTTGTACGTAGGCCTTGTCAGGCTTGATATAGCACTGTAATAGCTTCGCCATTTGTGGAAGTGAGATACACTCACGCCTGGAAGATAACATGATCACTTACGTTTAAGCCAGTGTCCGATACGTAGTTATTTGTTCAGACCGGAACAACGTTCTGACCAACTTTCACCGGTTTCGTGAGACATACTGAGGCATTAAGGTAGGATACCTCTTCTTCCCTCAACGTATTGTGTCAAGGGTAATCTGTGTCGTGCGAATGACATTCACTGTAGCGTTTGTGTTGCTATGGCTAGATGTTTAGGAGGAGGGAAGGAAGGCAGTGAAAAGCTGTGGAGGAGGCAGAGAGACCGATCCTTTCCGATGGGACTGCCTGCTTAATGTCGCTATTCGTAGGGTGAATTACTTGCCCTCACTCCATAAAACATAGAGGCGATCTTTGGGACACCTGGTCGCAATATTGTGAAGGACTAAAGGTCATCAGATTTCTTGCTCTCGTCAGCTAGATAATAATGACGAACCGTATCTTACGTCACCAGATTTCAAACCGGATGTCTCAGTAGAGAGCAGAGATGTATTGGTGTCCTTTAGCGCCCTTAGGTACGAATAAGTACCGCCTGAGCTTCGGATATGTCGGGAGGAGAATGTGAAAAACTAAGTCACTGTCGGAAAAAGCAACAGGAAGCCATAAAACGTAGCCCTGACCAAGCCATAGATTGTACTTGAAATTCCTTTACAACCTCAAATGCAGACTGCAGCCGGCCGCGGTGGTCTCGCGGTTCTAGGCGCGCAGTCCGGAACCGTGCGACTGCTACGGTCGCAGGTTCGAATCCTGCCTCGGGCATGGATGTGTGTGATGTCCTTAGGTTAGTTAGGTTTAAGTAGTTCTAAGTTCTAGGGGACTGATGACCACAGCAGTTGAGTCCCATAGTGCTCAGAGCCATTTTTTGCAGACTGCAACGAGGATGTCGGTTAATAAAAACGGATTTCATGTAACTGGCAAAAATCGTTTATGAAGTACAGTGATTGGTAGCCAAGTCTGCAGGTTGGGCCACTATTTTTGACTACGAACGGCACTCGTACTAAGTCCTCAGTACGTTGCAAGTGCCAGTCATGGTCAGGCGAGTGTTCTGTTTGCTGTTCTTGCATTATGCCAGGACACGTAAACTAGAACTTGGGCACATTGTTGGTGTTCGTATGATGGGTGCTACAGTAAGTAAGAGAGCCGAAGTGTTTGGTGTTTCAAGTGTCAGCGTATAAAAGATCTACACCGCACACAGGGAAAGTGGAAAAAAAAATCATCTGGTAAATCACAACGCGAAAGAAAGTAGTGTTAGGTGATATTGACCGCTAGTCATTGAAGAGGATCATGACGAAAAGCAGGACAACAGCTGCAAAGGCCACTACGGAGCAGAAAATCGTGCTCGCGGACCCTGTCAGCGCGAAAACAATACGAAGGCTCCATAAGCAGAGAACTGCAGGGCGAGCTGAAATTCCAAAACCACTCAACAGCGATGCAAATCCCCCCGCGCAATGGAATGGAGAAATTGTGCAAAATCATTTGATAGGATGAGTTTTGTGTCACACTGTTTACAACTTCTCGCCGAGCTTACGTCCCAAAGTGAAGTATGGCGGGAGTTCGGTGATGATTTGGGCAGCCATATTGTAGGTTTCCATGGGCCCCATGACTACTCTACGTTACGCCAAGTATTATTTCATTACTTCCAAGGATTATGTAACCATTCTGGCTGATCAGATCCATCCCATTGTGCAATTTTTGTTCCCCAATGGTGAAGCCGTGTTCCAAGAAGCCAGGGCACCTGTTTACGCAGCTGGCATCATCCAGGAATGGTTTTGTGAGCACCAGGATGACCCTGGCATCTCCACTGGCCACCGCAGTCACCAGATCTCATAATTATTCAGCCTTTGTGGTCGACTTTGGAGACAATGGTGCGTGATCGCTGTCCACCTCCATCATCGTCACTTGAAGCTGCCGCCATTTTGTAGCTAGAATGGTATAAGACTTTTTTCACGATAAAATTCAATCATCAGTTGCAAATAAATTTTTATTGTGCCTTACTTGTTTCGCAAAACTAATTAGTCAAATTTGGAAGCATACAAAACAGAGATGATATAAACCTTCACGCCTTGGCTACACATTTATAAGAAGTGTAAAAAGTAACAGAAATGTAACCAGTCTTGTTGTATCAGATGCCAATATCTTCTTCACAGACGCATAAGGCCATGGTATATTCAGAAATATACGTAATGTACCTGATTATTTTAACCAATGATCGACAGTTTACAGTAACTGAATCGTATCTATGTATCTGTTGTGCTAGCACCAAGGAAGGTATATAAAAGTATGCGTAAAAGATATAGCCAAGGTACGTAAAGAAGTTGTATGTAATACATTTGAAAGAACATACACATAGTTCTATCACATAAAAGAAATGGGCTAATTTTCACATTTTATAAGAGATGATACACAATCAAAATAGTGTAAGTTTTTTAATCTTTTGAATTTAGGTAGTAATGTTAGGCCTCTATATTTCAAATTCTTCTAAGAGATTCATTTTGTAACCCCTGTCAACGATATGTAAAATTTCCATGTTAAGCAAAGATGGAGAAGGAAGTGAGTGTTTCTCTGTTTTGACATGTTCTGCAAAATGTGACTTATATGAATTCTCGCTGTCTTTGTTGAGCAAGTTCTCAGAAAAGCGGGTCTTAAATCCCCTCCCTGTCTGTCCTATATAAAAACTCGGACATATATATCATAAAACTCTCTTTAAAACCCTACTGGACCAGTATTTATCCTTTTCGAGAAGACTGGAAGTTTTTTTTAATGCCAACGGTTTTCCCGACGTGTATTAGGCATAGTAATGTGTTATGTTTTAGATGTTTTCCAATTTTTGTCTCCCCTGCCCCCTGTATATAAATACAATGCTACAGAGAAACCTGTTACTATTTTTTTTTCTTTTAGTCTCCCATTACCGATTTCAAGTGGACGCAACCTTCATCTTCAGAACATTATATAGCATTACGATCTTAGATTCGGGGAGAGCCGTGCGTGTAAAAATATAAATGCTAACATATTTACGAAGCAAATAAATAAAAAACTCGCAAAAAAAGAATTCACATGCTACAAAAATGGTAGCTGGTTTGTAATACGCACGGTGAATATAGGAGATTCTTAGCCCTATTCAAGCAGTACACTTAATTCACGTGACCGAATTGTCGTAAGGCACAGTTTTTTTTTACTCTTGTTGACAGGTTTCAGCCACTTAAATGGTAATTCTGGCGCACTTCGTGTCGCAGACCGCAGAGAAACTCGCTGTTAAGCCGTAAGCAATGACGGCTCACGCGGTCTGCGGTGTCCTTCTGTGGGATACTAACCAGTGCCTGTGTCCGCAGGTACAATGACGAAAACACACCAGCTGAGCCTGCTGATGATCATCCTGTGCGCCCTCTGCCTGGCCATCGGGAGCGCCAAGGGGCAGAAGAGAGTCGACTGCAGGTCAGTTTCGTCACTGTCTTACCTCGAGGCTGCATGTCCTCATTTTATACTCTTCATATTCCTAATTCGTTTGAAAAATCTTTCGAGAACAATTGCTTTCGCTCTCGATCCTAATGTTGCCTATAAAAAGGGCACAAAATTTTGAACAGTAACATGAAGGAAGCGATTATCTCAAATGTCAAATGAAAGTAAGGCGTCTCCTACCAGAGGAAGTTTCCACACACGTAGCTACACCCGAGAAAAATAAAAAACAAAGCACTGTTACAATTTTTTTTAACATCAAAATGCCCTCCCTACGTTGTAGATAAATGGAAAAAAATCGCAGAATGTACATACATTAGGCATACTACCAACCAAGATCAGAGTGGCCAACTTGTAGATAAAATTCTTTTATTTTTCGGTCTCAGGTCGCGCAACTGTTGTCATAACTGGTTTCATACGCATACAAAGTCATCAGACTATCTGTTTAGAAAGAAAAAAAGAACAAGGTACAATGCTAAGGAAATAAATTACAAAGTCAAGTGAATTTCTGAATACAGCTAGAAACATTTGAATTCGTTGCATAGGAGCTCGTCAGAGTAAAACTGGACAGGGCAGGAGAGGTGCTCGCAGTATAAATGTGTAAATGCTCTTTGATTGGTCCAGCTGAGGACCACGGTTAACTGCTTAACAGAATAAATTTTGTTACTCGTCACTTTTAAACATAATGTTCAACATATTTACAATATAAAATTTATTGTGATACAATATACCGTTCCCAAAGAAGTATGTGACACACAAGAGCTTGAAAAAAATAATTATTTTGTTTTAAGCTTGATTCTAAATTGTTTTTGAGGAAATTTATCAGTGTTACAAAGTGATAATTTTAAATTTCAGTCATTAAAGTATTCGAAAAGTTCAGAAAATACAAAAACACACATCAGAAAAGTTCTACATCACCCCTATATTTCGAAATTCATGGCACAGAAAAAAATGGCTTTGAGGCATGCGTATGTATACATTTTCAATGTGTCCAGTTCTCTAAATAAAACAACTGAATCGTCTGTTTCGCATGGGGCTTTTTCACAGCACTCCTGGTCAACGTCGGTACGTGATGGAACGCTCCCTTGCTTGGAAACAGGCTTGAAACCGTCTTGAAAATCATCAACGAGAACATCAAGTCATTCCTGGTTCAAACTGCCCACTGCTCAACGGCAGTTCTGCGTGAAGATTACGTAGTAGTTGTCGACGCCTATAAAAAGGTCGTTTCAACACATGTTTAAATGGGTTCACGCCTGGGGAACAGGCAGGCCACTCCGTCCTCTAGAACCTAACATCCTGAAGGAACATTACATGAGAACAGCGTGATAATCATGTCGATTATCATTCCTCAAGATGAAACTGTCGTCAAAATATTAGCGATAAGGTCGCACTATCGGTTGCAGAATCTCGTCCCTGTAACGTAAATTAGCGAGCTTGTCCTCAATGTACCTGCTGTACACGGTGGCCCCACGTAATGCCACCCCAGAACATCGCTCCACGACCATTTTGTTGCAGATGTGGACAATGTATTTGAAGTGTTCAATATTGTCTTGTTGCTCCAAACACACTGTCTGCGTTTATCACATAGAAACAATCCGAGTATCACCCATAAACAACACCGGATGCCGATCCTGGGGTGTCCATTCTGCATGATTCCTTGCCCATTCGTTACAGAGTCCATGGTGTAGCGGTGCATGATGTGGTGCTCGCCATGGACCCGGGAACGGAGATTCGCAACATCAATCGTCTCCCAAGAGTTTGATGCGATACATGACGTTCTTTAGCCTCTTCGAAGGTCAAATTCACTCCTGCAGCGTTCAGTCCACGGTTCCTTCCGTTCAAATTCGTGCACTTGTCGAACGTGGACGACCTGTGCGGCTTAAGTCGTCAACACTGTCAATTGGAACCGATTCCATGTGAGCACCACATCACTTTGACTCCGGTGCCCACGTCGAGCAGTTTCTCTTGTTTACAAGCCTTCTACCCATAACGTGATGGGCGTCCAATCATTGGTCGCTATTGTCCTCCGTGACATAGTCGATTTACACTCTACCCTTACACAAACGCGTCTAATGAAAGCAAACTGGTGCTTTGCTTTCAACAAACGATTCAAGTGCGGCCCGCAGGTAGAGCTGGTGATTCTTGTGAGTGTGTTTACAAATAACGCCAGGGGTTACCTACTGATCGGTGCATTGGCAGTCACGATAAAAGCACACCTGCGCGACGTATCAAGGTGAAGCAACACATTTGTCGACGCTGCCAATCCTTTGATTGTCCGCCATTGGTATCTGAATGATCAGCACGACGGAATGTCGTACCTAATGGCCCGGGTTCCATTCCCAGCTGGGTCGGAGATTTTCTCCACTCAGGGAGTGGGTGTTGTCCTTATCACTATCATTTCATCCCCATCGACACGCAAGTCGCCGAAGTGGCATCAAATCGAAAGACTTCCACCAGGCAAACGGTCTACCCGATGGGAGGCCCTAGCCACACGGCATTTCCATTTCCATCGTTTGATTTCGTTATCCAGAAGAGATGTCTGTCTTTCACTTTGCGCGCGATAAGAGCAGCTTGCATCCATAAAACTTGACTAAACAGACATCTGGAAATATCGGCGCAGGAACGACCTGCAAAGCCTCCAGACAAACCCGGTCAAGTATATCGGAACAATGATGGTTCGGGACTGGAAACTGCTCCAGTAACGTACTCGGGAGACTCTTCGGAATCAAGTTTTTGCCATGTTGGAGAGCATTAACTGGATCAACATATTTGTAGCTCCCTCGTCTTCTCTAACTATCGTAGACTCAACCAAACATTGGATACATTTATGGTGGATTTTCACTAAAGATAAAAGAAGCAACTTTTATTTTAAATTTCATCAATTATAAATTTCTTTCTTGTCTCTATTCGCAAAAGGAAGCAGTTTTTCACACATCCCAAGAACCACAACAGTTCTAGATCATAAGAATTCGTTGTTCTCATATGAATAGAAAAAACTGTGTAATTTATTTTAAGTTTCCCAAAACAGAAGACCCATTGTTTTTAAGATCGTATTTCGCTATACTTTTCAATAATAAAGAAAACATTGCACAGTTAAGTCTTGCTTTTACTTTATCATTACAGTTTTCATCTCAATGTAATGAAATGATCAACTGCAAAATTTGTTGATCCAAGTGAATACTTGTCCAGTATGTAACACAAGAATTTAATTTCCGAAGATAAATCCAGCAACCAATCACATTAAGTGTTGTTTACAGCAAAACTGTTATCAATTTCGAGGGCTTGTGAGTATAATGTCCTCCCCTACCTCAGTGGCATTAGAATATTAAAAGAATTGTTTACATGATTCGAATATGAGGCTTCATTTATCAAGTATGTTATCATGTTGTTATTTTGAATGCGAAATGTCACTTTATGATATCTGGGAATGTAAAGGAACAGTGCATAAAATTCATTGATGTACAGGGTGGGCAGCTATTCTTGAATAATCGAGGGCAGAACAGCATTTAAATAGACATATTTTGCGTTTGGGTAGCAACACAGAAACAAACAGGTATCTACTGACTCAATAAGAAACGTGATGACATACGTATTTCTTGGCCACAGAGAAACACAAAGGCCTCCAAGATGGGGATCGTAACTGACACAAGAGGCTTTCAGTCTCCTGATACTAGGTTGCTCGAATGGCTACTTTAACAACTAGATATTACTACATTTCATAGATAGTATTCACTGTCCTTGATGTTTGTTGCTCGGAAGGTTAGTTGTAGTAGTATGAGAAGATACATGTGGAGTACATGTTGACTTTTGTAACTGTTAATCTCTTGTTCCTCAGGATGTACCCGTTCGCACCCATCTGCCGAGGGATAATGACGAAGAAGAGGGATGTGGACAGCACCGGCGTAGCATCTCCCACGATCCAGTGAGTACTCCTTGGGCCGCCCTGATTTCTTCGCTGCCACCACTCTGGTTTTTCTGCACAACAGCTAAATGCTGATGTGAAGCCAGTACTTTCATACAAACGAATTAACATGTGATAGTTGTGTGCAAGTATATATAAAAAAAGAAATTAAGCTCTGTGTTTGTGATATAATTGTAGGCATGTGCACTCGATGCAACAGGAAAATAAAAATAAATAGACATTTCGTAAGTTACACTTTGCAAACTTATGGGTGTACTTAAAGTAACATTAGCAGTGGGACATCGATTAAGTCAACATACAGATCGACAATTTTTATGGAGTAGTCGTCAGGTTCAGATCATTAAAAAAATGGTTCAAATGGCGCTGAGCACTATGGAACTTCTGAGGTCATCAGTCCCCTATAACTTAGAACTACTTAAACCTAACTAACCTAAGGACATCACACACATCCATGCCCGAGGCAGGATTCGAACCTGCGACCGCAGCGGTGGCGCGGTTCCAGACTGTAGCGCCTAGAACCGCTCGACCACCCCGCCCGGCTCAGATCATCTACATCTACATCTACATACATACTCCGCAATCCACCATACGGTGCGTAGTGGAGGGTACTTCGTACCACAACTAGCATCTTCTCTCCCTGTTCCACTCCCAAACAGAACGAAAGAAAAATGACTTCCTATACGCCTCTGTACGAGCCCCAATCTCTCTTATTTTATCTTTGTGGCCTTTCCGCGAAATGTAAGTTGGCGGCAGTACAATTGTACTGCAATCAGCCTCAGATGCTTGTTCTCTAAATGTCCTCAGTAACGATTCACGAAAAGAACGCCTCCTTTGTTCTAGAGACTCCCACCCGAGTTCCTGAAGCATATCCGTTACACTCGCGTGATGATCAAACCTACCAGTAACAAATCTAGCAGCCCGCCTCTGAATTGCTTCCATGTCCCCCCTCAATCCAACCTGATAGGGATCCCAAACGCTCGAGCAGTACTTAAGAATAGCTCGTATTAATGTTTTATAAGCGTCTCCTTTACAGATGAACCACATCTTCCCAAAATTCTACCAGTGAACCGAAGACGACTATCCGCCTTCCCCACAACTGCCATTACATGCTTGTCCCACTTCATATCGCTGTGCAATGTTACGCCCAAGTATTTAATTGACGTGATCATAAAAGGAAGTGACACTAACCTGCGCAACGATATACATAAATAGTGCACGAGCACTGGATGGATTCAATATTGATGCCAAATAATGATATTTCTTTGGATCAATCAAAATAAGTGATTATGAATGAAAATAAAATTTCATTCTTCTCGCAATATACAATGAAGAGCCAAAGAAACTGGTACATCTGCCTAAATTCGTATAGGGCCCCCGCGACCACGCAGAAGTGCCGCAACACGACGTGGCATGGACTCGACTGATGTCTGAAGTACTGCTGGAGGGAATTGACACTATGAATCCTACAGGGCTGTCCACAAATCCGTAAGAGTAGGAAGGCGTGGAGATCTCTTCTGAACAGCATGTTGCAAGATATCCCACATAAGCTCAATAATGTTCATGTCTGGGGTGTTTGGTAGCCAGGGGAAGTGTTTAAACTCATGAGAGTGTTCCTGGAGCCACTCTGTAACAAATCTGGATGTGTGGGGTGTGGCGTTGTCCTGCTGGAATTTCCCGAGTCCGTCGGAATGCACAATGGACATGAATGGATGTAGATGATCAGACAGGGTGCTTAAGTACGTGTCATCTGTCAGAGTCGTATCTAGACGTATGAGGATTCCCATATCACTCCAACTGCACACACCCCACACCATTGCAGAGCCCCAACCAGCTTGAACAGCCTCCTGCTGACATGCAGCGTCCATAGATTCATGAGATTGTCTCCATACCCGTACACGTCCATCCTCCAACCAAGCAACATGTTTCCAGTCATCAACAGTCCAATGTCGATGTTGACGGGCCCAGGCGAGGAGTAAAGCTTTGTGTTGGGCAGTCATCAAGGGTGCAAGAGCGGGCCTTCGGCTTCGAAAGCCCATATCGATGATGTTTCGTTGAATGGTTCACATCCTGACAGTTGCTGATGGCCCAGAATTGAAATCTGCAGCAATTTGCAGTAGGGTTGCGCTTCTGTCACGTTGAACGATTCTCTTCAGTCGTCGTTGGTCCCGTTCTTGCAGGATATTTTTCCGGCCGCAGCGATGTCGGAGATTTGATTTTTACCGGATTCCTGATATTCACGGTACACTCGTGAAATAGTCTGGCGGGAAAATCTCCACTTCATCGTTACCTCGTAGATACTGTGTCTCAACACTCGTGCCCCGACTATAATACCACTTTCAAACTCACTTAAATCTTGATAACCTGTCATGTAGCAGCAGTAACCGATCGAAGAACTGCACCAAACCCTTGTTGTCTTATATAGGCGTTGCCGACCGCAGCGCCATATTCTGCCTGTTTACATATCTCTCTATTCGAATATGTATGCCTATACCAGTTTCTTTGGCGCTTCAGTGTATTTATATTCACGTACCAAATGCAATTAGTGTTTCTTGTAAATTTTAGCTAAATTTCCCAAACTTGTAAATATAGCTGATATATACGACTAAGTGGAATTGTTGCATCAGTGCGACAAAACACAACCAGGAACTGGATATACTTCTATTAACCCTCGAAACGCGTGAGTCAGCATGTGCCAGCAGTACAAGAGCATTGTCTGCACTATCGGATATTGATGCATCGCAACTGCCTCTGTGCCACTATAATAAATGGAATAAATTAAAAAATGAAAAGAATTTATAACAAAAGTGGATTGTCCAGTGCCTCACCGAGATGGGCACACCAGTTCCCGACAGCTCAACGAAATGAATTACCTTCTGATGTGGCCAGTGGGCATTTTGGATGGGTACCATCCGGTTACGCCGCACGCTGTTGACACTTTTCATTTTTCCTTTATGGCAGATGGGACAGGAGGTGTTTTGGCGTTGAGACCAGACTTGGCGCCAATGTCCCGGATTAAATCCGAAAGCTCTCCGCAGTGTCTCATGAAGTGAGGACCCACAACACTGTTGATGGTGATCGTCCATCGGATGGGACGTTATGCTCGGCGGCCCTCTTGGTGCTCTTCAAGAGGAGTAGTCTATTTGCTGGCACAGGGCTCATCCTATGCCTTCTCTCCTCATCTCTACAAGAACATGACACTACACTACACACGCACCCAATACAGTCACCTACACTTAACATAGACGTTTACATACACAATTCTCACACAAGGAGAAGGAAAGTTGCCTGCGGGCGCGATGGATAAGGAAAACCTTTCCAATTAGGCGGCTGACGTTCCCTTCTGGGTCTCCTAGTCATTCATGCCACACGACTTTATTGTAATATTTGAAATTAAATGAAGCATTAACTCTTTCGAAGCTAGTAGATTGTTCCTTCAATGGTTCAACAGTGTGCTATCTGCTAATCATACCGCACATAAAATCAAAACAGCAGAGAAAATCAGACAAACAATAGCACCTACTTTAACGTAGTATATTGAAAGCATAGTAGCAGACAAAAAATTAAATCAAAACTGACTCAGCTTTGAATGAACACGCGGTAGTTTCCAATATGCACTGTGACCATTAATTCGTGTTGTTAATTTTAAGCAATCTTTCAACGACATTATTTCAAATATAGCTTTGTTCATAGCAATCATCATCTTAATGTTATGTTAAAGTGATTACTTAATCATGTTTGCTGAATAAACTGTCTTTAGTATCATCATTTTTGATGACTTATCGGTTGCGTGCAGCTAGCAATTCCTAGTTCACTGTCCGTTTAGAGCTCAAAAGACAAGTCTACAAAGAATTAAAAGTTCTTAGAAGATTCTTACTCTTGAGCCTTTGGATCATGTCGTCGGCCGGTGTGGCCGAGCGGTTCTAGGCGCTTCAGTCTGGAACCGCACGCCCGCTACGGTCGCAGGTTCGAATCCTGCCTAGGGCATGGATGTGTGTAATGTCCTTAGGTTAGTTATGTTTAAGTAGTTCTAAGTTCTAGGGGATTGATGACATCAGATGTTAAGTCCCTTAGTGCTCAGAGCCATTTGAACCTTTGTATCAGACAGAGCTGCCGAGTGGGGAAGAAAGGAAACGCTTCTGTTTCCACATCGAATGCGGTAATTCTGTGTGCCACGTGACAGGGATGCCGGATGACTTGTGACCTCGCACTGGCCATAGGCGTACAGCTCGACACAGTATAGGCAAGGCATCAGCTCATTTGACCGCGGCTGATCTTTAGCCGCCCCACGTAGGGAGCTGTCCACCTCAGAAGTAGCACGAGTAAACAAAATTCTCGAGTGCCACTGTATCAATGGTATACCATGAAGACTCGGGTCAGCAACAAACAGTGCCATCGAAATCATCTGCCCTGAGAGGCAGCCTACTTGTATAGTGGTGTACAAGTAAGACGGCGGGGTGTGATGCTTTCTGGGCAGAAAACGCTGGCGTGTGCTCTTGGTCTATTCCCCACACCACACCACACCACCTTCACCATGTCTAATACAACATTAAAATCAATGATAAGTGTTCTACGTGGTCCCTGAACCGCACGCTACAGACGCGGCGGCCGAATGATGATATTGGCTGGAGCGTCACATGCTACGCTGACCCTTGCCTCTACACATGGCGGAGAGAAACAAGGCTGTGCCACTCAGGCGGATGAATGTACGCTCTGTCTGCGCATGACGTCACGTGTGGGACAATCGCTCGCCGTCCTCTATACGAAGAACG
The DNA here is from genome assembly GCF_021461385.2 of Schistocerca piceifrons. Classification (NCBI taxonomy): domain Eukaryota; kingdom Metazoa; phylum Arthropoda; class Insecta; order Orthoptera; family Acrididae; genus Schistocerca; species Schistocerca piceifrons. Next base: position 433,952,391 of record NC_060140.1, on the reverse strand, counting down.
AGCGGAAGCTCATTTAAGAACCATTTATCGCTTTATGTACACAGAGAGAATGTTACAAGAATGAAAAGACAATTAAAGATAAATTATAAAAATATTCTGAGTCTCGCATTGCTTAATACAACAAATTCTATCTTTTTAGTATGTTAGCCCATATTGGAGATCCTGCCTTCTCCGTTACAGCAAGTAAATTTTAGGTTTTTTTATCTGGTACAACATTCTTTTCTGTTTCATTAACTCGGTCCCCTCTCCTCTCTCTCTCTCTCTCTCTCTCTCTCTCTCTCTCTCTCTCTCTCTCTCTCTCCGTCCCATTACCCAGAATAACGGCTGGGATAGGATTTTAATTGAAACTATTATTGTAATAGAGTTCCCAAATTTACTTATAAGATTACACAAATATAGGATGTTTACTAGATATATCATTATGTGAAACAGCCAGTAGTTAGTAAGAAATGGCACTTGACGTTCGTATTTTAATTTTTCACCTTTAGTATTATCAGCAGAATTTCCTAACTTATTCTCTCTTTAAACAACCAAGAGGATAATGTTTCTGATAAACTATTTCTTTTAAAAAAGTTTATTTATAGCGCTGGAATAAAATAAAGAACTTTGATGTGGAAACTAGTTTAACATATTTCCGTAAGTATTGCTTCTTCCGTCAGTTTGCTATTCAAATGTTACCTTGTTGAGGTGTCGCAATGTGACGCAACTCCTAGCACAAATTAATCCACCTGCCGTTTTTCCTGGACCAACATCTGTGATGTTCTTTTTCTACTTTTCAATATCTGTCTTTCATTTCGTAATTTTTGGACCATCGAAAATTTACAAGACACTGTTACGTCGACACACATCGTTAGTGATTCTATAGCCATTGTATGAAGGCGGTGTGTTACATGAGTCATCATACGGAGGAGTTTTATCTGCTTCTTTACATGTGCAGGGATATTTATTTCTTACAAGGGAACCTCCCCATCGCACCCCCCTCAGATTTAGTTGTAAGTTGGCACAGTAGATAGGCCTTGAAAAACTGAATACAGATCAATCGAGAAAACAGGAAGAAGTTGTGTGGAACTATGAAAAAAATTAGTAAAATATACAAACTGAGTATTCCATGCGAAGATAGGCAACATCCAGGAGAATGTGAGCTAAGGAGCGCCGTGGTCCCGTGGTTAGCGTGAGTAGCTGCGGAATGAGAGGTCCTTGGTTCAAGTCTTCCCTCGACTGAGAATTTTACATTCTTTATTTTCGCAGAGTTATGATCTGTCCGTTCGTTCATTGACGTCTCCGTTCAGTGTAATAAGTTTAGTGTCTGTGTTTTGCAACCGCACCGCAAAACAGTGCGATTAGTAGAAGAAAGGACGTGCCTCTCCAATGAAAACCGAAAACATTTGATCGCAAGGTCATAGGTCAACCGATTCCTCCACAGGAAAACAAGTCTGATATATTCTATACAACACAGGGACGGCATGTGCGACACATGACAGGAATATGTTGTCGACCCACCTAACTTGTACACTTGGTGAATGGGTAAAAAGATTCTTCTACCTTGCCAGATTTAGGTTTTCTTGTGGATGTGATAATCACTCCCAAAAAAGTGATGAAAACATAAGAATTTGTCACATAAACTGAAAATAAAAAATTAAACTTTTCACTCGAGGGAAGACTTGAACCTAGGACCTCTAGTTACGTAGCTGCTCTAGCTAACCACGGGACCACGGCGCTCCTTGACTCCCAGTCTCCTTGATGTTGCCTATCTTGCGCATGAACTACTCAGTTTGTATATTTTACTAATTTTTTTCATAGTTCCACACAACTTCTTCCTGTTTTCTCGATTGATCTGTGTTCAGTTCTTCAAGGCCTATCCACGGTGCCAACTTATAACTAAATCTGAGGGGAGTGCGATGGGGAGGTTCCCTTGTTAGAAGGCGACTAAGTAACGGCGTCTTTCACTGCGTATTTCATCTTCCAACTTTTACAGGCTTATTTCATGAAATTCCAGTTCTTCATTATACCTACCCACAACTGCACAGTCCTTCATAAACTTGCTGAAGATCTTGCAATGAAACAAACCTCCACACATTCCAGCTGTACGTTATCAATCTTATCTCCGGAAGCACTCAGTCTTCGCAGTCTTCTTCGTTCCTTTCATGTTAAACGCGGTCAGTGAACGAGTTTCCATAAGTTACCAACGCTGTCTATATACAAATTGCAATGCATCATGATGATTATAGCTTGGGCTCATACTTCCAATGTAAGAGAAGAAAGTTTCGAGTACGACATTCTGGTTGTTTTATAGTCAGCAGGTAATTTGGTGCATAGCATTCTGCAGATGTCAAGATACATCTTTTAACTAGTGCGGGGAAGTTAAAACAGTCATTTGAGAATGAAATTTAAAACTGGAGTCATACACCCACACATTTTCTTCATAAATTCAGTGATTTATTAGATATCTTTTCCTGGTCAATAATTTGAATCCGAAACCATTGTTCTCTCTTTTGTAGTATGTACTGTTTAAATTCAAATCAGATTGAATTTATACAACCGACCTGTGATAAAAAGCATTCGTATTTGAATGAGAGAACAGCTTAGTTGCAGTATTGATCTTTCGATAATCTGTCACAAACAAATGTCTGTCCTGCGCTTAGACCGTCACTTTTAAATCGCTTCTTTGTTTTCATTTCCTACAGGCAGACATTATTTGCGTCCTCCACGTCTTCAGACTAGATTCATTTATACGATAAATGGTTCCTGGCAAGTATCAGTAAGTGAGCAGCATTAGAAGAAACTAAAACCCTTCTATGAGGGTCGGCAGGATAACTGGAGCTATATTATTTCACTGATTCACTTTTCGTCTTCCTGTCTTATTTGTGCATCCATAGATAGCAGAGACTGCCAAATTGACAACAGAATCAGTAACATCAACACTGGACAAATAGGCTTTACGCAACTGACTCCAACAAGCGCAGACATCCGAACTCGTGCTTTGGTTCGTGGGTGGCGTCGCAGCACTTGTAGTGCAGGAGGAAGCATGTGCGCTAGCACACCGTTGCCTTCCTTCAACAATGGCTTTTGCACATCGCTCCACCTCTCTCCTTGTTACACGCACACCACAAAAGCAGGTGTTGATGTCGGCCTTTAGGGATTATAACAGCTAATAGACGTGCCAGTGGTGCAGTGAAACACTCACCAATTCAGTGCTGTACAACAACTAGTTATCAGGGCATTCAATTGAGAAGAACTTCTACGTTATTGTTACAGGAGGGATCTCTGCTCACAGAAAAAAAACGGAGAGCAGGGATTACATCACCTTTGTACACATGAACAGATGTCACAGTGCAGTCTGGAAGGCACTGATGGCAGGCTGTTAGTGGTGCACGTAGAACGCAACGTGAGAAGATTTATCTTTTTCAGGCTGATGGTGGAGGTTTCTCGTGTGTGGGATGTTTACATGAAATTAAAAAGGTCCCTGATTATCGACCATTGTATCTCACTAGCGAACAGTACAGGAAGAAACTAGCTACTAACCTACAAAGTTCATTTGTATGTTCGCTTACAGCTCTCCGCAAGCGAGCTGTAGCTTCAGGAAGAAGATGCACAACCCCATCGCTGCTTATATTTTGTAATAAGTGTCTGAGGATACCACCACGGACATGAGGGTGCTCATGCTGGGCATCCAGTTAACCAGGCCTCAGTGCTAATAATAAAGTAATGTAACCAAAAGTATCCGGACATTTCTATTAATGCGGAATTGGCCAAGAGCTATCACGAAAGGCGGACTCGACAGTACAGTGTTGTCACTGGACTTGTAACATGGATCACTCACTGCATGTCACGTGATTAACAAATCCATCAACGACTAGTGAATCCTAATTTTGTCCAAGACAACTGTCTGTGATGTGACTGTGCAGTGAAAACGCGGGTGAACAACCACGGCCAAGTTAAGACCAAGACCAGTCAGACCTCACAGAGCGGCATCAGAGACCGTCGAGTAGTGATAAGGGAGGTGGTAAAAAATAGGGTGAACCATCATAAGTTTGTTCCAAAGTGATACCAGCAGTCCAGCTGGAACTAGAATGGGCTACAGAAGCCGAGAAGCTCCTCATAAGCTAAACATTTCTGTAGTTAGTGGTGAGCGACGTCACTGGACAATGGACGTCTGTTAACGAGTGATCTGAAGTAACAAATTCCTGTGACAATCGGATGGCGGATGCCTGGAGAAAGTGACCTGCTGTCGTGTGTAGCGCCAACGGTGAAGTGCAGAGGAAGTGGTGTTACTGCACGGGGGCGTATTTCTTGGTTAGGATGTGGTCGCCTTATTACGCTTACGGAAACGCTAAATGTGAAAGGATATGGACGCACTTTACAGCATTGTGTGTTGCGTACAGTAGAGCAATAATTCAGAGACTATGATTGTACTGTATGACAATGTACCCTACCATAAAACATCATCTATGAGGCCATGGTTTGTGGACAATAACATACCTGAAATGAAAAGGTCTGCCCAGAGCCCTGATCCAGTGGAACACTTTAGGAATTTAGAATTTCAACTCCGCTATAAATACCTACATCCAACATCACTACCACCTCTGGTCTCAGCTCATGAAGAAGAATGGGTGGTCATTTCTCTGCAGACATACAGATACGTCATTGAAATTGTCCCCAGTGGAGCTGAAGACATCATAAAGCTGAAGGGTAGACGCAGCACATGTTAATGTTCACTAATAGGTGTCCGGATACTTTTGATAATATAGTGTATACAGAACAGTCGAGCGAGATGTGCACAACTTGAACAAGCTGAGTAAATTTTAGATGGGTGGGTTGGTTAAATGAAATGTGCGTGTGACTAGAGCCTGTAGTCGGGTAGACAGCTCGCCTGATGCAAATCTTTTTAGTTGACGCCACTTCTTAATGGATTACGAGCACTCACCAATACTTTTTCCGTTTCGCATTGTCCACGCCCGACATGTTACTGACGTCATCAGGACGATTTGTACAGGCGATAAATAGTTCTTTTCAAGTTACTTTCGTTTCTGATGTTCATACAGATACTAACTGTTGATTCACTTACAGTGTTTCCATTCATATTGTTTGGACCTTTGTTACTTTGTTCCTTTTGAAAGCTACAGCATCTTCATATAACATATAATTTTCTTTTTGCCACCACGATGTACTTGCATTATTACGGTCTCGAAGTCCGGTACTACGGCACTGAGCGTGCTCCCCCACTCATTAAACATAGCTCACACAACGAAGACCAAAAAATGTCGAATAAGCGAACAATTATGCAGTACAGTCGTAAGAGGGAGAGCGTGTCATGACCAACATATTCAAAATCTTCACCGGTGAGGTGTGAGCCTCACCGTGAGGGGCGGGAAGTGGGAGGAGATGGGAGTTCTGAAGAAAATGTTTCCCAGTACAAAATTAAAGCACATTAAATTTCCTACAAAATAGGTCTTATCAATTTTTCTCTAGGACAAGCAGTTTCTGCTTTGCAGGGGATGGAAAAATCGCATACTATTAAAACTACGTAGTTATATACGAATGCGTGGTGTGTGTTCTTTCAGACATACCCGAAAGACCTGATAACACGCGGAATTCGGAGCTTTGACATATATTATGTAAATTGAAGCTGAAGGGGGAGAAAGGAAATGAAAGGAATTAATATTAGCTGCAACGGAACTTCACACAGAATCAGAGGTGAAAAGTGAAAAAGTGTGCCACATCAAGAATCGAACCCCGGATCTCGTGCTTACTAGGCAGTTGCGTTAACCACTGCGCAACCCAGAACAGCGATTATCGAAATTCGCGAACTATATCGGCACGCTCCCCAGCCGGCTGACATTCCCACCTACATTATGTGATCAAACGTATCCGGATACCTGACTGAAAATGACTTACAAGTTCGTGGCACCCTCCATCGGTAATACTGGAATTCATTATGGTGTTGGCTCACCCTTAGCCTTGAATGACAACTTCCACTCCCGCCGGCATACGGTTGAATCAGGTGCTGGAAGGTTTCTTGGGGAATAACAGCACATTCTTCACGGAGTGCTGCACTGAGGAGGTATCGATGTCGGTCGGTGAGGCCTGGTACGAAGTCAGCGTTCCAAAACATCCTATAGGATTCAGGTCAGGACTCTATGCAGACCAGTCCATTACAGGGATGTTATTGTCCTGTAACCACTCCGCCGTACATTATGAACAGGTGCTCGATCGTGTTGAAAGATGCAGTTGCCATCTCCGAATTGCTCTTCGAAATTGGGAAGCAAGATGGTGCTTAAAACATCAATGTAGGCCTGTGCTATGATAGTGCCTCGCAAAACATCAAAGGGTGCAAGCCTCCTCCATGAAAAAACGACCACACCTTAACACCATCGCCTTCGAATTTTACTGTTGGCACTACACACGCTGGCGGATGACGTTCACCGGGCATTCGCCATACCCACACCCTGCCATCGACTCGCCACATTATGTACCGTGATTCGTCACTCCACACAACGTTTTTCCACTGTTCATTCGTTCATTGTTTACGCTCCTTACACCAAGCGAGGCATCGTCTGGCATTTACAGGCGTAATGTGTGTCTTACGAGCAGCCGCTCGACCATGAAATCCAAGTTTTCTCACCTCCCGTCTAACTGTCATAGTACTTGTAGTGGATCCTGATGCAGTTTGGAATTCCTGTGTGATGGTCTGGATAGATGTCTGTCTATTACACATTACTACCGTCTTCAACTGTCGGCGGTCTCTGTCAGTCAACAGTTGAGTTCGGCATGTAAGCTTTTGTGCTATACGTGTCCCTTGACGTTTCCACTTCTCTATCACATCTGAAACAGTGGACCTATGGATGTTTAGGAGTGTGGAAATCTCGCGTACAGACTTACAACACAAGTGACACCCAATCACCTGACCACGTTCGAAGTCCCTAAGTTCCACGGAGCGCCCCATTCTGCTCTCTCGCGATGTCTAATGACTGCTGATGTCGCTGATATGGAGTAACTGGCAGTGGGTGGCAGCAGAATGCACCTAATACGAAAAACGTATATTTCTGCAGGTGTTCGGATATTTTTGATACTTAGTGTAGGTAACCGCCTGGGTACATCACGCGGTGTTGATATTTTTCCCTTCGCCTTTCCAGTAAAGGGAATTAGGGGTGATGCTGAGAGGTTTCTAGTCACCAGACTTTGCATTAATGTCCTGCATTAAATTCCAAATCTGTCGGTGGCGTCTGTGGAGTGAGGGAATGCGACACTTACTGAAGCTGGTGATCCGTCCGAGAGGTGTGGACGTCGCGTTCGGCGACCCCGTTGGTGCTGTTCGAGAGGAGTACGCTATGTGCAAGCACATGGTTTCATCATCTCCCTTCTCTCATCATCATACAAGGCATACAAGACACTGCAGTGCACACACACACACACACACACTGCAATCATCTACACGTGTCAGCAGCTACCCTCAACACAGAAATCACACACTTCGCGAAGGAAAGGTGTGAGTGTGTGCGAAGGATAGGCAAAACCTTTCCAATTAGGCTGCCGTACCTGCCCCTCGGGATCTCCGAGCCAACAATGCCAAAAACTTTAGTTGGAGCCAGTGATATGGGGCCGTTGGCATGCTGAAAGACTTTGAATATGACGCTTCTGAACCCACAGATTCAACGTTCGCACCACAATCGCGATAAGCCGTTTGAGTATGACGCTCCTAAACCCATAGATTCAAAGTTCGCACAACAATCGCGATAACCCTTAAGCGTCCTTACGCCATGATCCAGCCGCTGTTCTTATTACACAAGGTACAACGCGACCTTCTCACAGACAAACAACGTTCTCATGCGATTTCTGAGTGAAAAATCCTCCGCGTAGTCTTTTCTTGTATACAGAATATTATGTCGTGACTACAACCTCGGCCCCTCCCGCCGGAGGTTCGAGTCCTCCCTCGGGCATGTGTGTGTGTGTATGTGTGTGTTGTTCTTAGCACAAGTTGGTTTAAGTAGTGTGTAAGTCTAGGGACCGATGACTTAAGCAGTATGGTCCCTTATGAAACCACACACAAATTGAACATTTGACTACAACCTGCTTTATGCGTTTGCACTGAAATGTGAATCATATGTCTATCGAAGGATCTATATGGTGGTTATAATTAAAATACAGCTTCTCATAGAGTACCAGTGTGGGCTGTATTATTGTACAGCAGCAAAGCTTGGTAGGTACTCTCATGAGTTAATGCGGAACCGGTTTACGCTGGAAAGAATAGTTCCAATTTTGTTCACCAGGTGCAATTCTGGCGATGTACAGCATCTCGTCGATGTCTCCGGTGCTCATATTGAGCAAACTGCCGAAGTGGCAGTTATAATAAAATCAACATTATGCCTTTCTCATTTGTTTGACCTTTTCTAACCACCTTCCATTCCTAATATATAACATATGGAAAAATTTCTACACGCCTTTCCTGCACTCGTAGCGCTACATTTGCACCTAGCGGCCAAAATTGGAACTAATTTTCTGTCTTCAGCGTGAATTGGTTCCACATTAACGCGTTAGAATGTCTACCAAGTTTTGCTGCCATACGATAATTACAGCCAACACCGGACGTCTGTGAGTAGTTGCACTTTAATTACAACCACAGGGCAGTATACTGCATCCCAGTTTGATATCTGTTGCGTACTGTCTTCACCGTGTATCAGTTTTAACGAACAACATCGTACAGATAAAAGTCATTTTTTTAAATTAATCGAATTCGTTGTATGGGATCAGGAATGCTTAAGAAGTAACTGTCTATGTTTGCTCAGCCTTTTAATGTACATTCAATAGCACTTTTTTTTCACCTTCGATTCTATTCTGTACAACCAGTCTCCCACCAACAGCGTGGAAGTGTAGTTGAAAACGACCTTCGGTGCCAAAGGCAATGGTCGTGTACCACGCGACACTCGGCGGCAGAATGTCGAGTGTAGCAGACGGATCCACGGTCCGCGAAAAGAGCATGAGCGACTGCTCGAGAGCGAGTTACGTTCCGCTCGAGAGGCACACGAGCTAAAGAGTCTGGGTTGACAATGCGGTGGCCGCGCTCGGCCCCTGGGAAATCAGTAGGCCACGCACGGCTGGGCCGGCCGGTGGCCCTCACAATGATGACAGTCACGGAGCAACTCAATTACGGCCACAAAAGGCGAGGCGAGGCGAGCGCCGGTAATTACCGCAGTGTGGCCAAAGCCCGAAAGATTACGCGCACTTCTCTTCCTGTCCGGCAAAGAGTCTGGCCGTTATCTTGGAACCGTCGGTCAACACTGGTCCATCCAGACAATGAGAATATGCCTGGGCGTGAAATACTGAAACAGGATTGTAATATGATTCGTCTTCCTGTAAGGGCCGTTCTGATTCAGGTTTCCACGATATTTGTTAACTAATCTCATGCACAACTTAAAAATTGTAGTCACTAAAATCAATAACACTGCTCTTAGGGAGCAGTGCACTTCGAACTAATTTTGTCATCGCCCTGATGATATTGGAGCACATTTTAATATTTTCGGTACAATGACTGTGACAGATTTTGATGCTGACAAAGTTATAATCAACAAGGTTAATATTCACGAGAGTTAGAAGAACTCTCAAACAGAAACCAAGGGAGAGACACAAATGATATTCTAAAAAGTGACGATACTTCCTGATCCAGTTCAATAAGTATTTCAAGGAAATATGACGTCCTAACTAAAGTGATTTTCCTAATACCAGTAATCTGTAGCTGCACACAAGACAAATTTTGGTATGATTACACAGATTAGCAACAGCAGGGAAAAAAATGCGAGCCATAGTAAACGGAAATAACATTTCTGTGCCGTGATAGAGGCAAAGATTCCGAAACAAATCCTGCTTTACCATGCTCCAAGAAGTAGGTCTGCGGGAAGCCCAAGTCAGAAGAAAGGAAAGTAGGCTGTTGGCCTGGAAGACGTACTGTCTCGTATGTACTTCCTGTCCTAAATACCGTAGTAGCACGGCTTTTCCAAGCACGCTACCGCGCTGCCGTGCGCACAGAACGGTAATGTTGTTGATAACGTCGTTAACACCGCAGCATGCTGCTACACTCATCTCTGACACCTGTAAAACCATTAAGCACCGATGCACTTGACGCATAATGCATTCAGTTGCTGGGGGGGGGGGGGGGGGGATCGCATTGTCGCACCGATAATGTGAAGCTACGTACTGTGTAAAGCCTTTGTTTCTGAGTTACGTAGTGGTTACATGTGACGTCCCGCCCCCGTACGCGGCGATACTGGCTTTGAATGCCGAGTGGGATGGCCACGCCCGTGCCTCGTCCGCTGCGTGTTCGCCACCGCCTGCTCATTGCTGTTAACGGTGCCGCTATGATCCTATCTGTTTTTAAACGCGTTTGCATACTCACTCTACATGGCTTTTGCGAGCAAAAACTGCTGTATGAATATTTACTTCGGTTTCCATAAACCGCATGGCGCAAGCAACATCTGCTTAAAAATAAATAAGGAAGATTTGGTTTGCTCTTAGGAGAGGGGGAATGTTTTTCGAGTACTTATAATTTTATGAAAAATATAAAAGGAATAATAGCATTTGATTTTTAATAAACCTGGAAAAAATGTCTGTACGATTTAAGACCTGAGGAAACAGTCCCACAACAACACAGTCCGAAACTATAATATTAATGCCGCTTTTCAGAGAGTTATTGAGTGGGTCTCTGCAAATCAACTCTCCCTAAATTTTGAGAAAACATTATATTCAATTTGGTATACGAATTAGAGTGTACCAACAACTAACGTAACACATGAACAGGAGTCCGTGACCGATATAGAATGCTCCGAAGTTTTGGGTTTATATGTTAATGAACTAGAATGAGCATGTTACTGAACTGCTCACTCAGTTAAGTTGAGCTGGTTTTGCTCTTCCCATAGTTGCTAATCTTGAAAAAAAAAAATGAATCAGTGTCCCAACACACACTGTCAGAAAAAAATAGAACACCTGGAAAGAGGTCGTCGATTTTGATCCAATGACGGCATATGCCACGCGAGGTTTCAACGTCATCCGTCCGTCAACAGATAGCATAGTGGCATAGCTAACAGAGCGCCATCTGTATCTAACCTTTATTAGGGAATGCTCACAGCCAGAAGGTGTCGTGTGTGGCAAAAAATGAAGCAAGCAGGCAACCATGCCACAGAGACAAACTCCTGCCTCCTGCAGCCAACCGATAGAGTTTGAAAGGGGTCAAATTGTGGCCTTCCGAGTTGTGAGATGATCCCTTCAGAGAATTGCCACATAAGTTTGACTTGCTGCGTCAGTTGTGCAACGATGCTGGTATCAGTGATCACGTGAATATTCAGACAACCGTATAGTAGGTTCTGGACGTCCATCCAGCACAGACCCCGAAAACAATGGATGATCGTACATCTACCACAAGCACAGATAAGAGGGCTTGTGAGCCCAGACGTGTCAACAAGAATATTATCAATTATTACGCCGGGAAAGCCTTCTTAATCACATACTCTATGCTGTATACGATCTCAAAGGCCCGACGGACTAGGGCCAGAGAGGACAGCCACTTCTCTTTATCAGGAAATGGAATTGTTTACAGCTAGGTTAAGTATCGAAGCGGACAGTGTGACGCCATCGGGAGCACCACAGAATGTCAGCACTCTGGACGTCTCCCAATTCTCTCTTGATTTAAATACCAGCGGTAGAATTAATTTTAAACTATCCTCGACATGGACTGATTCTCAGCAAACATTTTTACATGACCAGAGGATGAAATAGACCGTATTTGTACATCAACCCTTAGCAACTCCATCGATCGAAGTGACTCTATAGCTGTATCAGATTGTAGATTCCTAATTACGAGGAAGAGTCAACGCATATATTGCTTCCTCCTAGGTATATCTCGCGAAAATATCCGAGTTCACGTGGAGGCCCACCGCCAGTGGTTCTTCCCGTAATCAATTCGCGATTCCAACAGGAAAAGGGGAACTGACAGTGGTATACAAAGTACCGTCGGGCATACGCCGTAGGTTGAATTGCGGAGTATAGATGTACGCGTAGATGTAGAATTCAGTCCCAACATGATTCTGTAGTTACTCCACGTACTGAATGCTGGAACTGCTCCTTCAGAGAAAGCACAGTCTACCTTTCCCCCCATCTTTATCTGTCATGACTAGTGCTCCGTCTTTAATTAATGTTAACCTCCAGCCTTCCAAACTTCTCATTGGTCATTTATCCTCTAATAGCGAAAGCTGAAGGATTAGTAGGAAAAAATACCTCCAACGCAATAATACCACTGATAGCGCAAATCAAACATATAGCATCTGCTCATCACATTCAGGCGACCATCGAATAAGAGTTTCCGACTAGCGTGGGCCTTCTGGTTGTCTCCGGTACTACCGTAGCAGGCGACGAGGAAGTTGGAAACCGGAAGGAACAACCGGAGCAGGAGGAAATGAAATGATCCTATTGCAATATTGACCGGGGAACCTGTTTGAGATAGTTTTGTCGGCTAGAGCAAGTCTTTCTATTTAATGCCACTTCGGCGACTCGCACGTCGATAGTTACGTGATGATGAGAACAACGCAACAACCAGTCCCCGAGCGGGAGCCCTGATTTAGAGACAGCAGCGCTAACCATTAGACAACGATCTGCGAATGCCCAGAGCAGAGCCGCTCAACAGATGCCTAGTTACTGACCGGAGTGTTCAGAACGGATATTGCCGGTACTTCCGTAAAAGCCAATGAGCAAATGGTTGAGCCGCTCATTTAGCGACACAAGTCGAATGGACTGGGACACTATGTGTAGAGTACATTTTAAGTTCCACACAGACTGCATTTACTTTGAAAGGACTATGGCGTTGTAAATTGTGACAAATGTACACTGGTATGCACAATTTAAGGACGAAAGTAACTTTCGAATGATGTGTCACCGCCAAGTAACATAGCTCGAAACGTCGGATAACCATAGAAAAAACTCCTACAGTGTAGTGCCGAAGGTAACTGAAAGAACTGCACAATGAGTCAAAAATAAATGAGACATTTATTCAAAAACAATTACACTGAAGTCACTGCGATTTATGATGGTCCCCTAGAAGTTACAAAAGCCAGGACATCGTTCCTAATAGGGTAAGTGAGCACCACGGACAGCAATGTATGTTCTGCTTCGTGCTCCCATTCTAGTCACAAAGTTGTTAAGGAGTTCTTGTGGTTGGGCGTTCCATTACTCCGCTGCTGGATAGTCTTTGGTAGATGTGGGCATTCTGCAAAATGTCTCCTCACCACATCGCACACTTGATCGATGGGATTTAAGTCGGGGGAAGGGGCAGGCCAGCAAATTTGCCAAATATGCTGTCGTTCCAAGAGCTTCTCCTTCTGCGCTGTTCAATGCGGTCGCGCATTGTCGCTCATAAAACGGAAGTCAGCACCATATACATCCCTGAAAAGATTATGATGATGATGATGATCATGTTTGGTTTGTGGGGCGCTCAACTTCGCGGTTATAAGCGCCCGTACAAATTCTCAATCTTTGCTCAGTCCAATCTCGCCACTTTTATGAATGATGATGAAATGATGAGGACAACACACACACCCAGTCACCTCGAGGCAGGTCCTTGAACAGACGCAAGGAGTACAGTGGCTCAATAACGTTGACCGGTGAGTGCGTCGTGTTCAAGGATTTGGAGGTAAGTATGCCTGGACAATACTGTGTCTCCCCACACCATAACAGTTTGACCACCAAAAAGATCGGGTTCGACAGTGTTCCTATGTACATTACTTGTTCCCACTTGTAGCCACAGTAAGGTACATTCAAAATCACTACAAACATTGAATCTGCCCTCATCCGAGAAGAGTACGTGCCCCACTCCTCGTTCCTCCAGTCCCTAAGTTCTTGATTCATCATTTGTGACAGCGGCTAGATTAAATTATGAAAAAATAGGACTGTATCAAAATTGGGACTTTGTACGGGCGACGATGTCAGCGCAGTTGAGCGTCCCACAAACCCAATATCACCATCACCTAAGTTCTTGACACCACCGCAAACGGTACCGCCAATTTGCAAGTGCCAGTAGAACACAATTCGTTAATCGTCGAGTAAATAGACCACCCGCATGGTCGCCGTACAGCTGTGGAGGGTCAGGGTGGAGGATGGGATTGTGTATATTGGAGTCCTACTAAATGTGCTTGCAATTGCACGCTGTGCGTGACGTGGGATCCTCCTTGCCTGTTGCACAACGTAGCGCTCATCGCTGTAGTTTCCCGTCTTCGACCACCTTCTCCCATCGGCCAGCAATGCCATCGGTTTGGAATGGTCCTGACGCACGTGAAATAATGCTGCGGGCAATAGCAAACTCCTAGGCTACACTTGTCACACTTCGTCCTGCTTCCAATTCGTCCTGCTTGCAATTTCCCGATGTTCCTTTTCCGTGTGAAGTCAACCAGATGTTGTCTGCCTCGTCCTTAAGTTTGCAGATAAACGCAAACAGTTTGACTTGGTGCTATGGGGGAGAAGAAAAAATCCACTTAACCCTAGATTACTTAACCCTCGTAAAATTTGCGGTTACGGTTGGTACGAGCTCGAGGATCCCGCCAATCTGGTATTGTCAGTGTAGAATATAAAACAGGACATTTTGTACTTGTTTTCTATGTAACATACCACTGGAGACTTCCTTTGTACAAAATATCATTACTATTTACGATAGTTTAGTAACAATGTAACATTTTCCCTCATTTAGTGATCTAGAGTTAATAATAATTAAAGAGACAGAGAAAAAAATGGCTCTGAGCACTATGGGACTTAACATCTGAGGTAATCAGTCCCCTAGAACTTAGAGCTACTTAAACTTAACTAACCTAAGGACATCACACACATCCATGCCCGAGGCAGGATTCGAACCTGCGACTGTAGCAGTCGCATGGTTCCAGACTGAAGCTCCTAGAACCGCTCGGCCACTCGGGCCGGCTAAAGAGACAGAGAGAGAGAGAGAGAGAGAGAGAGAGAGAGAGAGAGAGAGAGAGAGAGAGAGAGGCTTAATGTTAAAAGCGTCACATTGACCGTGGCACGAAGTCCACATTAAACTGCAGGTCTCCCTATACCAGGCTACATAAGTCAGTACCAAGGTCGGAAGAAGGCAAACAGGGCTTACGTAGTATAGTGATGCCTTGTTCAAACCAACCTTCAGGGTGAGGGCACCTTTACTGTGACAAAACAAAACTCGTAAGTGTAGGAGCTGTACTAAAAAGCGGAGAACCAATTTTTTCCATTCTGGCAATTATGATTATTTATGAACTAGTGCATATTTAATGTCCCTGAAACGTTGCTTTTAATATAATTGTAATGAACCCATAATTCGTTTTTGTTACGTAAAAAAATCTGCATTCAACGATTACTGCTGGTCCCATTGAAACTAACAATATTTCTGTTACTTTAAAATCTGTCACCATCTTTAAACATTCCTCAACATTTGTAAGAGTTTTGTCATCTTCCAAAACTAAATCTTCTTACATCCTAATAAACACGACTTACCTTTATACTTAATTCACTGTTATTAATTTGGACGTTTTATTCTCACACAATCAAAATACAGCGGCAGAGTTTACATTGTTTAGTTTTCCTCTTTCTGCGATTCTAATTCCTCTGGAGGACACACAGATACGATTATTTGTGAAAATTTTTGTATATTTATCAAGAAATTCTGATGAAAACAGGAAGCAGTTAGCTCCATTCACCTATATCAACTTTCTGTGTTTCCTGTCTAAACGACGCAAGTCTGAGACTGTCCGCAGCTCGTGGTAGTGCGGTAGCGTTCTCGCTTCCCACGCCCGGGTTCCCGGGTTCGATTCCCGGCGGGGTCAGGGATTTTCTCTGCCTCGTGATGACTGGGTGTTGTGTGCTGTCCTTAGGTTAGTTAGGTTTAAGTAGTTCTCAGTTATAGGGGACTGATGACCATAGCTGTTAAGTCCCATAGCGCTCAGAGCCATTTTTAGTCTGAGACTTCGAGTGAAATGGCGCGTAACCACTGCTCAGGAAAATCCGCTGCGTAACCAGCAATACGACACACATCTCCGAAACGTTCAGTACGGTCAACAACGAGTCACTTTCCTGTAACATTTCTCGAAGAAATGAAGACTCAACATCGAATATGTTATAGTGGTAAAGCAGTAGTAATGACTCGCCGATAAACCAACTTGAAAATAAATTAAAAAATAATACTTAAATCACGTAACAGGAGGCCACAGCATTTCAGCGTTAGTGAAATTTCTGATTTTTTTTCACTTATCGAGCCGTTATGGTACTGATAACACAGCTAATTACACCCTATACGAGTATCGTAGACAATAGTCAACCATTCATCGCTGAGCAACGGACGAAGTAATACAGGTGTGCACTTCTTACCTCTTCGTGACTATATTTTGTCGTCATACTTAGATGTCATTATCACGTGCTCTGATTGAACGAGTGCTGGATGATGATATTTCATCTTCTTGCCATTAAAATTGCAAAACCATGAAAGCGAGATACGACAAACAACAAATCAGCATGAAGTTTACTTCATGCTTGCAAATGATTAATAATTACAACGCAACTGCACAAATTGGGAGGAGTAAACTCCATCTTAATTACGTAAACAGGGTGATCCCATGATAACATTACAAGCGTTCATTGATGATGGAGAAGGATAAACGTATCAATCTGATACTTTATCCAACTTCAGCAACTGTATTTCTATTTGTTGAAAACTCAGCATCCAGTTACATATAATAAATTTTACTTGTTTCAGACAACTAGTGGCCATCTTCAGAAGATTGTATTTATCGCATTATTAGCGAGCATAAAAAATAAGCCGGTGTATGCAGCATATTACTATAGTCATGGAGATCGTAGTGCCTGTACACATACGTGTTGTCTATTGCTCACGTCTCTTCTACTGCAAGCTCTTTGGCTTCCATACTTTTGGAGGTGAGTGTGGAGCAAACCAAGAAAAAATGTCCAGTACATATAGGCTCTAAAATGCATACCTTAAGAGCTAACGGCACTTGTTCAGCAGAATACATTGCACACAGTAGCGAAGATGAACAAGTGTCATAGCTCTTCGCGTATGCATTTTAGAGCCCATGTTCACTCGACGTTTTTTTCTTGTTTTGGTTCATATGACCACCACGTATTGCCGACACTAAAATCTTAACAACAACAGTACCGGTACATGTTCTCACTGTCGGAGGCATCAGGACGATTTTTGCTTACAACTTTCGACTCCGTCATTTCCGTACCAGAGTCTTTTTCTTCAAATTTATACATGTACCCTTCTTCACCATGCCTGAAGTTTGGAACGTCATCACAGAATCACTCCATATGTGGAAATATTAAGCAGTGAGTTACTCGTTCAGAAATCGTATTTCCGTATCGTTCGTTTGCGAGACGATGGTACTACGTCTCGCGCAAGAATGGGATGCGTCTGTCAGCACATCTCGGAATTTGACAGTGTCAGTATCGTGTTGTATCCAATTTCGATTTACCATGCCGCAATATTGTTGCCTTGGTCGTAATCCCACGACTCTTGTGAGAGTATAAAATCGAGGGGTTCAGGAGGGCCATATTCAACGCTATGCATGATCTTAGCGGCCCCACATGACTAGTGGCCTGGAGGACAGATATAATATTCCCTTGTTCATACATAATCTGTGCTACCATAAATCGATACCATCCCACTGGCGTCCCACTGTTGATAATGGCAATGCAAGTTTCCGTCAGAAGCCGATAGCAGTCGTGCGGGATCCGGCGGAACCAATGGAGCATGCTCACTGAGCCACATCTCCGGCAGTTGTGCCATGAGCGCCCTCTGCCGACGCGGCATAGAATAGTGGCGCCAGCCACACAATCCTTTCGTTATGAGGTGCAGCCATGTCACAACAGGCACCACCGAGACGCAACCCAGTCGTGGACATGGCTGTCGCTCGTACATTAATTAAGAGAGTCTCTTTGTATGATGCTGTTGTTGCTAACGTGTTAGGTGAACTTTATTGTTCCGTCCATTTTTCAAGAGCCTTTGTATGCTTGGAGAAAGATACTAGTTAAGTAAAGCTTCTGATTCTTTATTTACTTGTTCGCTAATCATTTCTGCTCCTGTCCATCTTTCCCATGATGATAGCTGCTGCATGACTCTGTAGCCCACCTCTCCTTGCCGTTGTGTACTAAGTAGAACACAACAGAACCATACAGCCGCGTCACGCACTTTGAGACAGCAAGTGTACTTCTTTAAATCAAAATAACTATTCATATGGAGAGTGCGTCGACGTCTGGAACACTACTGACAGTCATCACGGTGACCATAGTTGCAGTTTATCGACGCCGCTGTAGAGAGAAGCGCGCCAAAAGCGATGCGCCAGCGACGACGTTGGACATTAGAAGGGCATTACGTCGTTTTTTCAGACAAGTGCCAGGTCTGTGTACAGTATAAGGATGACGTATCTTTGTGTGAAGACTCCGAGAAGAACGAACGTTAATAAATCGTTTATGTCTTCGTCATACGCGTCCAGCACCTAGTGAGAAGGTAAGGGGTGCAATTGAGTACATGATCATATCTGGTCGGAAAGAATGGTAAGCTGGACAGAGTTGTTACGTGCCTGACATGTGAAGGCCGGTCGCTGTGGCTTATCTTAGAGGTCTCTGTGATGTTATTTTTGGACAATATAGCTCCATACATATTCCACGCTGTCCTGAACCCCACCATCCCACTAAAAGTATCCAGACACCCATTAGTGGACACTAATATGGGGTGTGTCCACCCTTCACCTTTATGACGGCTTGAACTCTGGTAGAAACACTTTCAATGGGGTGTACGAAAGTCTTCGGAGGAATGGTCGCCCATTCTTTCTCAAGGATCCAAACGAGATGGTAGTGATATTGGACGCTGTGGTCTGGAGTGAAGTCGATATTCTAACTTATTCCAAAGGTTTTCGATTGGGTTCAAGTTGGGACCCAGGGCAGGCCAGTCCATTTTAGAAATGTTATGGTTCACAGACCATTGCTTCGTTGATACTGCCTTATGATAGGGTGCCATGCCATACTGATACAGTCATAGTATCCTAGCTATTCCTGTACACAGTGCACAGTGCTGTAAAATTCGCTCACATCCTTGTGCAAGGTGACAGCCTGTAGAGGAATATTTTACGAAATGGGTTCAAAAATTTTTAACTTGAACGCCCCAGTCAAGTCTTCACAAATTTTCTCCAAGAGTAACTTCGGCTTTGCCTACACGACGCAAGTTGACTGCCTTTCAGAGCTGAGGCAGTCCTGTCTGATTAAAGCTGCTGACAAGAGACATCATCGAGGCTCGGTTGCAGCTGATAGCGAATTCATGCTATAGTTCCGGCAATAGCGTGCGTGGGAATCAGGCCCCGTGTGTGGATGCTGGAGGATTTTGGAGAGCAGAACTGTCACTCCTCTCTTGTGATCCAGGCCTCGAGTAGAAAAGATGTGTATCTTGGGAGTCACCTGTCTCGTTGCCAATTTTGCTGCCCTCCTAGACTTGCCTACTCCAGGTATCTGCCTACCTTTGCAGCGCCCCTAGTTGACTCTATTGAAATACATTCTCTTTATTTTACCAAATTTACTGTTCTATCATTTAATATCAGCCGTGAACGCCCACCCACAACTTGTGGCCACTCGACCACCTCTATGGCCTTCCGCTTTTACCATTTTCTTAAGGGCAGTAATAGAACCACATCCTAAAGTGCGAAACGATGCAGGCAACTGCCTAACCCAAACTATTTTATAGGATTGCCACAAGAAACAGCACGATTCAAATCACTCGCTTCCAATCATCCACTGTCCAGTGGAGTAGCTCTTTATACTTCCTCGAGCGTCGCTTAGCAGTGACTGCAGAAATGTGTGACGACGAGCTGCTCGATTATTTGGGCTCACTACGCACAGTCATTGAGCTGGCTGGGCTACTGGTAGCGCTTTGGAACTTTGGAACATAAGACCTGCTTGATCTTGGTTTAGCTTTGGTCGTTCCTTCGCCTTTCCACCTTACAATCACATCAGCAACAGTCGACTTGAGGAGCTTTAGAAGGGTTGAAATTTCCCTTCTGGACTTGTTACTCAGGTAACATCCTATGACTAGACGACGTCCGAAGCCACTGAGCTCCCTTGACCGAACCATTCACCCGTCGTTACTGCTTCTCTACTGACAATGTAGTACTTCCCTTTTTCTATTATACAGTCGGGTCCGGGTCTCGTGACATCTAGTGGCCAATTTCGCGCTGCATAGAAGTGTCCGCTTACTTTTGAACTGACAGTGTGCCTCGTACAGAACGTGTACCATTGTTGCCCTGGCCAGGAAGTTCTGAAGACCTTTCAACCATTGAAAACATATCGGTATGGATTTAACCACATGTCAGCCATTACAATTAATGAACGCTAGCATAGAGTTGAAGCATCACGGGATAGTGCACCCTTATCTGTTATCCAAACTCTGCTGGAATTACAGCCATTGTTGCTGCCAGAGGTGGCAGAATGTGTACTCAATTTCACACCGTTTCTTCCCACAAATTACTTACTTATCTAATAATTATGTATTCTTTCTAACACATGTTATACGCACAATGAGTAACGTGTTGTTACTTGTTATACTTCCTCGTGTTTCTGTTTTTATACCGTCAGTATACACGCGGCCAGGCAGCTGAAAACCCTATCTTTTGTACGACCCATAGGAAAAGTCAGCAATTCTGCACCGTGTGTGTTTGTTGTGAGACGAGACCCGGATGGCACGGTGAACCAGGATGTCAGCGAGCGCCGGGGCAGTCAGAAGTGGTGAGACTCTGGCGAGCGACCGCGACTCGCGGTTAGTGGGTGTTGACAGCAGCACGACGGCGCGGGCCGTCGTCCCCCCCCCCCCCCCCCCTCCCCCCGGACAGTATTTTAGCCGGCCGGGCGCCGTAATCGGAGCCTCGGGGACAAATAAAGGACGGCAAATTGGACGCCGCTGGAAATGATGGCCCGACGGGTGGACAACTGTTGCGCTGCTTAGCCGCGCTGACGATCACGGCCCAGCCGGAAACCACGATCTACCGACAAGTGCCGTTGCCCTGTGTCTCTCTGGGCGCTCCGCGTTCACGTAAAACACGTCTGTGCGGGGTGCGTTTAGAAATAAACGCTAATCGCACGAACAAATATAGGATGTCCCAAACCTTTAGCGCTAAAATTGTACAGAGAGTAGGGGATTCTAACTTTTGTACTTATAGATCGGTTTCTAATGGTGGGTTTTGAATATTTGTTTTTTTGTTGACTTATTACTCCGCAAAGCGAGCTGAAGATGTGGCCAGAGTGGCACCACCGGTGTGTTTACGCTACGGAAAGTGGGGAGGCTGGTAGTAACAGCATACTCTCCAGTATTCTTACGCTATCACACGTTACATATCAGTACGTCAATGTCCTGCACAGGACAGCAGTTAAACTTTGACCAATCCTTTTTTTCGACAATACACTTTGGATACTATCACTTTGACAGAATTTATTTTCGGTATTAACATTGGTGTGCAAACATTAAGGATGCAAGTATCTTTAACATGATATGTTACTGCCAACTGACATAGCTCGACGAAACTTGAACTATACATAGAGAGAACTGCTACGGTACACTACAGAAGCTGACTGAAAGACATGCGCAATGAGCTGAACGGAAACAACTTATTGAAAGGCAATAATTATACTGTAGTCACCGCGATTCGTAATGGTCCACTGAACATTTCAAACGCCAGGACATAGTTCTCAATATCTACCAAGGAAAATCGCCAACCAGCCCTCCGTTTTGCGATGTTATTTTAGTTCTTAATAGTATCACCAAGGATGGCAGTGCGTGCTCTACAACGTTCTCCCACGCTGGCCACAAGGTTGGTAAGGATTTCTTGTGGCACGGCTTTTGATTCCTCCACGAGCCCTGGATGATCGTTGGTTCAAGTGAACGTGCAGCAGTATGTTTTCGCAACCTATTCCACATGTACTCGATTGGACTGGACAACGCATGAGTGCATCGAACTGCGCAGGTGGAGGAACTCTTGAAACGAGAAGATATTCGGCGAATGTACTGGCCTGTCCTTTCCCTCGGCTTAAATCCCTTAGAGCACAGTGGGCAGACGTGTTACAGCACGTTCACATCCACCACCGATTATCCAGCAGTTGTGAACCGCGCTGGTGAAGGAATGGAACGCCCTACCACATGAACTCTTCATCAATCCTGTGTCCTCCAAGGCAGCACGTAGCAGAGCATGCCTTGCCATCCACGGCGATCACGCAACCTGTTAAGAACCATGTCCCGCCCTTTGTAATGTTCGCGTGACCATCATGAATCACGGAGACTTCAGTGTAAATATTGTCTTCGTATAGAAGTGTCACTTTTGTTCGTCTCACTGCGAATTTCTTTCAATTAACTTCTGTACTACACTGTAGCAGTTCTGTCTATGTATATCTAAGTTTGATGGAGCAGTGTTACCTGATAATGAAAAGTTACTTTCGTCCTTAAATTTTGCACACCGGTGTATGTATATGGTTTCTCCTAAGAGTAGTCAGAGGCATTTTCAGTGGTGTGTCGACAGATATTTTCAATTTCGTTTTTGCAGTGAGAATCGGAAAAAAGCCATTGCAAATTTGAAATGCTGTTAAAAAAATAACCCATGTAACCGGTTGGGTTCAAGCACGCAATGTGCATACATGGCGTTGTACAGGTGCCGGATGTCAGTTTGTGGGATGAAGTTCCATGCCTGTTGCCCTTGGTCGGGCCGGTTAATTATGTTTTTGGATGACGCGGAATAGTCATTCGATGATGTCCCGTATGCGCTCGATGGGAGACAGATCTGATGTTCCAGCAGGTCAAGGCAACCTGTTGACACTCTGGAGATAATGTTGGGTTACAGCAGCCGCATGTCGGCGAGCTTTGTCCTGCTGGAAAACGCCTCCTCGAATGCTGTACATGTATTTCAGCACAACAGGTCGAATCACCAGACTGACGTATAAGTCTGCAGTAAGGGTGCGTGGGATAACCAAAAGAGTGCTCCTGCTACCATACGAAATCGCGCTCCAGACCATAACTCCACGTACAGGTCCAGTGTGTCTAGCACGCAGACTAATTGATGGCAGGCCCTCAACTACCCTCCTTCTATTGAACACAAGACCATCTCTGGCACCGAAACAGAACCTAATTTCATCAGAAAAAACAACAGACCTCCACCCTGCCCTCGGGTAAGCTCTCACTTCACACCTGTGACGTCACAAATGTCGGTGGTTTGGGGTCAGTGGTATGCATGCTACAGGGCGTCTGGCTCGAAGCTGTCCTTGACATAATCGATTTGTAACAGTTCGTTGTGTCACTGTGGTGCCAACTGCTGCTCAGATTGCTGCTACAGATGCAATACGATGCGCCAGAGCCATATGCTGAACACGCTGATCCTACCTCTCGGTAGAGTCACGTGCCGTCTGGGGCCCGGTCTTCATGCGATCGTACATTCTCGTTACCATCGCTGACAGCAATCGTGCACAGTGGCTACATTCCTGCCATGTCTTTCTGCAGTCTCGCAGAAGGAACATCCGTCTTCTTGTAGCCCTATTACACTACCTCATTGAAACTCAATGAAGTGTTGATAACGTCATCATTGTTCACTTGAATACATTCTTGATCAACATCAGCTCACCACGTCCGATCTCAAAGCTAACTTACGCTCATGACCGTTACAGCCAGTATTTGAAGGAAACCTGATTTGCATCCTTATAATGGCGCCACTAGCACTACTCTTATGCTATTGACGTGAGATGTGAACAAACATCATCTTTCGAATGTAAAAACACATCTACCAATTTTCGTTTGTGTTGCACAACTCCTCTTGGCTTTGAGGTTGTTTTTTTTCCGTCAGTGTATATAGGATGAGCCACGTAAAACGTAACACATTCTATTTCGTGAACGGTTCGAGATAGCGAAACGAAATTTTCTGCAATTGATAGTATGCTGATGGGCACGTAATGTTTTGTATGGATAATGCTCTGAGCTCCGGTATCAACCGAGATATTGAAAGTAGTGTGTTATTTTTAATAGAACCGGATACTTTTCACAACTGCATTGAATAGCTCTTGGAGTTTCATTTATAGTGATACAGCGCTTGTTAATATTGACGTTGACACCTTTCGCAATAGAATCGGAGAAATTTATTATAACTGGAAGGCACTGCCACCAGAGCCAGTCATTGCGGTGTAAACACAGCCAAGCAGAGTTCTTATGCCATGTTCCGCCGTTACGTGCAGCGAGACAGGTCTACGCTTCTAACTTGGAGCCTCATTTCCTATATGACATAATACAGGGTCAGCTATGATTTTTGTTTGTGGAACAACGGCAGATGCTAGCTTTTGTCGGATCAGGTGGGGCACAAGAAAATTACCTCAAATGTGTGTACGTTTTCAGGTTTATGTGGAAACAACTACAGTATCGTTACACAGTTTTCCATTTAAGAACCCCCATTGCAGGTTACCTGTTAAAACCGGAAAAGAAACGTCGATCGTTCATAATGATAAACAGCCCTATTCACGGAAATAAATAAATTACTTTATTAACTTTCTTAGAGTTGAAAAAAAAATCTGACCGATCTTTGCCTGGAGACGCCTGAGTGCTTCTTAAAGCTGAAACACTTGCTGTCCGACAAAAGTGTCTTTAAATACTACTCGAAATTGTAATTAGTAGGAATATACTTTAAATAAACTAAACATATTGTTCAGAACGACTGACGACAGTACACCCACAAAATAAGTACTTTCCGTAACGAAACATGGTTTCACATTTTACTTAAGCATATGCTCAATTTGTTTACCAGCGACCGCAAGGCACATTTACAATAGCCGTTCCAGAAATAGACGGACAGGTGGAGGTGTCCATCTCCTCAGCTGAGTGGTCATCGTTTCTGACTGTCATGCAGCAGGCCGGAGTTCGATTCCCGGCCGTGCTGGGGATTTTCTCCTCTCGGGGACTCAGTGTTGTGTTATCATCATCAAAATGCAAATCTGCCAACGTCACGTCAACTGAAAAGATTGCAACTTGGTGTCCGAGCTTCCCCAGGTGGGAACTCCCATCTATCAATACCATACAATCATTTCACTTCATATGAAAGTATATCGAATTATATGCCCTTGCAGGCTGTGGCGATACGACTGCGTAATGGCCTGGCGTAGTTGGGAATTCCTGACAGACTGCATTTTTCAGTGCTCCCTATAGAATGAAATCAAGAGGAGTCAAATCATGGGATCTGGCCGGCCACTGTACTCCAGCATCCCGTTCGTCCAGGGGTCGAGTCAGATTGGCAGCCATCGCGTTAGAACTCATACACTACTGTTTATCCAACGGTATCTCTTCTAGATAAACAGCCAGAATGTTCTTAAGAAAGTGTGCATAAGTATTTCTATTTAACGCATCTGGGATGAAGTAAGATTCCATAATGGAATTTCTTATGATGCCGCACCATACATTTACGCCCCATGATCGTTGGTGTTGTACCTGACGTAGTCAAGCTGGATTTTGAGCTGTCCAGTTGTGGATGTTATGTAAATTTGTTACCGTGGTTGGTAAACATTGCTTCGCCGGTAAAGAGCACACGATGGGAGCTGGAGAGCAAACCGATAAAATTCTGTACAACTTTCGAAATCACCCCCTCCGAGTGCGTGACGTGGTGACAAATGATCAAGTTGGAATTTACGTCGACGCAAGGTACGAGTTTCATCCGTCTGGCTGACACCACACTACCTGACAACACGTCTAATGCAGACTAATAAGCGTCGTACCCGGAACACCTCCTCCATACGGTCTGCCAGTTGCAGTGTTTGTTCTCGGCCTCTGTTTGACGTTAAAGCTTCCTCTTGGCGCTAGCGACGCGCAAGGTCTGGAGCGACGGACAACGCCGATGAGCACAGGCATCCCTATACCGCCGTACCAAGTCGACAGCGTTGCTTTGGCAATCGCCGTATAAAAGTATGATGGGCAACTTCTCCTCATCGAACACATGTCTGAACACAACGAATGGCGGAGCAGAAATGACCTGCTGATAGATGACACAGCTCATACTAGTTCTGCAGTGCAGACAAGCGAACAGTCGAAAGGCTTGATACAGCGGCGTAACTTGGGATGAGCGTGTTTACAGTGCAGTAGCCGGTTCCGGCCGACTTGCCTTTCGGTTTTAGAATATTTCTTGGATTCTTTCGCGAAGAGTTTAACTTCAAAATTAGCAAGCATTATATCACAGTACTCGTTTTTTCAAGCGTTTTCGGATGCCGTTATCTTTATCACATAACAAAAGTAAGTGGCCATTGCCAAAAACTGGAACAGTTCACGAAATAGAAAGGGGTATTACGTCTTCCACGATTCACGCTGTATATACACCTTGTATACGACTGCTAAACTCGCTGGGCAGAACAGATAATAGGCTGATGGAGAGGGCCAAAGGTTGAGGTCGGTTTCTCCTTCTCATTTTCATTTATTGTAATTCAACCTTTACAACCAAAGCGGCACATAGCCGGACCTTTACCGAATGCAACTCCTTCACGGCTGAAGGCCTTCGAACAAGAAATCTAAAAAATCAATAACATAAAAATCCAATTAAGATAGCAATAAAATAATTAAAAAAACAGGAATCATATGCAAAGTGCAATACAAATGGCTGAGGGCCACAATTAAATTTCAAAATTGTAGAATATATTACCATAGACTTTTAAAAGCTGAAGGCCAGAATGTTTAACAACAAGAAATCTTAAATATCAATGAGATTAAACTGCAATTAAAGAGGCAAATCAAATAAAATAAAAAAAACGTATCACGGCTACGTGGAAAGCCTCAAGGCTAAGCAGATAGAACATACATATGCAAGGTGCAATACCAATGGCTGAAGTCCACAATTAAGTTTCAAAATTTTAAAATATGTTACCATAATCTTTTAAAGGCAGAAGGCCGCAATGTTTAAGCTTGAAAGATAAATTTAAAAATTAATTTTGCAAAAAAGTTTAAGAAAATAAAAACAAATAACCATAAGCCTTAAATTTTAAGTAGCTGAAAACAGATAATTAAACACCGGTGGCACTCAGAAGCCTCCAGGGAGGTCGGCCTGCCCTCGTGCACTTAGGCGAGACAGGTAGTGAGCCCAACTACACCTGATAAGTAGAAACCCAACCAAGGGACAGCCACGGACCGACCGACAAAACGACTTGCTTGCCACCAACCGGTACATGCGAACTTGACGTCCAGGGTCGGTCAGCCACGAAGCTCGTAGCGATCGGACAGCTCCACACACACTCCGACACTGCGCAGGGGCTGCCAACGGACCCAGCCGACTGCACCGCGCGGAGATAACTTCCTTCGTCCGCAACAACCGACCGACTGCCAGCTGGTCCGTCTGCGACTGCTGCTTAGTCGCGAGTGCACTACTGGTGAATCTCCCACTCACTTCCAGAAACACGACGGCTGTAATACTGGCTCGGACCCAACCATGCAGAGGAAACACGCCCACTGACTAAACGACATCACTGCACCAGGAAAGGACCGACCCAAGTTGCACAGGATGGTAATTGAAGGGGCCCAGAAGCGCTCGGAGAGCCAGTTACACGTCGCCCGATGAGACGACCGATCTCTCAGAGGCAGTACGCCGACAACATTTAAAATAACTTGTCAAAGGAAATACACACACACACACACACACACACACACACACACACAGCAGACTCATGAACGATTGGTGAGCCAAAACGCGTCCCCCGGTAGGACGACCGACCGACGATCCACCAAGACCGCGGCCCGGCTCAAGTGATGCGTGGCGGCAATGGTCGGGCGAGCCATCATGTCTTCGCAGATCTCACTACTGCTACACCCGACTGCACTAGTGCCGCATTACAACTCCCCGACAGGCACGTCCGGACTGCGCTCCAGAAGCGTTCCAACTGACTCGCAGACCCGAACTTGCAACCCGAACTGACTGGCTTACGACAGACAACGACCAGGAAGTAATAGCAGTCAAGCAAAGATATTACAAGAAGGGGTATATTGATATGTGCTACTAACACCGCTCACGGTCAGGCAAAGCAGCAACTCAGTGACACCAGTAATTTAAATTAACTTAGTGAGGTGGAAGTACTTTAGAAACAGGGAGTAAAACAGATGATGGAGGGAACAGGAGCCATGCATGGCTCAAAGGTGTTACAGGTATATGTGCAGATGATTTTATTGGTGTCTGAACAACATTACATCAGTATCTGCTTCATTTGCAGAGAAATAATTATAGCTACCTGGAGTAGTATGTTATTAGGTTGGTTAGTATTTCCATGTACAGTACTTGTGGCAAGAGAAAGCCATTAATGCTTATTCTGTCCCAGGCAGCAGGTCAGGTGTTGAAACGTGGCCGCGGGGATGCATGGGTTGGGATGGATCTTCATTCACTGCCTGCAGCAGTTTCGGTCGGGTTTGGAAGTGATTTTCATTCACAAACCGTAAAAACGTCTCCAGTCCCTCTCAGCCAGGATTTTTTACCGGCCACGGCTCTAACGTCATGTTTCGTGGCCATACGTGTTACACAACTGCTTATAAACTCTTTGAACAGTCCGCCGCGAAACGCCAACAAATCCAGCAATTTCAGATACCGTATAGCGATGGGATGGCCAGACATGATTGCCCCTTTTTGCCAATCTGTCACGTCCTCACATTTACCCGTGTTCACATACAAATGTCCGCTTGGAGCATAAATGTGTCACTGATTGACACCGTTCTACGCTCACGTGGATTGAGCACGAGACTCAATCGCTGCGCCTTCTATAAAGGCTTAATGATTCATCTGTGCGTCCGCACTGAGCAGACGAATGTTTTGTCCTATTATATGATAAATTGTTTGCGCTAGCACCTTTTAAATACAATGTCAATAGACAGAATAATTTGTCTCAGAGTTTCTTTCAGGGTTGTAACTTGTACCTTGAAGTCCCGTTATAAAATTCAGAATTCATCTCATGTTAAACAGTGCGTCTTCCGAACTGACTACAAAGGTTTTCACCTTGCCCCGAGGGAGTCTTAGTAGACCATTACTCTTCACAATATTTATAAATGATCTAGTGGTTGACGTCGCCCGCATCTCGTGGTCGTGCGGTAGCGTTCTCGCTTCCCACGCCCGGGTTCCCGGGTTCGATTCCCGGCGGGGTCAGGGATTTTCTCTGCCTCGTGATGGCTGGGTGTCGTGTGATGTCCTTAGGTTAGTTAGGTTTAAGTAGTTCTAAGTTCTAGGGGACTGATGACCATAGATGTTAAGTCCCATAGTACTCAGAGCCATTTGAACCATCTTTGGTTGAAGTCGCACACTACTGTTTCAGAGCTCTGCATCTCCATTGGCAATCTTCGGTACAAGTCTTTAAAGTTGTACATAGCACTCATAATGAAGGAATAAACCTTTGAACCAAGTCTGTTAATTTTTTTAACAAAATTTGTAGCAGCTAGACTGATTTCCTTTCTAGATACATTTCCTTCCGCTACAAAATGTGTTGGCAGCACTACAACCAGCCACTACGTGGAAATTCAAGGTAAAATCCGAATATACTTCAGAATATCTTTGGTGCTGTGATCATGTCAACACAAATTACTTACAGGTGATGATAAAACATTATTTTCTGACTGGATAAGACTAAGACATGTATTGTTCATGTGTGACCTACCAAGTAATTCGGTATGGTGGTTGAGGCAATAAACCATCATTCCATGGGATCGGGGCTCAAACACCTGGCTGCTACATTACCATCCACAACATTCTTTATCTTTAGATTCTGCAAAAATGTTTCATTGTTAACTTTCGGAAAGTTTTTTTGAAAAAAGATGAGATAGAAATTTTTTATTCTATGGATTATCGTATTAGGAAGCTATTTCCACAACCACCCCGTGACATCTCCACAAGCTCATCCCGTATGTCATTTAAACTGCCAACATTTTTAACAGGCGCAGCAGCTCTCAAGTCATAAGTTGTCTTCTCTCTAGATTATTGAAGCACAGATTAATGTTGTATCAGGAGTATAGTGTGCCTATGAACATGTGATGATTCCTGGTTGGTATTTCAGCCTAGTGAGAGATTTTAGGTTCAAATGAAGGAATACAGACTAAAATTTTCTACTGTTTTTATTACAGTGAGGCATTAGGTTATATTTTGTGCTGCATTTGTAAATATTACAAGCTCTAAATATGTAAGAGCTGTGTAATATAAGAAAACTATCTGGAGGAATTTGTTAATTCTTCAGTTACAGTATTTTATGGTGATTACAACTCTGTATGTCTTTAAAGCTAATTACATAACGTGTGACGGATAAGCCACATTTCGTCAGTCTTGCATCATCTTGTATCTTGAAACAGAGGAAGGTCTTCTGCCACAGAAAACGTGATATTTGAAAACCAACTGAATTTCTTTAATCTCTTAACAATTTTCCCTGTCTTGAAAATGGAGATTTGTGTTGGTTGTCAATATCTTCTATTTCAAAATGTTTTCATTTTAACTGGTTTTTGATAATACTTCTTCTTAATTTTATTTCACTTGCTGATTTTTGATATGTAGTAGATAATAATATAACACATAGACTATTAAATACAGTACTCACAAGCTTTGGCGACTGCAACACTTTCAAATTTAAACAGAATATTTGTTCTAGGTGATTAACCATGTTATAAATTGGAACAGTTTTCAAATTTGCAAAAACCTTACTTTTCTGAAGTAATCTGTGTAATTTCAGAAAAAGACGTCAGCACTCTTAAAGTGAATGCTATCATTGCAAAAAGGAATAGAAAATACTTTAAATCCTATTACAGAGCTGGCTAGAGGCGGAATTCTTCCAAGAACGACACTCTCCCCTACTATAGCGAAGACAGAACTGAAACAACAAATTTCAAATATGCCTAGTTGGGAGTCCTGTTGCCCCGCTTCCATATTTATGGGATTTGTCTGAGAAGAGTTCAGAGTTCTACAACAGTCCAGCCTGACGCTACGACAGGGGATAGAAACTGAAAAAAGTATAATAGTAGATATGCTAAGAGGTTGGCTTTTTATTGTGACTTAAACTAATACACAAATCTAATCGGAAGTATATACCATAACCATATTCTTCATTCATGTGGCCACGATTTAAACCTTCAATTCCGACACTGCAGCCTCATTTCACTTACACATTAAATAAATAAATAATAACATAATTAAATGACACAATATACATACGACGAACGAATAGATGAGTACATTTCTAGATCAAAGAAAAAACATGCGATGAATTTAAGTAACACTCCAAAAAACATACGCGGTACATGGTGCCACAAAGATACAAAAGGACGGTAGTGGTGATATACTGTGGTACGTATAGCTCCGCAAAACAATAAGGAATTAGGCCAGAACCAAGGGTGCCAAAAGAAGGAATAACTCAAAAACTTGTAAGCACACGGCGTTTCCTGATGCAATCGAAAGCCAGACATGAAATACCCTAAGGAAAATCAAAATCTTTTTAACGAACTGTTCTTCGATCTAGAAAGAAAGCCAGTTCGTAAATATCTCTTATTACAGAACATAGATGATGTTTTATTTCATTAAAACGACACGAATTTGGCGACAGAAAGGCGCACTTTCTAGTAGTTGCAAAGACGGAACGAAAACACCTTCAGTAACTGTCGCTATACGTTCCGTTGCCATATACATAGCTTTCCAGAGATTTCCAAATAATATATCCAGCCTTTAAATAATTTATCGTACCTGCATTATTTTAATATAGTTCATTAAACAGTTATAGACCATTCGGGGAATAGGATTCGATGAGATGAGGAAAACGCCTGGTTTGCCTTGTTTCATTGTTGTGAGGACTCCGCTGGTACTGAGTGCGTTACAAACAGCCGACGCAGAGCCGTCAGGTCCATATTCATGATACGGCTACTGGCGACCGTGTAAGCGTCACCCAGAACAGACAACTCGCATTAGGCATCTGAGCGTGCGCTCCGGCTCCGAAACCTACTGGGCGCTTTTGAACTTCTCGCGCCCTGTATGTGATGTACATTATTATTCCTCACGGAAGGCATTCACAATTTTGTCATTTAGCACAGTCCTACGATTCACCTACATTATGGAGTTCACATTTGATGATTGATTTAGACACTGTGAGACTACCATATATATATAGTGATAGGTAAAATAATGTGAACAGTAGTAGTAATTGAATAGTTATGTTTGACAGTCAACAACGCAGGTAAGGCACGTGTAGCGCTGGACTGTGCGAATTCTGTACGGACTAGGCATCAGCGAAGGTTGCTTAAGAGAACTGCACACTTCGTATTTGCTTTCAGAGGCCGAGGTTGACGTACAATGAAAGATGTAACAGAGTTCTAAAGAGGGCAGATTGTGAGCGCCCGATTAGCTGGAGCAACAGTAATCAAGACAGCCAAGTTATTGAATGTTTCATGAGCAACTGTTTCAACAGTCGTGACAGCCTACACTAAACATGGAAAGACATTATCGTGTAAAATTAATTGTGGGTGCTAATCAAAACTAAATGAAATAGATCGTCGAACACTAACAGGAATTGTGTCAAAACAATACAAAACTACGTCGACTAAAGTGACCGCAGAGGTCAATAGCCATCTTCGAAACACCGTATCTATCGACACTGTCCGCCGAGAACTCCATAAAGCGAATGGACAAGCTGCTATACCGAAACCATTAGTGACGACAACCAACGCAAAGAAGCGTAAAAGATGATGTCAGGAGCATAAAGCCTGGACGGCTGATCAGTGGAAACACGTCATACGGTCCGACGAATCAACGTGTCCGTTACTACCAACATCGGGCCGGGTTTACGTCTGGAGAACGCCAAAAGAAGCCTACTATCCTGGTTGCTTGGTTCCAACGGTTAAGCGTGGTGATGGAGGTGTGATGGTGTGGGCAGCCATATCATGGTATTCTGCTGGTCCCATCATTACCCTCAAAGGCCGCGTTACAGCCAACGATTATGTGAACATTTTAGGTGATCAGGTACATCCCATGATTCAAATGCTGTTCCCCGACAATGATGCAACATTTCACGACGATAATGCACCCATTCACAAAGCCAGGACAGTACAATCGTGGTATGAGGAGCGTGCAACTGAACTGCACCGCCTTCCCTGGCCAGCATCGAAACCTTGTGGGCGGTGTTGGAGAGCAGACTCCGGAGCAGATCTCCGCCTCCCTCGTTAGAAGAGGTTCTGATTGAAGAGTGGTCTAACATTCCACTGAAGATTATACAGCATTATATACCAGTATCCCAAGAAGAATCGCAGCTGTTTTACAGGCAAATGCGCGTCCAACCCCTTTTAATAAACCATTCCCAAGTAAGTACAGGTGTTCACATTATTTTCCCTATCCCTGTATAATTTTGAACGATTTTACAATGGTATATCATAAGCGTTGTTCAAAATTGTGTTAGAGAGCTTTGAACTATATTTGTCTGGAACAATTGTCCATTGTTTCGCTCTCCATTTTCTTTATATGAATCACCTCCTTGAAAATACACTATGTGGTCAAAAGTATCCGGACACCTTTCTGAAAAGGTCTTATAAGTTCGTGGCGACCTCCATCGATAATGCTGGGATTCAATATGGTGTTCGCCCACCCTTAGCCTTGATGACAGCTTCCACTCTCTCAGGCATACGTTCAGTCAGGTGATGGAAGGTTTCTTGGGGAATGGAAGCTCATTCTTCAAGGTGTGCTGCACTGAGGAGAGGTATCGATGTCGGTCGGTGAGGCCTGGCGCGAAGACGGCGTTCCAAAACATGCCAGAAGTGTTCTACAGGATTCAGATCAGGACTCTGTGCAGGCCAGTGCATTACAGGGATGTTATTGTCGTGTAACCACTTCGCCACAGGCCGTACATTATGAACAGGTGCTTGATTGTGTCGAAAGGTGCAATCGTCATCTCAGAAGTGCTCTTCAACAGTGGGAAGCAAGAAGGTGCTTAAAACATCAATGTCGGCCTGTGCTGTGATAGTGCTACGCAAAACAACAAGGGGTTGAAAAACACGACCACACTACAACACCACCACCTCCGATTTTTACTGTTGGCACTCACACACGCTGGCAGATGACGTTCAACGGGCATTCGCCATACCCACACCCTCCCATCGGACCGCCACATTGCATACCGTGATTCGTCACTCCACGCAACGTTTTTCCACTGTTCATTCGTCCAATGTTTTCGCTCCTTACACCAAGCGAGGCGTCGCTCGGCATTTACTGGCGTAATGTGTGGCTTACAAGCAGCCGCTCGACCATGAAATCCAAGTTTTCTCATCTCCCGCCTGTCATAGTGCTTGAAGTGGATCCTGATGCAGTTTGGAATTCCTGTGTGATGGTCTGGATAGTTACACATTACGTCCCTCTTCAATGTCGGCGGTCTCTATCAGTCAACAGACGAGGTCGGCCTGTACGCTTATGTGCTGTACGTGTCCCTTCACGTTTTCACTTCATTATCACATCGGAAAGAGTGGAGCTAGGGATGTTTAGGAGTGTGGAAATCTCGGGTACAGACGTATGACTCAAGTGACACCCAGTCACCTGACCACGTTCGAAGTCCGTGAGTTCCGCAGAGCCCCCCATTCTGCTCTCTCATGATGTTTAATGACTACTGAGGTACCTGGCAGTAGGTGGCAGCATACTGCATCTAATATGAAAAACGTAAGTTTTTGCGGGTGTCCGGATACTTTTGATCACAAAGTGTTTTTTTTTAATATGTGCTTGTTTTCTACCTATCAATCAGTGCCTGTATTGTCTTAGACTGTCCTTTCTTTTGTACTGTTATCCACCTCCAGGTCTGTTAAACAATATAAAAGTAAATGATGACTGGGTACTGATCCCGTATTTGCAATATTGCAAAGTTAATTTTTTCGATCTAATTACAAGTATTGCATAACATGCCACTTCTCGAAGTTACAGATTAATCAATCTCACACTTTCCCTGTAGTATACTAAAGCCAAACACTACACCATTTTTATATCAGCCAAATTTCTTTTAAAGTTAAGTGCCAGTATATAAGTTTCTACATCAAGTGTTCAAAATAGTCTCTAGACCGTTTTGAAAAAGAGAAAAGTGTATGCTAAGTTCGATACGCACATCTAGCCTCTCGAATAAAAACAACCACGCAAGGACGCCTGCAGTGACTGGATTAAAATGCAAAACGCGGACAATTGTTTTCTGCAAAAATTCATCACGGGTAACGAGGCTTGATCTTATCAATTCGAATCTACCACAAAACGACAAAGTGCAGAAATTAATATGAAAGGTCAACGCTTTGACCGTATAACCGACATTCAATCTGGTGGAACGCGTGAGTTGAACAGCATCCCAAATAAGTGCTTTTCTGACAGTTTCAAGTGGTATGCGTTCGACTCAAGTGGGTTGGCGGGTGGGGGAGATTAGTTAGAACACCTCAAACATTAAACCATCGTATTAAGTTTACTCTATTTTTTAATAAACCTGTATCGAAACTTTGTGAACTGCCAGAGTTCCGTTAAGACTGGTTACTATGTAACTACGAGGAAATGAATGTTATACAGCGTTTGTACTGTAATTAAATAGAATATTTTTAACTCTGTAGCATTGTAAAAATGGCTCTGAACACTATGGAACTTAACGTCTGAGGTCATCAGTCCCCTAGAACTTAGAACTACGTAAACCTAACTAACCTAAGGACATCCATAGCCGAGGCAGGATTCGAACCTGTGACCGTAGCAGTCGCGCGGTTACGGACTGAAGCGCCTAGAACCGCGGTCTGCTATAGTATTGTAAAAACAGGATTAGAAACCAGTTGTCATTTATATTGTAACTAATGTTCAGTCTTGATCACAACACTTATTCTCAATAACATAGGTGACTGGTTTCGGTTATCTTTATGTAACCATCTTCAGACCCATGGCTTCCTTGGAGGATGGTAGGCGGAGCTCTCCTCAGCTGCTACGAAGTTATATAAAGATAACCGAAACCGGTCACCTATGTTAACGAGACATAAGTGTTGTGATCAAGACTGAACTTTAGTTAAAATATAATATTGTCTTGATCACTGTATCCAAAAATGTTCACCAAAGTTGTCATTTATTTTCATATTATTTAACAAAATGGTTCAAATGGCTCTGAGCACTATGGGACTTAACATCTGTGGTCATCAGTCCCTTAGAACTTAGAACTACTTAAACCTAACTAACTTAAGGACATCACACACATCCATGCCCGAGGCAGGATTCGAACCTGCGACCGTAGTATTATTTAACAGATCTGAAGAAGGGCGACACTGACCGGAACTGGTCGGTTTCTGATAACAAAAGCAGCGATCGACAGACAGGAAATAAGTGGATTTTCGTCAAATAAGGATCGCAGATAACACCCTGCAGACAAGTATTGCCGGCCGGAGTGGCCGAGCGGTTCTAGGCGCTTCAGTATGGAACCGCGCGACCGCTACGGTCGCAGGTTCGAATCCTGGATGTGTGTGTTGTCCTTAGGTTAGTTAGGTTTAAGTAGTTCTAAGTTCTAGGGGACTGATGACGTCAGATGTTAAGTCCCATAGCGCTCAGACCCATTTGAATCAGACAAGTATTCCAGTTTCCTTATCTTGAAGGTCACAATCACAATTTCTTGGCAATTTCTTATTATTAACTAAAAGATAAACTGTATCCATGAGGCAGTCGGGGGAGAGTGACTGCAAATATTTAAGTTATACCTTTCTCCTTTGTGATATGTTTAGCATCGCGTCTACACGAAAGACGTTAGAAACGAACTTCTAGATATCACCCTTACATAGTTGAAAAGGGATCCCCTAGGCTCTGTGGCAGATAGAACTGGGACTGGGCCAAGTGGTCTCGAAAAGTCGCAATTACGCCAAGCAAAGAGCTAACCCAGTTCCACGAGTACAACTTCTACTTTGGGCTCATATTGTGTAAACTGAAGGTGGAGGGGGGAGAAAGGAAAAGGAAGGGAAAGAAATATTGATATTAGCTGCATTGTGATTTTGTGCAGAATCAGCGGCGAAGAATGAAACGTGTGCGGAACAGGATTCTAGCCCAGGGTCGCCTGCTTACTAGGCAGTGGCTATAACCGCTGCACCACCCGGACACGGTGTTCATCCCAACGCGTGGACCACCTCGGCACGCCTCCCGGCCGACCCACATTCCCACCTAGCTCCACCTATCTGCAGTCCCTGTCCACGTGCCACGTGTTCGCTACTTTGTAATTCACGCAGGCGATCGAACATTATTACGTATCCCCACTGATGGTGTTGGATTCATTGTCCATCTAGACGAATCAGTTGGGTAAATGAGTGGTGTCCGTCCGAAAAAACAGACACCACACATTCACATAATTTCATAAGTTTCTTACATACGTTGACAGAGCACTGAAAGACCTAAGTCGAAACAAGGCCCCGGGAGTAGACAACATTCCATTATCACTACTGACAGCCTTCGGAGAGCCAGGTCTAACAAAACAAAATGTAGTGAACAAGATGTATGAGACAGGCGAATTACCCTCAGACTTCAAGAAGAATATAATAATTCCAATCCCAAAGAAAGCAGGTGTTGACAGATGTGAAAATTACCGAACTATCAGTTTAATAAGTCACAGCTGCAAAATACTAACACGAATTCGTTACAGACGAATGGAAAAACTGGTAGAAGCCGACCTCGGGGAAGATCAGTTTGGATTCCGTAGAAATGTTGGAACACGTGAGACAATACTGACTTATCTTTGAAAATAGATTAAGGAAAGGCAGACCTACGTTTCTAGCATTTGTAGACTTAGAGAAAGCTTTTGACAATGTTGACTGGAATACTCTCTTTCAAATTCTGAAGGTGGCAGGGGTAAAATAAGGGAGCGAAAAGCTATTTACAATTTGTACATAAACCAGATGGCAGTTATAAGAGTCGAGGGACATGAAAGGGAATCAGTGGTTGGGAAAGGAGTAAGACAGGGTTGTAGCCTATATCCGATCTTATTCAATCTGTATATTGAGCAAGCAGTAAAGGAAACAAAAGAAAAATTCGGAGTAGGAATTAAAATCCATGGAGAAGAAATAAAAACTTTGAGGTTCGTCGATGACATAATTCTGTCAGAGACAGCAAAGGACCTGGAAGAGTAGTTGAACGGAATGGACTGTGTCTTGAAAGGAGGATATAAGATGAACTGCAACAAAAGCAAAAAGAGGATGATGGAATGTAGTAGAATTAAGTCGGGCGATGCTGAGGGAATTAGATTAGGAAATGAGACACTTAAAGAAGTAAATGAGTTTTTCTATTTATGGAGCAAAATAACTGATGATGATCGAAGTAGAGAGGATGTAAAATGTAGACTGGCAATGGCAAGGAAAGCGTTCCTGAAGAAGAGAAATTTGTTAACATCGAGTATAGATTTAAGTGTCAGGAAGTCGTTTCTGAAAGTATTTGTATGGAGTGTAGCCATGTATGGAAGTGAAACGTGGACGATAAATAGTTTAGACAAGAAGAGAATAGGAGCTTTCGAAATGTGGTGCTACAGAAGAATGCTGAAGATTAGATAGATAGATGACATAACTAATTAGGAGGTACTGAATAGAAGAGAAATTTATGGCACAACTTGACTAGAAGAAGGGATCGGTTGGTAGGGCATATTCTGAGGCATCAAGGGATCATCAATTTAGTATTGGAGGGCAGCGTGGAGGGTAAAAATCGTAGAAGGAGACCAAGAGATGAATATACTAAACCGATTCAGAAGGATGTAGGTTGCAGTAGGTACTGGAAGATGAAGCTTGCACAGGATAGAGTAGCATGGAGAGCTGCATCAAACCAGTCTCTGAACTGAAGGCCACAACAACAACAACAACAACGTTTACACAGCTATTGTAGATTAATCATATGGCACTGGGCAGAGAGAAATAAAACGGCATTTAGTGACGTCAACGGCACCATGCAAATTTATTATATGTTTAGTGTTATAAAACTTATTGATTACAGAAAAGAGATACAACGTTTAGTAACTTCATCTGCAGGCAAATGGAGAAACGTTATTCATAATAGAGTGTAGAAAGTGCACTCTGGAAGTTCTTTAGAAAGGGATTATTAGCCAACTTAGTCTACACACTAAATTTTCCTAGGGAAATTGCTTTTGTGTATGTGTATCTATAATTCTTCTAACAGAGACGTGGTGAGTCTTACCTACTAAGTTTTATATCTTCATATTATTCTCAGTGTTTCTCATTGAGGGTTTTTCTTCAACAATGTGGGCTCCTTCTATTGACTATTGTGTGCTGTGTTTCGGTCGTCATACTTGTATGACAGATCAGAGGTAGATACTTTTCTCATTCTTGAAAGAAGGGAATTCTATCTGTCTTACTTGTTACAAAGGTAAAACATTTCACAGTAGAGGAGAGATCACGTCGGATAAATACTTCTCCTCATGAAACTTCCTGGCAGATTAAAACTGTGTGCCCGACAGAGACTCGAACTCGGGACCTTTGCCTTTCGCGGGCAAGTGCTCTACCAACTGAGCTACCGAACCAGGAGAGCTTCTGTAAAGTTTGGAAGGTAGGAGACGAGGTACTGGCAGAAGCAAAGCTGTGAGTACCGGCCGTGAGTCGTGCTTCGGTAGCTCAGTTGGTAGAGCACTTGCCCGCGAAAGGCAAAGGTCCCGAGTTCGAGTCTCCGTCGGGCACACAGTTTTAATCTGCCAGGAAGTTTCATATCAGCGCACACTCCGCTGCAGAGTGAAAATCTCATTCTAGAAACTTCTCCTCATGTTTAACAACCGCAGTCGATGCTCTCTGTATTAAACATCTGAGTTGAATAATTTATCTGTTATGCTGCTTTCTCTTTTACTGTACCAAAATTATTATTTTAATGAAGCCAGTACCACCTCTATTTTTGTCTTATGATGGAGCAAAGAAGTGTTAATTTACGAGTGGGACTCAAAGAGATTACGACATCCTGCACGAAAGGGTGAGAACGAAGTTTTTGTTAATCGTCCCATCTTCTCTCTGGACTTCATTTATGTCATTTAATGCCGAAATATCGCAGACATAATTCTTCATTTCTGCAGTACATTTCATGAATTTGCTAAGTCTGTTATCTCCAGAAATTTGTTTTCTTTTTTCTTTCTTTATTGGCGTTTGACCATCGTCATAAAGCCATCGAGTTTAGTTTATATTTTCTAAATACGTAAGAAATCAATGATACGCAGCGTATGCAGTTACGCAGAATTTAGCTGAGACACGTCACAGATGTTGGTGATTTTCTTTGATGTACGTTCCTCAATTTCACTAATGGAAGCTCCGGCTGCGTTGAATCTTACCTTTCCTTGGCATCTGTAGACCAGTCCTAACTAGTACCCGCCGTTTCTGCCCAGAACGGAATCAAGATGGAATTATTTTTAGTGGCTGTAGTTTTATGACTGATATACTAAACCTATCACAACGTTATATCAGTTTCACAATTCGTAGACTGAGGGACATTAATCATAGAAACGAATTTTCTTGCGTTCTGATTGATTCACTTTGTGTTTTTATGTACATATGTAGAAGTTCAAAATGTTTGTGCGACTCAATCAGAAGCACAGACAGTTACTTATCAAAATAATAGCATTCCGTAAGTAATTCCAGGTGAGCGGTGTAAGCCATTCGAGGTATGAAGAATGGAGTGGAATCTAGAGATTATAGTATTCTAGTGGAACTGGCGAGGCAATACGAAAGAAACATCCAATAGTTGTTTAAGAATTGTCTTCGGACGACAGAAATTTCGCTAAACTGGAATAATTCTGTAATTCTTCACAAGAAGAGAGACAGACTAGATATGAAAATTCATAAATCTGTCAGCCTTTTCTTGTCAGTGTACACCTAACACCACAAAAACTAGCCACCGGTAATCACAAACAGACTTAAAGACTTAAAACCGGCGCGAATGA
Source organism: Schistocerca piceifrons (assembly GCF_021461385.2). Taxonomy (NCBI): domain Eukaryota; kingdom Metazoa; phylum Arthropoda; class Insecta; order Orthoptera; family Acrididae; genus Schistocerca; species Schistocerca piceifrons. The sequence continues at coordinate 433,911,444 of NC_060140.1, read as the reverse complement.
AATACCACATTTCTCATTTACATTGGAATCAAGTGGAAAAGGAAACTTTATTTCAAAAATTACATGAAAATGTTCCTGTTAGTATTATAGATGTATTCCAAGAGATGCAAATACTTTTTTACACAAGGAATGCGGTGTTGCGGTCGACAATGGTAGCGTACCGTAACGAAATATTCTTAGAAGTAGTTTTGTCGGTGGTCTTTGTAGATGAATTTACCTTTTGGGAGCTTGGAGCATGGAGAGGCTACAGCAGCTTACCAATTATCACATATGCAATTCAGAAGTTGATTGTGACTCCAGACCTAAACCAGCTGGGACACATTAAGAAAACATAACGTATACTTTTGCTTTTATACCTGAGACTTCAAATTTCAGAATAAACTTTCGATGAATGATTTTATGAGCTGCTAAGAGCAGGAAACAGGGATTGATAGGACTGCAGTACTTATGATTTCCTTGCGAATGCAGTGTTTGTTAAATTAAGACATGATCAGACTTTCTCTATGTGATACTGAAAGCACAACGCAGGTTTTATGCAAAGAAATGGGGAACTGTATAAAGCCTCATTTAGTTAATCTGGCTTATGAACAATAGCTTATATAACATCTACTTTGAAAAGGAGATAACATAAAACAGGTATTAGCTCAAAATTGTGGCGAGAAGTGGACAGATAGCATACATTTTAACGTTGGAAGTCAAGATCGTAAAATAGCCCCGTATATAATCATAGAGAGATTTAGAGCCATGGTTATGTAGAAGGGACAACAGTAAGTGTGGGCTGATAATCATGCGAAAGCTAGATGCCCAGGGTTCAAATCTGCTCGTCGGTACCTATAGACGACACCTACCATACAAAACTGTTCACCACAGGAGTCGACGACTTACGTGAGTATAGCTGCAAACGCACTATTATGCAACAAAGCAGGATCGGCCATGGTTTGCAAAGAGCACACGTGCACAATGTATTGCACGTCTGCAGTCCGAGGCTCGGACTAACCGGCACTCCACGGTGCGTCTTTGCTTTGCTCGGTCCTTCTCTAAACTAGTCAGTACATTTCATTTAGCAGTGCGATGCGATGCTATTTCTTCCGGTATTTGGTGTTGCATTTTTCGCTCGGCATGACTATTTTTTCAGTTCGGCAGAATCGTAGTGTCTGTGCCATTTAGCCTTCGATGCTTGGTCATGGTATGAAGGAAGTTTATAGGTCCTGTGACTCTTGGCACAAAAGGAGCCAGTCTCGCGATCTATCGTCACAACCCTTTCAAAATTAATGGATATCACAGAACGCTGAGAATACTCAAAATTGATTATTCCTTTGCATAATCGATGGGTACCGCAAATTTGATGTGAAACAGCGTTACAACACCATGTAGAAAGATATTAAGTATGTAGCTGACGATGGTAGAGCAAAAAATTACAATGATCGACAGGTGATTTGTGCACCATTCATTGTTTTGTTCGTAAATAGACGCTTTTTACTAAACTTCCAGGCATGGAGCACGAGACGAAATTGGGGTATGAACACTAAATTTTCTGAAGTAGCACTAGGCGCTACAGCCTGGAACTGCGCGACCGCTGCGGTCGCAGGTTCGAATCCTGTCTCGGGCACGGATGTGTGTGATGTCCTTAGGTGAGTTAGTTTTAAGTAGTTCTAAGTTCTAGGGGACTGATGACCACAGCAGTTAAGTCCCATAGTGCTCAGAGCCATTTGAACCATTTTGAAGTAGCACGCATTATTACACTGTCAGTTGTATCAGTTCTTGGTGGAAGTGAATGAAGAGTAAAGACGTTATATATATTACTGCGAAGCACGATGGTAAATTCAAGGGGATTCGAATTAACACCCGCTATTGTTGCATGTCTAATTGAGAAAGGAAAGCGGGAAGGAAAATTAGAACATCTGGAATGGTTTGCGGACCTCGAAATTAAAGATGACTCGAATGCAGAGTATCCACACTAAGACGTGAGAAACAACTTGTCTGTTTTCTTGGGGTTGCATTTAGAAAGAAACTCACACTGTGAAAGGAACAACGTTTGAAAAAAAAAACCTTCCATATTCTTCAGTCACTGGCGTTAAGTAAAGCACGAATTTTGAAGAATTCATTGTGCCATTGAAAGAATTACAAGAATAGTTTTCTAAATACTTTGAGGATACTGCCAATCTTTCAAGGGGGAGTCCACTGAAAATGAGACAGATGGGAAAAAAGCAAGTAAACAGTTTATTACTTCAAAAATTATCGCCGTAACTGTTAATGCATTTATCCCACAGTGAGACCAGACGGTCGGCTTGTCCACGGATAAATGTTTACAGCTGACTACAGAACCGTGACTGTACCCAGGCGTGCACCTCTTCATCTCAAACAAATCAACAGCGACGAACGTCTTTCTACTGGGCTCCAAAAATATGGAATTAATTTGGGAAGAAATGTGGACTGTATGGAGGATGTATAGAAGCTCCCAGCGAAACTTCTGCAGCGTAGTCGAAACAGGCTTAGCAACACGTGGACAGGTGTTATCCTGCTACAGAATGATGCCGTCCGTCAACATTCCTGGATTTTCGGACTTGAAGGCGCGCTTCAATTTTTGCAAAGTGACCACGTATCGCTGGTGCTTAAATTGTGGCGCCGTATCCCAGAAAGTCACTGAACACAGGGTCCTTGCGGTAAAATAAAAACATCATCATGACTTCGCTGCACAGGTTCCGCCGGGAAGCCCTTACGCATCCGCCATACATTTCCGATCTCTCACCATGCGAGTTCGATAATTTTGTAGTCTCGAAGACAGACATTCGTGGCCGTCGATTTATTTCGAACGAATAGGTGCACATCTGTGTACAATGATGATTCCATAAGTGAAAGCAAACATTTTGTCTAAAAGTGGGATAAATGTATTAATAGTTCTGGGTATTACTTTTGAAATAATAAACAGTTTACATACTTTTCCCCATCTTCCTTGTTTTCATTTGACAGAAATTCATACGTTTTCACGTATGTACCTGCCTTCCAGCGTCTGCCAGTTCAGTTCTTTCGGCATCTTCGTGACAGTCCCCCTTGAGTCAAAAAAACCTGTGATCATTCGTACTGCTCTTCTGTATATCCGTTCCAGTATCCTCTGTTAGTCCTCTCTGGTATGGGTCCCACACACTTGAGCAATATTTTGGGATGGGTCGCAAGAGTTTTGTGTATGCTGTCTTCTTTGTAGACTGATTGCATTTCCCTAGTATTCTGCTAATGACCACAGTCTGCCACCCGCTCTACATAGGACTGAAGTAATATGATTTTTCCAATCTATATCTCTATAAGTTGTTGCACCCAAGTATTTGTATGAGTTGACAGTTTACAACTGGACTCATTTATATTATAGTCACAGTTTTAAGTTCCTTAACATCTCATGTCAGTCTTTGCACCACTTTCAAATCGTTTCAAGATCTGACAGAGCATTTGTGTAGCTTGTTTCAGACAGTAGCTCATTATAGATAACTGCAACGACTGCGAAAAGTCTGAGGTTACTGTTAGTATTGAATGGCGGGCTCCCTGTGGTTCCCAAGTTGTGCAGCGACCGTAAACCATAAAATTACCAAATAAGCACAAACCAGTCGCAAAATCATGTTTTATTTATCCACTTCGTCCGCTAAGTCTTTACTATTAACATGAACAGCAAGGGTCTCAATACAGTCCTGTGGTGCACACCCGAAGTTACTTCTGTTCATGTCGATGATTCTCCATCCAACATAACTTGTTGCACCCTCCCTACTAAAAACCCTCTATCCAAGCGCAAGTTTCACTTGATACGCCAAACGACCGTACTTCTGACATTGAGTGTAGATGTGGTACTGAGTCAAATCCTTTTTGGAAATCAAGAACTACGGCATATACCTCACTGCCTTGAAGAAGATTAGTGTACCCCCTGTGATACAATTGAGAGTTGGGTTTAATATGATCTTTTATTTCAGAATCCATGCTGGTTGGCGTCGAAGAGGTCAGTTTGTTCAAGATACCTCATTACATTTGAGCTAAGAATATATCGGTATGCATGCGACAGCATGAGTATCTAATACACACACCAAAAACAGTTTTGCATCACTCTGGATCTCAGAACTCCTCAAGATAGACGTTGACGGTGGATATTGTATCACAGCCTCAGTCCCTTTGCCTGTTCAGAGATATCACTAAACCCGCTCAAAGATTTAAACAACCATGCACGCGCAAAGCCTATGAGACGGAGAGGATCCGAAAGCCCATCAGTTTCAGTCATTCCACCAGGAAGGAGGTACATGGCTCGTGTTGTCTGTAGTTCAACCATGCCTATACGGCTAATACCGCTGTTCGATCGCGTCCGCGTTGTTGCTTTGAGCCAGGAAGGGCTCTCAACAAGGACGACCGCTACCTACGTATTACGGCACGGAGGAACCCTGACAGCAACGCCACCATGTTGAATGATGCCTTTCGTGCAGTCACAGGACGTCGTGTTACGGCTCAAACTGTGGGCAATAGGCTGCATGATGCGTAACTTCCTCTCGATGTCCATGGCGAGTCCCATCTTTGCAAACACGACACCATGCAGCGCCGTCCAGATGGGCCCAACATGCCGGATGGACCGCTCAGGATTGGCATCACGTTCTCTTCAGCGATGAGTGTCGGATATGCTTTCAACCAAACAATCGTAGGAGACGCGTTTGGAGACAATCCGGTCAGGCTGAAAGCCTTAGAAACACTGTCCAGCAAGTGCAGCAAGGTGGAGGTTCCCTGCTGTTTTGGGGTGGCATTATGTGGGGCCGACGTACACCGCTGGTGGCCATGGAAGGCGCCGTAACGGCTGTACGATACGTGAATGTCATCCTCCGACCGATAGTGTAACCATATCGGCAGCATATTGGCGAGGCATTCGTCTTCATGTACGACAATTCGCGCCGCCATCGTGCACATCTTGTGAATGACTTCCTTCAGGATAACGACATCGCTCGACTAGAGTGGCCTGCATGTTCTCCAGACATGAACCCTATCGAACATACCTGGGATAGATTGAAAACGGCTGTTTATGGACAAAGTGACACACCAACCACTTTGAGAGGTCTACGCCGAATCGCCGTTGAGGAGTGGAACTATCTGGCTATCTGGTCCAACAGTGACTTGATGAACTTGTGGACAGTATGCCACGACGAATACAGGAATGCATCAATGCAAGAGGACTTGCTACTGGGTATTAGAGGTACCGGTATGTACAGCAGTCTGGACAACCACCTCTGAAGGTCTCGCTGTATGGTAGTACAACATGCAATATGTGGTTTTCATGAGCAATAAAAAGGGGGGAAATGATGTTTATGTTGATCTCTATCCCAATTTTCTATACAGGTTCCGGAACTCTCTGAACCCATGTGATACAAAACATTTTTTGATGTGTGTATGTTCCAAAACACCGCGCATAAAAACGGGATATTCCTGTGCTCATAACACGGATTCTATTGGTGATAAAAATGTAAGGTCAAATGTTTTGGAGAGCCCTTGGGCGAGGGACCATTTGTATACCCTAAAGAAGGATCGTTTTAGGGTCATTAACCTATAGTCTCCTTCACTCTTTACATAGCACTGTTCTGTCATTGTCAACTATGATCCAGTATTTATTTCTTTTCCGTCTCTTTGCCACTGCCATTGTCTTCTTATCTCATCATAAAAAAGCACGAACATGTTCGCAAGCCAGATTTTTTGGGAAAAATTTTAAAGTTTAAAGCTGCTGAGGAAGGTAGAGTGGGGCATCTGGTACCCCCACTTTTCAGCCAGAGTCTTTTAACTAAACAGGAACATATTCGCATTTTTTGTTCTCCGATAGGAGCATTTTTCCACTGGTGCTAAGGGTTTACAACAAACGAATGTCAAGGATACTGGACGGTAGTTTTTGGGATCACTTCTGTAGTTTTAGGGATCACTTCTACTTTTTTTCTTGTAGACGAGTTTGACCAGTGCTTCCTTCCAACTACTAGGTAAGGTTTTTTTCTGTTCAAGGGATCTGCGACAGATTATAGTTAAAATAGACGCTAAGTCAGCCGCGATTCCAGTACAGAATACGATAGGGATTCCCTCGGTGCCTGGAGCTTTGTTCAATTCTAACGTTCCACCCATTTCTTGATGCGGTTGACACTAGTATCGATGTAACTCATTTGCTCAATGGTTCTTGGTTTAAATTGGGCAGTACTTGTTACGAAACACGAACTTTAACCAAGAAATTTCATAAGATGGTTATAACATATATTTTAAATCAGAAAAACAAATCGCAAATCTTGTGCAATGATTGAAAAACAGGACTCTGAAAGCAGTGAAGAAAATGAAACAAATGAATGAACGAATGCATTGCAAATCCGATTACAGCTTCTAATAACATAAAAGGAGAGGAAGTTATGATGAGAAAGCTGACCGTGATGTCTCTAATATATCGTCATGAAGCAAAACTGTCATTCAGTCTATAAAAATGAAAGGAAGGAAAAGTAACATCTACTGGTAACGAATACTATATGAGTGCTGCTGATGCTTTATCAATAAAGGCGAAAAGCGTCTGATGAATAAGTTTTTCACTTTTCATACAGCTTAAGAAAGGGAGAAACCAAAGTAGCAAGAAGAGATTCACCCGGATGAGAGTGGGTCGGATTTGCTTTGCAACTCCTTGCAGCTGGCACGGTTTGCTCGCTGTTAATTTCCAGGTTGTTTCAGGCTAACGACGCTTCTAGACCATCTGAATAGTCATATGGGAATTATATCAGTATAATTGTTAGAACAGATTGCTGCAGTAAATACCACGTTACTTGCAGTCGAATCTTACTGGACAAAGCTAACTGTAATGTCATTTTGTCTTGGAGACTATTGGAACGCTTAATAAGGCTGCCAAGAATGTGCTTATGCACGTCACCTGATATTGTTGCTCATCGGATCTTCCTTAACTGAAGACTTGGGGTCACATAGATAGGGCTAAACCAGGCCGACAAATAGACATGAACAGTAGAGAAGTCACTCTCGACATCGTGGAATAATACGAAAAACTCGAAAATTGCTAATGCAGTGGATTTAGATGATGCGAGGTTTATGAAAGGTCAGCCTTATTCATTGCTTCCGTAAGTATTCCTGTTTTGAAATCGCCCACACATGGCGAACAAATGCCAAATACGTGCCTCTCAATACGTCTCCGAGTCGTTTTACCAACTTACTTCGATAGCACGAGGCCGCTGTGGGGTGTGTCCGCAACCTGTTAGTATGGTCATCGCAGTCCCGGTGCGATGCAGCATACGCTCTCACTACACGGCGCATTTACGTCATCGGCGCAGTTATGCCATTACAGGAAAGAAACTGTCGATGGACCCGCGTCAACTACATTTGCTGCAGCTGTTGCTGCTGAAGATATCCATACTGATATAGTCTTACCGAAAGCCAAGGAAGTAATGGTGTATGTCATATCTTGAAAGAACCTCTTACGTTCTGTGTAACATGTAATCGGTGCTGTCATGTTGACATCTACTGGGTGAAGCAAAAAGGTATAGTAAACAAGGAGTTTAAAATTTATATCTTAAAAGCTCTGAGCACCTCTTCATCTTCGATACTCTGATACAAATCTCATCTACTGCAAGCCCTTTGCTTTCCATATTTTGAGGGGTGTTAATATGGGCCAAAAAAGAAAAAAAAATCCAATAAGTATGGGATCTAAGGTGCAGAACATAAGAGCTATGATCACTTTTTCATCTTCGCTGGTGTGAAACAAATCTCTTCTACTGAACCTTACTTACTAGACCTTTTTGCTTCGAATGATCTTTCCTATCATGTCCCTAAACACTGAACATTACTCTTGGGACACCCTACATGCCTAGTGATGTGATGAACGTAGGATATGGTTTTGCGCTCTCGAATTATATAGGGCACAGTTTTTATGTGTCGGACATGCTAAATTATAACAGCAAATATAACTGCTATAACCACTACATCACGTTAAGGTGAAATGTATTTAATACTAATTTTTATCCAATTATTGCACAGATACGGCTGCAAAGCAGATTCTGTGAATCCTTGTCAAATTATAGTGTTTCAGAATTTGTCTTCAGTCCGAAGACTGGTTAGATGCAGCTCTCCACGCTACTCTATCCCGTGATATTTTGTTCATCTCCGAATAACTGCAACCCACGTTCATTTGAATCTGCTTATTATCTCTTGATCTCCCTCTGCAATCCTCCCTCCCCTCCCCTTCCGCACAGATACTACTCTCCAATACTAAATTAACGATTCATTGATCTCTTAGAATTCGCCATATCAACCGATATCATCTTTTAGTCAAACTGAGGCACAAATTTCTTTTCTCCCAAATTCTATTCAGTACCTCCTCATTAGTTACCCGACATACACATCTAATCTTCAGCACTCATCTGTGGCACCATATTTCGAAAGCTTCTATTTTCTTCTTGTATGAATTTCTTATAGTAACTGTTTCACTTCCATATAAGGCTACACTTCAGATAAATATCTTCAGAAAAGACGACCCAGCACTTAAATTTATATATGCTATTAACAAATTTGTCTTCTTCAGAAACGCTTTTCCTACCAGTGTCAGTCTACATTTTATGTCCTCTCTAGTTCGACCATCATCAGTTATTTTACTGTATAGATAGCAAAACTCACCTACTACTTTTCGTGTTTCCCATTTCCTATTTTTTTTTTTTAAATCAGTCTTCTGACTGGTTTGATGCGGCCCGCCACGATTACCTCTCCTTTGCTAATCTCTTCATCTCAAAGTAGCACTTGCAACCTACGTCCTCAATTGTTTGCTGGATGTATTCCAATCTCTGTCTTCCTCTACAGTTTTTACCTTCTACAGCTCCCTCTAGTACCATGGAAGTCATTCCCTCATATCTTAACAGACGTCCTATCATCCTGTCCCTTCTCCCTATCAGCGTTTTTCACATATTCTTTTCCTCTCCTATTCTGCGAAGACCCTCCTCATTCCTTCCTTTATCAGTCCACCTAATTTTCAACATTCGTCTGTAGCACCACATCTCATGTACTTCGATTCACTTCTGTTCCGGTTTTTCCACAGTCCATGTTTCACTAACATACAATGCTGTACTCCAGACGTACATTCTCAGAAATTTCTTCCTCAAACTAATGCCGATATTTGATGTTAGTAGACTTCTCTTGGCCAGGAATGCCCTTTTTGCCAGTGATAGTCTGCCTTTCATATCCTCCTTGCTCCGTCCGTCATGGGTTATTTTACTGTCTAGGTAGCAGAATTCCTTAACCTCATCTATTTCGAGACCATCAATCCTGATGTTGAGTTTCTCGCTGTTCTTATTTGTACTACCTTCGTCTTTCTTCGATTTTTCTCTCAATCCATACTCTGTACTCATTAGCCTGTTCATTCCGTTAAGTAGATCATGTAACTATTCTTCAATTTCACTAAGGATAGCAATGTCATCAGCGAATCGTATCATTGATATCCTTTCGCCTTGAATTTTAATTCCACTCCTGAACCTTCTTTTTATTTCCATCATTGCTTCCTCGATGTACGGATTGAACAGTAGGGGCGAAAGGCCACATCCTTCTCTTACACCCTTTTTAATACGCGCATTTCGTTCTTGGTCGTCCACTCTTCTTATTCCCCATTGGCTGTTGAACATGTTGTATATGACCCTTCTCTCCCTATAGCTTACCCGTACTTTTTTCAGAATTTCGAACATCTTGCAGCATTTTACATTGTCGAACGCTTTTTTCAAGTCGACAAAACCTAGGAATGTGTCTTGATTTTTCTTTAGTCTTGCTTCCCCGCAAAATCATTATTACCTCTCTCGTGCCTTTACCTTTCCTAAAGCCACACTGATCGTCATCTAGCGCATCGTCAATTTTCTTTTCCATCATTCTGTATATTATTCTTGTTAACAACTTGGATGCATGGACTGTTAAGTTAATTGCCACTTCCACCAATGATTTTAGAAATTCTATCTCTTCTGCCTAAGTCCTCCAAAGCTCTTTTAAATTCTGATTCTAATACTGGATCCCCTATCTCTTCTAAGTCGACTCATGTTTCTTCTTCTATTACATAAGGCAAATCTTCCCCTCATAGAGGCTTTCAGTGTATTCTTTCCACCTATCCGCTCTCTGCTCTGCATTTAACAGTGGAATTCCTGTTGCACTCTTAATGTTACCACTCTTACTTTTAATGTCACCGAAAGTTGTTTTGACTTTCCTATATTCTGAGTCAGTATTTCCAACAATCATTTCTTTTCCTGCAGCCATTTCGTCTTAGCTTCCCTGCACTTCCTATTTATTTCAATCCTCAGCGACTTGTATTTCTGTATTCCTGAATTTCCCGGAACATTTTTGTACTTCCTCCTTTCATCGATCAATTGAAGTATATCTTCTGTTACCCATGGTTTCTTCGCAGCTACCCTCTTTGTACCCATGTTTTCTTTTCAACTTCAGTGATGGCCCCTTTTTAGAGATTTCCATTCCACTTCAACTGTACTGTCTACTGAGCTATTCCTTATTACTATATCTATAGCCTTAGAGAACTTCAACCGTATCTCGTCATTCCTTAGTACTTCCGTATCCCACTTCTGTGCGTATTGATTCTTCCTGACTGTTGTCTAACACTTCAGCCTACTCTTCATCTCTACTGTATTGTGATCTAAATCTATATCTGCTCCTGGGCACGCTTTACAATCCAGTATCTGATTTAGGAATCTCTGTCTGACCATGATGTAATCTAACTGAAATCTTCCTGTATCACCCGGGCTTTTCCAAGTATACCTTCTCCTCTTCTGATTCTTGAACAGAGTATTCACTATTACTAGCTGAAACTTGTTACAGAACTCAATTAATCTTTCTCCTACCGAGCGAGGTGGCGCGGTGGTTAGCACAATGGACTCGCATTCGGGAGGATGACGGTTCAATCCCGCGTTCGACCATCCAGATTTAGGTTTTCCGTGATTTCCGTAAATCGCTTCAGGCAAATGCCGGGGTGGTTCCTTTGACAGGGCACGGCCGACTTCCTTTCCCATCCTTCCCTAATCCGATGAGACCGAAGACCTCGCTGTTTGGTGGTCTCTTCCTCTCAAATCAACCCCTCCCCCCCCCCCCCCCCCCCGTCTTCCGTCTCTCTCATTACTTGTCCCAACAACCCCGTATTATCCAGTAACCGTTTCTTCTACTCCTTCCTCTACAATTGTATTCCAGTCCCCCATGACTATTAGATTTTTACCCCTCTTTACATATTACCCTTTCAATATCCACATACACTTCCTCTATCTCTTTATCTTTACCATGCGACGTCGGAATGTATACCTGAACTGTCGTTGTCAGTGTTGGTTTGCTGTCGATTCCGATAAGAACAATCCTGTCACTGAACTGTTCACAGTAGCAAACTCTCTGCCCTACCTTCCGATTCATAACTAATCCTATTCCTATAATACCATTTTCTTCTGCTGTTGATATTAATCTGTACTTATCTGACCAGAAGTCCTTGTCTTCTTTCCACTTCACTTCATTGACCCCCTACTATACGTAGATTGAGCCTTTGCATTTCCCTTTTCAGATTTTCTAGGTTCCCTACCACGTTCAAGCTTCTGACATTCCACTCCCAGACTCGTAGAACGTTATCCTTTCGTTTATTATTCAATCTTTTTCTCATGGTAACCTCCCCTTTGGCATTCCCTCCCGGAGATCCGAATGGGGGACTATTCCTGAATTTTTTGTCAGTGGAGAGATCATCATGACACTTCTTCAATTACAGGCCACATGTCCTGTGGATACACGTTACGTGTCTTTAAAGCAGTGGTTTCCATTGCCTTCTGCATCCTCATGCCGTTGATCATTGCTGTTTCTTCCGCATTTAGGAGCAGTTTCCCACCCCTAGGACAAGAGAGTGCACTGAACCTCCGTCCGCTCCTCCGCCCTCTTTGACAAAGCCGTTGGCAGAATGAGGGTGACTTCTTATACCGGAAGTCTTCGGCCGCCAGTGCTGATTATTAATCAAAATTTAAGCAGCGGCGGGATCCGAACCCGGGATCGAAGACGTTTTGATGATGAATCAAAGACGCTACCCCCATTTTTTTTTCGTTGCGTTTGGTCTGGGCGGACGTCACATGACATCCGTTCAAGTTGAACGCTGATTCCGTTACTCAGTTTATTTATTACAGAGGGCCACCGCCTCTCTGACCGGATACGCTGGGCTACCGTGCCGGCGTCCCTAGACCGCGGACTAAACGTAGGACGAAAAGAAAAGTTGAACACAACTCCTTCACACTAGCGCCGCTTTTTCGTCAGCACTTACATCTTTGAAATTATTTTCAGCCCGATTGACGGTCTGTGCTCCGATTAGGCATAGATTGTATTGATAATGGCACTGAATGCTGTTTTCAGGTTCTAAGGAGCTTCTTAACTTTTTTTATTTTCATCTTTTGTAGCGTGATAATATAAAAGAGATGCCTCTCGTTCTTATACCCCTTTAATCTTTATTACAGATCTGACAAGGCAGTAACCGAAACAACGTTATTATTAATTAAGGAAACTAATTAAGCGATCTAGACGGTTTTATTCAGAAAATTGTAAACCAGTCAGTGATTTTCAGCTAAAGGGATATTATTGCCAGCCTTATCGTTGCAGAAATTGCATAATGCGTAAATGTATCTTGCCTAGAAATATACAAGTTCTCAATTTTGCAACAGAAAACCAAACTCTTTCTATAACCTTCTTCTGATATCTGCAAATAAAGCGTCGCCATTACTTGGAGGAGGCGGAGATTAGTGTTCAACGTCCCGTCGACAACGAGATCATTAGAGATGGAGCACAACGGGGAAGGATGGGGAAGGAAATCGGCCGTGCCCTTTTAAAGGAGCCATCCCGGCATTTGCCTGAAATGATCTAGGGAAATCACGGAAAACCTAAATCAGGAAAGCCAGACGCGGAATTGAACCGTCATCCTCCCGAATGCGACTCCAGTGTGCTAACCACTGTGCCACCTCGCTCGATGCCATCACTTGGTATTTATCGTGTACCGAGTGGGCATAAACAGTGTGATAAGCTTGTAAGTGTGTTGCGGGGTACGTTGTGCCGAGAAATAATTGTTAAGAAAGAAATTCGTGCGCCGTTTCCGATTTAATTAACATTTAAGATGGATAATCAGGCCGTTGCGCGTGCATATTCACAAGGCTCGCCAGAGACGGTGTCGCCAAAAGCGTTCGTCGTTTGGTATCCTAAAACCGAACGAGAGATGGATGGATGGATGGAGAGGGTTGTACGGGCGCACGGCGGCAAGGTCCTCAGCGCCCGCTCAGTAACAGATTGAGACGGGTGTCAAGAAAAGACTCAGAACAATAAGATAAAAGAGAACGTAAAATACAGGTAACAATCTTAGAAAAATATGTGCCTACCCACACCGAAGCGTGGGACGAAGCATGCCGCCAGCAGTAAGACATGGACAACACAGGAAGAAAGTGGTAGAGGGAGGGCTGGCTGACCGCAAGGAAAAAAGGGAGGAGCCAGCCACTTTGCAATACACTAAAACCTCCAGCCGAAAAGTTTAGGCCAGAGTCCAGACACATCACCAAACTTTAAAACCCTAGACACACACGTCTCATCATTAGCTAAAACACAGGGCAGATCCCCATCAACTTGTGGTTCTGCCCTTGCATCACGGTATAAAATGCAGTCTGTTAAAATGTGGCGGACAGAGATGTGCACACCACAAGCATCACAAAACGAGGGATCCTCCCACCGTAATAGAAAGCTATGTGTCAGAGGACAGTGCCCAATCCGAAGACGCGTGATGGTCACTTCTTCCCTCCAGAGCAACCGGCAGGAGTAACGCCGAGAGCCATACAAAAATTGGACTTGGGACGGTAGTAATAACTGAACCTGAGCCAAAGGCGGAACAGTCTCGTATGCTGTCATCTACGTTATGAGAACAACTGACAATCATTGTACCTGGCGGGCCGCTTCAATTTGCCCGCCCAACGGCATGATTGGCTAACTTACCAATTATTTATCAACACAACCTACTCTGCAACATGCTGACAAGCTTTTCAGACTATTTCTAACCACCTTGTTTATCATCGAGTGGACATGTCTTCAGTTCTTTTAAATGACGGCTCGTAGCATTCAGTGCTTATGTAGAGTGTATTATGAAAATTCATGATGGAACTTCTTTCTTTTTACTAGCTTAGACGGTTTTCCTTTAACTTCATCGTTTCCTGTTTATTACTCCCTGTGCTTTCTTTTAACTGAAGCTGATTTCATTGTTGCAGGAAATCCGCCGACTATCCGGACGCCAGGCAGTGGTCGGCACCCGAGCAGGTGAGGAAGCGATGCCTGCCCGCCTGCTGCTCACCAGTGATTCGTCTCGTGACTTTGACACAGAGTGCATTAAATTGAATTTTTAGTTACAAATTTTTAAGAAGGCCTATACATAATTCATCTTCATCATAAAAATTCCAGTAGATTGAAAAATTGTGGATGTCAAATCCTCCGTCAAATTAAAGACAGAATCGGACTTCAGTCATCTGGAAGCCACGACAAAACTGGAAAACTGTAATCCTGTTTCTTTCGCTCTACTCACATTCCTTCTTGAAGCCGAGCTGCAGGAGACGCGGTGAGATGAAATGTACAGAATCAACATCAAGGACCCAGAAACCAGTGAATGTAGATTTATTGTTAACGTTTGTATGTTTTCAGACAGCAACGTAGAGGATCGTTCAGGGTAATCAGTTTATGAAGATGGAGAAATGCGACTCCAGGTTAATGGATCTAAGACGAAAAATGTGAGAAAAAGCTTCGTAGAAGCTGTATAAAGGCAACTACCTTTAAACGAAAATAAGTAAGATGCATGCAGAGGGGGAGGGTGGGTGGGGGGGGGGGGGGAGTATTGACCTGAAAGTGTGGCCGGGAAGTAAATGTGGCCAGAATGAACTATAGCTGCTTGACGGTGGAAGTTATCAGACACTAGAAGAGCTAAGACAAGATACCTTCGTACTTGGGGGTCTTACGTGCTGAGGCTGACCGTGAGGCCACTTTTGATTCGATTCGCAAGGTAGAGAGTATGCGGTATTATTTATGACAACTTGATGTCGACGCTAATATTATGAAGATAATGTCTCGTGTAATGTCAGTCGTCTGGTAATGGATGGAGGAGTACCGTTGCACTGCAGTCTCGGCTGTCTATGGCTCAGCTTTATGGTCCACAACACATCAAATTATCCTCAGCAGTCCAATATGCAGCAGTTTGCCTTCCTAAACTAAACGAAACTCCGTCCGAACAGGCCTCGGAAGTCCCTATGGTACTGACCGACCGCCGTGCCATCCTTTGCCGGTAGGTGTCACTGGATGCGGATATGGAGGGGCATGTGGTCAGCACACCGCTCTCCCGGCAGTTATCAGTTTCCTTCCTGGGCTTTTCATATACACGCAAAAGCAAGAAAGATTAGGCCCGTTTCACACTGGGACACTGGTGACGGTCACCAGTGACGGTCACCGACAGAGATACATTCGTTTAACTGGAGCATTCACACCGGGACACTACACCGCCTCATCGGACCACTGTGACACAGCAGCGACTCAGCCTCGCCACATGTGACGAACAAGGTCACTGTTTTCACAGCAGTCACCGCCTGACATGCATCAGTTTGAACTGGAGTGTTAGCACTGGGACACAGACACAGCGCTGCAGATTTGCCAACAGACAGGCAGTCATTTCTGAGACAGTGCTGCGGAACATTCATTATATGTTATACTGTACACATTGTAGCCATGAGTTTAGATTTCAGTAACACGGAAGATCATATAAATGAAATAGAAAGTCATCCCGCTATTTGGGATGCCAAAAGTGATGACTATAGCAACAAAGTGGTGGCTAGGAGGGTAATAACCTTCAAGCACATTTGCATACCTCGCCCCCTATTCTTCTGCGTCTCAAGGCGTTCCGCCTTATGGACCAAAAAATAGAGTCAAAATATTATTCTTAATTATAATTATTTACGCATATGTGGCTACTACAATAATGAATTTTATTTATTTATTATAACATTATTGAGGTACAGATTCCTGACACACTATAATTTTAATTGTAAGTTACATTCAGTTCAGTGAATTCAATAATGTGACCTCTTACAGTTAACATGGCAATAATTGCACGATGCACATGACAAATACAATGCCAGATAAACATTGAGGTATAATCACATTAACGTTCACGTTACATTTCTAGTAATTACTTTTTTTGCAGCTGCCAAGCCACTTCACCTTCAGGGCTAACGAAGTAGTTTGCAGAGTCATCTCTGATACTGTTTGCATGAGGTGACATGTCCTGCAATCCTTGAATAGTTAACGTATCCTCAAACGACATAAAGAATATAAAACAATTCTTTCTCCAGCCGATCATGTAGCAGTGGATGTACGTGTAATAAACGTTATCTCTTCATTCTCCTCCTCCTCCTGCTCCTGCTTAGAAGTACCAACAAAAGTTCCTCCTCGCTCTAGTCCATTTCACGAACTAATCAGTTGGCAATACCTGCAGTGTCGTACACCGGTCATCCAGGAGTGTTCACCACAATTACCGGTGACCATCACTGGCGACCGTCACCAGTGTCGCAGTGTGAAACGGGCCTAAGAGTTCAACGTCCCGTCATCTTCGTGATCATTACCCACAGGGTAGGAGATCTGACTGGGCGAAGGTGGGTAGGAAATTATCTAGGAAAAGTACGTCAAACTTTGCAGCCGGGGGGTTTGAATTCCATTCTTCTCGAATGTACGCGATCTCACTTGGGTAGCCACATAAATGCATCGAATTATGTTGCAAGGAGGAGTTACATCGATAGCCAAATAATACCAAGCAGGAACTTAACTCCACTCATTCACATTAAGATACAACATACATGAATCCTCCAGATGTTTTCCTCATCCTAAGAGTATTACAGTTCTTATACTCTGGGCATCCACCACACAGAGAAACGCGAAATTAGGAAAATTTAGCCTTCCTCCTGTTCTGTTAGATGTCTTACGGATGCGTGTTCACAATAACTGCTGTCTCATCTGTCCAAACGTACTGCCGTGAACAGCTGCGTGTTGTCACAGACTAGTTAAGCAGATGATTGGCTAAACAGCATCCTCAAACGAGCAACTGTTACAAAATTTTTCTTAGCCCGGCACTACGGCGATCAAAAACAAACTAAATTATAACAAAATATGAAATGTTACTAAATGTGTCTTATAACCAGAGAATATCGTTTGAGTTTCACGATTGTGTCAGTAAAGCGATTGTTTTAGTTTGCTTGATTTTGTTCAGCAAAATACAGCACCCACACACACGCAAGGTGAGGCTCTCTGAACGTTTAAGGGACGGCAGTTCACGAAAGGTCGAAAGAGTTCCATTGACGAGCTGGAAGAGTGACAAATTTCGACGCGAATGAATAAACGTTTCCTGCGCACTGCGCTTCGTTTTTGGACTCCATTAACGCCTACACGAGTTTTCGATGCTTCTACTCATTCATAAAGTCGTTCAATGACGGAGATTACAGTTCGAGTTCCACGTAAAACAAAAAAATTGATACGCAGAGTGATGTACAAGTGGAATGGTTACGAGCTTCAGAGCAGTCTCGTTTAACTGGCGTTGGCTGACTGTTACTGCGCTCATTAGGAAACAACTTAACAAAATGCCCAACACGAAATAAGGATGAAGATTCTAAAGTTGTGAAAAGAAAAATTACAAGAGAATAAATGAACTTTTAATTTAGTAAAAAGTAATCTTCTCTGCTATTTAACAAGTTCTCAAACACGAGTGCCGACATATACATCTACATCTACATCCATACTCCGCAAGCCACCTGACGGTGCGAAGGGTACCTTGAGTACCTCTATCGGTTCTCCCTTCTATTCCAGTCTCGTATTGTTCGTGGAATTACTAGCATGTGGTCATACCATTCAAGAAATTTTAAAAATACCTCGGAGATTGTCGTGATAACACTGTCGCTTTTAGAGCAATAACAACAACAAGGAACGGGGAAGAGAAGAGGAAACTAATTGTGAACGTTTAGAAGCGACTTGTTCATTCACAAACTGAACTATGCTCTAAGCCTGTAACATTGTCAACAGTTGTCGAAAGCTCCTTCAGAAAAAATGGCGAAATATCAGTCTACGCTTGATGTTGTATGACATGTCAGAATAAGATACCACGATAGGCACAATTTTTTGTTTTGTTTTAACTATATGTCTGTAATAGTAAGAGGTGTCTGTATTTTATTTTATTTCTAACTTCGAGTAGTAATGATCGTCTTCAGATCTGAATGTGTCGCATGCTTCGTAGTCCTTGTAAGACCGACCCATCTTCGAGTATGTGTTACACATACGCATGTGTGTTACACACTGTATATGCACGAGGTGGTTTGGTGTTACAAAAATGTAGATGCACATAGTACGTACAGATCTGAAGGTAATCAGTACTGATGTATCAAACGAAATATAAAAATCTCTTGCGATCAAAGACTGAGACAAATATTAAGTAAATTACTCATTTAAAAATATATCGTGTCTGAAGATACTGATAGTGAACCACAGTTGATATACACAAGTTAGACGTATTAAAATACTGACTTACGGTATCGGTTAGCGAAACTCTGTTACGGTTACATTTAATAAATGGCAGAACAAGCCCCTTTCCCCTTCATATTCCTGCAGACTGCAGAGCTAACTACACGTGAGTGTGTCAAAGTACGGCGATAAGAAGGGTAAAAGAACGAATTGGAAAAATTACAGAGCAATATTTTTAACGTTCGCCGCTAGTAGGAAACTAGATTGTGTCATACGCTGTAGCATAATGAAATTTCTCTGGGAAATGAAACGCCTTTAAAAGACTCAGTATGAGTTCGGGAAACACCGCTCGTGTGAAACAGCCCACTTGTTTCTCACGCGCAAATTGTAGACACAAATGAAAAGCTAGATTACTTTTTCCTACATTCCCGGAGAAGCATTAGACTCTCTACTAGGCAGTCCACGGATAAAAAAGATATGATCATAAGAAGATCTTTTACAATAATTTTGTCCAATAGAACTGGATGGCGAGTATTTAATAGAATCGAAAGTCAGGTGAGGGATGTGTCGAAGAAGTATGGTAAGTCCGCGAAAGTTCTCAGTATACAATTAACAAAGTCAGCAGCATCCTCGGGTTGTTACCGAACGAAGTGGCGCAATGGTTAGCACAATAGACTCGCATACGAGAGGACAACGGTTCAACTCCCCGTCCAGCTCTCCAGATAGGGGTTTCATTAAGTTTCCCTAAATCGCTTAATTCGAATCCCGCAACGCTTTCTCTTAAATGATACGGCCGATTTCTTTCCTCATTCTTCCGAATCCACGTTTTTACTCCGTCTCTAATGGCCTCGTTGGTGACAGAATGTTAAATCGTACTGTTGTTTCCCACCTACTCACAATGTTCACAGACTATGCAACTGTAGATTGAATTTCAACTTGGTGTCTGACATGAAAGCGCTCTTTTACAGGAAGCCAGTTCCCACAGGCAAATGGAAACGCCTGGCGGTGTCCAGTTACAACATTAGTATTGAAGTTGTGGAAACTGTCACATTTAAAAACTTAACGATAAGAGTACTAAGAAGCCATATGAAATTGAACTGATATGTGAAATCAGTAGAAGTGATGGCAAACAGAAGAATCGGCTGTTGGAAGGATTCTCTTCTAGTGAAGTTTATCTAATATGGAGACTGCTTAGAAAATGCTAATGCGGCCTACTTCAGATTCGTGCTCTAGTGTTTGGAGTCCTTAACAAGCAAGTAAGACAACTTATTTAGAAGGAATTCATAAATGCGCTAACATAGTTGTAAAAAGTCACTATAGCCCATAGAAGAGTGTAACGGAGTTGATCAAAATACTTAAATGGGACCTGTTGTTAAAAGGACATTTGTGCTGTCGAGAAAACACTATTAGGTACATTTAGAGAACTATTACTTGAGGCAGAGCCCCAATATTTCTACTGTATCCATCATATCTTTCTAAAGGCTAGTGCCTAGTCGATGCAACCACTTCCTTTCGTAGGTACCACGAAAATAATATGAGTGAGGTTAGAACGAATAAAAAGTTATACAGACATTTTGTCTTGTTCCGTATGCTAACAGAACAAACAGTGGTTTGCCCTTATTTATCTAACTTGGTCTCTTAGATAAGACCAGGGATACAAAGAATCCTCCCCATGGTCTCATTGTATCGCTTTTGAACGGTTTAGATTAAGACACAGAGCGTCATCTTTGAAATTAGCTCATTTATACCATTCTCTGTTAACTATTTATACTTTCTGGTTTGTTTCAGCGAATTCTCTTTCTCCAGAACGACTTTTTCACTCTATAGCGTTGAGTGCAGCGTGCGAAAATTTTCTGGAACATCCAGGCATGACCCGTTCTCACATCTTTAATTTCGTCAATACACCTCCAGGTTCGAGTTTCCATGGGGGATACAGTTATAATATGCTAGGGGGTTTCGGTTCCCTCACTACATGTCCTATATGCAAGTTTTGTTGTTATTTTACTGAAACATGACGTAACTATCGTTTCAGTTTTGTTTCTGAGTAAAACTGAACGCCTATGCCAGATTCAATCATCAAATACATTCGACTAACTTGCTTCAGACAACCGTATCTTCAGTGCTCCTCATTCAGCCTTATATAGAGGAACGCTTCTTGACATTTGCTAGCAGAACGTCATTGATAATGAAACACTTATCTTCTACAGATAAACAGAAGCCTGGATCATAAAAGAATATGACTTGTCATGATAGTCATTCCGTGTGATGCACTACTGCTGCCTTTCATTTTAACGTTGCTCTGCCAGCACACAATATCACGAT
The DNA here is from genome assembly GCF_021461385.2 of Schistocerca piceifrons. NCBI lineage: Eukaryota > Metazoa > Arthropoda > Insecta > Orthoptera > Acrididae > Schistocerca > Schistocerca piceifrons. Next base: position 433,890,582 of record NC_060140.1, on the reverse strand, counting down.
TTTATAGATCTATATTTATTGAACTTGGTCCCACCACAACCTCATCAATAGATATTTGGAGTTTGGGGTACTCAATGTACGTCCCATACGCAATAAGTCAGACCCCCAGGCACTAAACCCAGTCTCGTAAAACTGTTTCAAACGAATCGGTTGTGATGTTATTAATGGCTGGTTCTCCGTTCTCTATATTTCCTTAAAAATTATGAGATGTAAACTTGGTCAATGAATAAATATGACTAATGAAAAGATTCTGCCTTGAGTAAATACAAGTTTCTTCTTCTTTTGTCACTCATGGTCTATGAAGAAATTTCATCACACGTTGATAACAGTGGCAAACAAGCTGGCCATGTATAGAAAGCGATATCTGAGACAGATGTAAGTCAGCCCATCCACCTAAACCGTGTTGACACATTCATTTGACTCTCGTATGATGAGGCTACTGGGAAATCAAGCAGTTTCTCCTTCGTCAGTGTAGCTTGTAATATTATGTATTATCCAAAGTTTTAAGGTGGCTAAGTTCACAAGTACTGCGACAGATCTCTCGGTGGAGGAAAGAGTGAAAGTTAAGCTTTCATGTTCCGACGACGCGGTCATTAGAGATGTATAACGACTTCTACTTCCAATGTGGACATTCCATCATCTCGCTTGATAAATTTAGAGAAAGCAAGAAAATCTAAATCTGCACAAAAAGGACAGAGTTTTTAAATTCTCATCTCATAAAAGTGACGCTCCACGAAGAAACATAAGCCAAGCCCAAATCGTTCTAAACCAACACATCAATATTTGCTATTTAGCTCTCATATCGCGAATCGGCGCACTGTGCCTCCTCACTAAACAATAGCCACTTTATGAGATTAATAGGCTGCAGTTTTTGGATTAGCTGCGTGCACTTTGAGAGCCACTACAAAAAATGGTTCAAATGGCTCTGAGCACTATGGGACTTAACTTCTGAGGTCATCAGTCCCCTAGAACTTAGAACTACTTAAACCTAACTAACCTAAGGACATCACACACATCCATGCCCGAGGCAGGATTCGAACCTGCGAACGTAGTGGTCGCGCGGTTCCAGACTGTAGCGCCTAGAACCGCTCGACCACTCCGGCCGGCGAGCCACTACAAATTTTATTTATGGAACCTTCCCTACCGCTCGCTTTGATATCAGCAAATTCGCACCTACTTCTGAGAGGTCTCTAAAGAACGTTCACGAGCGTTGATAATTGTTCCGTCACTTAACGCAAAAGTACCAACTTTGATGACAACTGCAGATGTATTCTCTGCGCCCAATTTGTGTGCACCACTTCCAAATTATCGCCGCAAGAATATCGCAACGTACAAATTATCGCCTGAACGCATGTCGAATAGATGCGGTAAAGTTTTAATTATCACCCCCAAAGTATGACGACGAGACCATGAAACTTGGCGGCAGTGTTGATTCTTCCTCACATATTCGCCCTTCAATACGATCACATTTTGCCTACGGCCAGTAAGTTGGTGCAGATCTTGTGGCTGTTCAGGAGACATTTTCTTTGAAAAGCATCCAAAGTAAGAGGAAGTAGTCACTGGATGCCGAGTCAGGAGAATACGGAGATAGGTTGTTGTGGGGCCTAGGGGGGGGGGGGGGGGGGAGTTGGGGGAGGACGCCTTGAGGCAAAATTTAGTGACACAAAGGAGCAGTATGTGTGGTAGTGTTCTCTGCAGAACGAGCTGGGTCATTGTCGTTGAATAAAACTATCCCCTCAGACAGTGTCGGCGACAGCCTCACGTAACTTCGTCAGGAGCTTTCGATAGTACGAGGGTTAGCTTTAGAGTTCCGTTTCTGTATCGATAAAAACAGAACCCTTGTAGGATCATTTTGTTGTCCGTCTGTCTGACTGTCCGACTGTTCAGATCCCTTATTCTCAGGAAGGAATAAACGTATCAAGTTAAATTTTGTTGTCACACACTAAAGTCTACGTTGTCCTGTGGGTGTAAAAAATTTAAGGGACTGTGTCAATGCAATAAAAGATACGGCCATTTATGTCGCATATTTTTATGCATTACAGTATCGATATCGACAACAGGAAAAATAGTTGAAATTGTCGATTTCCGAAATGGATAACTATCTATATAAATAATTAAGTTTTGCGGAACCCTAGGAGCGTGAGTCTAACTCCCACTTACCCAGATTTTTTTTAAATGTCCGATTTGCTGCGAAATGAAAATCGTAGTGAAAGTCAAATAGGTTTTATCTGTGACATTTAGCTGCGCCTTCTCTACATAGTCGCCTCTTCGACTCGGGCAATCGTCGTAGCGTAGTAATAACTTCCAAATACCCTCATCACAGAAGGCAGTCGCCTGTGCTTCCCGCTAATTCTCCTCGCTGGTCTGCAACTCGTTCGTAGTGCCAAAATACTGCCAGAAGTTCACGTGAGCTAAGAGACGAAAATCATAAGGTGCCAATTCCAGGTTATATGGTGGGTGATCAAACACTTCCCATCGATGGCATTGCTGCCATATACTGCCATTCAATGAGCATGGATTGTTAGAACGTTATTCCCCTTCAAATACAGAGAGCTAATCGCAGTATGACACTCCTCTGTACCAGTGGTCTGCGCCTCTTTGTTTAGTTCCTCTAGCGAGGTGCTACGATATGGTGGTACCGCGATATTAGTGTACAGCAAACCTGCAGACATGTTCTGCAAACAAACAAAAAATTATGTAACTTTATTTTCTCGAAGTGATAAACAAAATTTTATGACTACCCTTAGTACGCTTACTGCTTAGTTGTCAGTCGGGATGGCAGTGGCGGTGTGTTTCTCAGTCCCACGGACTAGGCCATTGTGCCTTGTCACAAAACAGTTGCCTCTTCATGCGATCTTTAGTTTGCCATTTGTGTACTGCTGCTTGCTGATCGAGATTCACTACATCCTCATTATAGAAACCTTGACGTTGCCAGTTGTTGGATGGTTCTCCGCGCCAACCTTTGTGGGATCAGCAAATAAATTTTATGGACCTTTGTTACTATTCCTTCTCTTTTACTAACCGTAATGGCACGTCCTCTTCTATGAAGTCAATTGATGCATGCCATGTCTGCCCCAAATTTATCTGCACCACCTTCATATTGACGTTGCTGGGGGACCGCGACGTACTAATCAGGCATTCATACGTATTACATGTATACCCGTATTTTATTTATCCTGTGTTTGAGAATGCGAGCACTTAGTGCCTTACAACAAACTTTACACAAAATTTCAAACCTTCACAAAACGTCTTCTCGCTGATGACCGAACAAAATGATGAAAGGAAAAGAGTTTATCGCTTACTACGTTTTCGCTGTTCATGCAGGAAAACTGCTGCGTGGAATAGGAAGTTTTAATTTATTACTTCTTTGCTACTGCCTGCATTCGCAACACATTTTCCAGACAGTATTCACATATATCACTCAATTTACCAGCAAAATTATATCATTGTACGACCGTTAGTTCAGGAGCTATGACATCATAAACATTAAGATGGGTGATAAAATACCGGATCATTTAAGACGTTTAACTTATTACTTTGTTGCCACTGACTCTATTTGCGACACTTTTCGCAGACAGTATCCACATCCACCACTATATGTACCTACCAAAATACATAATTATATGACACATATTTCAGAGGATATGATGTCATAAACACTAAGATGCTTGTAAAACTGGGGCATCTTACATGACTTCTTAATGTACACTATGTGATCAAAAGTATACGGACACTTAGCTGAAAATGTTCGTGGTGCCCTCCATCGGCAATGCTGGAATTCAATATGGTGTTGGTCCACCCTTAGCTTTGATGACAGCTTCCACTCTCTCAGGCATACGTCCAATGAGGTGCTGGAAAGTTTCTTGGAGAATGGCAGCCCATTCTCCACGGAATGCTGCACTGAGAAGAGGTATCGATGTCGGTCGGTGAGGTTTGGCACGAAGCCGGCGTTCCAAAACATTCTAAAGGTGTTCTACAGGATTCAGGTCAGGACTCGCGGGCCAGTTCATCATAGGGATGTTATTGTCGTGTAACGACTCCGCCGTACATTACGAACAGGTGCTAGATCGTGTTGAAAGATGCAATCATCATCCCCAAATTGCTCCTCAACAGTGCGAACCAAGAAGGTGCTTTAAAACATCAGTGCAGGCCTGCGCTGTGATACTGCCACGCAAAACAACAAGGGGTGATAGCCCCCTCCACGAAAAACATGACCACACATAAAGCTACGGCCTCCAGATTTTACTGTTGGCACTACACTCGCTGGCAGATGTTCACCGGGCATTCACCATACCCACACCCTGTCATCGGATCGCCACATTGTGTACTGTGATTCGTCACTCCACACAATGTCTTTCCACTGTTCAATAGCCCAACATTTAGGCTCCTTACACAAAGCGAGACGTCGTTTGGCATTTACCAGCGTGATGTGTGGCTTATGAGCAGCCGCTCGACCGTGAAATTCAAGTTTTTCACCTCCCGCCTAACTGTCATAATACTTGCACTGGATCCTGATGCAGTTTGGAATTCCTGTGTGATGTTCTGGATAGATGTCTGCCTATTACACATTACGACCCTCTTCAACTGTCGGCGATCTCTGTCAGTCGATAGACGAGGTCGTCCTGTACGCTTTTGTGCTGTACGTGTCCCTCCACGTTTCCACTACACTATCACATCAGAAACAGTGGACCTAGGGATGTTTAGGAGTGTGGAAATCTCGCGTACGGACGTATGACACAAGTGATACCCAATCACCTGACCACGTTCGAAGTCCGTGAGTTCCGCGAAGCGCCCCATTCTGCTCTCTCAAGATGTCTAATGACTTCTGAGGTTGCTGATATGGAGTACCTGGCAGTAGGTGGCAGCACAATGTACCTAATATGATAAACGTATGTGTTTTGGGGGTGTCCGGGTACTTTTGATCACATAGTATACGACCTGATAAACATTGAGCTGTGTAAAAATGAAACATCAGGGCGAAATTCGCTGGAGATACAGATGAAATATGTGTACAAATACTTGTGAAATACGTTAAACACATGTGAAATACACCTAAAGGTAAAAAGTTCATCCTTAATCCCTGGAACGATTTAAACCAAATTTGATAGACATATTAGTTTCGAAATAGCGTAGAGGTAAGAAACACCAGCCTCCTTTAGGGGTGGGGGTGATAATGTGGAGAGAGAAAGGGGGAGCACGAGATGGATAGACGGGAGGGAGGAGATGGACAGACAGAGAGGGGAAAAGGGTAGATGGACTAATAGAAGATTGGAATAAAAGCATAGTAGAACATTTTTTTTTGTAAATAACTGTTGAACTGTGGGTAACACCACCGGGCGCAGCTAGTTATCTACTAGATACGTGTCACACTGTAGAGTGGAGGAAGATACACGCATTCCATTCTCACGCTATGTTTTGTCGTTATACGACTGCCTACGAAGTTTAGAGCCATTTCTTTCAAGGTGATACCCTTTGAATGCACATTAGTTTATGGGTTTGTATTATATAATCTTTTATTTACCTGGTACAACTGTCATACAAAGTTACTGACTGGTTCATCGCCTGTAGAAAATACATATGCATATTTCCCATAACTTTTTCTGATATGGCTAAGTGTTCACATCCAATGGCAATTACTGGTATTATGTGTTTATACTATATACTCCAAACGTTTTTGTACCTTTGCTTCAAAATTTATAAAACTAAAAAAATTGTATGTATTAACAGTGAATCACTCTTTGTCACTTTAATAATTACTTCATCAATTTTCATGTGTTTCAGATGATAATCAAATACACAGAATTTTGTACTGTACAGAACGGCCCGTTTACCTTAAGCATACAAAATACCTTTTTGTCCTGAAGCAAAAAAAAAAAAAATGTATCGAGCAAATGCTGTTTATCTGTCAGGGGGATACTAATCAGCCTGACCACCTTTCTTGTAGTTATTGTAAATAGCACCATGCTTTTCTGTCCCATAACTAAATTCCTCTCCTCAGTACCTGTCCAAGAACGTATCCCAGTGTACCATTCACATAAACATGCCGTTTTAAGAACGTAACTTGACTTTGAACCTCCTGTACCAGGCGCAATGTAGCAACGCGAGGTAACGTAACTCGTTCACGTGGAGTGACAGTAAACAAATGAAAACGCGAGGACAATGCTCACCAGTCACTCAGTCAACCAGCTTCAGCTGAAGATTTGTCTGTGTGCAATGTACACCAACAAAGAAAAATGTTCAAATGTGTGTGAATTGCTAAGGTACCAAACAGCTGACGTCATCGGTCCCTAGACTTACACACTACTTAAACTAACTTATGCGAAGAACAACACACACAACCATGCCAGAGTGAGGACTCGAACCTCCGGCGGGAGCGGACGAACGAAGAAAAGGTAAAAAAGATACACAGCTGTGGAGAATGTAAGTTTGCACAACGGTAACGTTTAAAAGTACTACAGTACTGTACTAATGACTTGTATTGTAAATAAGAGAACATTATTGGAGTTGCTGGTTGGCTAGTCAACATTCCCTACAGATGAGTAGCAATTCTACCTTATCTTCCTTGGGTTTCAGTGTACTAACACAAACCTTCAACTGAAGACAGTTGAATGAAGGACTGGGGTGCATTATCATTGTGTTTCCATTTCTTTACCGTCAAGTGGACGAGTTACATTATGGTAGGAGAGTCAAAGTGAACTTTGTGTTTCGATTCAATAATGTCATGATTGTGTGAGTGGGTCGCTATGACACATTTCTGAATACGTCTTGAATAGAGGACATGAATTAAAAAGATGTAGAGCGCTAAATAGAGAACTTTGTGGTGTACACATCCTCGTAACGAAAAAAATACAAGAAAGGCAATTACAGGGTTAATGCCACTGTTAATGCCGCTCTGGTGGCTAAACAACATTTGCTTGATACTTTTTTTTATTTTGCTTCTGGAGGAATAGTTTTTGTGGTGATCAATGTCAATGGGACGTCCCAACAGGCACTTGAAAAAAAGACCCATATGATCTCTAAATTACTGTTGTTACGAATTGAACACAAAAATAATACAGCTATAAGGATAAATGAAGGGCTGAGATTATAAGTGCTTGCTGAAGCAAACTGAGTAAATGACTACCCAAGTTAAATGCCTATTTATAAATTATGTTACTGTCGAAACATCAGATATTTTTGTTCCTAGTGGTGCGTTTGTCTGTTTATAGTTGTAGGTATGATTAGAGAGTGTAGCGCCTCTGCACTGTTTTTCATAATATTTTAAATATACTTATACCCTTGAAACTTAAAAAAAATTAAATTAAAACAGGTACAAGTGCAAAAACGTTTTATTTGCAGTTCTCTGTTTTGAAGGTTTAAAACAACGAAGTGAGAGTAATTAAAGCGAAATTAATATAACAAGCCGAAATTCAATTGGTAAATAGCAAATAAAATACTAAAACGAAAATATGTTGGCGTGGTTCCAACACAAACAAGAGATTATTCATAGCCACTTTTCTATAATCCATACACAGTCAGTGCACATAGAATCATAATCATTTTCTTCTGTGGTATGTCTTGAAGAATGTCCTTCCTGGAGAACACTCGTGATACTGTATCTTTATGCATTTTTCAGTCTTCCTTGAAGCTTCTTTGGACAAGTCCTCTTCTTTCTCCGCACTCTCTTGTTACCCCCGTGGTAACTACTAGGAATGGGATATATTCTTATAGAACTCATGATAAAGTGGAGGGGTATAGTCTTTGATCTCCTGAAGATTTCTCCATTTCCCAATTTTTATTTCAAACTCGTCTTGATGCAAAGGCTACAGAAGAGGCATTGATGGATGATAACTGTTGAACCTCCTGAAAGCAGCTGAAATAAACTCAAGATCGCGGTTTAGTGTATACTTGAACTGTATTATTAGAGGATTTTCTTTGTTGATACAGAGCCATCTGGTATTACCCCATTTTATTTTGTTTTCTTCCACATCCTTAGTACAGTCCGCGCAGGATGCTGTGGCCGATACGCAGTGATCAATTTTCATCAAAAGTGCTGGACGAGTTCATTTGTTTCTTCAGAAGGGGAGGCCGACAGGTGTTCGCCACCTTTCGGATGGTCGGCGATGACAGAATAGAGGCACACGGCCTGTAATCTTCCTAAAACAATTTTACGGAAACTATTTTGTACAAAAAAATCCATTTTTCCGCTTCTTATAGCTTTATGTGTCAGTTTCCTGATGATGTGACTATCATTTCGTTAGTGATCATAGTTATTATTGTATTTACATGGAAGTAAGACACTGCGAGAAATTCGAAAAAGTTAGCAGTGAAAAATAGGGGTCGCTATGATTTTGTGTTTGGTGCACTTTACATAATATGTTGCTGCGTACAATATGTTACAAAATTTAGGTAACATATCGAAGCTAACATATCGAATTTTTCTTGGGTCGAGGTCTTAGTCACCAATTTCGAGAAAATTGATCTCATGTAGCACACTCATTTGCGATCACGCCGCGCCAGCCATAAAACCAGAGTGAAATATTTACAACATTCCTCATATTTCATAAACGATTTGAAATATCGAAAAGAGATTTTGGAAAATGATATTATGTGAAGAGGAGAGTACTTTGCCACGTGTTTGTTATGCAAAACTTCATTATCTGCCATGTTATTCCACTAACTGCAGACTTTTTTAATGAAAGAATTTAAATTTTAAGGGTTATCAATCACTGGTAAAACGAGAAGTGCTATGGGTTTGGGGACAACATAATTGAACACGTTAGACGATTATTTTGTTCTGAGGATGCGCTTTTTCATGAGCTACACACTTTTCTTTTCCTCTGTTTCCTCACTTAATTAACTTGATAAACCACTGTTTCAGAATTCTCTCGCAATTGTGTCCGCATAATACGTTAGTGAGGTGGCATTTTGTAATCTCTGCTGTATTTTGGCAAAAGAAGCAAATTTTAAGATTGCAGCAAGAGAAATGTGCAGGTTTTCCTCAAAATTCGACACTCATGACGCTTCTCTGAAAGCTACAAATGGTTAACAAACCAAGAGAAAATAAATCGCTGCATTTTCAGCAGAATTCTTTTTAGATAGTAACCAAAGCAGAGGTGACAGATCTTTTTGAATGGTCACCATGGAAGTGTGGGAGTCCAAGTTTAGAATGGCAATTCCCCTTCAATGCTCGCCATTCCTCTACAGCGCCTGCCCGCAACCCCCACGACTACTGTTCTCCTCACGCCTGTCCTGGTGACTGCACGTCTACCCGTCACAGTATTTTGTGCGGTCTCTGACTTTGTCCTTTGCTATGGAGCCCATGGCTTTAATTGAAAGAAAGCTTTATGTTTTCATTTCCACTGTGGAAAAATTTCTGCTTACGTGCTTCACTGCTTCCTTCCTGTCTTGAGGAACAAATACATGTTAAAGTGTTTCTTCGCCTTTTCAGAGAGACCAAAATGTTTATCGTATGACCACGTCAAGGACCTTATAACTTATTGTGTCAATATGTTTATGTTACCTCAAGATGTACAAGTGGTATTTCAAAAGACACCCTATTTAAACACGCAATAAATATTACTATAACTGCTCTTAAAAGCACACACATTAGGCCGTTGCTGTAGTTTCAAAAATAATACTTACCTGAATCTTCGTTAAAGACGGCAGCAATTCTCCTTCTGTCCACCGTTTCAATTATACTAGTTATATTCTAAGTGCAGACCAGGCATTGTCTTAGAGATTAAACTTAATCATCCCAGAGTGCGGCATTATACAGGAAATTGCTTTCACTTCTTTTTACTCAGAACAGACCCACACATCAGCTTCCCAAATATGCATTTAGATCATTTTCTCGTGAAATGTCACTTGTACCACTTGTAATTTCAGCCCCTTAATCGTTTTCCCCAAGAAGCAATCTAGTAAAGTTCCTATGCACAGTTTGTAGTTAATAAATTGTGGATAATAAATTTGTGTGAGGAGCGTGACACTGGTGTGTTTGTTTGTTTCGCAGGCTGCTGCCATGTTCCCGTGGCTGCTGAACAACTGGCCCAAGAGGACGGCGGCCGACTACGACTACTAGCGCAAACCGGCGCACACCGGCTCCCACACTTAGCCTTCCTTTTTTCCGCTACGAGCGCTCCAGTATAGTTACGAAAGGACTCTCATTTGTCTTGCGATTCGAGGAAGTAGTTTTCCTGCGCCCTATGTTTGTTTCTCTCCACGAATGTTACACTTCCGATTGCTCTTCTTCTATTTGTCGTGATTACTATTCCGCCTGCTCCGTTCTTTTACCTTATTTTAAAAGAGCATAGTGAACTTGCTTCAGGCAAGAACGTAAGAAAACATGTAGTTAATTGAAGGTAGATTCTACATTCTCCATTAGAATTTCAGTTCTGTATACGTCTTCTTCCAGACAGTTCGATGTATCCGCCTGAATTATAATCCTTCAAAAAATGACATCTTGTTTCAGTCTCTCGCGAAATAAATAGCTTTCCCGGAAATATTTAAACCTCGGAAATTTTTCCACGTGATCACGTAATTAATTTTTCATGTTGACGAATGTTTAGCCATGCATTACTCAGCACACCCCTGTTTCTATACCATCGAAGTTAGAGTATGTAATACTTACTGGACTCTAATGATTGTTATTCAATTTGAAGTAGTATATAACATCAAATATCTTAAAATATTAAATGTAACTGCAATGCATTCTTACAGATTGTTCAATATTTATGTTAACGTTGTTTACAAGTGGCTTTTTCAATGCTAATGACTCCATCCAATATTCCTCTCCTTAAACCTTTCAGCATCTGATAAGAAAGCATGCAGAGATCATGTTGCTCCTCATAATGACTTCACTTTTTAATAATCTTCATCTTCAATGAAGAAGACAATACCCATTGTATATTACCACACTGAAGGCAGTAGTTTCCCTGTCACTAATAACTGAATTTATTGTGGGGAGAAACATGACTCTGACATGTAATACAAATCTAAATTCAAGCTAGACGTTTCGGAATAAACATTGAGTCACAGAACGGATAATAGCATTTGTATACGTAACGTCGTGGTAATCTCAGTTTCAGCTTTTCACTTATTGTAGACGCCACTGTGTGTATAGATAGGGCATTGTTAATGTATTCGCCCGATTTCGAACACACACAAAAATTAGACTAAATACGCGTTTTAAGCACCTGCCTAACACGTTGGCAAAATTATTTATATTTACATAGATCTATGATGATACATTGTAGTCAATTGACAACATTTGATACAACGCTTAAATTGATTCTTCTAAACTGTTTAACGGGCGTATTTGAATTTTCATTTATTTCACAAATTTACTATCGTTTACGTTTTTGAAAGTTTCGCCAATTGTCTTTTACACAACAGATACATACAACCAAGGAGTGCTTCAGATTATTATTGCTGTTTCACCATGTGCGATTTATGTTTCATCACAACTATAATATTTCACTAGGTTTTGGTGTCGCTAAGTAAATCTTGCTAGCTTTCGCGTCAACTACTGCATGTATTGCTCCGAACATCTAACAACATAACCATTCAGGTTAATGTATTAACTTGGTGGTAATCTGGCCGTGTGCGCATTTCTGAGCGATTGTAACAGTGCTAAGGTTTGCAGTGTGATAGATATATAAAATAAAGCAGAAATAATAGTTTCGATCAAATATAGGAAAATAAGAGAATAAATTGACAAACAATGATAAAACAGCCTAACTGATACCTTCTAAGATATAAGTATGATATACGTAATCGATCAGTTTCCATAAATTAAATATCAAGGAAGTGCTTACTGTTTTTGCTTATTGATATTAGAGGTTTGTTCTATATTAACAGAAAACATTTACTGGTGGAATTCTCCTGTTCTGTTTATTATACGGGGGTCGATGCACTCAGTTTACTACTTGTACTGCTCTTTATAATTGACTTGGTAACTGTTAACTACCGTATCTTCATCATTAGCGGTAACTATGTTCAGCTATTTTAAAAATACTCATTATGATAGAAAGTTTTCTTTCCTAAATTGTCAAAGAACAGAGAAACAGAATAGAAGAATGGAATCGTTAAATTATAGTTGCTGTTTAACCGAGTGTGATTCACGTGTAATTTCTATATATTCAATTTCTATATACCAACTGACTGTCTCTCTTTAGCGAACAATGACGGTCATTTTTAGTTGTGCACCATTTACCACACAAACACACACACACACATCCGCAACACATCACCCCTCATATGAATATTATAAATACATATGAAAAGTTGATGGATGCGGTAGAAATAAACACTTACACCAGATGTATCATACCGGTTTTACCTAAAAATAAACTTTTTCTGTGTGACCCGAACGTATCTCAAGGACAAAATCATATTTTGCTTCTTTCATAGCAATTGCGCACACTATTTCTATAATTTAAAAAAATAAGAAAGACACCATACATGATATCACATGAGAATTCTATAGAACCATTTCAGACACTAATAAAGTCACACATGTGCTTAATAATGATGAGGAATGACACCAATGTAGTATGAAAGTTCTGAAGAACTAGAGAAAGTAGTGGCGGAAAAGATGTAATTGGGCACCCTCTTTTTTGTTGACTTAAATGTATTTCTTTTGGAAAAATTCAAGATGATTTATCCTTTATTAACTACTGTAACAAGTTTAAGAAATGATGGGAAGCAAGGCTATTATTAATATCAGTTACTTCTATTTGAAAACGAAGATTCACAAAGCTTGCAAAATGAAATTAAAAAATGTATGAGCCTCTACAAAAAGGTACAAGAAATCTTTTACAAGAATACAAAACCGTATATTAATCATAAAAGAGCGAATTGTTCATATTTAAGTTTTTTAAATGATCATCAAATCCAAAATTCTGTACGGAAATCGCAAACGTAAATAGCTCTTTCAGCTCCGGCATAATCTAAGAGCATCCACATTCAGCAAATAACACATTTAACCCGCATCTCTGCTTTACTATCCTGAGAGAACCTTTCGTCAGAGAAAATGCAAGTTATATCGCTTGAGTCTGACTTATCGCCATCGTTGATACCCAGATTATTATCGCTGTCCAAAAGGGGAGGGTCACATGCGCTTAATGAGTCCGAAGAAGAATCAGATCGTTTCGTGGAATCAATTTTCTGTTTCTGAAGGTCTTACCACATCTGGCAGCAGGGCAGCCTCTGGCCCCAGACAAAATCAACAGGCTACGTGGTCAAGTGATCCTTGTATGGCGTTCCAGTGATGAGCTACTTTGCTACTTTGCGTCCCGAGTGGCAGTTCTCTTCTGAATATTGGGGGCGGGAGATACGTCGAATGGTAAAGGCGTTTGAAGTCCCCAGAGAACTTCACGGTTTCAGGGACTTCATCAATTGGCGTAGCTATAGCCCGACATAATTGTATATCAGGATATTTCGAAGGAAAGGCAAATGGTGTAGATGGTCCTAAGACGCCAAGTAGAAGAGCACGTGATTCAGAAACACTATTTTGTACCATGGAGTCAGTTTTTTTTGCAGTCAACTCAGCAGCTAATGAAGTCTGTGTCAGAGAGGATGCACTGGTTCATTGGGCATAACCCAATTACTTTCAATCCATTTGTTGCTATCTTAGTTGTTTGGGATAAAGGTAGACTTGGTCACAAGTCTCCATAACGTCGAAGGTACGAGAGGATGACCATTCTGTGCAACCATATTCTCACTGCCTCGCTTTAAAATTTTTCACATGATCATGGACATCTTATCCAGACGCTGGTGTTTGTGGGTAAAATGAGGAGGACGTGAGATGATGGTCACATGATCCTCTATGGCAAAGTCAGTCACCTCTAGATTTACATAGTGCCTATAATGATCATCCAAGATGAGCAGAAGAATGGACTCTACCAATTGCACCAGCTGAGCAGCCTCTCATTGGAACTTGGGAAAATCATCATTGGTAGGACAGTGTTCCAAAGCGGTCATGCATGCGATAATTTTGATTAAAGCCCCTCTTTCTGTGAACATTGCAGATGCAATTTGTTTTTTCCCTTTCATCCGTATCATATTGGGTATTTTTCTTAATAACTTACAGATCTGTCTCGTCCACGTTATATATTCGATCTGCTGAATACGAGTGTTTGTTGAAATTGTATGATATAATAAAAATTATCAAAGAAAGCCACCACATTCTCTTTCTTGAAACCTAAAGCTCTAGCGTTTGATGTTCTACAAGGTTTACGAACTGACAGCTCTCAAGAAAAACGTTAGTCCAAGCTTATCCTGTATCTCCTCCCATGAAAAAGGTTTTCAAGCTATTTCCTTAGACAAGTAAAAACGTCATTCTTCTCAAATCCACCGAAGTGTACCCAAAGAATTTTTGTCCTATCGCTAAGAGGTAAGAAACCGCTATTTGAGCTCAACATTTAAAAACGGTTTCCTTCCAAGCCTAGCCTCTTGAAGCGCTCGTGTCGGAATTTTATCAAATTTAAGAAATCTCTCCAAACCGGTACGAGACACTCGGAACCTCCCGGCATCAACTTTCACACAAGCCTCATTTTGCTTTAACAGCTGCTGTGGCACGTATCAAGTGGGTTTTTTCTCACTTGTGCCTCTTTTCCTTGCATTCATAACACTGCATCGTTCTCGCATTCTGTAAGGAAGAAGAAAAAACCTATTAGCACAATCTGAAAAAAAATCCGCATTATTTTCTTGCTGAATAAGGCGTAAATATCAAATTTAAACAAAATGCCATTTCCCCATAAAATTATTTAAATCTTTTATGTCGTTTAAGAGAAAAGACGCTGTAATTATGGATACCCCTATAAACAGAGGCCAGTATACCAACCCGACTTAAGCAATATGGCCACCAACACATCTAACTGAAGTGCTTCAAAAGTAGCTTGGCATTTTTTTTCCGCATATCACTGAGAAATTGTTTAAAACTAACGATAAGGACATGAAAATAAATCGATTTCACATACCTATCACATGTTTTCAGTCCAGAACAAACACCAGTTCGCACAATGATCGACGCTATAACCACACAGCTAGAAACAATGACACCAGCTGCTCACCTATACCTTCTATCAACAACAGAGACCATTTACAGTCCTGGCCGCCAGATTGCAGCACTTCCTATTATCCTGTTCCGGAGGAGAACCCATAATTACACCCGTGTTCTTTCTTTTTGCACTTTTTCCTCTAATCTCGGAATGTACATTTGAAAAGCCATTTTTTTTTTACCTTTCAAATGTAGGTAATTTCACAGCAAGGAATGTATCTACTCCATTACAAAAATAAATAACAATAAATACAAATTCATATCAGAAAGCAACGATGAGTAAAATAACATACGACCTCAAAGTGGACATAAGTGTAAGAGTTGGTTGCTTCTCCCACCGATGTTATCTCTGGAGATAGCACCTTAATTTCTTAATAAGCTGAGATAACTGCCATATGTAAGTGAGCGATTCTGTTCTAAAAGTATTAAGCTAAATTTTGCAGTTTTCACTGTTGTTGCTCTAAACCTGTATTCCAAAAAAGCCAAGTGCTTCAGTCTACTAATGTAAAGTTACAGCAAAAGTAATAAAGAGTTCACTTTTGTTGTTGAACTAACATACTGAATTCCTCACGCGCTGTCTTTCCAGTATATGCATCTATAAAACACTATAATTATTTCCACAATTTCTGCACTCCCTGTGATTGTCTAATAAGCTACGCCTAAAACTTGCTTCAGTTACCATGGGCTTTTAAATACTTTCCGCATAGAAAGCCTAATTATTTTTTCTGTCAAAGTTCCATCCTTGGTAATGGTAAGTTGCTAGGGCAATGATGTCACTTCAACCCACAACAGTCGAAGAGCATTCTTTTCATATTGTCGTATAAAAAAATATTGCGATTCGCGTTTCCTGAAGGTACACTTGATTCCAAGCTTCACTCTCCAACAGGAATGAAGTTTTCTTATTTACATATTTTTGCTCACTTTTTTTAGAAAATAGATTATTTTATATTATGATCTACACTTTTTGAAGAGTTCTTGTTAATTAAAAAGGAAAAATTTTTTTTTTTTTTTTTTTGTATTTCGTTACATAGTAGCTTGATTTGAGTCCTACAAATCCGTTCATCAAAATTTTATCACCTATGACGTAATTTCTTAATGTTTCCTGCATCACTTAGCTGGAATTAATTCGAATTCTTGTTGCGTTCCCCATGTTCTTTCTCACGTTCGCCTCGTAACTAAGTGCTTTTCACGTCACGCCTTGACTGTATAAGTGCTTGCTTTACAGCTAGAAAATTTTGGATCTGATCAAATTTCGGAATAAATCAATGGCACCTGCTCCGAATCAATGGGCATAGAAAACTAGTCGTGGTGAAGCAATCAGCAGCAAACTATTTTTACTATTCAAATATTTTCATTATCTGTTATTAGTCATTTGTAGCAGATAAACCAAGTTGTTGTTATGGTGAGGTAAAGAAATCAAATATCCACTCAAAAAAGTCGCTTAGGAAAATCAACTAACATGGACATTGAGTTTAAAATTTGTAAATATTTGTGTAAAACACCACTATGGTAAATAAAAGTAGTTATTCGACGTTCTAATTATGTTTATTTCATTGAACACTCCAAACCTTAATCCAGATTTCCTCAGATGCTTTTTTTCAGCTTTCAACCAATCACTGATTGTAAAGAAAAGATGACTCAAATGAATGAATATCTGAGAAACGTGAAGCATGGAACTGAATAATCTGCAGAGTTTTACGATCTGTGTAATTTCGTGCTCTTGAGAGGATACGTTTTCAACCTGGAAGGTGGTACATACTATTGAGAGCTTTATTTTATAGCAAGAGATACTGTAATATTTCATGCAGCTACCTGATTGAGCTATATGTGTAACTCTGTCAGTTGCAGTAATATGTCTCAGACACATTTCATCTTTCCTTTCATAGCAGTCTGAAGACTGACAGATAGTACTCAAGAGGTGACTGTTTTGTTTCTCCTGGCATAGACAGGAAATAATTCATGGGTGTAATAATCACGGGTTTGGAACTGCTATAATTTTTCGGAAAACGACCACGTTTCCATCAACAGCACACTTGGTGATGGAAAACTGCTTATTTTGAGAAATTTTGTGTCCGTTGGCACCGATGTCAGACCATAGAGTTGTAAATCAAATTTTCAGTATTCAAGAATTAGAAAAAAAATCTGTGAATTACTCTACCGTGGGTTTCGTCCGATAAAACTCAGCCTGGTGTCTGTCTTTTCCGCGGCTACATTTATTCACTCGTTCTACCTTAAACAAATTAGAGGGAACACTCTAATATACTAAACGGTTGTGACTGATTCCTACGTCTGGTCGGTGATCAAGCAATCAAACGAAACGAAACGAAAGACATGCTTAATTCTCGTTACCTCTTCTGCCCATCCACGCAACGAAACTTGAGATGGGTGTGTCGGTCACACCTTAGCTATGACGGAAAATCGTGCGGATGAATGGTCCAATGAGACTTCTTCGCCGTACGCAGGTTGTTGTGAATGAGAAATTAATCCACTGTAATCCTTCCTTACAGTGGACACAGCATACTTGCGGCAATGTTTACATGTTATCAGACTGTTGATAAACTCCACTTTTGGAATAGTCTGAAGCACTGATGTGACATGTATTTGGATGTCAAGTAAGTCTAAAAAATCTATGCACTTCAGGGTTCCCTTAGGACGGTTGAACAAAAAGACATCTGTAAGAGAGTATAGTGGCTTCTGGAGAACAGATCCACAGAGCGTAGCTGGAACGACCGATGGCGATTGTAGCCTGTTATTTGTTGAATTTTTATTCCATTATTTGCGAATTGTCACGGCTAATGGTAAATGGAAATGTCGTGTGGCTAGGGCCTCCCGTCGGGTAGACCGTTCGCCTGGTGCAGGTCTTTCGATTTGACGCCGTGATTGTAAGCGACAAGTTCTGCGCAAGCAAGTCAGAGACGTAATTTTCAGTATAAAGGCTTTCTTCACGCGCAGAGCTCGTGTTGCGCTTACCACAACCATCTCTTACAAGCTGCGACAAAGTAAACACCGTCTGTATCTCGAGGTACGCGAACTGCCATCGTTCGCGGATTGGACTATAGTAGTTGGCGGCGTTACAGCCCCTGGTTTCGATGTGGAAGAGTAGCAGAAGTTCAATTTTAAATTAACCAGTCCTGTACTCAACAAAATATGTGAAAATCTATCGTGGCCGTATTCGGATGTCCGTTACGCAGAGTGAAAGTCACAGCCAAATTTTTGAAGTTTTCTGATAAGCATTTAGCAGATTCGAACGTCGAAAGACTCTTGAACGATAACACTTCAAATGTCCTGACATAAATGTTAACTTAATCGAAAATTACGTGGAAGTAAAAAATGGGAAAGGGCTCTGTACACATCCGCTTTAAGTTGTTTTCATGCCCCGATCTCAAATAGCCCAGAACGTTAGCAGACTACGGTTAACAATTACTTCTTGTTCATCATTTCTGTTGTGTGCACGCAACAGTTGTTTTGAATACTAAAAATTAAGTGCTTGTTCGAATAAGAATGTCAGAAAGAGGATTTCGAACTTTTTATGTTCTTGAATACGTATTTGCTCTAGTAATACGACACATTTGGCCTCATTAATGTAACTTGTTTCTTGTTGATATTTTTCCAATAACTAAGAAGAGTAGGATGTGGGGTGGAAAGGATGCTTCGTAATCTATTTAATTCCTTTTTTACTGAGTTTGCATCGACAATAAATGAAGCTGGAACTCCGAAACCAATTCTTGTTTGCTTACTGGTTCCGTTTCTTATTCGTTACATTTACAGTTTTCAACTTTTACACACAACAACTTTTTTAAGGATCAGCTTTGCAGAAACTTACCAATATCTTCTTTAGTAGCCCATGAAAGTGTGCAATGAGGAAAGAAGCAAGGCATGCTATCGTTTCTTGTGCATGTCAACAAACGGAATGATTATTGATATTTCGAAGAAACTAAATTGCATTGACGTATACCTCCATGCACAGTAGAGTTCTTGTTTCATTAGATAGTCAGCGCATTACTATCACAGCGTCATTCTGTGTGTGGCCAATAATAGCAATTTACAGAGTTAAAAAAAAAAAAAACACTGCAATAAAAGTAAACAGCGCAACCATAATTCATATAAACAAAATAAAATATCGCTTGAACGATTCCACTTACGAATGAAATATGATTCCTTTAAACTTTGTATTACGATAGGATCGATGAGTACACCCGTAAACGATGCAAGCTGGCATTTTTGATGAAACAACGTCTTCATACAATCAGAGTAGCAGGTGCTGTATGGGATACCACCATGAGGGCGATAGATATCGCTAATGTTCGAAACTGGGCATAGCCACGTCAAAGTGACGTCAGAGGGAATATTTTGGGCTATGTAAGATGGCGGACGTCGGCTTCAAGTTTATGACATAATGATAATTCCTTTTTTTACTTCCACGGAAAATTGTCAGTGTTAATACCCATCTCTGAAAAGGGCAACGCCGTAAATAATCTGTGGCTCAACTGTCAGAGCTTCATATCACGACTCACAAACTATTTTCACTTTCTGCGATAAGCATCATTCAAAGTAGGAAAATAATTTTCAGTCAGTTCTTGCAAGATAAATAATCACTGTGTGCTGGTTGATGAAAGTCTAACAACATACTTTTCAGTTCTTGTGGTCTTCATTACAATGTACACTGAAGAGCCAAATATCGTGTAGGGGTCCCGCGAGCACGCAGGAGTGCCACAACACCGCGTGGCATAGACTGAATTAATGTCTGAACTAGTTCTGGAAGGAAGTGACATCATGAATCCTGCAAGGCTGTCCATAAATCCGTAAGAGTACGAGCGGATGAAGATCTCCTCTGTACAGCATATTGCAAGGCATCCCAGATATGCTCAATAATGTTCACTTCTGGGGAATTTGGTGGCCAGAGGAAGTATTTAAACTCTGTAGCAATTCTGGACGTGTGGGGTGTCAGATTGTCCTGCTGGAATTACCCAAGTCCGTCGAAATGCACAATGGACATGAATGGATGAAGACGATCAGATAGGATGCCTACGTACTTGTCACCTGTTAGAGTCGTATCTAGATGTATCAGGTATCCCCCTCTCTCCAACTGCACACGTCCCACGTCATTATAGAGCCTCCACCAGCTTGAAGAGTCCCCTGCTGACATGCAGGTTCCGTGGATTCATGAGGTTGTCTCCATACCCGCACACGTCCATCCGCTAGATACAGTACGAAACGAGACTCGTCCAGCCAGGCAACACGCTTCCAATCATCGACAGTCCAATGTCGGTGTTGACGGGCCCAGGCGAGGCGTAAAGCTATGTGACGTGCAGTCATCAAGGGTACATGAGTGGGTCTTCGGCTCCGAAAGCCCATATCGACGGTGTTTCGTTGACACTTGTTGATGGCCCAGCATTGGAATGTGTAGCAGTATGCGGAAGGGTTGCACTTTTGTCACGTTGAACGATTCTCTTCAGTTGTCGTTGATCCCGTTCTTGCAGTATATTTTTCCGCTCGCAGCGATGTTGGAGATTTGGTGTTTTACCGGATTCCTAATATTCACAGTACACTCGTGAAATGATCGTACGGAAAAATCCCCACTCCATCTCTACCCCGCAAATGCTGTGTCCCATCGCTCGTGCGCCGATTGTAACATCACGTTCAAATTCAAATCTTGATAACCTACCACTGTAGCAGCAGAAAGCGATCTAACAACTCCGCCGGATACATATTGTCTTATGTAGGTGTTGCCGAGTGCAGGGCCGTATTCTGCCTGTTTACATATCTCTGTATTAGAATACGCATGCCTATACCAGTTTATTTGATGCTTCAGTGTATTACTTACACAACAGATCAAGACTTCAGTCAGCATATAACACAACAATATTAATTTTGTTTTTCTGTTACAATATTTTTCATAACTAATTCAACTGAGAGCAGAGAGCGGCAACAGTCATCGGCAGTATCTTCTTTTCCGCGCTGACCGTCGGTTAGTGTGTGGCAGTGGTCGGCTTGTTATCTCTGGCGGCAGCGACGAGGATGCTGCAGTCGGCGCACTGCGGCACACTTCCACACGGCGTGAAGGAAGCAAAAACAAACATTTTTGTACAACAATTATCAGAACAATATATTTAAATAAGAAAACAAATTCCGTACCCAATAAGTTAATATCTATCGTACAATTATCTTCTAATCTGCACCAACTGGGGCGGCAGCAGTCATGGTGTTACTGCCACTAATGTCCATTATACCACATTGTACACACGCGGATTGCAGCCAGCCGACGGGAGTTCACAAGCAGCATTCTCTACTTTCCGGCCCTGTGCAGCTCTGGCCGAACACACTTGATGTTTATCAGCATCCGATTCAAAACTGCCTCCAAGAAATCGATTTTGATGTGTACAAATACCCCATAGATCAAGTCGCTGCTGCTGAAAAACTTCATTACACGGTTTTGATCTTGAGATTTGGAGCTAATTGTATATGGCTGTGAGAAAGATGATGAGGATCGTCCCACTGTATGCTAATCAGAATTTCTTAAATGACTTAATAATCACCATCAACTGTGCTGCTTACTACAGTTTCCACATTTGCAATTTCGACCTTAGGCCATTTTCAGGGAGTTAAAGCTGCAATCAATATATATACTGAAGGCTAAACACACCATTGATGAAAATACATCAATGAAAAAAGGTTCAGAATTAATTAAAGATGACTAGCCTGCTGAAAATACAGCGGTTGTCAACTTTCATAAGAGGAATATAAACGATGTTAGCATCTATAGCTCATGTCAGTATTCGTCTTTTTTTTCTTTTTCTTTTATTGTCATTTCATTCCCCCGTACGAAGGCAGGTGGCAGCGGCGATGTAGTTCGTCTTCATCCTACAGGTTGTGAAACAAAGTTGGCATTATAAGGTAAAAGAGGAAAAAGAGATGATATTATTTAAAAAACAGTGTGATATGATTTGCTGAAGTCGAAGTTAGGTGGCAATCTGCTCAGAGGAGATGAACTGAAGATGATGATGCAGGTGTTTCTTGCTTGATTACAAGTTCTAGGTTATAAATAGGCAGGTGCGGAAACTTCATGGTGGAGAGTGGACAGAGGATGAAGTTAGGGAACTGCCACTGGAGTCATAGAGAAGAAAAAAGTTTTGTGGGTGTGGTTTGTGATGGCTGTTGTGGCGGAAAGGATCTAACTGTTCTGTGGCATTAGGATGGGTGGTTTGTGTGTACGTTCGAATGGGTGGATAAACTGAATGGCAGTGGTATTGAAGCAGATAACTCTTCAGTGTTGGGAACAGGGCGTTGGGAGTTGTTCAGGTGAAGTAGTGTGGCGATAGGATGGATAGGGATGGTCAGTTCAGGTGTTGTTGGAGGGCTTTACACTTATAGTAGTATCAGGGATGGGACTGGTTCCAGATAGTGACTGAAGGTTGGGATTATGTTGGTACAGGTGATTGACTTTGCAGTGGGGCAATGTGGGTAGGTTTTTGCAGTTTGGAGTTAAATGGTCATTATAGAAGAGGAATTTGTTGCAATGGCTAGCTTAGGTTTGTTATCGAAAAGGTTCTGCTTTATGTTTACAGTAATACACTTAGGCTACATTCTGAAGGAAATGGTCTGTTGCAGATGAGTCTTGAGAAGACACTGATGAGAATGTTGGACTGGAGTGGTAGTGAACTCAGTGCGCTTTTCGAATGTGGAGGGTAAGATTCGAACTTAGATCCCATTCGATTTACCCTCTGTGATCTTTGGATCAGTCCCATTGAATGCAGCAGTGAGATTCATTGAGCGGCGGGGTGGAGATAGCCAGTGTGGGGGGGGGGGGGGGGGGGGGAGAAAGGGAATATTTGGAATAAGGTGTGATCTAAGTGAAGCAAGGGGCCATGTTGCCCAAAAGTTAGGCAAGCTGTCTGTACAGCAGATGGGTGTGTAACTGGATTAGAGGAAAAATGGCTCTGATCTCTATGGGACTCAACTGCTGAGGTCATTAGTTCCCTAGAACTTACAACTAGTTAAACCTAAGGACATCACAAACATCCATGCCCGAGGCAGGATTCGAACCTGCGACCATAGCGGTCTTGCGGTTCCAGACTGCAGCGCCTTTAACCGCACGGCCACTTCGGCCTGCTGGATTAGAGGACTGAGATATAGAATTTTTATTTAGTATGAATTACCGTGTCTTACGGACTATAAGAAGCGCTTTTTTTTCTTTTTTTACACATGACATTTTAATTTTGATGTAACTGGACGGGTAATTATAAGCACACAACGAGACAACTGTTCTTCTGAGGCGTGCAATTACGAGATATACTGAAAATGCAAGTAAAGAATAAAAAACAACATTGAAGGATTCCTGTAAAAAACGGTGACACGTTTTCTAGAAGAACTCGAGACTCCTCGCACTGTAATTGTAGGGGCTCCGTACGATTTACGAAAACGGGAGCATGTTGAGGTATCTGACGTTGATATGATATACAGACAGCAGTGGTAACTTTTAAGACAATCTGGCAACAAACTGAACAATTTGCATCTTGAGAGAGCAAACGCAGAAACTCATTTGCAACAATTAATCACACAACTGATTAGGTAAGTGCATTAAGTGAGCCGTTCACCATCGATATCACTGGATGTAGTTCTGAGGCCATCATTTATCCCGGGTGCACAATTTGCCTTAGCTATTGTCTACCTACGTCTACATATATACATACATTCATTGTACTACAGATTAAGGTTTCTTCCCGTTGGATTAATCGATGAAGCGCTGGAATAATGTCAACTTACACATCTCTGTGCGACCTGTTGTTTCACTACTGCTGTTGTGCTGTTGCTGTTACCCCCCCCCCCCCCCTCCCCGCTTTCTACTGGATAGGCAGTTATGGAGATGAAGACTATGTGTAAGTTTCTTTTCTGTTTTTCCTCCGCAGCTCGCAGCTATCTGTGGGCTCCATGACGATTAAAAAAATCTTAACTAATGGAATACTGCAAAAAGTCTTATTACATTATCTTGATTACACACAGAACCATCAGTTAAAATTCAGACAGAAAATTTACGTGCGTAACTTTCTCTAACAGCAGCGCCAGTCAATTAGCAACATACAAACGATGAAGCAAGTGCTCAAACCCGTACTAAATTAATATAAATTAATATAAAAATGTTTGATTTAAATTTCCCGACAGTCTCAAAAATAGCCATATATTCAATGCCGCGGGAAACTATCTCTACCTGACAGTATTGGATTCAACAGGCAGCAGCAGTCCACCGATGCGACTAACATGAGTCACGAGGATTCACAAGTTTCGTAATACTGTCCCCCTCCCGCCCCGCCATCTTAAACCCAGAACACTATCTAGCCTATGATGCTTCTCTGCACTCTGCGATGCCAGTGGACTTGAAAGCGATTTGCGTTATCGGTAATAGTACAATATTTTTGTTAGTAGCTAGTTTCGTGAAGGAAAAAAGTAAAAGGTGTTCACATGATAGGGCTATAAATTGAAAGTAACAGCATATGCAGAAGAACATGGGAACAAAGCAGCTGAGCAGCATTTCGGCCCTCCACCATCAGAAAAATCTATTCGCGATTGGCGGGCTAGTAAAGAAGAACTGAAAAAAGTTAGCAAGACTAAATGTGCAAATAGATTACTGCACGCAAAATGGCCAAAGCTAGCGGATGATGTATTGAAATGGATTCAAGGACACCGTCAAAATGGCATTGGAATTAAAACGATAATGATTCAAGAACACGATCGTAAGCTACCGCTACAGTGGAACTTAACTGACTATAAGGATGGAGTCGGTTGGTGCCACAGGTTTATGAAGCATCATAGACTTAGCATGAGAACCAAAACCAAAATCTCCCATAAAATGCCGAAAGAGTATGAAGAGAAAAATTATCTTCCCATGGCTTTATTATTCAGCATCGAAAGAAAACTAGTGTGGCACTAAGCCAAATAGCGAATACGGACGAAACTCTTCTGACATTCGATATGCCGAGGAACAGTACCGTTGCCTTAAAAGGTACTAAAACTGTAACTAAAAAACAAATGGACATAAAAAATGCACTAAACTATTGTCTTTTCGTGTTGTACTGATGGTACTACGCTTAATCCAATTATCATTTTCAAGCGCAAAGGAATACCAAAACGGTCTGAAATATCGCTGTGACCTGTTGTTCACGTACGTGACAAGTTTTGGATGGACAAGGCTGGTATGAAATTATGGATTAACAGAGTATGGGAGACAAGGAAAGGTGCTCTACTGAAAAAGAGTTCACTTCTTGTGCTAGATCAGTTTAGCAGTAATTTGAAAAATTCTGTGAGAAAGAAATTGAGGCAGGGAAATACAGAGCTTGCTGTTATTCCGGAAGGACTTGCTTCACACATGCAACCTCTTGATGTTTCGATAAATAAACCATTTAAAGTGTATTTGGGAGAGAAATAGATGATGGACGAAACCCGAGATGAATTCACGCCGAATGGAGGTTTAAAACATCCAACAGTCAAACAAGTATGTCTGTGGATAACACAGTCGTGGTCTAGAGTGAGAGAAGACATTATTGTTAAGTCTTTCAAGAAGTGCGGCATAAGTAACGCTCTTGATGGCCGTGAAGACCAGCTTGCATATAATGAGAACAATGACGATGAACAGGAGGAGGAGGAGGAGGAGGAGGAGGAGGAGAAGGAGGAGGAAGAAGAAGAAGAAAAAGAAAGATTAAATGACGATTTTCAGGGATTTTAAAGGTCAGTTCGGTTTTGTAAGCTCAGAATTTTTTAGTCTTGCTTTGAAGTCTAATAATAAAAATGGTAAAAATGTAATTTTTTTAAGAAAGTATCTTAAAAATTAAGGTGCATCTTACATTCCATAGCGTCTATAGCCCGTAAAATACGGTAGATGTTGACTGTTAGCAGTAACTTTTCTATTTCAAGTAACACAGTTTTAAAATTGAGGTATTTGACATCCAGATATGACGGGAGGAAGTAAAGCATTAGAGGAAATGGTTGGGATGGGATGGGAGTGGAGTCCATAGGTTCTTTTGTATAGGGTTTCTGCGAGGGTTTTTGGGCTTCGGTGATAGGTAGAGTGTCTGTGCTAGCTAGTTTGTGAGGACCATTTGGGGATGGGTTGTTTAAGGCTATGATGGGGAGCGTGACAGGTTTTCATACTCCCTCTCTTATTGTTCAAAACCGTTCAAAAGCCAAGATCGCACAAAATATTTTTTTATCCTAGACAACCGATTCCAACAGTCTTACCTGTTATCTTCAGATCTCAAACATTTTTTGTGGTAAAACAGGATCGTTTTACGCTGAAGCTGACGCACAAGATGTCATGGTTCAGAGTAAAATGAACATGTTTTATTACAAAAACTGTTTAAGACCTGAAGATGACAGTTAAGGCAGTTGAAACCGGTTTCTTGAATAAAAATGTGTGTTGTGCGATCTTTGTTTTTGAATAGTTTTTAACAGTTAAAACAGATCGCACTTCAATGCTCTCATAACGAAAAAATTCAGTCCTTTTCTTCTCACCTGGAGGTAGAGGCAAAGCTTATGCAGACGTGGACACAGTGGCTGCATATGAAGCTGATGCAGGTGTGGTTATGGCTGCAGTTGTTCTAGATGGTGCTTATGCTTCTAGACGTAGATGTAGTAATGCTGGTGGCAGCAATGATCGGCGCCACAGGTGATGAAGAAGATAGTTATGTGGGAGAGAACAAACTTTTCCCTCTGAGCAGCCACGTCAGAGGGGAAGAGGGGTTCTAACCCTCAGATTCATGTGGCATTCGATTATTTTCTTGTATTTTTATTTTACCCCCTCACCCCATTTCGTTGGGAGGTGTGTTCTCAGCGATACAACATTCCACTCTTCACTGGAAAGCTTTTAAAAATGTAATCTGAGACGAAACAAATGTGTCTGAAAGGAGAAAAGTTTACAGATAGCTTTAGAAACCATATGGTTGGATTTGGTTAGATGCACATAAATCATTAAAAATTTTGATTTTCTTTGTTGTTCAAATTCAAATCTAAGCTTTAAAATGTGAAAGGAAAAATATGTATTAAAAACACATTGAAGAAATGGTAACATTCTTCTGAAGACAGCACTACACTTTCACTTAAAAGCTGAAGGACCTACGCTGAGAGAAAGGATTGGAGATGGGACAAAAAGTGTGCTGTAAGATTGAAGGACGTGGGTAAAAAATATAGAGATCCATTGGGTAGGAACATTAGACATTAAGGCAGTGTTGGCGTCGATAGTGGGAAGAGAGAAGGGTAAGAGGAGTCTGGATGGGTGGGGCAGGATCATAATATCAAGAGCGGATGGGTTAGGGAGATATAAATAGGGAAGAGGGAGAAGAGTGCACTGATGTGGAGTAAGTGCAGAGGACTTGTAGTTGATAGGATGGATAAATATTGGGGAAGATTTAATTATCTGTAAAAGGGAGTCAGTTGAAGTTGCATTAGAATAGTATACGGAGCGTGTGTAGGTGTAGGGATGGTGGGACGTGTTGGTGAAGTCACAACAGCAACCAGGACTGCTAATAAGAAGGCAAACAGTGGAGCTATTGGATGTATTGGATGTATTTGGAGGTATTCAATGTAGGTGAGGAGCGGTAGGAATTTTATGAGAGGTAGAGGATTCACGTGGGTGAAGGTAAACGGATGCAGAAAGCAAGGCAGACTGCATGACATACAAGGATATGGAGGGAATGATATGTACTTTGATGGAGAGGATACTAATATGACATTGTCGTAGGAGAGCGTGGGTTGGATCAAGGTTTGTAAATGCGGAGAATAGTAGAGAGTTGTAATCTCCTAGTTTAGCCAGTTTTAGTCTGTTGGGGGCCATCTGTTGGGTCAGTACTAGGTGAGGTTTCCATGATAGTTGCCAGTGAAGGGTAGTCCAAGGTATTTTAGTACATTAGTTAACTTGATAGGATAATTGTAAATGGTGAAACGGAAGCTATGGAGACAAAAACGGCAGTTGGCTCGCTCCATAATTATTGCCTGGGTTGTGGAAGGGTCAGCAGCCATTACATACAACAGGGACAGCCAAGTATTCGGAACACGAACAGCGTTCTTTCATGCGTGCATCACTCTCTCGTCTGGCTGCGCGCTTTCCCCACTACGATGCCCCCCTGTCTGAGCACGAGGAGGGGAGAGGGGGAACTGATAATGCGCCATATTTAAATGGCATGCAGTTACACTGCGTACGATTTGGTTTCATATTTGATATTTCTATGAACCATGAACCTTGCCACTGGTGGGGCAGCTTGCGTGCCTCAGCGAAAAAGGTAGCCACACTGTAGGTGCAACCACATTTTAGCGGTATCTGTAGAGAGGACAGACAAACGTGTAGTTCCTGAAGAGAAGCAGCAGCCTTTTCAGTAGTTGAAAAGGCAGCAGTTTATATGATCGACTGATCTGGCCTCGTAACACCAACCAAAACACTCTTGCTGTGCTGGTACTGCGAACAAGCAAGGGGAAACTAAAGCTGTAAGTTTTCCCAAGGGCATGCAGCTCTACTGTATGGTTAAATGATGGTGGCTACTTTTGCGTAAAATGTTCCGGAGGTAAAATAGTCCTCCATTCGGATCTCCGGGTGGGACAATTCAGAAGGGTGTCGTCATCAGGAGAAACAAAACTGGCGCTTTACGTATCAGAGCGTGGAATTTTAGATCCCTTAATCGGGCAGGTAGGTTAGAAAATTTAAACAGGGAAATGGATAGGTTAAAGTTAGATATAGTGGTAATTAGTGAAGTTCGGTGGCAGGAGGAACAGGACTTCCAGTAAGGTGAAGATAGGGTTGTTGTTGTTGTTGTGGTCTTCAGTACTGAGACTGGTTTGATGCAGCTCTCCATGCTACTCTATCCTGTGCAAGCTTCATCTCCCAGTACCTACTGCAACCTACATCCTTCTGAATCTGCTTAGTGTATTCATCTCTTGGTCTCCCTCTACGATTTTTACCCTCCACGCTGCCCTCCAATGCTAAATTTGTGATCCCTTGATGCCTCAAAACATGTCCTACCAACCGATCCCTTCTTCTAGTCAAGTTGTGCCACAAACTTCTCTTCTCCCCAATCCTTTTAAATACCTCCTCATTAGTTACGTGATCTACCCACCTTATCTTCAGCATTCTTCTGTAGCACCACATTTCGAAAGCTTCTACTCTCTTCTTGTCCAAACTGGTTATCGTCCATGTTTCACTTCCATACATGGCTACACTCCATACAAATACTTTCAGAAACGACTTCCTGACACTTAAATCTATACTCGATGTTAACAAATTTCTCTTCTTCAGAAACGATTTCCTTGTCATTGCCAATCTACATTTTATATCCTCTCTACTTCGACCATCATCAATTATTTTACTCCCTAAATAACAAAACTCCTTTACTACTTTAAGTGTCTCATTTCCTAATCTAATCCCCTCAGCGTCACCCGATTTAATTTGACTACATTCCATTATCCTCATTTTGCTTTTGTTGATGTTCATCTTATATCCTCCTTTCAAGACACTGTCCATTCCGTTCAACTGCTCTTCCAAGTCCTTTGCTGTCTCTGACAGAATTACAATGTCATCGGCGAACCTCAAAGTTTTTACTTCTTCTCCATGAATTTTAATACCTACTCCGAATTTTTCTTTTGTTTCCTTTACTGCTTGCTCAATATACAGATTGAATAACGTCGGGGAGAGGCTACAACCCTGTCTCACTCCTTTCCCAACCACTGCTTCCCTTTCATGCCCCTCGACTCTTATAACTGCCATCTGGTTTCTGTACAAATTGTAAATAGCCTTTCGCTCCCTGTATTTGACCCCTGCCACCTTCAGAATTTGAAAGAGAGTATTCCAGTTAACGTTGTCAAAAGCTTTCTCTAAGTCTACAAATGCTAGAAACGTAGGTTTGCCTTTCCTTAATCTTTCTTCTAAGATAAGTCGTAAGGTTAGTATTGCCTCACGTGTTCCAACATTTCTACGGAATCCAAACTGATCTTCCCCGAGGTCCGCTGCTACCAGTTTTTCCATTCGTCTGTAAAGAATTCGCGTTAGTATTTTGCAGCTGTGACTTATTAAACTGATAGTTCGGTAATTTTCACATCTGTCAACACCTGCTTTCTTTGGGATTGGAATTATTATATTCTTCTTGAAGTCTGTGGGTATTTCGCCTGTCTCATATATCTTGCTCACCAGATGGTAGAGTTTTGTCATGACTGGCTCTCCCAAGGCCATCAGTAGTTCTAATGGAATGTTGTCTACTCCCAGGGCCTTGTTTCGACTCAGGTCTTTCAGTGCTCTGTCAGACTCTTCACGCAGTATCTTATCTCCCATTTCATCTTCATCTACATCCTCTTCCATATCCATAATATTGTCCTCAAGTACATCGGCCTTGTATAAACCCTCTATATACTCCTTCCACCTTTCTGCCTTCCCTTCTTTGCTTAGAACTGGGTTGCCATCTGAGCTCTTGATATTCATAAAAGTGGTTATCTTCTCTCCAAAGGTCTCTTTAATTTTCCTGTAGGCAGTATCTATCTTACCCCTAGTGAGACAAGCCTCTACATCCTTACATTTGTCCCCTAGCCATCCCTGCTTAGCCATTTTGCACTTCCTGTCGATCTCATTTTTGAGACGTTTGTATTTCTTTTTGCCTGCTTCATTTACTGCATTTTTATATTTTCGCCTTTCATTAATTAATTTCAATATTTCTTCTGTTACCCAAGGATTTCTATTAGCACTCGTCTTTTTACCTACTTGATCCTCTGCTGCCTTCACTACTTCATCCCTCAGAGCTACCCATTCTTCTTCTACTGTATTTCTTTCCCCCATTCCTGTCAATTGTTCCCTTATGCTCTCCCTGAAACTCTCTACAACCTCTGGTTCTTTCAGTTTATCCAGGTCCCATCTCCTTTAATTCCCACCTTTTTTCAGTGTCTTCAGTTTCAATCTGCAGTTCATAAACAATAGATTGTGGTCAGAATCCACATCTGCCCCTGGAAATGTCCTACAACTTAAAACCTCGTTCCTAAATCTCTGTCTTACCATTATATAGTCTATCTGATACCTTTTAGTATCTCCAGGATTTTTCCAGGTATACAACCTTCTTTTATGATTCTTGAACCAAGTGTTAGCTATGATTAAGTTATGCTCTGTGCAAAATTCTACAAGGCGGCTTCCTCTTTCATTTCTTCCCCTCAATCCATATTCACCTACTATGTTTCCTTCTCTCCCTTTTCCTACTGACGAATTCCAGTCACCCATGACTATTAAATTTTCGTCTCCCTTCACTACCTGAATAATTTCTTTTATTTCATCATACATTTCATCAATTTCTTCGTCATCTGCAGAGCTAGTTGGCATATAAACTTGTACCACTGTAGTAGGCGTGGGCTTCGTGTCTATCTTGGCCACAATAATGCGTTCACTATGCTGTTTGTAGTAGCTAACCCGCACTCCTATTTTTTTATTCATTATTAAACCTACTCCTGCATTACCCCTATTTGATTTTGTATTTATAACCCTGTAATCATCTGACCAAACGTCTTGTTCCTCCTGCCACCGAACTTCACTAATTCCCACTATATCTAACTTTAACCTATCCATTTCCCTTTTTAAATTTTCTAACCTACCTGCCCGATGAAGGGATCTGACATTCCACGCTCCGATCCGTAGAATGCCAGTTTTCTTTCTCCTGATGACGACATCCTCCTGAGTAGTCCCCGCCCGGAGATCCGAATGGGGGACTATTTTACCTCCGGAATATTTTGCCCAAGAGGATGCCATCATCATTTAATCATACAGTAAAGCTGCATGTCCTCGGGAAAAATTACTGCTGTAGTTTCCCCTTGCTTTCAGCCGTTCGCAGTACCAGCACAGCAAGGCCGTTTTGGTTAATGTTACAAGGCCAGATCAGTCAATCATCCAGACTGTTGCCCCTGCAACTACTGAAAAGGCTGCTGCCCCTCTTCAGGAACCACATGTTTGTCTGGCCTCTCAACAGATACCCCTCCGTTGTGGTTGCACCTACGGTACGGCCATCTGTATCGCTGAGGCACGCAAGCCTCCCCACCAACGGCAAGGTCCATGGTTCAAGATAGGGTTATAAATACAAAATCAAATAGGAGTAATGCAGGAGTAGGTTTAATAATGAATGAGAAAATAGGAATGCGGGTAAGCTACCATGGACAGCGCAGTGAACGCATTGTCGTCGCCAAGATAGACACAATGTCCACACCCACCACAGTAGTACAAGTTTATACGCTAAAAAGTTCAGCAGATGATTAAGAGATTGAACAAATGTGTGCTGACACAAAAGAAATTATTCAAAGTTTTAAACATGGGTGCTTGGTTCAGTGACCGTTTCTAAATTAAAATTTAAACAAATGAGCCCTCGGTCACAATTATTTTTAGTCTTATTGACCAGGTTTCAACAGTTCTAAGAGTGCATTCATCAGAATTAAAACAATTGAAATGGCCTATACCAGAGTTACAAATTTATAGGAAAAGACATTTTTTATATAAAAAGTGTAAGTACCGACTAACAATAAAAGACAGAGGCAGTAGTCACATGTCACACATAAAATAATTAACAGGCCAGAAGGGCTTTAGTCATAAAATCTCTAAAAAGAAATGCGTGAAAGATAGCCACTATTGGCTGCTCGTACCTGTATAGCCACAGGTTTATACTATTTTCTCTTGCTTTTAATGTTACCCTATACTGACCAGAAATCCTCGTCTTCTTCAATTCGCTACCCGCACATTATCTCGATTGATCCTTAGCATTTTCCTTTTCAGATTTATTAGCTTCCCTATGACGTTCAAACTTCTGAGATTCCATGCCATGATTCGTAGAACGTTACCCTTTCGTTTGTTATTCAGTCTTTCTGTTATGGTCACCTCACCCTTGACAGCCCCTTCCCCGAGATCCGAATGGGGGTACTAGTTCGGAATCTTTTGCAATTAGAGAGATCATTATGACACTTCAGCTACAGGCCACATCTACTGTGAATAAACATTATTTGCCTTTAATGTAGTGGTTTCCATTGCCTTTGCATCCTCATGTAGTTGATCATTGCTAATTCTTCCGCCTTTTAGAGGCAGTTTCCCTCCCCAAGGGCTGAACCACTGTCCGCTCTTCCGTCCTCTTTAACAAGGCTGTTGGCAGAACGTGGATCTCTTCTTATACCGGAAGTCTTCGGCGGCCATTGCTGATGAAGATTTAAATGTTCATTTCTCCTACTCGTTCTCAGAGAGCGGAAGGGTGGAAATAGTCTGCCAAGCACTTAATTGCGAATTGCAGAGTGATCACGTACATGTAGATATTTATTCAAGACCAACTACAAGCAAACAATTTTTTAGTGCAGTACACATCCCTTCAGTTAAATTAAATTTATATCATGTAAATGTTACATTACCAATTAAAACTGAATTTTATTTTTCATCTATTGCTAAAAGTAACGACATCTACTATATCTATTTTGGCGTGGCATAAAATTTTCATACTTTCTCCGTAATCATTCTGTATCTTTTTTTCACGTATCTTCCGTATCTGTGTTACTCGCACATCATATCATTTAATATGACGTTTGCGACATTCAGTCTTCACCTGACGACGACCTAAGAAGACGAAAATCGGTTGGTAGCCAAACAAATACTATTTTGTAGAATATCATGAAAGTGTTTCCTGTTTAATAATGTTGTCACGTTGCATCAAGCACAGATGGAAAATTCAGTTAGTGTCACAAGCAAGTTAATTAATTTCACAACTTGCGCTAAAATCATCTAATCAAAGCTACTCGGTCATGCAAAGAACAATGCATATGTAGAAAATGTATAGCAAGTTGCTTAGTCCTGAAACGTTCTCGGATGTATAGCAGTTGCTTAGTCCTGAAACGTTCTCGGATTTTCGCATGGACTCTGTCAAAATATATATATGGTTAAAAATAATTTTCCACTCTTTTTATATCCTGCTTTGTACTAAATATGCATTCTGAGCACCCACCAGTATCCGATCGAAATACTGACATTTGTACCCCAACTGTACTCAATTCTTGAACTGGTATTTATGCGAATTTTATAGAGCTTATTTACAGAATCAATGGCTCCATAATTTTGCAGTGAAGTCTATTTGATCTCTCGCAAGTGAAATATTTGAACCGTTAAATTATCTAGTACAACAAAAATGGAAATTTTAATTCTGTAATTATTCATCGATTAAGTTCGCAGCAGCACCAGCAACCAGATGAACAGTTAAATTGTTCATTCATTACGTAGCCACGAAAATATGCACGGAAGAGTTGTTAAAAACATCGTTTCATTTCTGGAGGAAAAAAATTTTTGCCTACCGAAATGAGAAATACTAAATGGCACAGCAACTTTAAGAAATTCTCTGTTTCCCAAAGGATTACCTCTACTCTTTATTTCACTTAACTTTCATGCAGAAGCTGCAAAACTAAACTATAATGCCTAAAACTTATAACACAATTTTTCTGTCGAATTTATAATAGGAAAAACAGTTTTACACAGAAGAGATTGATGATGACATCCATTCTTTCGTTTGTGGTCAGCGTAAAAGTGGATAGATAAATAGCACCCCGGCAAGGACGGTGACAATTCATAAATTCAGTACTTGAGTATACTTCACTTACAGAATTAGTTCTATAAAACCTATATTGAAACAGTATAATCTTTCTTTAAATTTCAAGTAATTATTGTTGGTAGAAAATTCCATTACACTTTTCGTGTTTGTGAGGGCACTACATGCGCATTTTTCAGATACATAAACAAAACATGCCGTTTTTCGACTTGCGTCACTTTTTTTGCCGGGCTGGCTGAGAAATTATTCTAGTTAAGTTTTTTTATTTTCTTATGGACTGGAGACACGAGAACTTACTACCACTGGTAAGTCTTATGAAGGGTTAATCTATGTCTTGAAATATTATCACACGCCTCAGTCATGAATTAGCTAAGGCATAATAGTGTGGTAATGCTCTATACACAAAAAGCAGGTTTGAATCACCATAGTGGGGATTTTTTACACATGACATTTTAATTTTGATGTAACTGGACGGGTAATTATAAGCACACAACGAGACAACTGTTCTTCTGAGGCGTGCAATTACGAGATATACTGAAAATGCAAGTAAAGAATAAAAAACAACATTGAAGGATTCCTGTAAAAAACGGTGACACGTTTTCTAGAAGAACTCGAGACTCCTCGCACTGTAATTGTAGGGCCTCCGTACGAATTACGAAAACGGGAGCATGTTGAGGTATCTGACGTTGATATGATATAGAGACAGCAGTGGTAACTTTTAAGACAATCTGGCAACAAATTGAACAATTTGCATCTTGCGAGAGCAAACGCAGAAACTCATTTGCAACAATTAATCACACAACTGATTAGGTAAGTGCATTAAGTGAGCCGTTCACCATCGATATCACTGGATGTAGTTCTGAGGCCGTCACTTATCCTGGGTGCACAATTTGCCTTAGCTATTGCCTACCTACGTCTACATATATACATACATTCATTGTACTACAGATTAAGGTTTCTTCCCGTTGGATTAATTGTCTACCTACGTCTACATATATACATACATTCATTGTACTACAGATTAAGGTTTCTTCCCGTTGGATTAATCGATGAAGCGCTGGAATAATGTCAACTTACACATCTCTGTGCGACCTGTTGTTTCACTACTGCTGTTGTGCTGTTGCTGTTACCCCCCCCCCCCCCCCCTCCCCGCTTTCTACTGGATAGGCAGTTATGGAGATGAAGACTATGTGTACGTTTCTTTTCTGTTTTTTCTCCGCAGCTATCTGTGGGCTCCATGACGATTAAAAAAATCTTAACTAATGGAATACTGCAAAAAGTCTTATTACATTATCTTGATTACACACAGAACCATCAGTTAAAATTCAGACAGAAAATTTACGTGCGTAACTTTCTCTAACAGCAGCGCCAGTCAATTAGCAACATACAAACGATGATACAAGTGCTCAAACCGGTACTAAAACATTACGTAAAAATTACATTTCTACCACTGAATTACTTGAAAATTGAGAACAATTTTCTTCCAAAACTGAAACAAGGTTTGGTGCACATTTTACGCACGGAAATGAGAAATAACGAGTTGCACGTACTCACCAACGTCTGTGGTTTTGCTTTCTGCACTCTACTTTCGGTGTATTTCTTTCCTTCTATTGAATGGACTTTTATTACTAACGTAACCATCCGACTTTATCCTCCAACATTGATTACAATGAAATTGTTCCATTGCGTCGTCTGTTTGTAATACAATGTGGTTATAATTAAACTTTCGCTACTAGGAAGAGCCCCCATGAGAAACGAGTGATCGTAGAGCAATGAAACCTTGTGGAACATTTGAAGAACATGCTGAAGAAAAATAACGAATAAATCATTGAAAGAAACACATTTTAATTCCCACGTGAGAGGGTAATATTTGTTAACTGAGTACCATGTTTACTTCCCAGGTTACAAACGTTGCTCATTGTGGCAATTATCTGCATCCACGACAGCCTGGAACTGCTACAGAGGTTGCTCCGCTGCTACCCGAAACAACGGTGGGTCATGTAACGTTCAGTTGTGACACAGCTCGCTCACAGCTCGAAGATCGCACATTCAGTCCGACATTCTCAAGCGTGGCAACACTTACTTCTTAAACAATATATGGCGCAATTGGGCGCCTGCCGCTCGCAGAAGCAATTCCTAAATCGCAAGGTAATACGAACATCCGAATCAGAAAGAGAACCTCTCCATATTCCTTTACTGCTTCGATGCTCGTGAAGACAAGCGGCACTATTGCTGTTGTTTTGATAAAACAGCTTTACGAGTAAAGCCGTGCTCACATTGTCCAGACGCAACTGTAATCCACAGTGATGTTCATGTTTCAACCCTACGAGTAAGTCGCCGTTCCAGTACCGGGCCAGTACCGGCACCTAAGGGCAATTCATGACAATAACATCACAAACAACGCAAATCCAGCAGCGCACAGTCTGAACATCGTTCCTATAAAATTACATATCCATACGGTAAATAGTTTTGCCCCTACACTGGCTCAAGTAGCGGAAGTTTAATTATAGCCACATTGCATTCGTTTCATTCCTCCCTCCCTCCCTCCCTCCCTCCCTCCCTCCCTCTCTCTTTCTTGTACTTTTACCTTTGGTGTCAGGAACGTGAAGTTCCAAGGAATTCTACAATATTTAAATTCAAAGATTAGAAACTGCAATAACATATTCGGAACACGCTTGTCAGACAAAGAAAGAAAATAGCAATAATAAAAAATAATGGAACCTGATTACAGATTCAGCGCACTTTCGTAATGAATAATCAACCGATGTATTCATTTCCTGATTTTATTTCTTCGAGTTCCGTTAATTTTCAGTTCCGGTTTACCACTTTCATAAAAATTTTCCAACGTTCGAGTGTGAACCAGAATCTGAAACTTCAGTCGACAAAAGACGTGGTCAGTTCCCTGTCACAACAAGTGGACTTTGGTCCCTGCCGCTCGACGTTAAGTTGGTAACGGGCCTATTTTTTGGAGTTGGAAGCGCCTGCGAAGTCATAAAAGGTCGGATCGCCGTCGCCCCACCCCATTCAGTTTCAGCTTCGATGCCGGCCACCAGATGCTACCACCTCTGACGCGAACATATTTTGGTATAAGCATTCGTCACCTTGTGTTTAGTAACAGTTTATTTTTCCATTACCCTGCACTTGCAATGTCGTTCATCTACGGACGCTGCTTCGTTTGCACGGCGAGCGCGACAATCTCGAGCAACGGCCACAGACTTAGGCGCCAGTTATGTAAGATTTCACCGTGATCTCCCTCTTTTGTCATGTAGGCTGCCCTCATCTGAATATCATGAGCCTATAATCACCGAATACATAATTTTTTGTCTCGAATTTGCTAGTTTTTAAGTTTCTAAATTTTATTTCATTTTTTATTTTTTATTTGTGACCTATCTTTCCCCCCGTACCCACGCCTCATTATTCCTCTTTCTCCACACCAGTCAACTAATCCAAGACCCTCTGCAAGTAGAAATGTTTCTGACGCCTTTCAGGCTTCAAGACTGAGCAGATAATCATTATTAAAACCCCGGCTGCTTGTTGATCATTACTGCCTCTGCGAACTGAGACAAGATGCTTTTATACTAGCCGCCTGGGGTGGGAGCACTGTCAACTTGGCAGTGGTGTGTACGGGTGGGTCACACTCCTTATGACGAGTTTCTATAGTTAGTTGATAGATAGCAAGTCACACTGCTTTGTGATTGCCGGTAGCTGCTACGAGAGGTCAGTAGAATGATACAAGTGTGTTACTGCAACTTTAGTTGAGATTAGGAGTTCGTGAGATGCTGTTGAAGTTTGAGCATGCTGGGGTTTATGAAGCCCCAACACACCACTGTCGTCCCATAAGAATAAAAGGTCGAGGTCGAGGTAGCTATTTCATCGCATTTTTGTCCTTACTTTGCATAATATACGATATTTGATAGTGTACTT
The DNA here is from genome assembly GCF_021461385.2 of Schistocerca piceifrons. Lineage (NCBI taxonomy): Eukaryota > Metazoa > Arthropoda > Insecta > Orthoptera > Acrididae > Schistocerca > Schistocerca piceifrons. The sequence continues at coordinate 433,852,053 of NC_060140.1, read as the reverse complement.
AATAGCAAATATTGTGATATATGAATTTTTATGGATCAGAACGAGACCAAGTACGATCATTGACTGATTACGTATTAGATGAGAGAGTAATTGATTCCGATGATGGGGATGAAGAGGATGCTGTTATTGTCACATCATCAGAGCTGGAAGGAAATGAAAACGAAGAAGTTGACGTCAGTGATAGTTTTTATCTGGGAAAAGATGGAATGACTAAATGGAGGAAAAAATTTCACGACTTAATGTTGGAACAGGATGGCCCAATATCATTACCCTTCTTCCAGACGTCGCTGGTGATGCCAAACAATGTGCTATACCAGTTGAGTATTTCAATCTATCTTTATTTTCCGATATCACTGAACAAATTGACTTTACAAATAAGCGCTTAGGGAGTCCTAGAGCAAAGTATTCACAAGTACTAAAACCTATAAAGCAGCACGAAATAGTGGCACTGTTCTCCTATATTTAGCAGTAACCTACAAGGCAAGTAGAATGAATGCGGAAGACATTTGAACATCTGATGAAACTGGGATAGAATCTTTTTTCTTTTTTTTTTTTTAGCTATTACGTCCTTCCAAAGATTCAGATTACTCTCGCTCTGCCCTCGTTTTGACGACCAAGATACTCGAGCAGCCAGGAAGTAAATAGTAAAATTGGCTCCAATTCCAAACGTTTTTGAACAGTTTGTGAGTAACCACCACACAGCTAGACTTTCAGAGGCGGTGGTCCATGAGCACCAGTGGTGTACTTTGGCCCCACATAATGCCAGCCCAAAACATAAGGGAACCTTCACCTTGTTGCACTCACTGGAGAGTGTGTCTAAGACGTTCAGTCTGACCGCGTTGCCTCCAAACACGTCTCAGACGACTGTCTGGTTGAAATTATATGCGACACTCATTGGTGAAGACGACGTGACGCCAATCCTGGGCGGTTCATTCGGCATGTTGTTGGGCCCATCTGTACTGCGCTGCATGGTGTCGTTGTTGCAAAGATGGACCTCGCCATGGACGACGGGAATGAAGTTGCGCATCATGCAGCCTATTGCGCACAGTTTGAGTCGTAACACGACGTCCTGTTACTGCACAAAAAGCATTATTCAACATGGTGCTGTTGCTGACAGCGTTCCTAGGAGCCATAATCCGTAGGTAGCGGTCATCCATTGCAGTAGTAGCCCTTGGGCGGCCTGAGCGAAGCATGTCATCGACAGTTCCTGTCTCTCTGTATCTCCTCCATGTCTGAACAACATCCCTTTGGTTCACTCCGAGTCGCCTGGACACTTTCCTTGTTGACAGCTATTCCTGGCACAAAGTACCAATGCGGACGCGATCGAACCGCGGTATTGACCGTCTAGGCGCGGGTGAACTGCAGACAGCACGAGCCGTGTACCTCCTTCCTGGCGGAATGACTGGAACTGATCGGCTGTCGCAACCCCTCCGTCTAATAAGCGCTGCTCATGCTTGATTGTTTACATCTTTGGGCCGGTTGTGTGACATCTCTGAACAGTCAAAGGGGCTGTGTCTGTGACCTGTGATACAACGTCTGTCTTCAGGAGTTCTGGGAAACGAGGTGATGCAAAACTTTTGCATCCACATCTACATATGTACTCCGCTAGCCACCAAGTGGTATTTGACGGAGAGGCCCCTCCTCTGTTCCACTCGCTGATCGCGCGAGGGAGAAACGACTGCCTGAAGCCTCAGTACGAGCTCTAATTTCCCATATCTTTGAATGATGATCATTGTGTGATATGAAAGTTGGTGGTAATGATATATGCTCTGCATCCTTGGCGAAGATCGGATTTTGGAATTTAGTGAGCAGCCCCTTCCGTTTAGAGCGTCGTCTATCTGCAAGTGTGTCCCACTTGAAACTTTCTACGAGATCTGTAACGCTTTCGCGGTGGCTAAATGTACCAGTCACGGATCTTGGCGTTCTTCTTTGGACTTTCTCAATCTCTTGAATCAGACCCAACTGGTAAAGATCCCACAGTCACGAACAATACTCTAAGACAGGACGAAATACAATATTGTAAGCAATTTCCTTTGTTGAAGGACTGCATCGCTTCAGGATTCTACCAATAAACAGCAATCTAGAGTTCGCCTTACCCGGTACTTGTGTAACCTGATCGTTCCATTTGATATCATTTTGAATAATCACATCCAGATACTTGACGTATGTTACCGCTTCCAAAGACTGGGCCTTTATTTTGTATTCATACATTAATGGGGATTTTCGCTTTATTATACGAGTTAGGCTACACTTACTAATATTGAGAGATAACTGCCAATCATTACACCACGCATTTATTTTCTGCAAATCCTCATTGATTTGTTCACAACTTTCGTGTGATACTGTTTTCCTGTAGAGTACAGCATCATCGGCAAACAGTCTAATGCCGCTGTCAATACCATCAAGCAGATTGTTTATGTAAATCGTAAAAAGCAGCGGACCTATTACGCTACCCTGGGGCACACAGAAGTTACGCTTGTTTCTGCTGAAGTCTCCCCATTCAGGACGACATACTGCTCTCTGTCTGTTAGAAAACTTTCTATGCAACCGCATATGTCATCGGATAGACCGTAAGCTTTTCGAAAGTCGAGGAATATGGCATCAACGTGGGAGCCGGTATCTAGAGCCTGTTGAATACCATGAACAAAGAGGGCCAGCTGTGTCTCGCATGACCGCTGTTTTCTAAAACCGTGCTGGTTTCTGCAAATGAGCTTCTGAGAGTCTAGAAAGGTCATTATGTCTTAAGACAAAATAAGTTCCATGATTCTACAACAAATCGATGTCAGTGAAATTGGCCGGTAATTATGTGTATCCGATTTTCTACCCTTTTTAAAGATTGTTATGACCTGGGCCTTCTTCCACTCCCGTGGAACTTTCCGCTGTTCCAATGATCTCTGATAGATGATGGATAAGAATGGTGCTGCATTTGTAGCATAGTCAACATAAAATCTTACGGGGATACCGTCTGGGCCAGATGGCTTCCTAGCGTCTAAGGATCTTAACTGTTTTACAATCCCAGATACACTGAACACTATGTCAGCCATCCTTGCGTTTCTTCGATAATTGGAATGGTGCTGCAGTCTTCTGCCGTAAACAGGTTTTTGAAAGCTGAGTTTAGAATTTCGGCCTTCTGTTTATCGCCATCCATTACATTACCCGTACTGTCAGCAAGAGAAGGTATTGAATTATTTGTAGCGTTCATAGATTTTACGTACCACCAAAATTTTGGAGGGTTATTTTTAGAATCTGCAGATAAAATATTGCTTTCAAATTCGTTAAAAGAATCTTCCATTGACCTTTTGACACTGCTTTCATTTCGCATAATTTCTGTTTGTCAGCGGGGCAGTGACTACTTTGAACCAAGGTGGATCCTTTCCCTCCCCTTTCTTTTTGCTAGACACATATTTCTCTAGACATGGTGGACAATACCTTTAAATTCCGACAAAAGGTGCTCAATATCTTTGTGTCCCGCGGTGAATACTTGGAACTGACTACGAAGATATTCATTAATGACACTTATATTTGCTTTCTCAAACAAGAAACCTCTACGCTGTTTTTTTTGTATTAACTGTCTCAAAAAGATCGTGTCTGTTTGTTGCCAAGGTATCTAATATGTTCCCATATAGAGTTGGATTTCTAACCAATTGCTCGGCTGTATGTTGAGAGGGCTCCTAGAATGACTTCACACGAATCTTTGCTTCTACCTCCTGTGATAAACGTGTAATTTTCCCAGTCAATGGACGCCAGATTAAAGTCTCTAACTAGTGGATAATTTGGATATTTATTTCCTATGTACTCAAGACTTTCCCTGAAACGTTCTGCGACATTTGTTGCGGATGCTGGTGGTCTATAAAAACGTCCTAATACAATGGTCACTCCTTGTCTGATTGCTAGTTTTATTCAGACTATTTCACAGTCCGACCCAATATCGATCTCAACTGCGTTTAAACAGCTTTTAACTGCAATGAACACACCACCTGCCATAGCATCAGTCCTATCCTTCCTAAACATTGTCCATTCCGAGTTCAAAATTTGTTTATGTCTGGCTTTTAACCAGCATTCGGTACCTAACACAATATTGGCATTACTACTGTTTATTTCGGAGAGTAACTCGGGGATCTTGCTACAGACACTTCGACAATTTACTAACATGAGATTTAGCATATTTAAATCTTTTGGAATGGTCTGTTTAGGCGAACTAACAATTTTTACAGTTAGCACACCCACATCAGTGTCATGAACTGGCAATTTTTCAAGCCAACGGTTTGCTTCCCGAGGGGTGGAACCTTATCTAAAAAAAACCGTGTGCACGCCACAAGTACTTTTTTCGATTTGTGTATTAGAGAACATACAGAACTTCAACTGCCTGTGCTCTCGAACATAACAGGCGGAGTGCAGCGTTTCTTTCGCAGTGGCACTACGAGGGGGAGGGTGACGAGCCTTATGACCCCGGGAAAGATGACTGGTACCCGTTCTGATAGCAGACCAGTGGACATGGCGCCGCCTTAGAGGGACCGGAGCTAAGGAAAACACCCACTCCTGCCCAGGCTGAACCGAGGCCTCAAAGGCCGGCGTCTAATGATCTACCAGCTTTTTTTTTTTCAAGAAAAATTATTTATTTCTTCTAATTACTCAAAAGCACTAATTTATTTCTTCTAATTAAACAAAAGCCGCTTTTGTAATTAATCATCGTGAAATAATATAAGGTCATCCAAAAATTCAACCTTTTTGGGAAATTTATAGGATAAGGATTCATGTATTTCATGGAATGAAAATGGAGGGTTTTCTCCAACTAGATAAAATATTTCGTCTGTAGTTTACAATACTACAACAGAAGCACCAGAATAGGAAACTTCACGAGCGCAGAGCTTTGTTATCCTTCGAGCCTCAACTTTTTTCTGCTGTTTCTCCGCACACAGCTATATCACTTACACGAAATGGAAAAAGATGAATCATCCCCCTATCCCCGATCAGGCAGTGAAGACCATGCAATAGCAACCGACCGCCCTCTCATTCGCAGTCATTCATCATCGGATGCATTATGTAGCGACAGGGGGTCAGCACACTGCACTCGCAGCCGTTGTCGACGTATCGACATTGGAGCCACTATCTCTCAATCAAGTAGTTCCTCAGTTGGCATCACGACACCGAGTTCATCCTGTTCCAGTCCTCCCACTATGGAAAAATCCCTGGCAGTACCGGAAATGGAATTTGGGTCCACCGCATGAGGGTCTGTCGGCTACGGAGACACACATTTACATGAAATATCTGTAATAATTTCTGATACCTTTCCGTGGCTTTTTCTGTCTCACTATGTCGATTATCTAGGGACTGCCATGATAGAGCGCACTTGCGAGAATTCCTTGATCGTGATGTGCATCCAATTGTCATATGTTTTCTATGATTATTGTCCCGCGCAAATCGAAAATATTATCCTTCAAAATAGGACAAGTATTCCGAGAATGTGGCATCTCAGTTCTCAATAATAGTCGCGAGGTGTGTTGGTCGCGCTAGGCTCGTTGGCCTCATCCAATTTAAGAGACTGCGAAGAAGGCATGAGTTCTTCCGCTGTATTGCTTTTCTCATTCGGTTGACGAAGAATGTTGCGCACTGGTGCCGAACGCTGACTAACTCACGGCCCCCCGCGGGGAAGGCAGAGTGAGTGCACTGCTTTGTATCTTAACGATGTTACCATGGAGAAGAAACCAGCTGAATGCCTGCTTAATATTCGCTGCCAAGGCTTCAAGGAGTAAATTTTGCTTGCGACGGATACATGAATTGTAGGAGACTCAGATATCTGTCGGAGTGCAGATTCAGAGTGACCCTTGTACAGTTCAGAAGGTACGCACAGTTCTTAGCCCGCTGTGACCTTCCAGTAGATACCAGGAAAACGGCGCGAGGTCTGCTGTTCGGCCCATGTGAGTTAAGTTGTTGTGCCACACGAGAGATATGGTTGTCTTCGTGTAATTGACTGAGCCCCAGACGCCTTCATGTACACTGACAGTTGCTAAGGAACAGAGAGATTGTTGGACAGGAATATCACGAGCAATGATGAACGACATGCAACATAGTATGCAAGTGATAGAGGTGGAACACTACAGTTATAACGAAAAATGGTACAGATTTCACCACGAGAGAAAGCGAAATAACAGACATAAATAAAATTGATGTATGACACAGGTCAGATTCCCAACACAAAGTTCCTCCTCGTGCACCGATGTACATTTTGCGCTTGTTACCCATACTGGCTACCAAACTGTTGAGCAGTCGTTGGGGGATATTGTGCCACTTCTTTCTCAATTCGTTTTTCAGTTCTTGCGCCTTACGGTTAGGATGGTGTTAGTTGAGAAACATGTCTGTCAAGAGCATCCCATTCAGTGCACAAATGGTTTAATTCATATTTAACTGGGAGAATGCAGAAGGTTGAAATTAACTGCACAGATAGTCTGCATAAATCAGCAGAGTCCTCTGACTGGGGAAGTATCAACAATAGTGTCCCACAGGGTTCACTCTTGGGTCCATTATTGTTCTTAATATATATTAATGATTTGCCACTCTATATTCATGAAGATGCAAAGCTAGTTCTTTTTGCTGATGATACAAGTATAGTAACCACATCCAACAAATAAGAATCAGCTGAGCAAATTGTAAATAACGTCTTTCAGAAAATTATTAAGTTGTTCTCTGCAAATGGATTCTCACTAAATTTTGAGAAAACACAGTATGTACAATTCTGTGCAGTAAATGGCATAACACCATTGATAAACATAGAGTATGAACAGAAGTCTGTTGCTAAGGCAGAATATTCAAAATTTCTGGGTGTGCGAATTGAACTGGAAGAAACACATTGATGATCTGCTGAAACCGTTAGGCTATTAGAGTTATGGCAAATTTTGGTAATAAACATATCAGTAAATTAGCCTACTATGCTTATTTCCACTCACCGCTTTCATATGGCATCATATTTGGGAGTAATTCAACATAAGAGAAAAATTATTCATTGCACAAAAGCATGTAATCAGAATAACAGGTGGAGCCCACTCAAGATCACCTTGCAGACATTTATTTAAGGAACTTGGGATATTCACAGTGCTTTCACAATAAATATATTCACTTACGAAATTTGTTATTAATAACCCATCCCAATTAAAAATAACAGCGAAGTGCACGGCTACAAAACTAGAGGAAAGTATGATCTTCACTATTCAGAGTGAAATATGACTTTGACACAGAAAGGGGTGAATTATATTGCCACAAAAATCTTTGGTCATTTGCCAAATAGCAATAAATGTTTGGCAGATAGCTTACCATTATTTAAAAACAAATTAAAAGAATTTCTGAATGACAGCTCCTTCCACTCAGCAGCTGAAGTTTTAGATATGAAGTAGATATGAACTGTACAAAGAAACAAAGAAAAAATAGTGTAAAGAAAACTTATGTTAAAATGACACGTTCCACATCATTACGAAATGTCGTATTCATGATCTATGGAAAAAGTATTAATGTATGCTGTACACCACTTTACTGAGCCGTGTATGCCCCCAAGCGGCGGGCGTTAAACATCCCATCCTCGCGCTCATCTTCATAATCAGCATAAGCTTTCGGTGTTTTCTGCAGAGTCCTCTGCTTCCGAGTGAGACGTCATCAACTTCCTCGTCACTTCGAAGCATGAAAACACCAATGGTCCTCCGAAAACTCTCTTACGTGTGTAAAGTTTTTTACAGAATAACATTATTTTCTACTACTGGCGATTGATCGTGTACTATACTTTAGTTGTGCACCTCACAGGGCTTCTCAACCACTCTACAATCTCTTTCCCATTGTCCGCTCCCCATGGGCTTCTCTGTTGTTGTGGGCAATTCACCTGCAGCCTTTGTCAATGTCTCGGCTTGCTGGTCGTCACGGTATCTGTTTGTGGTTTCTCTCTGTCCGTACTATTATGTTCGTTGCGGAGCCTGCCTTCCGTACTCGCAAGAGCGGCCTGAGACGTCACGGGAGCGTATTCATTGACGGCCTCTGGCTCTCTAAGTCCTAAAAGTACATTTGTGACAGTCGGCTGTATGCCTGGAATTACCAGCACGACTTGCGGGCACCAAACTCACTTCATGTGGAAGCTGTGTTCCCGCCTACAAATCACCTCTTACCTTCCGTTGCCCGTCTACGAAAATGTCATTGACCCATTACACGTTAGTAAATGAATTGTGCCCTTAGCGTTCTCTAAACCCCACGCGACCATATCTGTAAACAAATTGACCTCGTTTTTAGTGGTCCAGTCCATGATTACAGCTCTACTCGATAGTACGTTATCACCGATTATAAAATCTGGCGACACTTCACCGATGAGAACTGCACACACCTGGACTTTTTTTTTTTTTTTTTTGCCCCAAAAGCGGGAATTGGTGAGGTTTCTTTTACAGGTATCTCAACGAATTTTCTACCACTTTCCTCCAGTTTTGATCTTTACAATGTCTACATCTACATCTAGGTTACTACTCTGCAATCCAGACCTAAATGCCTGCCAGAGGCTTATCGAACCACCTTCAGCTATTTCTCTGCCGTTCTACTCTCTAACGGCGCGCGGAAAAAACGAACACTTAAATCTTTCTGTACAAGCACTGATTTCTTCTACTTTATTACAATGGTCAATTCTCCCTATGTAGGTGGGTGTCAACAAAATATTTTTGCATTCAGGGGAGAACGATGAAGATTGAAATTTTATGAATAGTTCCTGGCGCGGCGAGAAACGCCTTTGTTTTAATAATTGCCACCCAGCCCTCGTAGTATATTCGTGGCACTTTCTCTCCTGTTTCACGATAATACAAAACGAGACGTCCTCTTTCAACTTTTTTTATGTCGTTTATCAGTCCTATCTCATAAGGATTCCATACTATACAGCAGTGCTCTAGTATACGATGGAAAAGTGTGGTGTAGGTAGTTTCTTTAGTGGACCTGTTGAATTTTTTCAGTGTTCTGCTAATAAAATGTAGTCGTTAGTTTGCCTTCCCCACAACATTGTCTACGTGATCATTCCAACTTAAATTGTTCATAATTGTAATACCTAGGCATTTAGTTGAATTGATAGCCTTTATATTTGTGTGGTTTATCGTGTAAACGAAATTTAACGAATTCCTTTTAGGTCTCATATGAATGACCCTACACTTTTCATTACTTAGGGGCAATTACCACCTTCCACACCATACTGTTATCCTGTCTAAATTATTTTGCAATTGGTTTTGATCTTCTGATGACTTCAGTGGACGGTTAATGAATGCATCCATCTCCAAACTAAGAGGGGTGCTCAAATTGTCTTCTAGACATATACAATTTCGCAAAGACAAGTCGTTGTTTAACGTTGTTACCACAAATCTCGGAAACTACTTGATCAATTTCGTTCAGATTTTTACACGGTACTCTAATGAACATTCTGACGGATAGACTATATTTTTAATACACGTAATATATTAATACAGGTATATACAGGGTGTTACAAAAAGGTACGGCCAAACTTTCAGGAAACATTCCTCACACACAAACAAAGAAAAGATGTTATGTGGACATATGTCCGGAAACGCTTAATTTCCATGTTAGAGCTCATTTTAGTTTGTTCTTCCACCTACGCTCAGTGGAACACGTTATCATGATTTCATACGGGATACTCTATCTGTGCTGCTAGAACATGTGCCTTTACAAGTACGACACAACATGTGGTTCATGCACGATGGAGCTCCTGCACATTTCAGTCGAAGTATTCGTACGCTTCTCAACAACGGATTCGGTGAGCGATGGCTTGGTAGAGGCGGACCAATTCCATGGCCTCCACGCTCTCCTGACCTCAACCCTCTTGACTTTCATTTATGGGGGCATTTGAAAGCTCTTGTCTACGCAACCCCGGTACCAAATGTAGAGACTCTTCGTGCTCGTATTGTGGACGGCTGTGACACAATACGCCATTCTCCAAGGCTGCATCAGCGCATCAGGGATTCCATGCGACGGAGGGTGGATGCATGTATCCTCGCTAACGGAGGACATTTTGAACATTTCCAGTAACAAAGTGTTTGAAGTCACGCTGGTACATTCTGTTGCTGTGTGTTTCCATTCCATGATTAATGTGATTTGAAGAGAAGTAATAAAATGAGCTCTAACATGGAAAGTAAGCGTTTCCGGACACATGTCCACATAACATATTTTCTTTCTTTGTGTGTGATGAATGTTTCCTGAAAGTTTGGCCGTACCTTTTTGTAACACCCTGTATGTAATATATAAAGGAGAAATATTGTTACCAAAAATCTCGATAAATTCTTCATCAGTTTACTTCAGATTTTTACACGATTGTCTAATGAACATTCGGATGAACATACTCCATTGTTTTAAATATAAGTCACATATAAATATATATGTGACATGTCGAGGGGAAAAATTGTTACCAAAAATCTCGAAACGTTCTTGACCGATTTGCTTCATATTTATACACAATACTGTAACGCACATTTGGACAGATATAGGCTATATTTTTAATATATATATATATATATATATATATATATATATATATATGTGTGTGTGTGTGTGTGTGTGTGTGTGTGTGTGTGTGTGTAATACATAAAGGGAAAAGTCGCTGCCAAAAATCGCGATAAATTCTTCACCGATTCACTTCAGTTTTCACTTGATACTCTGTCGAACATTCGGATGGAGTGGCATCGAAATTGATTGGTAAATCGCTCGTGTGTGGCGCAGGCGAAGCGAGCAAACGATTGCAGGTGTACGTATGTGGACCCCCTTTACATAGGTGTAGCGTACCTCTGATTTATTAAAATTTTTGCACCACAACGGACAATATGGATATTATTGCCACATGAAGAGACATTTCTAATGTCTTCTCTTATGTATCGACCTTAAAGAAGTGAAATGACTTCCAACGATTGCAGGCATACATGTGCGGAGCCCCTTTATACAGATCGAACTTAGCTCTGACTTAATAAAGTTTTGCACCACAATGCACAACATGGTGTATTACTGTCACAGCAAAAGAAGTTGCTAATATCTTCTCTCCACGTGCCGACCTTAAAGAAATTAAATGACTTTCAACTTTTTAATTATAGTCTCGAAGATGAAAGGCGAAGAAAGCGCGGATAGCAGTGTTATACACGCTTAAAGAAAGCATCTTTGATTGGGAAAAAATCGCACGAATCAAATGGGAAGATTACTGTCAACATCAGAGGCGAAGAGATGGTTCCGGAAATTTTATGAGATTTTCACGAAGCGTACGTTGTCTTTTTACGAGTGTCTTCTAGTTCAGATTTTTCAAATTCTGTTATACTCTCACCCGTTAGGAAAAACTGTGGCCGTTTGTACCCCACTTCTTTTAATCAGACTGTAATGGAAAGGTTTTCATACGAATGGTAACAATCATTTACGAAGTCTGGATTACAAGATGCGAATCCAGTATTATAATAACTATCACTATCGGGCGCATCGATTTATAATCCGACAGGGACTCTTATAACGTCACTATCATGTCTGCATACCTTTACAAACTTTAACATTTAACTTAAAAATTAATTAGGCCGAAAAAGGTGCCCTGGTTTTCTGTCTGAACTGAGGGCGGCTATTACTGACAATGGGATAGCCCAACAGTCTGTCCCACATATATAAATGCTGGAAATGCACAGTAAAATTAGTTTCCCAGAAAATATAGCATATAAAAACATACTGATTTTACAGTGCACTCCAGACGAATGAAAATACCTTAGTGCTGTGACAAATATGCAAAAACAGATAACGTTGTACCGGCAATGCAGATTCACAACATCGTTAACAATGTCGATTCAATCGCTTAGCAAGAGAATTAAGAGACTGGAATAAAAAGCATCCACACCTGCATCCGGGACGCTTCTCGTGTTCGCTCAGCTCCCAATTCTCCTCCCCAGTCCAGACAAGTGCAGAGGGTGGGTATGTTAGTCATTGGGAGCTCCAACATTAGGCGAGTAATAGGGCGTTCAGGGAAACAGCATGAAGGGCAAGAAAGAATGCTTGCTGGGGGGAAGGGAGAGGGTTCTCGTCCGTGACGTGGAGACCCTACCGACGCATGTCGAGCGCACTGGGTGCAACCGAGTGCATATAGTGGCACGTGTCGGCACGAATGACGCCTTCCGCCTGAATCCTGAGGCAATTCTCGGCTCCTTTAGGCAGAAGACTAATCTGTGGCGCAAGTGGCATCACATGAGGGGTGCAGGCTAAGCTGTCTATTTGCAGCATCGTACCCAGTTCGACCGCGGTTCTCTGTTTTGGAGCAGAGTGGAAGCCTAAACCAGAGCCTCAGAGGACTATGCCGGTATCGGATGCGAATTTCTCGACCTCTCCTGTCGGATGGGGAACTGTAGGGTTCCCCTTAATAGATCAGGCGCTCACTACACGCAGGAACTGTGAGAACAGTATTTACGGTAAAATAGCTAGGAGTAACTATCCAGAACGAACTTAAGTGATATGACCTTATAAAACAAATAACAGGAAAAGTAGATGCCAGACCGAGATATATAGGAAAAATCTTAAGGAAATGCGACTCATCCACGAAGGAAGTGGCTCATATGCCGCTTTTTCGAGCCGATCTTGAGTGCTGTTCATTAATATGAGATCCTTATGAGACAGTAGAGTGCGAGTGGCTTGGGCACGTCGTTATTTTTAAGTTAGAGAAACCCCTCTCTCTTAGGACCAGAGACGAATTGCCTGCCAAAATCGAAGTTACATCAGACACAAGGATCTCAGAGAATGCTCGTCCTCACAGATCGGACACATGTTGTTGTTGTTGTTGTGGTCTTCAGACCTGAGACTGGTTTGATGCAGCTCTCCATGCTACTCTATCCTGTGCAAGCTTCTTCATCTCCCAGTACCTACCGCAGCCTACATCCTTCTGGATCTGCTTAGTGTATTCATCTCTTGGTCTCCCTCTACGATCTTTACCCTCCACGATGCCCTCCAATACTAAATTGGTGAACCCTCTATGTCTCAGAACATGTTCTACCAAACGATCCCTTCTTCGAGTCAAGTTGTGCCACAAGCTCCTCTTCTGCCCAGTTCTATTCAATACCTCCTCATTAGTTATGTGATCTACCCATCTAATCTTCAGCATTCTTCTGTAGCACCACATTTCGAAAGCTTCTATTCTCTTCTTGTCTAAACTATTTATCGTCCACGTTTCACTTCCATACATGGCTACACTCCATACAAATACTTTCAAAAACGACTTCCTGACACTTAAATCTATACTCAATGTTAACAAATTTCTCTTCTTCAGAAATGCTTTCCTTGCCATTGCCAGTCTACATTTTACATCTTCTCCACTTCAACCATCATCAGTTATTTTGCTCCCCAAATAGCAAAACTCCTTTACTACTTTAAGTGTCTCAGTTCCTAATCTAATTCCCTCAGCATCACCCGACTTAATTCGACTACATTCCATTATCCTCGTTTTGCTTTTGTTGATGTTCATCTTATACCCTCCTCTCAAGACACTGTCCATTCCGTTCAACTGCTCTTCCCACTCCTTTGCTGTCTCCGACAGTATTACAATGTCATCAGCGCACCTCAAAGTTTTTATTTCTTCTCCATGTATTTTAATACCTTGCATGGGGGCTTAATTATATAGAATGCAAATAATTTTAATGTTTTGATTTAGTAGCTGTCTGTTCGGTTACGCTGTCTCGTAAACGGTTGGCCCTGACTAGTTTTAGTACGCAATCTGACTGCATAGAATAGAAACAAAGAATGAAAGAAAATTTCCGTTAACACAATTAATTAATTAACTCCCCAGCAACTATAAAACGTACGAAACCAAAGCACAAGTGTAACTGTTCTGTGTGTGGAAGTATGATTCAACGTACACATCTGGCACGGTTCTTCTTCAATAAGACAAGAAATTTTAAATACCATTTATACTGAAGTAATTAAAAAAAATAGAAATACTATAATTGCGTAAGGAAACCAGAATTACACTCTAATAGAAGAACACAAGCCAGATGCTTTGTTGACTGAACCTGTATTGACGCATTATTTAAGACATTGAAATAATAAAAAGAAAAGGGAATTTTTTTACCTTCATATATGTTGACGAAAAGCACTCTGATCATTACAATATCTCCATTCGAACAACATCTGCTGTCTACCCCATCAAACAACTGCATACAACATGGAACAAGCACTCCCTACTACAACATCTCAACACCGACTCACTACTACCACATTTCGACAAGCACTGCCAGTGGAGGCGGCCGAATAAAACTCTTTGGCGCAATCTCTGGCGCCGTGGCTCAGTGCAGCCACCTTTCATATGCCCTTCCTCCATGGGCCAGAATTTGATGGTATTTTTGCCAGCATTGGTGGTGAAAATACCACCAAATTCGTCCACAAAAATACAGACAAAAATAAAAGATAATATTAATCCGTAAATATCACATAATTAGATAAAATTTTGGCTTTGCACTGACCTTTCAATAACCTAATATATAAAATACAGTAAGCAATACAAATTCTTTCATACATGTGACTTTACATAATAGTTTACACAATACACAAAAAATCAGTTTATACAAATGTTCACATAAAATGCTTTCAATGATTCAAAAAAACAAGTAGTTGATAGTTCCAGCAGTAGCACCCAGCAATGGTCAACAGGTACAAATACCAACAAGTGACATCATTTTAGTAGAGGCAGTTCCATCAGTGGCACCCAGCAATGTTGAACAGGTGCAGACACCAACAAGTGACATTTTTTCAATAGATGCAGTCCATCAGTGGCACCCAGTAATGTTGAACAGGTGCAGACACCAACAAGTGACATCATTTCAGTAGAAGCAGTCCATCAGTGGCACCCAGCAATGTTGAACAGGTGCAGACACCAACAAGTGACATCATTTCAGTAGAAGCAGTTCCATTAGTGACACCCAGTAATGTTGACAGGTGCAGACAGCAACAAGTGACATCTCATCACTGGTTGAGCAGTTCCAACAGTGACACCCAGTAATGTTGAGCAGGTGCAGACAGCAACAAGTGACATCATTTCAGTAGAAGCAGTCCATCAGTGGCACCCAGCAATGTTGAGCAGGTGCAGACACCAACAAGTGACATTATTTCAATAGATGCAGTCCATCAGTGGCACCCAGTATTGTTGAACAGGTGCAGACAGCAACAAGTGACATCATTCAGCAGAAACAGTTCCATTAGTGGCACCCAGCAATGTTGAACAGGTGCAGACACCAACGAGTGACATTATTGAGCAGAAGCAGTTCCATTAGTGGCACCCAGCAATGTTGAGCAGGTGCAGACAGCAAGAAGTAACATCATTTCAGTAGAAGCAGTTCCATCAGTTGCACCCAGTAATGTTGAACAGGTGCAGACAGCAACAAGTGACATCATTCAGCAGAAACAGTTCCATTAGTGGCACCCAGCAATGTTGAACAGGTGCAGACACCAACAAGTGACATCATTCAGCAGAAGCAGTTCCATTAGTGGCACCCAGCAATGTTGAGCAGGTGCAGACACCAACAAGTGACATTATCTCAGTAGAAGCAGTCCATCAGTGGCACCTAGCAATGTTGAACAGGTCCAGACAGCAGTCCATAATATTCACTATCACTAATCACACTGTTCATCAGAGTTTATCAGCAGAAATTAAACATGTCCTAGTGGCACCAATCATATAGAAAAAGTGCAAGTAACAGTCCATAATATTCACTATCACTAATCACACAGTTCATCAGCAGAAATTAAACATTTCTAGGTGTCACACATCAATGTTGAACAGGTGCAGGTGTGAACAACAGTTTGAATGCACACACAATTGCTTTTACAAAATTATTCTCAATGCTCTTACACTAAACATACAAATTATAATAAACACACAAATGATATCAGATAAATGTCATATTAACTATTACAAATACACAAATATCAGTAAACCTATAATATTTTTGGGTGTCAGTGCGCCGGCCGAAGTGGCCGTGCGGTTACAGGCGCTGCAGTCTGGAACCGCAAGACCGCTACGGTCGCAGGTTCGAATCCTGCCTCGGGCATGGCTGTTTGTGATGTCTTTAGGTTAGTTAGGTTTAACTAGTTCTAAGTTCTAGGGGACTAATGACCTCAGCAGTTGAGTCCCATAGTGCTCAGACCCATTTGAACCATTTTTGGTGTCAGTGCAAGCAACAACAAACAAGCAAAATAATATCTAGGAGATAGGTCGGTACCAGTTATCTGGGATTATGAAAGGAAAACACACAAAACACACTCACTCATCTTTCGTCCACATTAGTGCTACTGTGTAATTGAATAGTGTTAACTGTGTGAATGCAATTCTGTCAAAATTTGATGTTCATCATGTGTATCAAGTAGTAGTGGCAGCAATGTATAACAGTCAATAATAGTTAGTCAACGTCACAGTCATCATGTCAAGACCAATGTTTGCCAAGCCAAATCAAATGTACGGTTGCTGAACAACTGTCAGTGAGCCAAGATATGCAAATGCTTCCTCTCTAAAAAAAAAAGTATATACTGCTTAGTGATTTAACAAAGTGTGTGTGTAGACAATCTTCCTTCAACTTGAGTGTTCTAGTCTGCCATCTTCATCCTCCTTGTTCCATATAGACCAACAAAAAAAAATATGCTCCTCACTTACTTTACCTCTTATCCACCAAAACTCCAATAATCATCAGCATCACATAATCTTAATACTTCAATAATACTTCTCACGTCGATACATATAAACTTTATCATCAATATCATTTACCTTACCTCTTGTCCACCAAAACTCCAATAATCATCAACTTCACATAATCTCAATACCTCAATAATACCTCTTCAATACGTCGATACATATATACCTTATTACCAATATCATTTCACTTCCATAACAACTCCTTCCTCTAGTCAGTCTCCTCGAACAAGTACAGATAAAATCCTAGTGCAAACTTCATCATCCCATACAATCCGAAGAAACAACGTCAACACACAATCTCTGTGTAATCCATCTGAGCCAAATCTTCTACTCATTATGAATTATAAAGTACATTTTGGTTACCTTGTCCATCATTAAATAAAAGAAATGCATACATGACCTCTAACAGACATTAGTTTGAATAACTTTCAGTAAGTAAGTACGAATACGTAGTGTTAATGATCGTAATATTTCACAGTGTGTACACCACTTCAAAAATTATGGCAAAACAGAAGCAAACATGTGGAGTATTTCTTGTGTCAAGTGTCACTTACTATTTCAATTGCTCACGAAGAATGCAGTGTAATAACTGTCAACGGTCTAACCCTAGTGTTGGTATGTCATGTCGTTAGCTTCCTTCCTATTAGCATAAATTTATACAGCTTCCATAAAACCCCCAGCTCATGTGACTTCTATGACGTTTCTTGTACTAATGTCGTCCGTCGAATTACTGCAGTTCATTTTCTTATCTTAAAATATAAAGCACTGAGCATAAGCAAAACATGCATTAGCGAGTAAATATACCAGTGGAGAACATAATGTCAACAAGTGGATGCAGCACAATTCCTACAACGAGGCTCTCCCAAGCGAACAATCTATAATTAATACCATAGTGTGACCTAAACTCAATGTTCGTACACCGCATATCAGCATCTCTATACACCAAATTAAAGAGTAGTTATGACAACAAACAGAAATGTATAAATATGCAATCCATACGCAAAGCAGCAAATATGTTATCTTACATAATAAACAGGTCATTAGCATCATATCAGCATAAGCAAATAAATGTTCGTATGTAATCTTAATAAGTAAACCTGAAGGCGCAAGCAGATAAATCACAAAGTATAACTTACATACATAACCATATCAGCACAACTAATCAGGTGAGAATTATAATTTAAATAAACAAGCACAGCAGGGACATAATTAAAAAAATGTGACATCAGTGAAAAAGCAGTGCAGCCAAGCGATGCATAATATACATAATTAACAACCCTGTTCATTAATTAATCATTGTCAAAATCAGTTAACACAAAGTATAAATCACGTAATCACGAGCAGCAAATTACGTCTAAAGTACGTACCTAAGTGGAAATATGTTACCTGAAAAATAAACTCAATTAATAGTTACCTTTTTAGTTTATTAGTTTCTTCTTCGAAATTACATTCTTCCTGAAAATTTCTCGACAGCAAGTCCTCTTAACGTGGGACACACACAGAATTTACCTGAAGTTCTTAAATATTTTACACAAACGTATCCTGAAAAATACTGAACGTTAATAACATAATTCATCAAGTCACTATAGCTTTATACTGAATTTAATCAGAGAAATTAAACCGTGTATTTGTTTACGGCTGTCAGTGCATTCGCACTGAGCGCTCGATCAGCTGTAGGCGCGTGACGTGGGAAGTGATTGTTTGCGGTCAACGACTGCCTTGTGCGGCGCGCAGACTTGACTGTTGCTTTGAGTATGTGCCGCCGCCAAACACAGCGCGGTATCCTTGTATTCCCTGCATGTTTACATGTAGCTGTTAGTTTCTCTAAAGTATGTCATTCCAGAAAAATTTTAACGTTCGATATATGATGTACTCCCTTAGAGCGCCGAGATTTAAGAGTTTCTACTTCGACAGTGTTATCATGAATAATTTTGCGAACTCTATATGGACCGTTATAAAGCAGAAAAAATTTGCGACACAAGCCCTTTCCTTTGTGAGACAAACGGCGAGACTTAATTAACACCTTTTGACCAACTGACAAGGTTTTTAAACGAGCAGGACGTTTAGCTGATCTCTCTCTTCTAGCAGCCGCAGATGCAATATTTTGCAGAGCCAGGATCACAACTTCAGAATGCCGCAGTTTCCGTGTAGGTGGAAAAGGAACGATTTCAGAAATGCGATTTGTCGGTGCTTTATTTTTTAATATTAATATGGGCAGTAAAGAAGTTGAATCATTAGGAAGTTCATTCAGAATGTTTTGAAAAATATGAAGATACTGATCCCACGTTCTGTGATTCTGATGACAATAAAGACGACACTGCTACTAAAATGTATGCAAAACCATTAGTAGAACGAACCACTGGACCGAACAAATCGACTGCAGCCATCTCCTTTAATTTCGCTGGAATGATAGGAAACAACGGTGCTCTGTGAGAAATAGTTGGCGGCTTAGCCTTTTGACATAATTTGCATTTGGCAAGAACAGATCGAATACGTTTTTCCATATTACTGAAGTAGCAATTTTCTCGTAATTTGTGAAAGCATTTTCTGGGATCAAAGTGTGCATAACTGAAATGTGTGTACCAAATCAATTTATTAACCCACTCATCAGGAATACAAACTAACCAAACAGAGTTGTCGACCGATTTTCGTTTAAAAAGGATATCATTGCGAACTAAATAATACTGTCTAATCGCTACGCTTTCCTTTCTCCTCCACTTCTCCTTAATGTCCTTCCAGATTGGATCCTTATTTTGCTCCTTAGCGATGTCCTGGAGCGAAGACGAAATAAAATTCTCAAACGCAACACCTTGAATATACATCAAACAATAATGGTTTTCTTTGCAGTTCTCCTCAGCACTTTGTTTCAAACCCATAGGTGCACGTGATAAAGCATCAGCAATAATATTTGAAGAACCCTGTATGTAAACAATACTAAAATCAAATTCCTGCAGATACAGCGCCCATCGTGACAATCTTCCATGTGTTAATTTTGTTGACATAAGAAATTTCAGAGCTCGGTGATTGGTGTAAACCTTAGTATGTCTGCCATACAAAAATATTCGAAATTTTGTGAAAGCCCATACAACAGCCAAAGCTTCAAGTTCCGTAATCGAATAATTCTTTTCTGATTTAGAGAGAACACGACTTCCAATTGCAATAGTCTTCTGTACTACAACGCCGTTTTCTTCTATCTCTTGAAATAAATGTGCCCCTAGGCCTTTGTATGACGAGTCCGTCGCCAAACAAAAATCTTTAGATAAATCCGGATGTGAAAGAAGTGGAGCAGCAACTAAAGCATCACGAAGTTGTTCAAATTCTGATTGAGCTTCCTCATCCCAACACCAATTAGAATTCCTTCCAGATAGTTCACATAAACGAGGTGTGGCCAAATCGTCCAATCTAACAAGGCGTCTAAGAAAATTACAGACACCAAGGAATCTACGAACATCACGTTTTGTGGTAGGAACAGCATAATTACGAATAGCGTCTAGTTTCTCTGGATCAGGAAGAATACCTTCTGTAGAAATAATGTGACCAAGAAATTTCACCTGAGAACGACCGAATTCAGATATTTCCAAGTTCACTGTAATGCCAACTCTTGCAAAAATACGTAATAATGAATCCAAAATTTTGTTATGCTCACTCCAAGAACGTTTAGCAATAAGAATATCGTCAACATATGAAGTAATATTGTCACGAAGATAAACAGGCAAAATTTCGTTTAAACTACGAATGAGTGCTGCAGAAAATATAGTAAGTCCAAACGGTAATTTCCTAAATCACTTTTAGGTAAAATAGTCATATCCGGTTATTCTTTACCTATTGTCTAGATAGATTGATAGTTGAAGAGTTGTTTTGACAGATGCAAAGAACAGTAAAAGAGTAGGCAGCAGTGCAGAAAACTAAAAGGGAAATAGCACCACTACAGCTCGGGGCCCTATGCACGCTACGGCACATATTCACTTAGTGTAGTGAATCCCCTGAGGACTTTAATAGCCGCACATAATTTCCAGTTTGTGACTTAGTGGCAAATTTGGCGGAAGTGCGTACGTAAGTTGATCTAACCATGAACATGGATGTATGTCGTTATTAGAATTGCGAAAGATCTTAAATTTCCGAAGAGTTAAGAAGTGTTTATAGTCAAAGTTTTCTCCTCGTGGCGACAAAGACCTACCGCGTCTGTCCCAGTCCGAATGTCGATTATTGTCAAGTTCGCGCGCCTGGCGCTCTCTTGTTGCTTCCCGTAAATGAAATAAATTACTTCCTTCAAACCCCTCTGCTATCTGTGATTCTAAATTTCTTCTACTGTCTTTTCCTACAATTCCGCTTTCAATTTGTTTGACTTGCTTTCCTAATGCCTAAATTCCCTTTTAACGCGTTCATTAAATTTTCCTTGATTTTCAACATGCTTATTTATGCTCTGGTACTCTTCGGTTTCTGCAAATGGCAATGGAGCTGTATCATCTGACTCTCTGTCCCCATTTAAACTAAGACTTGTCAATCTATCTGCAATCTCCTCAACTCTTTCCGATAAGTCACCTAATTGTTCTTTCTGTTTATTTACGTCTTCCATAAGTGTCGCGACTCGGATTTCAGTATTGACACTTTTAGTAGTTAACTGTTCATATTGTTGTGTTAGGTTATTGATTCTGTCATTTCGTACGGATTCCTCGATTCTCTCAAATATTTCTTCCTTATCATGTGCACGTTGTAAATTTAACTCTGAAAATTTTTGTACCATCGCGCGATCTCTTTCTTCCTGTTCTCTATCCTGTTCCTTTCGTCTGATTTCTATTGAAATTAATCTATTATTGTGAGAATTCAAAATCGGTTGTACTTCTTCTCTAATTTCTTTCTTTAATTCATCTTTCATGTTTTTGAAACATGTCCCTATTCGTGAATCTAACCGTGTCTCCATTGTTCCCATATCAGTTTCTAACCGTGTTGCCAAAGTTCCCATCTGTGTTTTTAATTCAGATCTTAACTGTGTTTCCATTGTTCCCATCTCAGTTTTAATTGTTCCTATCTCTGTTTTAAATTCAGATCGAAAATTTAATACTTCTTCTCTAATTTCTTTCTTTAATTCATCTTTCATGTTTTTGAAACATGTCCCTATTCGTGAATCTAACCGTGTTTCCATTGTTCCCATATCAGTTTCTAACCGTGTTGCCAAAGTTCCCATCTGTGTTTTTAATTCAGATCTTAATTGTGTTTCCATTGTTCCCATCTCAGTTTTAATTGTTCCTATCTCTGTTTTAAATTCAGATCGAAAATTTAATACTTCTTCTCTAATTTCTTTCTTTAATTCATCTTTCATGTTTTTGAAACATGTCCCTATTCGTGAATCTAACCGTGTTTCCATTGTTCCCATATCAGTTTCTAACCGTGTTGCCAAAGTTCCCATCTGTGTTTTTAATTCAGATTTTACTGTGTTTCCATTGTTCCCATCTCAGTTTTAATTGTTCCTATCTCTGTTTTAAATTCAGATCGAAAATTTAATATTGCACTCATCAACTGCTCCATATTAACTTGTTCGAAATTCTTTTCGCCCCTAACATTTCCCGCAAAACCAGTTTCCTTCGTCATAGCTGTAAAGCTATCTGTGTACGATACTATTCCAGAATCTTCTATCGTTAATCTCGTATTCTGTGAATTTTCTGATTGAGAAAAATTTTGAAATGGTTCCGTACTATCTTCCTGACTTATTAAATTGTTTTCAACTTCATCATTCATCATACTGTTCTCCTGTGTTGGCGAGTTCGCCATGTTAACAATTTCGTCATTCTCACTATTCATTATTTTTGCCTTTTTCATTGATCGTGTAATCATTTACAAAACATACAAAACTCGTCACTGTACGAAAATTACACACAATGACTCTTTATCTCCAACAATACCATTCACACGAAATGTTTCCCTCAAACACGATTAACGAACAATTGAAATAATTGCACTAAATTGTCAAACCCGTAGACAAGACAACAAAAATTAAATTCTGCAAAAAAAATACCATTAGAAGAAAGACAATTACCAAATCTACACATGCAATATAGACTACAATTACTAAACTACAAATTACTACAACAATACTACTGTCTGCTATTTTTACAATCAGAAGAATTCCAAGGGACGATCCGAAGCAGCGGTCGCCACGTGCATGGGGGCTTAATTATATATAATGCAAATAATTTTAATGTTTTGATTTAGTAGCTGTCTGTTCGGTTACGCTGTCTCGTAAACGGTTGGCCCTGACTAGTTTTAGTACGCAATCTGACTGCATAGAATAGCAACAAAGAATGAAAGAAAATTTCCGTTAACACAATTAATTAATTAAGTCCCCAGCAACTATAAAACGTACGAAACCAAAGCACAAGTGTAACTGTTCTGTGTGTGGAAGTATGATTCAACGTACACATCTGGCACGGTTCTTCTTCAATAAGACAAGAAATTTTAAATACCATTTATACTGAAGTAATTAAAAAAATAGAAATACTATAATTGCTTAAGGAAACCAGAATTACACTCTAATACAAGAACACAAGCCAGATGCTTTGTTGACTGAACCTGTAATGACGCATTATTTAAGACACTGAAATAATAAAAAGAAAAGGGAATTTTTTTACCTTCATATACACTCCTGGAAATTGAAATAAGAACACCGTGAATTCATTGTCCCAGGAAGGGGAAACTTTATTGACACATTCCTGGGGTCAGATACATCACATGATCACACTGACAGAACCACAGGCACATAGACACAGGCAACAGAGCATGCACAATGTCGGCACTAGTACAGTGTATATCCACCTTTCGCAGCAATGCAGGCTGCTATTCTCCCATGGAGACGATCGTAGAGATGCTGGATGTAGTCCTGTGGAACGGCTTGCCATGCCATTTCCACCTGGCGCCTCAGTTGGATCAGCGTTCGTGCTGGACGTGCAGACCGCGTGAGACGACGCTTCATCCAGTCCCAAACATGCTCAATGGGGGACAGATCCGGAGATCTTGCTGGCCAGGGTAGTTGACTTACACCTTCTAGAGCACGTTGGGTGGCACGGGATACATGCGGACGTGCATTGTCCTGTTGGAACAGCAAGTTCCCTTGCCGGTCTAGGAATGGTAGAACTATGGGTTCGATGACGGTTTGGATGTACCGTGCACTATTCAGTGTCCCCTCGACGATCACCAGTGGTGTACGGCCAGTGTAGGAGATCGCTCCCCACACCATGATGCCGGGTGTTGGCCCTATGTGCCTCGGTCGTATGCAGTCCTGATTGTGGCGCTCACCTGCACGGCGCCAAACACGCATACGACCATCATTGGCACCAAGGCAGAAGCGACTCTCATCGCTGAAGACGACACGTCTCCATTCGTCCCTCCATTCACGCCTGTCGCGACACCACTGGAGGCGGGCTGCACGATGTTGGGGCGTGAGCGGAAGACGGCCTAACGGTGTGCGGGACCGTAGCCCAGCTTCATGGAAACGGTTGCGAATGGTCCTCGCCGATACCCCAGGAGCAACAGTGTCCCTAATTTGCCGGGAAGTGGCGGTGCGGTCCCCTACGGCACTGCGTAGGATCCTACGGTCTTGGCGTGCATCCGTGCGTCGCTGCGGTCCGGTCCCAGGTCGACGGGCACGTGCACCTTCCGCCGACCACTGGCGACAACATCGATGTACTGTGGAGACCTCACGCCCCACGTGTTGAGCAATTCGGCGGTACGTCCACCCGGCCTCCCGCATGCCCACTATACGCCCTCGCTCAAAGTCCGTCAACTGCACATACGGTTCACGTCCACGCTGTCGCGGCATGCTACCAGTGTTAAAGACTGCGATGGAGCTCCGTATGCCACGGCAAACTGGCTGACACTGACGGCGGCGGTGCACAAATGCTGCGCAGCTAGCGCCATTCGACGGCCAACACCGCGGTTCCTGGTGTGTCCGCTGTGCCGTGCGTGTGATCATTGCTTGTACAGCCTTCTCGCAGTGTCCGGAGCAAGTATGGTGGGTCTGACACACCGGTGTCAATGTGTTCTTTTTTCCATTTCCAGGAGTGTATATTGACGAAAAGCACTCTGATCATTACAATATCTCCATTCGAACAACATCTGCTGCCTAGCCCATCAAACAACTGCATACAACATGGAACAAGCATTCCCTACTACAACATCTCAACACCGACTCACTACTACCACATCTCGACAAGCACTGCCAGTGGAGGCGGCCGAATAAAACTCTTTGGCGCAATCTCTGGCGCTGTGGCTCAGTGTAGCCACCTTTCAATCTACTCCGAACTTTTCTTTTGTCTTCTTTATTGCTTGCTCAATATACAGATTGAATAACATCGGGGATAGGCTACAACCCTGTCTCACTCCCTTCCCAACTATAGATTCCCTTTCATACCATTCGACTCTTATAACTGCCATCTGGTTTCTGTACAAATTGTAAATAGCCTTTCGTTCCCTGTATTTTACCCCTGCCACCTTCAGAATTTGAAAGAGAGTATTCCAATCAACATTATCAAAAGCTTTCTCTAAGTCTACAAATGCTAGAAATGTAGGTTTGCCTTTCCTTAATCTTTCTTCTAAGATAAGTCGTAGGGTCTTCCCCGAGGTTGGCTTCTATCAGTTTTTCCATTCGTCTGTAAAGAATTCGCGTTAGTATTTTGCAGCTGTGACTTATTAAACTGATAGTTCGGTAATTTTCACATCTGTCAACACCTGCTTTCTTTGGGATTGGAATTATTATATTCTTCTTGAAGTCTGAGGGTATTTCGCCTGTCTCATACATCTCGCTCACCAGATGGTAGAGTTATGTCAGGACTGCCTCTCCCAAGGCTGTCAGTAGTTCTAATGGAATGTTGTCTTCTCCCGGGGCCTTGTTTCGACTCATGTCTCTCAGTGCTCTGTCAAAATCTTCACGCAGTATCTTATCTCCCATTTCATCTTCATCTACATCCTCTTCCATTTCCATAATATTGCCCTCAAGTACGTCGCCCTTGTATAGACCCTCTATATACTCCTTCCACCTTTCTGCTTTCCCTTCTTTGCTTAGAACTGGGTTTCCATCAAAGCTCTTGATATTCATGCAAGTGGTTCTCCTTACGGACACATAAAACGTTAATATTATATTAATAAACTGCAGGAGCATCCAAGGAAAGGCCACAGAATTAGTATCTCTTATTGAATGTTACAGCGCCCAGATAGCACTAGGTACAGCAAGTTGATTGAAGCTAGAAGTGAATATCAACGAAATTGGAATATTTATCATAAGGGAAGGGTAGTCGCCAATGGTGGTGACATAGTTATTGCAGTAAGGAACTCCATAATACCTCACGAGGTTCTCAAGAATCCCGAATAGTAATTGACCTGGCTGAAGCTAAACATCAAAAGGCGGCCAAACACGGTGAGCGGATGCTTTTACAAACCGCCTGGGTCAGGAGCTGTGGTAGTAGAGCGTCTCAGGGAGAACTTACAGATGTCGTTAGTAATGTTCCTGATCATGCTGTTGTACTCTACTGGCCATTAAAATTGCTACACCACGAAGATGACGTGCTACAGACGCGAAATTTAACCGTTAGGAAGAAGATGCTGTGATATGCAAATGATTAGCTTTTCAGAGCATTCACACAAGGTTGGTGCCAGTGGCGACACCTACAACGTGCTGACATGAGGAACGTTTCCAATCGATTTCTCATACACAAACAGCAGTTGACAGGCGTTGCCTGGTGAAACGTTATTGTGATGCCTCGTATAAGGAGGAGAAATGCGTACCATCACGTTTCCGACTTTGATAAAGGTCGTATTGTAGCCTATCGCGATTGCGGTTTATCGTATGGCGACATTGCTGCTCGCGTTGGTCGAGATCCAATGAGTGTTAGCAGAATATGGAATCGGTGGGTTCAGGAGGGTAATACGGAATGCCATGCTGGATCCCAACGGCCTCGTATCACTAGCAGTCGAGATGACAGGCATCTTATCCGCATGGCTGTAACGGATCGTGCAGCCACGTCTTGATACCTGAGTCAACAGATGGGGACGTTTGCAGGACAACAACCATCTGCACGAACAGTTCGACGACGTTTGCAGCAGCATGCACTATCAGCTCGGAGAAAATGGCTGCGGTTACCCTTGACGCTGCTTCACAGACAGGAGCGCCTGCGATGGTGTACTCAACGACGAACCTGGGTCCACGAATGGCAAAACGTCATTTTTTCGGATGAATCCATGTTCTGTTTACAGCATCATGATGGTCGCATCCGTGTTTGGCGACATCGCAGTGAACGCACATTGGAAGAATGTATTCGTCATCGTCATACTGGCGTATCACTCGGCGTGATGGTATGGGGTGCCATTGGTTACACGTCTCGGTCACCTCTTGTTCACATTGACAGCACTTTGAACAGTGGACGTTACATTTCATATGTGTTACGACCCGTGGCTCTACCCCTCATTCGATCCCTGCGAAACCCTACATTTCAGAAGGATAATGCACGACCGCATGTTGCAGGTCCTGTACGGGCCTTTCTGGATACAGAAAATGTTCGACTGCTGCCCTGGCCAGCACATTCTCCAGATCTCTCACCAATTGAAAACGTCTGGTTAATGGTGGCCGAGCAACTGGCTCGTCACAATACGCCAGTCTTGATGAACTGTGGTATCGTGTTGAAGCTGCATGGGCAGCAGTACCTGTACACGCCATCCAAACTCTGTTTGACTCAGTGCCTAGGTGTATCAAGGCCGCTATTACGGCCAGAGGTGGTTGTCCTGGGTACTGATTTCTCAGGATCTATGCACCCAAATTGCGTGAAAATGTAATCACATGTCAGTTCTAGTATAATATATTTGTCCAATAAATACCCGTTTATCATCTGCATTTCTTCCTGGTGTAGCAATTTTAATGGCCAGTAGTGTAATTTGATGGGGGGGGCTGACTTCAACTTGCCAGATATAGATAGGGAGCGTCATTCTATCAAAACTGGTACCAGAGGCGGGGATTCGTGCGACATTATTTAAATGTCTTGTTAGAAAATTACTTTGAGCGTATAGTTAGAGAACCAAGACGTGAAGCTAACGTCTGAGACCTCGTAGCAACGAACAACCTGATCTTATCGAATCATTTAATGAAGAGGAAGCTATCAGATCACAAGGCTGTGATAGCAACTGTGGCTACGGTTTTTACAAGGAATATTAAGAAAGACAGGAACATATTTTTGCTGAGCAAGAGTCACAGTATACAAATTGCAGAGTATCAGAGTAGTCAGTCTCAAATATTCAGCGATGAGGAAGAAGATATGGAGAACAAATGCAAAAATTCAAAAGTATCTTTCAACATGTCTTGGACAAGTATGTTCTGAGCAAGAAGTAAGGATTGGGAAACACCCGCCGTGGTTTAACAGCCGTGTTAGAAAACTGCATCATAAACAAAGAGAGCTTCATCTCAGGTTCAAGAGAAGTCAAACACCACTTGACAAAGAAAAAGCTGAACGAAGCGAAAATGAACGTAAGGAAGCAATGACTTTGGAAGTAAAATTTTGCCAACCGATTTGAGTAAAAAACCTTAAGAAGTAAGCGTTTCAAAACCATCTTTTCATTCACTCAGAGACTATACCGGCACCGAAACGGAAGATAACAGTGAGATGGCCGAAATACTGAATTCGCTCTTCAGAAATTTTTTCATCGCGGAAGATCATAACACAGACTCTCTTTTCAATCATCGACGAACGTCGAAATGGTAGATGTTGCGACAAGCGATCTCGAAAGAGAAAAGCAACTACAATCGCTTAGTAGTGAGTGGAAAGGCATCAGGAGAAAATGAGATACCTATAAGAGTCTACAAAGATTATGCGAATGAACTTGCTCCCCTTCTAGGAGCAATTTATAGTAGATAGCTTGAGCAACGAAGGGCACCTAGCGACTAGAAGAAAGCGAAAGTCATTCCCGTTTCCGAGAAGGCCCGTAGGACGGATGCACACTATTATAGACATATATCGTTGAAGTCAATTTGTTGTAGAATTATGGAACATGTTTTATGCTCAAGAATTATGACGTTTTTGGAGAATGAAAATTTCCTCTATAAAAATCAACATGGATTTCGCAAACAGAGGTGTTGTGAAACTCAGCTTTCTCTGTTCCTCCAAGAGGTCCATAGTGCTGTATACTACGGCGCTCAGGTTGAGGCCATCTTCCTTGACTTCAGGAAGGCATTTGACGCCGTCCCACATTGCCGTTTAGTGAAAAAAGTACTAGCCTGCGAGTATCGGACCAGATTTGAGACTGGATTCAAGACTTCCTTGCAGATACAACCCAACAAGTCGCTCTTAACGGGACAAATCGATAGATGCATAGATAATTTCCGGAGTAACCCTAGATAGCTTGATAGGACGATTATTGTTTACAGTGTGTATAAATGATCGCTCTTTAAGACTGTTCGCAAATGATGTGGTTATCTATAACAAAGCAAAAACGCCAGAAGACAGTATCGATTCGCAGAATGACCTGCAGAAGATTGAGGTGCTGTGCACGCTCTGGTAGTAATCACGAAAAGCTAATATTGTAAGATACTGCACATACATAGGAAAGAGAAGCCGCTACTGTACAACTACACTAGTGATGAGAAACGGCTGAGAACAGTATTTATGTAAACTATCTAGGAGAAACTACCCATAATTATCTTAAATGAGTGACCTCATAAAACAAATAAAAGGAAAATTTGATCCCAGGCCGAGATTCATAGGTATAATATTAAGGAAATGTAACTCATCCACGAAGCAAGTGGCTTATAAGGCTCTTTTTCGACCTATTGTTGAGCATTTTTCATTAACATAGGGTCCTTACCAGGTAGGACTGATACGAAAGATAGAGAAGATCCAACGAAGAGCTGCGCATTTCGTCACGAGATCTGTTAGTGGGTGCGAGAGCGTTACTGATTGTTCTCCGGACCCCATTGATAGTCGTTACAGGAGAGGCGTTGTCCATCGCGGAGATGTTTATTGTTGAAATTTCGAGAGCTTACATTCCAGGAAGGGTCGGACAGTATATTAGTTCTTCCCATATACATCCCGACAATCATTCTTCCCACGCGTCGTTAGAGAATGGAACAGGATAGGGGCGATCAGTTAGTGGTGCCTGAAGTACCCTCCGCCACAAACCATTAGGTACTTTGCGCAGTATGACGTAGATCTATAGCTGTGTTAACAGGCTCATATTATACTCACAAGCACGCAACCAACAACACGTTTAAAACTAATGTTTTGCATAATTCACAGTAATGACAGGCACTTGTGGATGCAATGTGTAGGTCTACGCATTTGTCAATAAATCATGCACAATTTGATATCTGCTACATATGTTCAATGTAGCGGAAACGCGCTGGTCCAAATAAACGAAATTTAAAATCAAAGAACTGTGCTGGTATCGCAATAGTTGTCAACAGATCTGACGGATCATTCAAGGTTGACCGGCCGCCATCTCATCCTCTACCTTAAGGCCTCATTTGGATATTGTATGGTGGAGCATGGGTTCAGCACGCAGTTCCTCCGGCCGTTTTCGACTTTTCGTACCTTGGAGCCACTGCTCCCCACTCAAGCAGCTCGTCAGCTGGACTCACGAGTAGGAGTGAACCAACTTCCACTCGTTCCACTAAGGAATGGGATTTGGACCCAGGTCCTCTGCATGGAAATCAGACGTGCTAACTATTCAGCTATGGATGGGGACATACTGGTTATGTTTCCTTCAAATAATCTGCTCAACACATAAGACGCTCACTTTCGAATAAATAACCCAGCTAAAAAGCTCTTCAAGTTGAAAATACAGTAGATTGGCAGTCGTTTAAACATGCAAAGTTGAATGATACAAGCGTTACAGGAACACATAACGATGGCAATAGTACAATTTACAATGATACGACTTGTTGTCAGTCCATATGTCACAGCGGCGATAGATTCTGGCGCCTCTCGTCTCTATTTCCAAGCAAGTGGTTCTTCGTATTTGTTGCATAAAAACATAATCTTGTAGCTTCTCTGTTGACTTTACGGTAACGAGCATGGTTGTTAGACTCTTTAGTTGTATCATCCGATTTCACAATATTGTACCTTCTATATGAATGAAGATAGACCCAGGGGCAAATTTTAACTTTTAGAACAGATTAATCTTTTTAAAACAACTGTGTACTGACATTATAAAGGAGTTCACACATTCCTTTCATAAAAGGTAGTAATGAGTAAAGAGGTTTTCTGGAAAAGATATTTACGTACAACAGAACGTATAAAGAAATGAATTTCATTGAGTTGTCATCTGACATTATACGGATCTTAAACTTTTAAGTAGTAGTCGTTTATGGGCCATACAAACATTTTGTTTGCATTCTATTTCGTTGTTCGCTTGCAGAGTTCTTTAGCAAAGGCAGTTACTGAACGGACTGTAACGCCGCCACTACTTTTTGAGTGTTAATTGCTGAAACTGGTAGTCCCGTCGCAGCAGTTGGAAGCACGTGCAGGCAACAAAGTATCAACATGCCAGTTGCAACAACAAAGCTGTTTAAGTAGCACGAGGCAGACTAAGTAAAACACCGCAATAATACAACGCAGTAGTGAAATGAAGCTCTTGTATGATGAACCAAGACGTTTACACACCACCAGACACCGGATTTGTTGTCCCGAAGGCGACTGGAAACAGCACGTCGCCACAACAAATGGGCTGCGAACCAGTATTAATAATCATTCGTTTCAGCAGTTTGGAGAAGAGTCTAGCAGTGCCTACAGGTATGAGAGGACTATGTCATATAACTGGGCGATTTGGGACTGCAAGCAACCGCTAAAAATTCAGGCTTGCCCTCTGCATCTTATCCTGGTGCCTAGTCTTCCTTCTTGGACATGTTACTTCACCAGAGGCCACCTCCTGGCCCACTACAGTAGCACAGTAGCAGCCAGACGCCTGCCCTGCAGGACAGCAGAATGAGACATGAGTGGTGCAGCTATCCCCCTTCCCTGCTGGTGCACGTGTCTAGGTACCATGTACTGCCACTCACAGGAGTGAGATCCACCATCAGGAGATCGCCTCCCTTAAAAGCAACCCGGCAGTCTTCAGTGCCGCTGGTTCCAACCGCCAACATCTGTGTCCCTCTACCTGTGGTTGCACGCCACTGAGTAAGCTTGTGAGTCAGCATTCCTGGATGCCAAAATCATGGCTTGGCAGCTATCAGCTCGCCACCACCACGCACTATCCTCACGACATGCTGTGAGACATTAAGTGTGCAGCCACATGACTATCAATAAAATGTTTTGATTTTTAATGCTGTTTTCTTACGCTGCCAGCAGCATGCTCCCTCTCCCCAGCACACTGCCACGAGTCAGCTCCTCACAGAAGTGGTCCTACATCCCCTGACTAATTCATGACAAAGGTTTCTTGGAAGAACGACAGCCTCCCAAGCCCAAATCGCGAACTCGATTGTAGAAAAAAGAACTTCTTAGTATCCATTCAGGCAATCAGTAACCTGTCGTGCAGGAACTGCTGCAGAATGTCTTCCAATAATTCTGTCGACTTTTATGGTAGCTTTTCGAAGTCGACCTTCTGGTGGTTCGAATCTCATATGACCATGGACCCTGTAAGTTTTATTTCAAACAGCTAGCTGGCTAGATACTCCTAAAGTACAGAGTCTCAGTCAGTCTTTTACTTTCTTTCAAACTATTCTGATGCTTAATAATAATAAGAGTAACAATATTTCATACCTGCAGTGACGCTCTGTGCGAGCGATGTGCGATTTGAGAAGTCAAGTTTGCTAAGAAATTCCCGGACGTCACTCGCACTGAAAATGTACCTAAGGTCCAGTTTGAAACTAAGTTCGAAGAATATTACAAGTGGGAAATATAAGTGGTATGTTAACATCGGCGTCGACTGTTCTGTCCACACAATGACACGTCGGACACGGTTGGCTCTGTGAAAAAAACTTGGCACATAGAAAGTAAATGATTAAGGTTATCCAACAACGAAAGCAAACACAAATTTAGAGTAATTGACACTATATTTACAGGCTTGGACTTAACATGCATATAACATGTTAACACGTACGTCAATAACAATGACATAGCTTGAGTGGTTTGAAAAGTTTAGAAATCACGTAGAAATGTCCTTTCATTAACCAAGAAATGGTTCAAATGGCTCTGAGCACTATGGGACTTAACTTCTGAGGTCATCAGTCCCCTAGAACTTAGAACTACTTGAACCTAACTAACCTAAGGACATCACACACATCCATGCCCGAGGCAGGATTCGAACCTGCGGCCGTAGCGGTCACGCGGTTCCACACTGAAGCGCCTAGAACCGCACGGCCACTACCGGCCGGCATTCATTAACCACTCTGCGTTTTCCACACATACTAGTCCCACATGCAACAAAATTACGGTATATATCCGTAGAGTTTAACAAATCACAAGTCTAATAATGACGCCTATGTAATGGTGCGTCCGTATTATACAGGAGATAAAAGGAGAGTGATATCGTCCGGCAGTGGACGATGGGTTGCGCGCTTGCTTTTTCTTTTTTTAATATTCAAATGTCTTCAGAGTCTGTCTTTGCTATCTATGTTTTTACATGCGCGTTGAATTAGTCGATAGTTTCTTAGGCGCGTCAGTGGTACTGGATTCATTTCTTCTTGAAAATCGTCAAAATACATCATTACAATGCGTAGTTAAATATTATACGTTGACAGAAAAAAGTCTCTTGGCCTCTTTCGTTACTCAAATCAGTGTTTTATGTGACGAGATGTGGCAGTGTGAAAATACAACATATCACGATGTATTACTGCCTCCTACAAATTTGTGGAATATTTTGTACCTTTCGGTGATGGTGTAAATCTGTATCAATTACTCTGAATTTGTCTCGAAAAGATAATCATTCACAATTTAGAAAAGCAGACTTTTAAATATACAGTTTTGACGTATGGTGTATTTTCATCTTGTACTAAACATGCTTACACATTCACGTTGTCCCTGATGTACCAGGGCATCAACATTGAATCTCTAGTACTTTTATGTACATCATTTGACCATTTTGCTTAGATGTTGCCACCTTCAGCAGTAGGGCTGGGCCGGTTCTGCTGCAGTCTGCACTGTCACCAGATTCCTGATAACATAATCAATGCCAGATTTCCGCCTGCACTCCGCCGCTCCTCTGACGTCACAGACCAATTGTATTATAAATAAAATGGCAGGAAACTCAAAAAATTGCTGGGAAATTCAAAACAACCTAATTGTGCTACATGCTTTTCCCCCATCCCCCGAACGTCACAGCTCAGAGCTCAGCTGTCTCAAGTGTAAATTGGCAAAAAATTCAAAATAATCCAAGATGGGTGATTATTGTCCTATTGATTGAAAAACCAAGATGGTGGAAGTAGATCACGTGTGGTAAGTATCGAATCTAAGATGGTGCAGCATTCGTGGTTGCAAGATTTCATGTGTCCTAAGTTTATAATCCTGACCTAAATTTAAAATAGTGGTACATTCAAAAATTCCCTTATCCTAAGTTTAAAATGGAGAGAAATTCAACATCCACTTACTCGAAGTTTAAAATGATTGGTAGCCTACTGGTTGAACCTACATGGTTGTCAGAACTACGTCACTTATCCCAGGTTTAAAACATTGTAGATCACTAATGAAGTGTGTACATGGTAGGTTGGAATAGGGAAATTTGGAGAGGGTATGCAGTAGCATTTTATTTGTTTAAACATTTGCCACTTGCACTGTGCTGACCTGCTCAAAGCACTCTCAAGGTCACCAAGTGCCAAGCCCACACCAGCGGTGTATCTGTAATTGGGAACATTACCTGCCTGTGACGCCGCCCTGATGCTGCCAAATGGCCAGTTTTTGGGCGCTTATCACCAGACAGTCAGACAAAACATCAGGCTGCTACCGCAGCTATTCCCACGAGTATAATGTTGAATTCAGAACTGAGCACCTGGTGCTCCCGTGGCCAACCCTCCAAGATGCCTAAGCCGAGAGGTCCACCACACCAAGCTTTCAGCAGCACAAGACATATCTCTACATGCAGTTCGGAATGTGGGCAGATCCTTATCATCTCAGGTTCGTTATTAATAGTTTTGGCTTCAGTGATTTCATAATTCCACAATCATTCAGGTATCTAAACATAAGGAACCTAGCTCAGTAAGACTGCTAGAGGCTACTGCCACAACACATCCCACAGCAATGCATTAGCATTTCTTAACAAGAAGATGTACACTGTTTTCCCAATGCAATTTCTAAATAACATTCTGGCATGAGAAAGCACTAATTATACTTCTAAGCAATGCTGTTTGTGACCTGCTTTCTATCGCCAGAACACACAAACATTCAACTTTTCATTGAGTCACTCATGCGAGAAATATTCCAGCTACGAGGGCCGTTCAATATGCAATGCCCCCATTTTTTTGTAAAGAATCCATTAATATGCGTAGACAAACGTCCTTGTTGGTACTTCACATTTGATATTTGTTCTGTGCGCCGGTGAAGTTTCGAACCGTTCTGGCAGAAGGTAGAGCCATAGTTCAGCGTCAAAATGGCATCTACATACGACTCACATTACAAGCACCGTGCTGTTATTGAATTCTAGTGTGCAGAAAAAGAAACCTTGGTGCATATCCATAAACGTTTGTGTACAGTATATGTCGATACTGTAGTTCTTAGGAGTACAGTTGGGCGATAGGTAAAGAAAGTTACAGCCTCAGGAAATGCAGAAATAGAGCTCCATGATCAGCCACGCTCGGGACGCCCTGTCACAATCACTGCTCCAGACATGCTAAGTCGTACTGATGACATTATTTGTGAGGACCGGCACATCACAACACGACAATTGGTTCTACAGTTGTCGGTCAGCATTGGAAGTGCGTGTGGAATGCACGAGACTCTCGGATATTCAAAGAGGTGCTCGCCATGGGTTCCACGAATGCTCGCAGCGGACCACAAGATTCAAAGAAAGACCATTTCATCTGAATTGTTGGAGCATTTAGAGATCGACGGAGAGGCCTTTCTGCCACGGATTGTTACGGGGGAACGAAAGCTTGGTGCACCACTTTGCGTCGGAAACAAGAAGGCAGTCCATGGAGTGGTATCATCCTCATTCACCGCAAAAGAAGAAATTCAAGACAACCCCTCTGCCTGAAAAGTCATGGTGATAGTCTTCTGGGATTGCGGTGGCGCCATTCTCGTGGATGTGATGGCCAAGAGGGTCAACCATCAATTCAGAGGCATACGTGAAGGCTCTGAGACTCTGAATAAACTCAGGAACCGTTTCCATCGTATTCGATCGGACAAGAATGCTACAGGAGTTTTGCCCCAACACGATAATGCACGTCCACACACAAGTCTCTGAACCCGGGAACACATCGCCAAATTGGGTTAGACATCTTTGCCTTATCCACCCTACAGTCCAGACCTGACACCCTCGGACTTCCATGTCTTTGGGCCGCTTAAAGATTCTCTATGGGGAGCATACTTTGAAGACGACGAGAGTGTCAGTCATGCAGTGAAAACACGGCTACGCCTACAAGAGCTTTTACCATCTGGGAATACATCCTCTTCCACGAAGTTGGAGTATGGCCATAGAACCTGATGGAGACTACGTAGAAAAATGGGTCATGGACAGGACTTGTTGATGTATATTGTCACAAAATTCTAGCTCGTAATAATAAATTTGTTCCGAGAAAAAAATGTGGGCTTTTACCGGCATCAGGACGCGCAAAGAGCCCTAGACTATCCACCTACCATTTCAAATAAACGAATAGAGACAACGCCATCTCAGTAATCTATCGGAATTTCGCAAGCCTTGCTGGAGCCTACTAGTGGTACAAGATTACTTGTGGATTATGTATGTACAGGGTGGTCACAAACAGTCGGAAAAGCTAGAAAAGATGTTTTCGGATAGATTGTTAAGAAAAAAATTCGATATGTTTTACAGTTAGACCGCTTCGCACACAAAATTTAAGCGGCCCGCCAGAGACAGTGTCACAAAACCTGTTCTTAATTTGGTTTCCTAAAACCCAACGAAAGAGCGATACATATATAGGACATGGAACGGAAGTAAGGATCGAACGCGGACCAAAGGCTGAGCAGTCTCATGAGTTATCACCTACGCTATGAGAACAACTGACACTAATTGTATCTGGTGGGCTGCTTGAATTTCCGAGCGCAAACTTCAGTGCTAATTAAGTCGCAGTCGGTGTTACGTATCGATTTTTTTAACGTTATTCCTCAGCACAACCTACCCTGCAACACACTTAGAACCTTCTCAGACTGTTTCTTACTACCTGCAGCCGTGATATGGAATGAGCTGAAAATGTAAAATAGAAAGCATTCCGGTAAAATGCAATCATCTGTAAAGGAAATCGCAAACAAGGGGCTAGTGCCACCAATTAAGAAGCATTTTTCGAATATTTGAAGCCATTATCAAGAAGGCATGACAACAGATTTCGAATTCCAGAGAAACGATGCTGGGATCTAAAGACATCAATACAGTCCCCTTACGTAAGTGTAGCATAAATGCTCGAAAGATCTATATGGGATTCCCGACAAGAACGACGACGTAATTCTCGCGAAACCGTGTTGGATAAAGTAGTGTAAACATTAGAATCGTGTAGAGAACTCTCAAGGTAGCTATTATAAATACTCTACTCACGACCAATGCAATGAAAGCGAGCTTCCAGGCAGAAATAGATGCGTGCAGTGCAGAAGCGTTTGAGGTCAGAACTTAATAGCACGCTGCTGGTGTTGTGGAACAAACACTAGCTCACCCTCACCTCTTTTTCGCAATAATTGACAAGCAAGTTCCTAGACAAACGTGCACATATCATTGACGGAATCTAAAAATTGCTGTCACCACTCAAAATCGCTACAGCTGTGAAGCTGAACCACTCGGTTTTAAGTCCAGTCTGCTTGCAGGTATACCAGATGTGACAGAGAAATGCTATAATTCACATCGTCCACCTGCATCTTCGTTTGGTGAACTTTAACGTCAAGAGGGAATTCAATTTGAATTTTCGATTTCGATTCGAACTCAGCGAATTTTGCAGTGAAATCACTGAATTTTACTTGGAACTCAACCAATTTTGTGCCGTAATCAACGAATATTTATCGAAATAAAAGAATTTTGTTCCTAAAACAGCGAATTTCATGTCAAACCTGCTCCTGTACAGTTGAACCTACACATCAAAGAACCAAATGTTCTTCAGTTGGTGTTAAACTCTGCAAAGGAGGCAAGACACTAACCACATCACAGAATATCTACATTTAAGGGTTCTTTCTTCACTAAGTGTTTAATGTTGTAAAAGTGACATCAGGTGCTTCCGCGGGAGTTCGTGGAGTGCTGCTTGGATTGAAAGGTATCATTGCACTCATCGACTTGAGATACATCTGTCAGTGCGTTATAGATATGGAATATTTCCACAGGATTTCCATGACACTTAGAAAACCGGTAGGATGCGACAGAGATATTTTGTATCTCATATCACTCACCCGCTTCTTCATTTAACAGCTTCAAACTTCAATATGTAGCGGAAAACGATTTTTCAGTTTTATGCTGAAATCGTGGGATGTTGCATTGAAATAGGGGTTCTAGTAGTTTGGATCGCTTTGTGTTCATCCGAAAGCAATCGCTGATCACACTGTCGTATTTATAAGATCGCAGATTGTAGCTTGGTAGATGCAGCATGAAAGTCTTGTACCCGCAAGAAGATATGGCAGAATAGTCCTTTCGATTGGCGAAAGTCC
Source organism: Schistocerca piceifrons (assembly GCF_021461385.2). NCBI lineage: Eukaryota > Metazoa > Arthropoda > Insecta > Orthoptera > Acrididae > Schistocerca > Schistocerca piceifrons. The sequence continues at coordinate 433,813,596 of NC_060140.1, read as the reverse complement.
CGCTTTCCTACAGATTAGAAGAGCTGTGACAAGTGTTCTAGGTTTGTGATCAAAGTTACATAGCAGTGCAGTGACGAAGACTGGCAGGACATATCCATTGGGGGCTGCTATCGAGTGAAAACACCAGAGCAACCAGTGGTGCATGATGTCGAAAAGCAAAGTCTCGTGCAATGCAGTTGAAAACGGTTGAAAGATATCTATCTCTGAAAGGATATAGCCATTGGCTGCCAGCTAACTATTGTCATAGACCAACTTTATAGACCTCACAGCAGTTGTCATACACAACAGTAGGATAGAACTTTGAACAGAATAAACCTTGTATAAGGTTCGAAAAATCTTAATGCAGGATGTTCTTTTGTATGCAGCATATGAAATGAGTTTGAGAGTTTCTTAACCAATCTTAATTGAAGCACTGTATTGCTTTAGTCGAGGGATATTTAACTAATATTACACAGTACATAATTTCAGTTGACTATTTTGACTCTTCTCTGCATTGTAATTCCTAACCATCTGTCGGATGCTGACTTGATTCTGTAGTTGTCAACAGATCTGCAACCATTATTGACATAACAGACTTCGAATGAAGCTATAGGACAACCATGTAAATCTTCTAGAGGTGTATAGAGATACGTATCTAATGATACAACAGCATACATACTTCATGGGTAATATGGAAAGAACAACTAAGTTTAGTTAAAGAAGACTGCGACCTTTCTACGCCATGAAGGTCATGGGTAGGCTTAATATGCTGCTAGAGAATAATGTCATAGTAAACATCAGGACAGAAATGGCTAAATGCAGACAGTGATGTATGGAGCATTTTGTTACAATTTACTGTAACATTGGGCAGACTGAAACTTCCTAGGAGATTAAAACCGTGTGCCGGACAGAGACTCGAAATCGGAACGTTTACCTCTCATGGACAAATGCTCTATCGACTGAGCTACCCAAGCGCGATTCACACCTACCCTCACAGCTTTACTTCACTAATACCTTGCCTCTGATCTTCCAGACTTCACAGAAGTTCTCCTGGAGACTAGTATCCTGGAAGAAGAGATATTGTGTAAACAGGTCTTAGCCATGTCCTGGGGGATGTTTCCAGAATGAAATCTTCACTCTGCAGTGGACCGTGTGCTGACATGAAACTTCTTGGCTTCTAGGCTGTGGCTAAGTCATGTCTCTGCAGTATCCTTTCTTCCAGCAGTGTTAGTCTTGCAAGTTTCGCAGTCTGGAAGGTAGGAGACACGGTATTGGTGAAAGTAAAGGTCTGTGGACAAGTCGTGAGTTGTGGTTGGGTAGCTCAGTTGACAGAGCACGTGCCCGCTAAAGGCGACGGTCCTGAGTTCGAGTCTCGGTCTGGCACACATTTTTAATCTGCCAGGAAGTTTCATGGCAGTACACACTCCACTGTAGAGTGAAATTTTCGTTATGCGGTAGATTGTTACAGTTAGGCTGCAACATTGAGGGTCTTGTTACAATTTGGTGTAACATGAGGCATATTGTTACAGTTGCCCTGTAACATGGGCATTTAGTTTTAAAGTACTGTAATATGGGACATTTTGTTGCAATTTTTGCCATAACATGGGGCATTTTGTTACAATTTTGCTATAACATGAGGCATTTTGTTACAACTTTACTGTAACAGCGGGCGTTTTGTTACAAATTTATTATAACTTCAGGTGTTTTGCCACAATTTTTGGCATAATATGGGCAGTTTCTTATAATTTTTTTCTAATATTGTGCATTTTGCTACAGTTTTACTGTAACACGCTGCACTTTGTTATAACTTTAGCTGCAAAATAGGTTAATTTGTTTTTTCACTGTAACAAGATGGACAATCTTCCTGTAACACCGGGTTATCGATGCTACACTCCTGGAAATTCAAATAAGAACACCGTGAATTCATTGTCCCAGGAAGGGGAAACTTTATTGACACATTCCTGGGGTCAGATACATCACATGATCACACTGACAGAACCACAGGCACATAGACACAGGCAACAGAGCATGCACAATGTCGGCACTAGTACAGTGTATATCCACCTTTCGCAGCAATGCAGGCTGCTATTCTCCCATGGAGACGATCGTAGAGATGCTGGATGTAGTCCTGTGGAACGGCTTGCCATGCCATTTCCACCTGGCGCCTCAGTTGGATCAGCGTTCGTGCTGGACGTGCAGACCGCGTGAGACGACGCTTCACCCAGTCCCAAACATGCTCAATGGGGGACAGATCCGGAGATCTTGCTGGCCAGGGTAGTTGACTTACACCTTCTAGAGCACGTTGGGTGGCACGGGATACATGCGGACGTGCATTGTCCTGTTGGAACAGCAAGTTCCCTTGCCGGTCTAGGAATGGTAGAACTATGGGTTCGATGACGGTTTGGATGTACCGTGCACTATTCAGTGTCCCCTCGACGATCACCAGTGGTGTACGGCCAGTGTAGGAGATCGCTCCCCACACCATGATGCCGGGTGTTGGCCCTATGTGCCTCGGTCGTATGCAGTCCTGATTGTGGCGCTCACCTGCACGGCGCCAAACACGCATACGACCATCATTGGCACCAAGGCAGAAGCGACTCTCATCGCTGAAGACGACACGTCTCCATTCGTCCCGCCATTCACGCCTGTCGCGACACCACTGGAGGCGGGCTGCACGATGTTGGGGCGTGAGCGGAAGACGGCCTAACGGTGTGCGGGACCGTAGCCCAGCTTCATGGAGACGGTTGCGAATGGTCCTCGCCGATACCCCAGGAGCAACAGTGTCCCTAATTTGCTGGGAAGTGGCGGTGCGGTCCCCTACGGCACTGCATAGGATCCTACGGTCTTGGCGTGCATCCGTGCGTCGCTGCGGTCCGGTCCCAGGTCGACGGGCACGTGCACCTTCCGCCGACCACTGGCGACAACATCGATGTACTGTGGAGACCTCACGCCCCACGTGTTGAGCAATTCGGCGGTACGTCCACCCGGCCTCCCGCATGCCCACTATACGCCCTCGCTCAAAGTCCGTCAACTGCACATACGATTCACGTCCACGCTGTCGCAGCATGCTACCAGTGTTAAAGACTGCGATGGAGCTCCGTATGCCACGGCAAACTGGCTGACACTGACGGCGGCGGTGCACAAATGCTGCGCAGCTAGCGCCATTCGACGGCCAACACCGCGGTTCCTGGTGTGTCCGCTGTGCCGTGCGTGTGATCATTGCTTGTACAGCCCTCTCGCAGTGTCCGGAGCAAGTATGGTGGGTCTGACACACCGGTGTCAATGTGTTCTTTTTTCCATTTCCAGGAGTGTGTTATATACAGACAAGTAACAAGTAATATGCTGCATTTTGTTATTACTTTAGTTGTAACATAGCGTAATTTGTTTCAGTTTCATTGTAACTTGATGGACAATGTTGCTGTAACACAGGATTATCTATGCTGCTATATACAGACAAGTCATAGTTCATCATTGTTACCAAAAATCTAGAAAAGTTCTTGACCAATTTACTCTTCATTTGCACACAACACTCTAATATACATATAGGCAAGAGGTTTTTAGCTAAAATCTCATAACGTTCTTGATCAATTTACTTCAGATTATTACGCGATACTGTAATAAATCTTCAGACAGATGTAGCCTACAAATATGTATACAACGTCTGTACTTATAAATGAAGACAAATTATAGTTTAAGGCTGTTACCAAATAATTTCAAAAAGTTCTAGACTCATTTACTTCAGATTTTGACACAACGCTCTAATAAACATATGAATCGTTGGTAGATGGACATAGGCTACACATTTTTAATATGTATTGTGTGTGTGAGGGCCTACAAAAATGAGAAACATTGTCAGAGAAACTCTCACAAAGCTCTTCAACAACTTACATCAAGTTTTTGTGTGATTAATAAACATTCAGAAGGACACAGGATGCACGTGTTTAATTTATGTTCTATATTATTACGTATGGCAAAAATCTCGAAAAGTTCTTTACTTAGTACTCTAATAAAAATTTAGACAGGCATGCGCCACGTATATTTAATACACTCCTGGAAATGGAAAAAAGAACACATTGACACCGGTGTGTCAGACCCACCATACTTGCTCCGGACACTGCGAGAGGGCTGTACAAGCAATGATCACACGCACGGCACATCGGACACACCAGGAACCGCGGTGTTGGCCGCCGAATGGCGATAGCTGCGCAGCATTTGTGCACCGCCGCCGTCAGTGTCAGCCAGTTTGCCGTGGCATACGGAGCTCCATCGCAGTCTTTAACACTGGTAGCATGCCGCGACAGCGTGGACGTGAACCGTATGTGCAGTTGACGGACTTTGAGCGAGGGCGTATAGTGGGCATGCGGGAGGCCGGGTGGACGTACCGCCGAATTGCTCAACACGTGGGGCGTGAGGTCTCCACAGTACATCGATGTTGTCGCCAGTGGTCGGCGGAAGGTGCACGTGCCCGTCGACCTGGGACCGGACCGCAGCGACGCACGGATGCACGCCAAGACCGTAGGATCCTATGCAGTGCCGTAGGGGACCGCACCGCCACTTCCCAGCAAATTAGGGACACTGTTGCTCCTGGGGTATCGGCGAGGACCATTCGCAACCGTCTCCATGAAGCTGGGCTACGGTCCCGCACACCGTTAGGCCGTCTTCCGCTCACGCCCCAACATCGTGCAGCCCGCCTCCAGTGGTGTCGCGACAGGCGTGAATGGAGGGACGAATGGAGACGTGTCGTCTTCAGCGATGAGAGTCGCTTCTGCCTTGGTGCCAATGATGGTCGTATGCGTGTTTGGCGCCGTGCAGGTGAGCGCCACAATCAGGACTGCATACGACCGAGGCACACAGGGCCAACACCCGGCATCATGGTGTGGGGAGCGATCTCCTACACTGGCCGTACACCACTGGTGATCGTCGAGGGGACACTGAATAGTGCACGGTACATCCAAACCGTCATCGAACCCATCGTTCTACCATTCCTAGACCGGCAGGGGAACTTGCTGTTCCAACAGGACAATGCACGTCCGCATGTATCCCGTGCCACCCAACGTGCTCTAGAAGGTGTAAGTCAACTACCCTGGCCAGCAAGATCTCCGGATCTGTCCCCCATTGAGCATGTTTGGGACTGGATGAAGCGTCGTCTCACGCGGTCTGCACGTCCAGCACGAACGCTGGTCCAACTGAGGCGCCAGGAGGAAATGGCATGGCAAGCCGTTCCACAGGACTACATTCAGCATCTCTACGATCGTCTCCATGGGAGAATAGCAGCCTGCATTGCTGCGAAAGGTGGATATACACTGTACTAGTGCCGACATTGTGCATGCTCTGTTGCCTGTGTCTATGTGCCTGTGGTTCTGTCAGTGTGATCATGTGATGTATCTGACCCTAGGAATGTGTCAATAAAGTTTCCCCTTCCTGGGACAATGAATTCACGGTGTTCTTATTTCAATTTCCAGGAGTGTATATATGGTACATGAGTACATACATACATTTTCACGTAGAAGAAGGTGTAATTCGATGAATGACGAACACGTACTTCAATTAACAACGGTTTATTCAGCACTTGCACGTACAAGAGCACAGAGCGAACTCCTTCCAGCCAAAACACATACGTATACAGACAGCTACAGAACATTCCAGTACAATGATACTTGATTTGTGGATACTTGTAGAATGTACTCGAACCGAATATAGAAATTAAAATTACACAGGCCCCATGAGTTTTGAACTAACGACCCGCCATGCAACAGTTTAGTATCATAACCACCACACCACGGAGCTACGCGGCATTGCTACCTGCTTAAGCGAACAGCATCTCGGTGTTACGTCGTCCTAGTCCTGGAACGAGTTATCGGTCCTGTATACTCCGACTCCTGATGACTGATTCTCGCCCTGGCAGCAATCTTCTTAGAACTTCTTTTGACGCTACGCTCTTCGTCACCTTTCCGTTTGTTGCCTGTCGCTGGAGCTTCGAATTTACGCTGGGTTGCAGGATCCTTATAGGACTTCATTCGAAGGACGTGGACCGTATCTCTGATCTTTCGTCGTCTTGTGTCGGGGTCGAAATCTTCAATTTCATAAGTAACATCAGACAACTGTCTTACAACCTTATAAGGTCCAAAGTAGCGTCTCAGAGAGACCAACCTTCCGAACAGGAGTGAAGATCCAGACGAGGTCACCAGGCTGGTAGACAACAGGCCAGAGGCTCGTGTCATACCTTCGGCGATCGTTTTCTTGAGCCTGCAGCAGGCGGAGTCGAATTAACTACCGAGCTTCCTCAGCTCTGGTTAACACCTGGCCAATGTAGTCGTCGTCTACGTCATCAGGATGTAACGGAAACACAGTGTCCATCGCCGTAGTTGGCTCACGCCCGTGCACCAGGAAAAATGGTGTAAATCCTGTGTTGTCTTGTTTGGCGGTGTTGTAGGCAAACGTCACGAAGCGTAGCATCTCATTCCAGATGCTCTGCTCAACATTGACGAACATTGATAGCATGTCGCCCAAGGTCTTATTAAGGCGTTCAGTAAGCCCATTAGTTTGCGGATGGTAGGCAGTCGTCATGTGATGAGTAACGTTGCCCCGATGGTTTATCTCTGTCACAAGATTCGGTTGAAAAACTTTCCCTCCTTCCGTAATTAACGACCTTGGGGCACCGCGTTTTAATACAGTGTCTTCCACAATGAATGTGGCTACCTCGTATGCATCGGCTGTTTTCACGGCTTTTGTAATGGTATAGCGTGTCAGATAATCAGTGCAAACAATAATCCATCTATTGCGACTAGCAGACGTTGGAAATCGTCCGAGAAGGTCAATCCCAACATGCTGGAAAGGCGTTTCGGCTGGTGGAATTAGTATGAGTCAGCCAGATGGTTTCTAAGGAACTGCATTTCTCCTCTGGCACTCTCGACAGTTCAATACATAGTGACAGACACTCCTAAATAAACGTGGCGAGAAAAATCTCTTGCGTATTCTATCGTATGTCTTAGTAAATCCTAGATGTCCGGCCTAAAGTGTGTCATGGAATTTCTGTAGAATATCTAAGTGCGTTTGTTAGGAATTACTGGTAGCCACCTCTTTCCAAATGGATCAAAGTTTTTCTTGCAAAGTAATCCAGTAAAATTTACTTTAAATTATCCTTTCACATCCTCTGATCGATTTAATGCAAGCATAATTTGAGATATCTTGGCGTCTTTCTTCTGTTCAGCAGATATAGCGAGGCAGTCACTATCTTCATGAAAGTCTTGATGGAGGGATTCTTCAGAGACAGTCGGCATTTTGGTGTTTTCTTCCACTTTTGTACACTATGGTAATGTCATACTCTTGAAGACGTAGTGCCCACCTGGCGAGTCGTCCTGTTGGATCCTTCAGACCCGTCAACCAACAAAGTGAATGATGTTCTGTAACAACTGTGAATGGCCTTCCTTGGAGATACTGTCGAAACTTGCACGTGACCCAGATCACAGCAAGACATTCTCTTTCTATAGTTGAGTAATTTCTTTTGGCTTTTGTAAGTGTCCTAGAAGCATAAGCTATATCCTTCTCTTTTCCATACGAAATTTGCACCAGAACAGCACCGAGCCCATACCCATTGGCATCTGTGTGTAGTTCTGCAGGTTCTCTCTCATCATACAGACCAAGTAGAGGGTCAGTCATCAGAGCTTTTCGCAGCACATCGAAAGAATCTTGTTGAGCACCACGCCAGATAAATTTAGCATCAGCTTTTAACCACTCTTGGAGTGGCCTGGCTTTGATACAAAAGTCTTTGATAAAACGATGGTAATAAGAACATAATCCGAAGAAGCTTCTCACATCTCTAATACTTTTAGGAACAGGAAGTTCCGTTATAGATCTCACCTTTTCTGGGTCTGACCGCATACCTTCGTTTGACACATGGTGTCCAAGTATTTTGATTTCTTTTGCTCCAAAGAGACACTTTCTTGGATTAAGTTTCAGTTCACCTTGTTGGAGAAGCTTCAGAGCGGCCCTCAGTCTTTTTATGTGTTCATCAAATGTCTCGGAGAACAATATAATGTCATCTAAATAACAAAGACACATCGTCCACTTCAGGTGCCTTAGAAGATTATCCATCATCCGTTCAAAAGTAGCTGGTGGATTACACAAACCAAATGGCGTTACCATAAACTCATACAGACGCTCAGGGATGATGAATGCAGTTTTCTCACCACCAGTCTCATCTACTTCGATTTGCCAGTATCTCGAGTACATATCCATGGTTGAGAAAAACTTAGCCCCCTTCAGACCATCTAGTATATCGTCAGTTCGTGGAAGAGGGTAAATGTCCTTTTTAGTTATCTTATCAATCTTCCTATAATCAACACAAAAGCGCCAACTACCATTCTTTTTCCTGACGAGGACCACTGGTGACGACCATGGGATCTGCGAAGGCTGAATGATGTCAGTCTTGAAACTTCCTGGCAGATTAAAACTGTATGCCGGACCGAGACTCGACCTCGGGACCTTTGCCTTTCGCGGGCAAGTGCCCTACCAACTGAGCTACCCAAGCACCACTCGCGGCCCGTCCTCACAGGTTTACTTCTGCCAGTACCTCGTCTCCTACCTTCCAAACTTTACAGAAGCTCTCCTGAGAACCTTGCAGAACTAGCACTCCTGAAAGAAAGGATATTGTGGAGACATGGCTTAGCCACAGCCTCGGGGATGTTTCCAGAATGAGATTTTCACTCTGCAGCGGAGTGTGCGCTGATATGAAACTTCCTGGCAGATTAAAACTGTGTGCCGGACCGAGACTCGAACTCGGAAACTTTGCCTTTTGTGGGCAAGTGCTCTACCAACTGAGCTACCCAAGCACGACTCGCGCCCCGTCCTCACAGCTTTACTTCTGCTAGTACCTCGTCTTCTACCTTCCAATCTTTACAGAAGCTCTCTTGCAAACCTTGCAGAGAGAGGCTGTGAGGACGGGCGTGAGTCGTGTTTGGGTAGCTCAGTTGGTAGAACACTTGCCCAAACAAGGCAAAGTTTCCGAGTTCGAGTCTCGGTCCGGCACACAGTTTTAATCTGCCAGGAAGTTTCATACCAGCGCACACTCTGCTGCAGAGTGAAAATCTCATTCTGGATGTCATTCTGCATCATTTTCTCTACCTCGTCGCGAATTATTCGACGTTCAATTGCTGACACACGGTATGCTCTCTGGCTTATTGGCTGATGGTCTCCAGTGCTAATCCGGTGCTTCACCGTCGATTTGTCTGACCTGCTCTTGACCGGTGGATTGAAGCATTCAGAGAGCTCTTGAAGAATGGCAAGTAGCTTCTTCTGTTGTTCGTTAGTGAGATCTGGTGATAGTTGAGCTAGAAATATTGTCTCGTAGTGTTAGCACTAATTTCGCCTACAGACTCGGCATGGGAGGTTTCTGTGATGCTCAGCTGTTCTTCAATTAAGGGCTCAGTGTTTGCAATGCACATGTATCTTGGAAGGATCTGCAGTTCTCAGCGACAGTTAACTATCCACAATTCACCGAATCCATTCTTAAACGAGACGACAGAGGCTGGTATGATCAAGCTATTCCTCAGTGGTATGCTTCTCTTTCGTTCCACTACAAGATCCAGGGGTTGATGCACGGCATGACACTTGAAAGTTACCTTTCTAGTGCTGACTCCAGGAATGATCACTTCATCCAGCACACATAGTCTCCGCGCACTCAGATGCGCATCTTCCTGTCCACAGTATCTCATCTAGCATAATCCTCGAGCGACCACAATCTATAATTGCCTGAGAAGCTTCCAAAAAGTTCCATCTGAGAATGATATCATGACTCTTGTAAAACAATGAATTCTAAGGGCTGTGTATGGCCACTTATACCCACATGAATGGTACATCTTCCTGCAGGTTTTACATATTTCCCATTAGCAATCTTTTGCAGAAATGTTTTGTTGTCGACAAATATGGTTTTCTGCAACTGGCGACGGTACTTCTCCGAAATGACTGAATGTGTTGCTCCAGAGTCCACAAGAGCTTGGGCCGGTCGGCCATCCAGGAGGATATCGACATAGTTTCCTACCATTTTTGTAGTGATCGATGCTGGAGGATTTTGCTCTTCTGCAGCTTCACCTCCAAGGAAGGTCGCACCCTTTAGTTTTCCAGGTTGCGGGAGCTAGGTGATCGGCTGGAGCTTCTAAACGGCAATGGACACCTTGATCGATGTATTGGGGAGTGTCCTTTCCAGCGGCTAGCTTGCGGCGATGGTGACCTACGTTGTCCTGCACCCACATATTGTTCATCATCATCGTGCCGGAGTTGGCATCGGCTAAGATCAGTCTGCTGTCTTCTGGTGCAGGTATCATCAAATATCCGCCGCCTTTCTCGACAACAGCGCACCACATGTCCCAGTCGTCCACAGTGGAAACATACTGGTTGGTTACCCTGGGTCCTCCAGACGCCAGTCTTCCTTGGTGCCCAAACAGGTTCCTCATGTAGCATTGTAGGAACGTAGCTCTGCCTGGGTCTCGACTTTTTCACCGTTTTAAAGGGAAATGAAGGGTGAGAGAATGGGTTCAATGTCTGTTCCACTTCCTCCCTTATGGCCTCTTGAAGCATCTCGGTTTTCTGCTCGCCGTGCAATCCAAGTGCCTTCTGAACTTCCTCTCTCACTATCTGACGAAGAACACTTGAGAAATCACTTGCTTCCTCCATCACAGACATCGATACGACGTTTGGAAGCCGTTCAAAATTCTTGCGTGTAATTCTTTTTTGATGCATTGTCTCGATATACTGGCACCATTTTATGAAGTCGTCTGCTGTCGAAACCTCCTTCAGGAGTAGGGCTTGATACATGTCCTCAGCAACACCCTTCATAAGATGTGCAACCTTATCTTACTCCTTCTCCATTATTTTACACAGCTCCAAGACTTCTCGAATGTGGGTTGCTGTAGTTTCTCCTGGACGCTGTGCCCTGCACTTCAATTTATCTTCAGCCTTGCACTTCTGTCGTTGTGTGTCCCCGAAATACTTGCGCAGTTCCACCTGGAATACCTCCCGGCTTGTGAACTTATCCTTGTTGTTCTCATACCACTGCTTGGCGGTGCCCTCCAAGTAGAAAAATACGTTAGTCAAACACACGGTGTCATCCCGTTTGTTAAATTTGGCTATATGCTCATACTTGTATACCTTCAACCACTTGTTTGGTTCTTGACCATCGTCACCGGAGAACCCTGGAAGATGTCTCATGTGGTGGCACACAGTTACTGTCATCGTAACGTCCTCTTCTTCCTCTGTCTCCGATAGACTGCGATCTATTGAATATGGCTCGAACTCGGGTCTCTCGCCACGTAAACGTCGGCTCTATCGTGGCCTGATGAGAGCCACTGTGCCGTCAATAATGTGTGGTATTACAAGTTCCAATTCCCAGTGTCTCCACCAGAATAATGTCACGTAGAAGATGGTGTAGTTCGATGAATGACGAACACTAACTTCACTGAACGAAGGTTTATTCAGCTCTTGCACATACAAGAGTGCGGAGCAAACTGCCTCCGGCCAGAACACATACAGTATATATATGCAGCTACAGACCATTCCAGTACAATGATCCTTGACATTTGTGGATACTTCTAGAATGTACTCGAATCGAATACAGAAATTAAAATTATACAGTCCAGGTGAGTTTATAACTCACAGCCCTCCATACAACAGTTTAGTATCATTATATATAAGAGGTAGCAAAAAAAAGCAGATTACTTCAAATTGTTACATGACACTATCATACTCTAATGAGCATTCAGAAGGACTATATACTTTTAATAAGTAAACACATATGTAATATATAAAAGGGAAATATTATTACCAAACTCTCAAAGCTCTTGCCTAATTTATTTCAGACTTTCATATGATACCCTATTTTTTTGAACATCTCAAAAAGTTCTCGACTGATTTACCTCAAACTTTTGCACAGTACTCAAAGGAACAACCAGACAAATATAGAATATCTGTTTTAATGCATATAATATATAAATGTTTGTGTAATATACAAAGAGGAAAAGTTGTCACCAAAAATCTCTGAAGCACTTCACCAGCTTGCATCAAATTTTTTCAGGGTACTCTAAGGAACAATGAGACATACATAGCCCATACATTTTAACGTATACTGTATATATATATGTTCTTACTAAAAATGTCGAAAAGCTCTTGGGAAATTTACTTCAAACTTTTACATGACACTCTAACAGGTATTCAGACAGAAATGGGCTACATATTTTTTAAACATCAATGTTCAGTTTTAAGTTTCCTTTAATTTACATCTATCGTCACAAACTTTTTGTTAACAGATTACCAGTTTCGGTCTTTAATGACCATCATCAGATCTGCAGCAAAAATGAGAAAAACGTAAATATAAATACACTCGCAAACTGTATACAGCGTAAGAACAATACATAGACCATAATGAAAAGTAGTATTGACAAAATTTACATTTATGTGCTTCAAATATGAAGAGGCACACCTGTTTCATAAAAACAAAGTCCTAATGTACTGCAGTCATAGTGGCATCGTCAAATGTTAAATGCAGAATCAGCACCAGCATTGTCAAATACATATAAATAACATCACATGCACGAGTCATGTTGTTAGTAATACTACTGTTTAAAACAAGCTGCCATACAGTAGCCACAAGATGTTCGTGTTGGAAGTTCACCAGATGTCGCTAATGTTGGCATACACTAGTTTTCAATAATTAACTGAGACAGCAGAAATAAAGTGGGATACAAAAGTTGAAGTCTGTAATAAGCTTATAACGTATAAAGGGCATTACAGTAATAAAACCAATAAAAACAAGAACACGACAAAAGTAATATTGTTAAAAAGAGGAAGAGTTAAAAAACGGTGGCTGACATGTGCTCTAGTGCCAATACTCTAGATAATGACATAAATATTAAACACAGTTGACAGTGTACCGAGTAATATTAAACAACCATAAAACAAATCGCCAAAGGGGCTACAAATGAAAGAAAACATAGTGCTGCAGATAATCAGCACCCTCTGTTAGTGCTACTTATGAGGTCTCTGTGTGCAAATCCGAGTTCAATGATGTGTTCATAAGTGTGAGTGCTACCCACCAGTGCTGCTGCTGCTGCCATCAGACGGTAAGTCTTGGGTGCTGTGTGCCTGGCTGGTTAGACAACACTTTGGGCTGCTGCTCCTACCAATCCTATCTCTGAAATGGTGGATTCAGAATCGACTGCCTGGTGATCACACAGCCTGCAACTCCTAGACACCTAAGCTGAGTGGTCCATTGCACCCCACTTTCAGCAGTATGAACATGTGTGAAATCGGCATTGGCACTTAATGCAGTTTGGAATGCAGAAAAATTCTTATCACCTGTCATGCCTCTTTTCTTAGGTCTAAGAATACTTATGCAGTTTCTATGGTTTCTTAGTTATGTGTAAGTAACAGTAGTTAATGTTCAGGCACAGTGGTTAAGACTATGTAAGAGCAAGGAGAAACTAAGTTGTAGAGACATAATACAAACAATGTTATAATGTGATGATAACGTTTTTTCACAATTGATATGTCAGTGATGAAATAAGATAGACTACTTAATTAGCATTCACATCCTCATTCACATCACATTCCTTCCTGATTTGGTTCTGATTCTGATTACTGTTTATTGGTGAATTACTCTAAGTGAATGCCAAAAACAAAGTTTGAAAGCAAAGTGTTATTCAAAGTTGTTTGTATTATTTACGCATTTGCAGTCACAACTTGATTTCAAAAATATTGTGAGGCAAATGACATATGTTAAAGTTGAGGATTTTGTGGATGTGTTCTGAGTTGTCTTCACTGATACTTAACCATACTGTGTACCTGAAAAAGCAATCTTCATTTTTCGGTGTCATATTAAAGAAGTTCGATGATTTTCCTGACAGGTGTCATGGCCAACTATTTTCAGTGGTCTTATTCAAATGCCACATGCTGAAATCACAGATGACTTTTGCTTGGAGTGGACCTATTTTATGAAAGGAGCTTATTAACAGAAATGATGAAATGTTATTAACTTATTTGCCACATGGAAAGGGAAACCAACCAACTGACAGTTATGCAGGTTGCACAAGTATCCTTGGGTCAACCATCTTGGATTCTGTTTGCTTAGTGCGAGTGACCTACTACTGTCATCTTATATTTTCAACTAATAGGACAATTACCTAACAGGAATGTTTTTGAATTTCCTGCAATTTACATTTAGAACACTTGATCTCTGAGCTGAGACATCAGAGGGGTGGGGAAAAATCTCTGACACAATTGGGCTGTTTTGAGTTTCCCAACAATTTTTGTATGTCCCAAAATTTTGTATATAGTATTAGAGTATTCTATATAATATTATAGTAGTATAGCAGAGGTTCAAAATACCGCTACAGTTGTAAAGTTCTTTTATAATCACACGACCGGTTTCGGGCTCTTGTACGCCTATCTTTAGGTGTTGTAACTTGATAACTTGAATCCATGACACCCCCCCCCCCTCTCCAGCCGCCGCAGTGGACGTGTACAAGGCGCTGTCTGCTACCTAGGAGTGCAGAGCATGGAATGCAGGGAGTGATTTCATTCTCTGCACTCGTAGGTTGCACACCACGGCTCGTACACGTTCACCTCGGCGCTCAGGGATCACAGCACCAAGTTACGGCACCTGAAGATGGGCATATAAAATCCTGAAACTTGTTGTGTGATAATAAAAGAACTTTACAACTGTAGCGGTTATTTCCAACCTCGGGTATAATGCTCAGTTGCGCATGTTCCTCCAACAGGATTGTTTATAGTAGTATAGATTATTATTTTATACAGGCCTATGTCCAAAATAGTGATTTATTCCAAGTAGCTGGTATATTTATAGTGTTACTTGTCTTCCACATATACATCTATACTTAGCAAGACAGCTTACTTCATGCACCACTGTTCCTTTCCACCTTTCCTGTTCTATTTGCAAATAGGGTTTAGTAATAAGGACTGTTTTTATTTACTTATTTATTTTATTTAGTGTGTTGTTTTAGGCTGTAGGTAACTTTCAAGCTGCTGCAGCCACCATCCACAGTTACTCAGGTATAATTTGTTATAACTCTTTAAACACAGTTTGTGTTGATAACACATAAAGGCATATTTACCTATTGTAAGACAATTTTCAGTTAACACAAAGCACAAAGGCCCATTTAACAGTTACAAATTCATATGTCCTATGCACACACTGTTAAGAGCCATAGGAAAAAAATGGTTCAAATGGCTCTGAGCACTATGGGACTTAACAGCTGTGGTCATCAGTCCCCTGGAACTTAGAACTACTTAAACCTAACTAACCTAAGGATATCACACACATCCATGCCTGAGGCAGGATTCGAACCTGCGACCGTAGCAGTCGCGCGGTTCCGGACTGCACATCTAGAACCGCGAGACCACCGTGGCCGGCCAAGAACCATAGGAACAGAATATATTTTATAACAGTTAAATTAATAAATCACATACATTGCAACTTACATATTCAATAGCAGTGAAAAAAGCTTTTCCTTTCAACTAGGAGTCTGTTATATTTTTGAACTTTTGAACTTTCAACTGACTTTCCCCACTTCCTGGTGTGTTAATAAAGAGCTTCAGGGGCAATGTTCTTGGAAATGTAAATTTATATTCATTTTAGAACATCATTTCGTAACATTAGAAATTCTTCTGTGGTTAAATGTTCGGAATTTGTCTCGGAAATAATATTGCAAAAAAGTGTCAGAGGCGCAAAGAACAATCCATATGGCCAAGACACTAGCTCATTAAGTGCGGTAGTTTTTTGCACTTCCCTTGGAGAGTTGTACGGCGAACACAAGGACTGGAGAAAATATTTGAAAATTGGCATGTAATCAACATACAATTATTTAATTACTTAATGAAGCTCGTAACACCACACTTAACACGCGATATTGGGGCTGTCTACACGCACGCAACGAATTGCTGGTTCTGTAGTGAACTCTTGAGTGCCACTTTGGATGCGCTAGCATTGCATGTGCACAATGAAGAAAGACACTCGTAACTAAACTGTGGTTGAGAGGTGCCTGGTCTGTAAAACAGCTTCCTGCATGGAACGTGGCATTTGCGCTGGGATGGAAAGTTTTCTTTATGCACCAAGCTAACATGTTTTTAGCTATATGCTACATTTTCGAGTATGTAGTTTCGAATATCATGTCATCAAGAAAGCTGAAAACTCATGCTGCTGCTTCTGCCACATTATATTGGATGTCATTAAGTAAGTGTAATATTCTATGCAGACAATTGCTCTAACTATTGTGGAATATACAAACACTTGTGACTAATACTGGACATGGAAGCACATCTAACTAATACTAAATATACAAGCACATTGGAGTGGAAATGAAATCCCATGCTTCTTGACAGAGCCTAGGGGAATGATGCGGGAGACCCGCACCGACGTACTAGGCAATGTCCTAATGAAAGTGGTTTGCAGTTGCCTTCCTCTGATCATAATGGGGATGAATGATGATGATGAAGACAACACAACACCCAGTCGTCTTGGGGCAGGTGAAAATCCCTGACCCCACTGGGAATCGAACCTGGGACCCCATGCTCAGCAAGCAAGAATGTTACAGCAAGACCACGAACTGTGGACCACGTTGGAGTAATATTTTATATTGCATCTGACTAAAACTGAGAGTCATGACTGACTATGATTCGTTATTTAATCGCTAAACGGAGAACAATTTTATCCACCACAGAATAAATCAGTAAGGTCCTCTACAGACGCACAAGAGATAACATCATGACCCAAATGAAATTAAGCTACTATTATTTAACCAGCTATGAATACCAGACAATGATAATGACTATACAAAGACAATCTATGTTATGGCATCTGTTCAACTATTCTGTACCTGAAACTTCCTAATAGCCCTTTTGAGTTATAGGACAACTTGACACCTATTGTACTATAAACTTGTTTGTAACCAGTTTCACACTAGACCAAAAAATGGAAATAAAAGTGATCCAGTGCTATGCCTTGTGGCAAGTGTTAATGTAGTGGACTAGCTTGGTCCTGATTTCTAAGATTTTGTATCTCTTAATCTGAGTATTATCTCTCTGATCTGCTTTCCAAAAAAATATCTCAATCTCACTTCAGAGTGTCCTTTTTAACACAAAGGATCAAAGCTGCAGGCATGTACGTCATGTGATGAGCAAGATAAATTGATTTTGATACAAAATAACTTGATCAAAAAAAGGGAAAATACTAACACATTATTCTAATGCTCAGTATTAAATGCGAATTACATTTAACTAAATGCACACATGTTCATCACATTTCATATATATAGTGTCCAGGGCAAAAGTATTCAGGAACCAGGAAAATTTCACATCTGACAAACTCCCACAGTTTAGTTATATCTTAAGTAATAGGGTGAAGTGCAGAAGAAATTATACAGTGTATTACTTATAATTCTATAAAATGAGCCTCTGAATACTCCATTGTATTCCATATAGATGTGCGACAAAAAAGTTTACACTTTTCGCCAGTTAATCAGGTAAAACACAGTGAAATTGACTCAGTTAACTACAAATTCTTAGTCAGTATGAGAGAAACTGCAAGAATTCAGTCTTCATTAACTAGAATGTAGTAAGGCAAAAGACTTAGTGGCCGCAAGGCAACATGTGCTATGCGAAAAATCAAATTCACGAAGAAAAATTACTTTCAAAAAATTTGCATTTTCAACATAATAAATTCCTGATTGTTTACAAATATGTAGTCATGACATGTCTGCAGTAATGAGATTTGAATTCCTACCAGAGAACATGGCAAGAATCTCCAATCAACGTCTTGGCATGCTCATTCACAAAGCATTACAAATACAGAATTAAACTATAATAAAATACTGCAAACCACACCATGATGAATTAGCAAGATAACGTGGTAACTAACTAGTTGGCTGAGGGCCACATAGGCTTGGACAAAGTAACACTCAAGAAAAGCTTCGACTCATTAACTTTATGAATCAGTTTTCAAAATGTGATTCAAATTGTGAATCTGAAAGGTGATCTGCAATGAGAAAAGTAATATAAAATTAATTTTTCTGTCTCTCTCACTATCTCTCTCTCTCTCTCTCTCTCTCTCTCACTCTCTCTCTCTCTCTCTCTTTCTCTCAATTTAATGTGGCATAGCAAATACCAGCCAGATACTGCACTGTGGCAGCAGCATGACCAGTCTAAGTGGCATATTCTACACTAATGTATGAGCCTTCTTCTCCATATCTGCTCAGTCCAGTACATGAATAAGGAGATTTCTGGCACCAAAGCACACTGTTGTCAGATTTCCCCTGTCCCTCCCTTCTCCCTCGCCTCTACACTCTACACTCCATCCACCACCCCCTGCCCTCTCCGCTCCCCTCTAAACCAGACCCTCCTCTATCACTCCATACCCCACTACTACCCTCCCCTCCACCCACACACTTTCTTCTTCCCCATACCATTCCCCTTCTCCCCTTCTCCATCTCCTTTCTCCCTACCCCACCACCAACCCTCTCCCCACTCATCCATCCCCCCTTCCTTCCTCTCCCCTCCTCCATTCCCCTCCACTCCCTATCTGGGCTAAAAAAAAGATAATTTTCAAAATTCCTTCCATATAATTATTCATCCTTTAATTTTATGCAGATTTCAGCTCAGTATGTTCATTTCTTGCAGAATTATAGAGTAATGTTGATGATAGTGCACTTTTGATATTTGAACATACCATGCCCACTTCATACTTTAATTCCTAACAGTTAGATTTCTGAGTGTCAGTATCAGTTTTACATGTGTTTCTCATACTTATGTGTGACAGAAAAGTGCTGTACATGTCTCATACTCGTTAGACTTGGTTCAGTCCTTCAATTGTTTAACTTAGAACTGTTTACTGCATGAATTGTGTTATGTAATTAAATATGTAGACAAATTTCTTTAGATGTTTTAGTGCGATTTCTGAGGTGATTAAGCGTGATTTACAAGTGAGAAAGCTCGAAGCATTTTATAAAATCAAAAATGGTATGTGCTCATGGAAAAATACAGAGTCAGTTGCAAGGGAACGTTAATAATCTTACCCACACACATTCTCCTTTGATGAAAAAAGTCATGAACATATAGGAACAAAACTCGATGCACTGTACGGTCATATGTCAAATAATAAATACATAATAGTGGTAAACACTCACAAAAGTTACTGATAAAATACCTTTGATATGAAAGGTATTACTTGATCTCTCCATGTTGACAGTTTTTATTAATCACAAAACAATAAATTACTTGTTTATTATTTCTTATTAAATTCATTGTTCTACAATTATTAACAAATGATCTTTATAATCTTGTAAACTTATTTTATTTTTTCTGACATTTTCATCAACTTCTTTCGATTGTTTCTCCATTATGTCTCCAATTTCATAAACACATATGTTTGATCTCAATTCTTCAATTGCTCTTTCAATACATTCATCTTGCAGTTTGCCTAATACTTTTTTATTTATTTATGAAATGTTATATGCATTCTCTTTAGGATTTGGCAAGAATTTTTTTATGGTATCATAAAAATATTCTGTTTCTATATTATAACTGTAACTGTCAGTATCTTGGTAACACAATTCGACATTATCTCCACATTTTGATTTCAGAAACATTAGACCAAAAATTATAAACCAACACTTTTAATATGTTCATTCAATTATAAATGGGTTAATTAAATATTAGTTTAGTTTTATTCAATGAACCATAACAAGATTTTCATTAATATTGTTCGTTCTTTGAAAAATAGTTTTGCTATAACTTTTCCACATATTTTCACTTTTGAAACTAGTTTTATACCCAATCCATTTCTAAAGTTTTCCCCTCGTGTTCCAGATACTGAATTATTCAGAAACTTGCAGTAAACTTTTTCAAAATCATTTTTTGCTCTAGTCCTTATTTCTGTATTCAAGCCATATAAATTTTAAACCAATGCGTTTGTTAAAATTTTGAAACTTCATGTGTTTATGTTATCTTCATATCAACAGACAAATATAGTTTAAGATTTCTTAGTCAACTACATATTTTGTTTATCTTTCACAGTAGTCAACAATTCTTTTCTTTAGTGCCAGCTATAATTATATTTTCAGGAGCTAATGGTAAATCTTTAGGTTCATCATATAATTTTTTAGTTATTCGAAATCTACTTCAAATGTATATCCATATTCAAAATATCTGAAATTTCAGTTATTTTTTTAGAATCAGAAATATTTGGGTCATTCCATTCAACATCGCCATATGGCAATAGACTCATAATCCAACCATATAAATTATTTTTGTCTGAATATATTAAATAATTTGATTTCTTATTTGAATCACAATTGTTCAAATAGTTATTATTTGCTTTAACATATCCTCAAAACATTTAGATATACATACCATAATTCCTTTTTCAGACATTAAAATCATGACATAATAGTAATTTACCTTTAGCCATTACTAACATCGAGTCAAAAGCTGAAGCAAGTGCTGTGTAACACCAAGAGGAACTTGAATCATGCTCTTATAAATATTTTTGTATACTTTTCAAAAACATCTGATAATAATGCAACGTCAGTTTTAAGACATAAATGATGATATACCAGGTGTAGAGTATGAAACAAGAATTTCACTGTAGATGGTGCTAGCTCTCAGTGCAGGACCATGAGACCACATCTGCAATGCCATCTGCTTCCTGTAATGCCAGACGTCGAATGTCTACACACAGTAACCAAAGTTCCATACATCGGTATCTGTACCAAACCCATAAACATGTCGAGTTTTGTGCCTACGAACTACGATTTGCAGACAGAATTCGTTTTCTGTTATCATTTGAAGAAAATCGCTACAGGACCGCATCGAATGCTTGTCAAAGCCTTCAGCAAACATGCTCTTGGGAAAAAAACAGTGTTTCAAGTGGTTCAAAAAATTCAAAAGTGTTAATTTTGACATAAGAAAAGACGAGTGTGGGAAGTTCGAAGACAACAAATTGCAGGCGTTACTGGATGAAGATGATACTTAAACTCGACAGTAATTTGCGGAACAGTAGAATGTGATGCAGATAGACATTTTTCTTCGGTTGAAAACTATGGGAAAGGTGCAGAAAGTGGGAAAATGTGTTCCACACGAACTGAATGAAATACAGCAAACACATCGAAAGACCACTTGTGCAGTGATGCTCACCAGATACAAAGACAGTCGTTTCGCCATAGAATAGTAACAGGTAATGAAAAACTGATTTATTTTGAGAATCCTAAGCATTGTAAATCATGAGTGAAGTCGCTTTGGTGGGATCAGAGGGATGTCATCCATTATGAGCTTCTAAAACCCGATGAAATCGCTATCACTGATCGCTTCCAACAGCAAATGATCGATTTAAATCAAGCATTACATGAGAAACGAACAGAATATAGAAAAAGGCAGCACAAAGTCATACGTCCATAATAATTTCCAATCGCCAAAGCAAAATGGGTCAAGAAATTGATCGAGGCTTTCAGTTAAGAAATACTGGGGCTTGCGGCTTATTCTCCAGACTTGGCATCTTCCAATTATCAGCTGTTTGCATCACTGGGACATGTTCTCGTTGAACAACGCTTCAATATGTGTTAAAGTGAACGAAAATTTTTCGCTGAATGGTTCGCTTCAAAAGAACAACTGTTTATTTTGCGTGGCTTTCATATTTTGCTGCAGATATCGGTGAATGAACAAATAGCAATGGGGAATATTTTGAATAAAATTTTGTGTATCAGTTTCAAACAACATATGTGTAATTATTGCAACCCAATTCCAGTTTCATATGTCCACAATTCATATTTTTTTATTAAATAGTTCCCAAACTAATTTTGCATTCTCATAATATTTATCTCTGATATCACATTAATATGATATAAACATGATCTTTTGATTTGATCCATAATAAATGGTTTTATGCATAATTTGTGTCTTCAGGTTTTTTCCATCTATCCATATAATCATAAATATACACACCTTTGTTAATTACCAAATTTACTAGATCTTCTGAAAAATATTTTAATTCTTGTCATTTTTATCTTTTCTCGAATTTGATGGTAATTTATCGACACTTCAAGCCATAAATTTAAATGTACCAATGAATCTCATTTTCATATTACCTTTGTTTACCAATGGTAACATGTCTCTCACCATTATTAGCTATATATTTGTTTTTCAAGGTAATGGAGTTCTTTTATGAATAAATAACCAGACGAATTATATAAACATATTGTTACAAACCTTCATGTTTCAGTGGTAAATTATAATCACTACATAATGGATTTATATATATTCCAGTTAAATCATTGTGATTATGAACTTCTTTATGTTTTTCATATAATGATATCTACATAATGAACACGTTTATCATTTATTTTGTCTCGTTTCCTCTTCAGATCTTAGTAGATTCGTTTCTACAATGCCAGTACATAAAGTACTGATTCAACTACTTTCAGCATTCCAACACTTTTTTTTGAAAATCTGGCTCTTGATACGTAACTCGATTTTTGTATGGCCTAATGATATATTCAATGCAATAACGAACACTACTTTGTTCACATTTTTGATATATCATTCAATATGAGTTTTGTGCAACAGCTTGACAATTATCTATTCCTAAATCTAAACTTTCAAAATCAGCTGCAACAGCAAAGAAAACTTCCATTGTATGTTCATAATTTTAAAAATTTATACACATATTTTAACTAATAAGTTTAACTAGTAAATTTGGAATTTGGTACCTAATGTTTCCTTACTACTAAATAATAGTAATAAATTATCAAAAATAAATTCTGATTGAACAATTTTTGTAATTTCATTTCAAACAAGTCGAGATAAATTTTTAATACGAAATAATAAGAGTTATCTTCATCTTTAAAATAAAATTCGGATTTTAAATCTAACAGATCAATATGAATATCTACTTACATTTACTTACAATCAATGGATATTCTTCATATCTTTTGTCAGACGAGCAGACATTATTAGATACATTAATTTTAAACTCAATTTTTGGAATATTTTCAACAACAACAGAAGACTCAACATTCTCAAATTTTTTATCTAATCAGCACAACATTTTCGTATCTACTAATTCTTTAAGGATCTTTGTTTACAGAATGTAATGGTGGTTTTATTGACTACAAGATCATTTTTGACCATTATTTTTAACATGAATACAAGGTTTCTTTCCTTCTGTTATTCCAATTAAATAGATGTAATATGAACCTTTTAACGGACTTTATTTATTAATTGTTAATTATAATTCAATTTATTATCTGGATCCAAACAAGAGCTTCAAACTAGAAATTCTTATATTCCTGTTATAATTCCTTTTTTTCCCAAATAGAAGATTTAACCAAGGAGTTTTCATTAATGATTGCATTATTATGTCTTCCAAATTTAAATTCTGTTGATTTTTCAGAATCAGATGATCTCACGCAATTGCCACTAAAAGTACAAAATTATTTTCAAGCCATTACATATTTTTAAATTTTCTTTCACTACTTTGTTAATTTATTTGTAAATTCAAAAAGGAATTTCAATCAATAAGTTAAGACTGATCTTTAACTTTTGATGTTTATAATCTATTTTAAAGTGCCTAATTAACTAGATATTGATTAATTGTTGTTCTCTGCTTTTGCTTCCCAAATATATAAATAGAAACTCGAAGTATTTCCAATTGTTGTTCAGTATCATTATTTTTAAAAATTTCATCATAATTTTCAGTTTCAGAGTAAGGTACACGTTTCCAAAATTTTTCCAAAATATTTGTAATTGATTATTTATCTGTATGTTCTTCTACAAATATTTATGATATCGAATTCAAATATTTTTTACAATAATCGAGAGGTTAGTAACTAAGACCTGTCTCAATTTTGTTGCCATTTATAAGTGAAAAATTGTATTAGGAACATAAAAGAAAGGCGGCATTGAAAATTATTGAAAATTAATAAAACATAGGAAAAAAATAAATCAAAGGAATCAGAAATTGTTAGCTGAGTTCAAGAGGAAGATAAACGTAGAAAGAAAACTTCAAAATATTTTTAATGGGGTTCAAGCTGGCATATATCACTGCATTTCATTATTATTTATAAGAGAAAAATGGGAATTAAAAATTTATTAAAAATTATCAAAAATTAATTGAATAAAAGAATAGTAAATTTAACTGAGTCCAATTCTTAAATTCATGTTTTATAATGCTTTCGAAAAAGGTTCAACACTTTTTTCTCACCATAAACAGCTGGGACAGCCTTTAAGCTGCGAACAAATTTATTACTTTTACTATATTCTAGAATACAATTTTCACATTTAGATCATGGATTTGAGTAAAAAGGAACCAGAACTCAAATTCTTGACATAGTAAGCATTTCTTTGTTAACTCTGATGAATTTGAACTTAATTCACATAATTTTTAAAGCTTTTCTTTGTTATACAGCAACCTACAATTTATACATTTATTTCTATGTTTGTCCTTGCATGAATGTTTTGAGAAAAACAACAGAAACTTTTATTTCTTGAGAATTGATGTATTGTTTTTTAAAATAACACTCAATTTATGATTCATCGGCGTTTTTCAATCTCAATAACTTTTTGAATATGTTTTCTAATCTTCATCACTCGCAATTTCGTTTTAAATGATTATTATAATGTATCTTCCACATAAACACAGAAGTCGACTTCAGTTTTTATGAGTATAGTTAAAACATTCTCAAAAAATTGTCCCATAGCAATCATTAGTATTGTAAGAGGTCCATGACTCAGGAATTTTTGCTAGCCCACTCGAGCAGATGTAATTTCGATGGATTGCTCACGTGCTGCCTGTGATATGTAATCTATAAGAGAATCTCAGACCAAAGAGTAGTGTTGTATGCAGTACGAACTGTGTGGCAGTAGGATTAAGTAGTAGCTAGCAGTCTGGTGTATGGAGCTGGCTGGGCCAGTCGTGGGGAGCGAAGGCAGTGCCTGAGTAATGTAATATAAGGTAAAAGCAACCTCGCACATATGTACTATTATTATATCAGGTCCCATGTAAATGTTTTTTTAATCTCTTAATAATAATCTGTCTTATAAAAATTAACTTTTCACAATCATTCATCTCAATTTAAAGAATTTACTAATTTCTCCAATCCATGGTCATCCCGATTATTGTAAAGAAAAATCAATTCTTTCTTTTTATACATGACAAATCATCTAGCATTGTACAGGGCTGTACCAGAAAAATTTCTTATAGGAGCAGATATATACACGTTATCTGGCGACCTTATTGAGTTAAGAAATTTCAATTTATTCAGAACGATCTTCCAGGGCCATAACACAGCACTACTGACATCCAAATTTACCAGTTTAGATTCACAGTCATTTAATTATTGAAAGGTTATAAGTGAACCACAATTTTTTATTAGGAGGTTAGTCACATTGTATTATTGACAGGTTACAGAATAATAAACTGTTGCTAGGTTACACTAAATGTGAATGTTATATAACTATATAATTTTTTATCTGTGGGGAGGTTACACTTGTCGACAACCAGCCAGGATCCTATTTTTGTGAATTTCTGAGGAGTAGGCAGTTATATACCTGCTCTTATTTACTTAATGTTAAACGTAGTTTCCATCTGGTGCAATGCATTTACTAATTTGTCACTCCTTCTTTCACAGATCATTGGTAATTTATTTCTCTTTGTTGTTATTGTATTTGTTCAAACTTGCTTCATCTTTGATTTTGTGCCTGCTTTTGACTTCTTCAAATGCCGCAAAAAACTGCTAACAATACATCACAATGCGCAATGAGTGAAAAAGTGGACTCAAATAATTTCATCGATAATACTAGCGACACTCAGTGACATAATGATAATCCTCTAATTATAGATAATCAGTGCGTACCAACCACTAGTAATGATTTTAATCCTAATGATGAGCAAACAAATTCAATTATGTCCACAGTAAATTTAACAATTGATGACACGACACATTTTGATTCAATGAATGCTGCCTAGTTTGACACACCTGATTGGCAAAATTTACATAGTGAGCACATAAATAATGCTAACGAAAATGAACAATGTAGTCAAAATACGTCAGATTTATTTGATTCCAATGTAGTGACCAACAGTGCACATGCGATTAGCAAACCTATTCGTAAATCAGACAATGACCAAATGCTTACACAACACGTGACATATGCAGATACACCATCTCACAGCACAGAGAAAAGAGTCGCTAATTTTTGCCTGGATCAAGTTATGGCATTATTACTACAACTCAATGAAAAATATGACAGACATTTCAGACAACTTAATGAAAATTTCAAACAGTGGGATGAAAAACTAGACTCCAATTATATACAACTTACTGAATCGTACAAACAATTTAATGAAAGTTTCAAACAGTCGAATGAAAAACACGACAACCTTAATGAATAGCACAAATAACTTAATGAACAGATTACAGCCACTGCTGTGCAACGTCATGATACTAAAGAACAATTACGTGAAAAAATTAAGGCTTGTCCTAGGAACAGTAGTGAAGAAATTAGATCTGTTGCACAAGAATTAAATAATACACATGTAGCCACAACGAAATTACTTAGAGATGAAATTAGTGCAGTCGCTAAATAATGTTCTGAAAACGCAACACAGTTGCACGACGAGTTTAAATTAATGTCAGCAGAACTTTCACGCACTCTGGATGCAGAAGTCGATAAGAAATTTGAACAACAGAACAGCCAAATTGATGAACGTTTTAAAGTGACAGAAATGAGAAATGTTTCAGTCTCTTAACCATTCACAGCATATGCCGCATCTTGAACATTTGTCACACTCACACTGCCAGTATAATTTAGGTAATTTACATAGAGTACGAGACTTAGAATCCGAACAGACACAGACGAATAGCTTCTCATGCAATCATGAATCTGCTCAGACATTCAGAGACGATAATTTTGATTACAAGCATTTTCTATCAGTTAGAAAATTTAAGGTACTTAATAATGACAGAACACAAATTCAACCTTTTGACTGGAAACAACAATTTGCTTTTGCATTTTCACCGGCATCGCCTGTAACGCAGAAACTAAAATTTATTTGCAGTGCGTAAGAGACCTCAGGGGATTCATTACACTTTGATGAATATTTGCCGTAGCGTGCACAGGGCTCCGAGCTGTAGTAGTGCTATTTCATCTTTAGTTTTCTGCACTGCTGCCTTCTCTTTTACCATCCTTTATATCTATCAAAACAACTCTTTAGCTATCGATCTATCTAGGATTAAGTTTTACCTGAAAGTGACAGTTATCATTATACGCTCCAGAAATGACAACCACGAGAACTTTAATACCAGACAAAAGTTTTATCATCAGTATGTACAAAATTTTCAGCAATTGCAAACACATTTTGGTAACAATAGAGGTTTTTCCACACAACAACAACAATACCAGCTGGCTAGTATACCTAACCAACAATATAATGTGCAAGGTCAACCAAGCTTTAATGTTTCGCCACCTACACGTATAGCTTCGGCTCCACCAAATAGTAATGCACAGCAACCAGAAAATCACTATGTACAGAAAACACATCATTTCAACTGCAGTCGCAATGTGCCGTATAGCAATGATTATCAAGACATACGCAAAAGTAATGAGCACAGTTTTCAGCGTACATTTAATAACAGTAGGTCTTATCAGTAGCAGAGTCAACCACAACAACAGATTATTATGAATGAACCAGACAGTCGGTATCATCCCGAACCTAACACGTCAGGAAGAAGTAACAGAACAGTACAAATAGCCGAAATGAAACAGCATCCTCCTGCAAACAACAGCACGTCAGAAAGAATTTGACTAAATACAGTACAGATGCATCCTCCAGCGTCATAAGCAATACTTTTGACACACAGAATCTTGCTCACTTATTACTTTTGACGATATCCAAGACACACTTTTACATGAAAAACCAGTTATACAAACAACCATTTCCCAACTTGTCATTGAAGTAAAGATTGGATCATCCACATTTTCAGCAGTAATCGATTCTGGATCACCTATGTCAGTTATAAATGAAGAAACTTTCAACGAGTGTAACAAAGAGAACACCTATCCTACGTTACCATTAGGCAAAACTAAAGTAAAAGGAGCAGTATCTGATAAAGAAGTAGATGTAAAATTACAGACAGACTTATCATTTTGTATTGCAGGTCATACGTTCCACTCAAATTTTTGGATTGTTCCCTTATTGACAACAGACGTTATTTTAAGTACGATTTTTTTGGTACAACACGACGCAGTTATTGACTTTCAAAATTCCTATTTAATGTTAAAGGATGAAAAAGTACAACTGGCATTAGAATTTCAACACGCTTTATCTGCAGATGAACATGCGATTAATCGAACAGAGATCATTTCTTCATCGCGTAACTCGGACTGTCATTCCACATTGTTCACAGATACATACGTACACAACTACAATACACCGTAATGCAAATGAATTCTGATAAAGTAAAACAGAGCAACGCAAATACAGATGACGAACGTACTCACCTACGCAAAATTCTTTTACAGCAAGCTCCAGTTCTTGACAACAATCAGCAAGACATCGCAACCAACCTCTGCCAAGCAAATTCTAGCCTCATGTACATTCATCGAGTAGCATTTGGAAATTTCATTTCGTTGTCATTACGAGACATGAGACAAGAGCAGAGCAAAGACAACATATGGAAAGAAATTAAACACCTTTGGCAAGATAGGAGTAATGTTACCATTAGAAACCATTGTACTGCACGGAAGAACATTCTGTTTCGCCTTTCTCACCCTGACAGCAACAACTGGTTATTATGTATTCCTGACGAACTTGTTAACAAATTAATTTGGTATACTCATTTAAGTTACGCACATTATGGAGCCAGAAAATGTTTTCTTATACTGAGACAGAACTGTTATTTTCCCAACATGGAAAAACGTATTCGACGAGTTCAAACGTCATGTAAAATCTGCCAGAAAGCTAAATCAGACACGACTTCACATATTCCTCCGTTACATCCTATGGTACCCATTAAATTGAGACACACAGTCGCTGTAGACATTTTTGGTCCGATTCACAGATCTAATAGAGGTTCTTGCTACATCTTTGTCACTGTTGACCTCACTTCGAAATTTGTTACCTTATTCCTTTATGCAAAGCTACTGCTAAATCTGTTTCGAATGCATTTCTAAAACATTTTTTATTTCATGTAGGGCATGTATTGAAAGTAATTTCCGACAATGGACCACAATTTCGATCTGCTATATGGAAACGTATGTTACGAACTAGAAACATTTCTCCGATCTATATACCCAGGTATCACGCTTCTTCGAACTCTACTTGTTTCATAACCTTGCTACAGCTGACTCATAACGAATGACATTATTGATCCTTATTTCCAGCAATAAGTCAAAAGCAAATATTTTCATGCCCCACCAATTAATTGTCGATCGCAACGCAATGAATTGCTAGCACAAAAAAATTATTACCACTCCCAACTACACTCCTGGAAATGGAAAAAAGAACACATTGACACCGGTGTGTCAGACCCACCATACTTGCTCCGGACACTGCGAGAGGGCTGTACAAGCAATGATCACACGCACGGCACATCGGACACACCAGGAACCGCGGTGTTGGCCGTCGAATGGCGCTAGCTGCGCAGCATTTGTGCACCGCCGCCGTCAGTGTCAGCCAGTTTGCCGTGGCATACGGAGCTCCATCGCAGTCTTTAACACTGGTAGCATGCCGCGACAGCGTGGACGTGAACCGTATGTGCAGTTGACGGACTTTGAGCGAGGGCGTATAGTGGGCATGCGGGAGGCCGGGTGGACGTACCGCCGAATTGCTCAACACGTGGGGCGTGAGGTCTCCACAGTACATCGATGTTGTCGCCAGTGGTCGGCGGAAGGTGTACGTGCCCGTCGACCTGGGACCGGACTGCAGCGACGCACGGATGCACGCCAAGACCGTAGGATCCTACGCAGTGCCGTAGGGGACCGCACCGCCACTTCCCAGCAAATTAGGGACACTGTTGCTCCTGGGGTATCGGCGAGGACCATTCGCAACCGTCTCCATGAAGCTGGGCTACGGTCCCGCACACCGTTAGGCCGTCTTCCGCTCACGCCCCAACATCGTGCAGCCCTCCTCCAGTGGTGTCGCGACAGGCGTGAATGGAGGGACGAATGGAGACGTGTCGTCTTCAGCGATGAGAGTCGCTTCTGCCTTGGTGCCAATGATGGTCGTATGCGTGTTTGGCGCCGTGCAGGTGAGCGCCACAATCAGGACTGCATACGACCGAGGCACACAGGGCCAACACCCGGCATCATGGTGTGGGGAGCGATCTCCTACACTGGCCGTACACCATTGGTGATCGTCGAGGGGACACTGAATAGTGCACGGTACATCCAAACCGTCATCGAACCCATCGTTCTACCATTCCTAGACCAGCAAGGGAACTTGCTGTTCCAACAGGACAATGCACGTCCGCATGTATCCCGTGCCACCCAACGTGCTCTAGAATGTGTAAGTCAACTACCCTGGCCAGTAAGATCTCCGGATCTGTCCCCCAATGAGCATGTTTGGGACTGGATGAAGCGTCGTCTCACGCGGTCTGCACGTCCAGCACGAACGCTGGTCCAACTGAGGCGCCAGGTGGAAATGGCATGGCAAGCCGTTCCACAGGACTACATCCAGCATCTCTACGATCGTCTCCATGGGAGAACAGCAGCCTGCATTGCTGCGAAAGGTGGATATACACTGTACTAGTGCCGACATTGTGCATGCTCTGTTGCCTGTGTCTATGTGCCTGTGGTTCTGTCAGTGTGATCATGTGATGTATTTGACCCCAGGAATGTGTCAATAAGGTTTCCCCTTCCTGGGACAATGAATTCACGGTGTTCTTATTTCAATTTCCAGGAGTGTATTACCAGTATACAACTAAATAATGCTACCAGTTTAAGATATATTTCTAGTCCTAAATATAATGCAAATTTTTCTGATGTATCGATTCCATTATGTCCATGTATAATTACTGTAATAAGGTGACTTATGAATAATGTTTTGTAATAGTTCATACATACTACATAAATGTTTAGTAAATGACCAATGAATGCCAATAATTACTGTAATGAGATGACTTATACATAAATGCTATGCGAATAATTACTGTAGTGAAATGACTTATGAATAATGTTCTGTAATACTTCATAGATACTACATAAATGTTTAGTAACTGGGCAATGATTGCCAATAATTACTGCAATGACATGAGTTCATAATAATATTTGGCTTTTGCACTAATTTTACGTTGATGTAAGAGTATGGATTCTACAAGAATGTGGTATTGACATATCAAGCTGTCCATCTCCTTGAACAATGGCGATGTCATTATGGTCCTACTGTTTGGTGTACCTAATGTACTACCAAATTGATAACATACAATATTAATACAAAATTTCAGTGTGTTGGTTACATTGATAGATACTTCAGGGGAGAGAACTTCAGATTGTTTTTCTGTAGAAAGGTATGGACTTTCACTGAAGCTACATGCAATGCACTGTGCTACAGCCATGATGCTATCTTTCCCATTCCTTTCCTAGTTCTTGTAAAAAATGTTAAAGACTTATACAGCGTGTATGCACTTTATTTCATCTCTTAATGTGATCAGTTCATGTAAAGATGTTAAAGACTTATACAGTGCGTGTCCACTTTATTTCATTTCTTAATGTGTTCAGTTCTTGTGAAAAGAAATGCTAAAGACTTATACAGTGTGTGTGTACTTCATTTCATTTCTTAATATGACCAGTTCTGCTAAATATACTAAAGACTTATACAGTGCATGTGCACTTCATGTCATTTGTTAATATATTTTGTACTCATTGCATATACACTATTTCATTTCTTAATGTGTTCTGTACTCAGTGAGTGTGCACCCTATTTCATTTCTTAAAATGTTTTGTACTTACATTATTTGTCAATAATGTTATGTATATATATATATACTCTGTGACTGTAGACTTAGTAAACTAAACAGATTATAGAAAAATTTGTTGCTCATGGCAAGTTCAATTGACTCACCATCGCTGCCAAATTATTGCACCGACCCCCCCCCCCCCCCCAGTGGGGAGTTATGCAAGAAGTCCATGACTAAGGAATTTTTGCTAGCACACTTGAACAGATGTAATTTCTATAGATTGCTCACGTACTGCCTGTGATATGTAAGCCATAAGAGAATCTCAGACCAGAGAGCAGTGTTGTATGCAGTACGAACTGTGTGGCAGTAGGAGTAGGTAGTAGCTAGCAGTCTGGTGTATGAAGTTGGCTGGGCCAGTCGTAGGGAGCAATGGCCATGCCT
The DNA here is from genome assembly GCF_021461385.2 of Schistocerca piceifrons. Taxonomy (NCBI): domain Eukaryota; kingdom Metazoa; phylum Arthropoda; class Insecta; order Orthoptera; family Acrididae; genus Schistocerca; species Schistocerca piceifrons. Next base: position 433,781,227 of record NC_060140.1, on the reverse strand, counting down.
GAGTGATGTAGTATAAGGTAAGAGCAACCTCGCGCATATGTACTATTATTATATCAGGTCCCATGTAAATGTTTTTTTAATTTCTTCATAATAATCTTTCTTATAAAAATTAACTTTTCACAATCATTCATCTCAATTTAAAGAATTTACTAATTTCTCCAATTAATGGTCAACCCGATTATTGTAAAGAAAAATCAGTTGTTTCTTTTTATACATGACAAATCTATTGGCCAGCATTGCACAGGGCTATGACAGAAAAATTTCTTGCAGGAGCAGATATATACGCGTGATCCGTCGACCTTATTGAAGTAAGAATTTTCAATTTATTCAGTACGATCTTTCAGGGCCATGACGCAGCACTGCTTATGTCCAAATGTACCAGTTTAGATTCACAGTCGGTTAATTATTGAAAGGTTGTAAGTGAGCCACAATTTTTTATTAGTTGCATTGTATTATTGGTAGGTTACAGAATAATAAACTGTTGCTAGGTTACACTAAATGTAAATGTTATATAACTATATTTTTTTATCTGTGGGGCGGTTACAGTATATTTCTGTAAATTAAAATTATGAATTGATTTCTCATTTTCACTTATTTTACTGTTTTTATTATAGCTCATCATGTTTAATAGAAAAAATTTATAAGATAAAAATATTTAACACATGTTAAAAGAAAATGAAGACAGATTATATGTGTAATGAATGCAGGTTATACAGTTTTATCGTGTTGTCGATAGCGAGAAATCTAAAAACATGACAAGACTAAAGAATAAAAATATTTTTATAATAAAAAAATTTCTAATACGTGGAGTCATTCCAAACTACAAATAAATCTGAATCAACACCAATATTACATACATTTGATTTTTCAACAAGAACTCTTACACATAAATTTAGGTACATGGTTGAAAGATATTTAGTCTCCATTATTTGAAAAAAATGTTGATTACAAAGGATACTTTAACTTATTTTCCTCCTACTACAGAGAAAAGAAATTACTCCCTAGAAATGTTTAAAAAATATTTAATTTCTCAACGAAATTCCAAATACTAAATAAAATGCAATGATTCATCAGTTCTAGACTATATAAAATATGAAAAATGAAATAAAAATTTTACAGCATTACAGTGTTGGACAATGTAAAAAACTAGAAAATGTAAATTAACTGTAGAAAAACTATAATTCCTTATCTGAAATTTGCTGCAATTGTGGATAAAAATAACTCTCAGAAAATCATTTATTAACGAATTATCAAAATAAAGAGAAATTAAAGATCTAATATAATGAAATACAAATTTAAGGTAAAGATTTACAAGAAATAAAAGGAAATAACATAAAGTAAATAAACTAACAAAAATTATCTATAATAGAGAACTATATCATATATGTTGTCAGTACCAAATTATTACTAAAAGATCGTTTTTATGATTTTAGTGGATAACGAAAAATGAAATTAAATAAAATTGTCTGCATGTAACACTGGTGAATATGGAAGATAACAAAACTTAAAACTATTAAATAACAGATTGTATTAATTACATAGCTTTGTAGAATAGTTTAAATCAGCTTTTATATCACAAACAATGGAAGAAGATAAAGAATTATAAACATGAACTGTGATGATATATAAATTATTTAGATTTCATTGTTGACTGAGAAAACATCTATTGTTTAATGCAATAGAACTCAACGATGACGAAATTAGAGATAAAATATTTGACAACAGATTGATATTTGCTTTAAAAATGGAGCCATCGAAAATATCACAAAATTAAAACTAAATTTAACAACAAGAACATTGCTAAAACTATATTGAATAGTGTCAATGAATTAGGTCAAAAACAAAAAATTATAATAAAGTTTCTCAAAATCTCATATAAATGATAAAGAATAAGAAAAGATTATGAACAACAGATATTTGATAACAGTTATAAAAGAAAGAAGAATAAGCAAACAAGTATTTTAACTAAAAAAACTTAGAGACAAAATTAAATATGTTTATGAGTCCGTTCTGGTGCAATCAAGAGTACCTTATCTGTCACCTGGATTATTAAAGACAATACGAACTTCATCACCAATCAAATTAAAAAAATAATTAAGATAATTATCACAGATTTGATTCATAACTGAGGACATAAGTTCAGCATTCAGCTGCATAATCGTCGTCATCATCAGAATAAAAGAAAATAAAAAATCAGATCGCAAATTTTTAGGAGAGATTATCCATTTATATATAAAAAATTATCAAATTTTTCTTGAAGATATACATCTGAAATTAGCGTTTTTGTATTTCCTGTTCATAAAAATTTGCTTTCATACCTTTAAATTTTTATATAGTTTTATTTGAAATTTAATTTTCTCCATTTCAGACATTCATGTTAGCCAGTATGCAGTAAATCTTTTTTCAAACTTTCCTTTCAACTTCCTTCTTCTTACCTTACCTCAAATTTTCGTTTATAATCATTAGACACACTTTGTCAGGTATAAATGATATTTGTCTATATCTTTAGGTTTTATTTTTATTGTCAAATATTTTGTTTATTATATTCACCAACCAGTGTTAAAATAGATCAGTTCATTTGTAATTCCCTTGAAGAGCACATTTTTTCCACATTTTCTTCAATGTTCTATTAAATGTTTCAACAACAGATGCTTTTCATTCTGGAAATTGTAAGCATTAGTTAAGGTTGCAGTTTTTAATATGTTCTTGAAAATGTTTGTTGTAAAATTCTTTTCCACTATCTCTTTGAAGCTATCTGAGAATTTTTAAAACCGCAGTTTTTTCCATAACTTACGAATCATCTTTACCAGTTTTGTCTTCATCTGAAATAGTCCAAGGAAATTTTGGCCAAACACCAACTGCAGTCAATAAATATTTACATGGTTTGATCGTTTGTGAAATTCCTTTTAATTGTCTGCAGTCCATTTCCATTAAATCTGTGTACTATAAATCATCTAAATCAAGTGAAGCAAAATCCTGACATTCAAAAAATTTCTCACTGTCTTATATAATTAATTATAACCTCTTAATGAATAGTAATAACTTTTCCATGATATTTTCATTTTACAGACTGTACAATACATTTCACTGTCGTCCATTTTTCACTACTTTTCTCTGAGGATGACGACTTTTAGTAAGAATTCTGCACTTAACACACAAAATTTTACCATCCTTAAAGACTGTGAATGAAATTCGATTGCCCATTTCTATAGGTTAAATTTCACTAAAATGAACTTATTTTGGCTTTACTGGGTCACTTTTAATCATATATTTTATCTTACAGTTAGAAAACTGGATTTATGCATTAATATTAATTTATTATTACTATTATTTACTTTATGCTGTTTGAATACACATAATGTAATACCAAATTCATTAAATGTTAAATCTCTGCAATAATTTTTTTGGGTAACAAATGTTACTCCAAATTATACTTTTTGTTCATTTCTGTGATAAATGTAAATTCAATTATCTGTTTATGATATATTTTTTTAGCTCATCAACAAACTCTGTCTTTAGATTATTAACTTTTACATTATGATTTCTTTTAGTGGTATAGTCATTAAATTGTGTTATAATAATTGTATATTCAGCTTTTGTAATTAGGTTACTTAATCCATTTTCTAGATATATTTTGATAACCACATCCCTCACATCTCTTTTATTAGTTGGATCATTTACATCTACTAATCTTCTGCAGTTGAAAGCAATATAATTTTTAGTTAATTGGAAAATGTCAATGAGTTCAGTATGAATTTGTTTCAATAAAATTTTTATTTTTGAATAAAAGCAGTTTTCAATTTCGTTTTTTACTTTTTCTAATTCTATTCATTTTATTTTTCCCCAGTTTTACCCATTTATCGTATTTCCAAAATATGTTCACTTATTAGATTCACAGTATAATAAAACTTATGACCATCTGATAATAGGTTTATCACAAATATACATAAATGACCACATATTAATTTATGACAATCTTGTATTCTATCATGTTTGTATAATAGCTCATTTTCTCCCAAATAATTAATTGTTCTTCTGGTATGTTGCTATCTCATGGACTAACAGTAGCGTTCTTGTTTTCCAAGCATGGGGTCCTGGGTTCGATTCCCGGCAGGGTCAGGCATTTTCACCTGCCTCGAGATGACTGGGTGTTTTTGTGTCGTCTTCATCTTCATCATTTATCCCCATTACAGTCTGAGGAAGGCAACGGCAAACCATCTCCACTAGGAACTTGCCTAGTACAGCAGTGTGGGTCTCCTGCATCATCCCCTATGCTCTGTTAAGGAGTATGGAACTTCATCATCATAGCTCATTTTCTCCCAAATAATTAATTATTCTTCTGGTATGTTGCTGCCAAATGAATCAAATACATATCCATTATAATTTTTTTATTAACAGATACAGCTTGTACCAGCATGATTTGAAGTATCTAAATTAACTAGTGCAAATTCAGTTTTTGGTTTATTAGCTAATCTGTCAATCATAAAAACAGTACCATACTGTAAAATTTCCAATTGTTTCATTAGATTTCCTGTATCAAAATTACATAGTGATCTCTCATATTTCTTATCCATTTTTTCAGTTTTTCAACCCTTTACCTTTCTTTACTGTTGCTTAATTATGTCTTTTTGTTCTTTTAATTCAGCATCATTTTTTGCTTTATCATGACCTGATTGAGTGGTAGCTACTGGTCTGCAAGCTCATGAACCTATAACTCGTAATGTTGCTAATAAACTTGATAAAGAAACCACACTTGTGTTTTGTTAAGCACGCTCCTACTTTCATTATCCTTAAATATCCAATAATTTTTTCATGTCAGGATTACCTAATGTTATGAGCAAATTTCCAACAATTTTTTGTTTATCTCTTTTTCTTATCTGAGCAGCAGTTCATAAATTTTCAATACTACATAATTGTTCATTATTGTATTTAACTTTTTGATTTAGCTTTAGTTTTGCTGCTTGGCAGCACAGATTATGACTGCTGAAGTGGTTGGATGTAAGGTCCGCCAATTATGCAAAACATCGTTTTTCTCAGTACCCAAACACGTTTCGGCACCACTGTGCCATCATCAGTGGGTTTTCATTTTTATTTATTCTGCAATGTGAACATTTTTGTTAAATGATTATAAAACTGTGTGCATTTTTAGTTGAAACAACAGATCGTTTTTTTTTGTAAATACCTTTACATTTGGTGTACATCAATTTTCTGCATCACTTGTGTGTTAATTAGTACAGATAGCTTGTCATTTGCAACCAAATGATGAGAAAGTTTTTGCTGGGAATTAACCTATCTTCTATAACGTAATTTAGTTGTCGCGATGTTTTCGCGCCCATATTCGTTTTTCCAACGTTTTCGTGTGGCAAGCACTTCTATTCTCCGCATCATGCTGAGGTGCTGTGATGCACACGTAACTATAACAAGTCGTTTCACAAATAACATAGTAAAACACTTTTCACTTCACCACAACACAGTGTGATTGTGGTTTGTTATGTGTCCCAGCCCAAGTCAGTGTTCATTTGTTGACCAGAGAGCTCGGCACCAAATTTGAATTTTGTTTGCATTTTATTTTGTGTGTGTGTGTGTGTGTTTTCTGTGGGCTTCTTAGCTGTGTGTGTTGTCTTTCATATGGTATACCTTTTGTGTGTAAAAGGTGCGTCTTTGCAGATTTTAGTGTATATATTTTTCGTGTGCTTCTTTGCTGTGTGTGTGTTGTCTTTTATATGGTATTCCTTTTGTGTGTAAATGGTGTGTCTTTGCAGATTTTAGTGTATCTATTTTGTGTGTGTGTATGTGTGTGTGTGTGTGTGTGTGTGTGTGTGTGTGTGTGTGTGTGTGTGAGAGAGTGTATACATTATCTGTTTGTGCTGTTTTTATTTGTAAAGTTCCTTTAATGTGTTAAATAGTGTGCCCTTGCAAAGTGTAGTGTATTCGTTTAAGACCTGTTTCCCTTCTGCTTTTACCTTCTGTACATGGAAGTTTTCCTCAATGGTCAGTTTGCTGTATAGGCTGTGGCTGGGTTTTAGTATTCTTAAGTCTGTTTCTATTGTGGTTGGGTACTGATTCTTGGCTACAAGGTGGTCAGCAAATGTTCTATGGGAGCTGTTGCTTTTTAAGGCTCTGAGATGTTCTTAATATCTTGTTTTGAAGTTTCTGAATGTTTGTCCTATGTACACTGACTGACAAGTGTTGCATGGGAGTTCATATATACCTGATCGGTTAAATTTATCCATAGGCGTTTCTTGTGTACTGATCTTTTTCTGTGTTGTGATATCTGTCCTGTATCCTATTTGGAGTTCCTGTTTCTTTAATATGTTGCCTATTCTGTGAACAATCTTGTTATTGTAGGTGAGTATGTGCCATTTCGTTTTGTGTATGTGTTGTTGCTCTGTTGTGTCTTGTGTGTGGTCATTGTTTGTGTTTTGTGTTGTTCTGTGCTGGATGTTTGCGTATTTTTTGATTTAATTGTCTACCATATGGGTAGTATAACCATTTTCTACTGCTATTTGTTTTATTGTGTTTAGTTCTTGTGTGTAGTTCTGTTTGTTCATGGGTGTTCTGTTTAATCTGTGGAGTATGAATCTGAAGTTTGCATGCTTATGTGTCTATGGGAGGTTTGACAGTTTGTGAATGGTGGTGCTTGTGATTGTCGGTTTCCTGAATATTGTGAAGTTATGTGTGATGATTGTTTTTTGGGTGGTGTGACCTATAAAGAGTAGTGTGTTGCTAGTTTCTGTTTCTAATGTGAAGTAAATTTTGGGGTGTAAGTTGTTTACTTCATTGTGTAGCCGTTCTATGTGTGTATGTGGTTCATCAATCAGGCATACTATGCCATCGACATGATGGTACCAGTATATAACATTGTAGTTCTTTGGTTTTATCATGTGTGTGAAGATCATGTTCTCCAGGTTGGTTATGAATATGTTATCTAGGAGACCACTGATTGGTGATCTCATTGGCAGTCCTTCGTGTTGAGAAAAAAATTCTTTGTTGAATACAAACTGATTTTGTAATGTTATGGGCTTGAGTATGGTTGTTATTTCATTGATGCGTGTATCTGGTATGTTTCCTTGTTGTTTTAATCTTTGTGTGATTGTTTCATTTATTGGAAAGCAAGTGTACATTGATGTGATGTGGAATGATATGAGGGTTGCTGTGTCCGGTATGTGCATGTACTTGATTGTGTCTATTAACTCCTCTGAGTTTTCCAGATTCCTGTTGTTATCAAACATGTACAATTTTTTCAGGAGTGTGTGTGTTTGTTGGGCTAGGTGGTAGGATGGAGCATTTTGGAAGTTAATGAAGGGTCTTAATGGCATATTATCCTTGTGAACCTTTGGCAGTGAATTTAGGCTGGGTGCTTTTAGATTTTTCTGTGTCATCCTCTTTACCTGGCCTTTTGAGACTGTATTATCGACGTTTTTCAGTGTTTGTTGAATGTTTTTCTGGTATCTTGCTGTTGGGTCACTGAACAGTTGCCTGATGTTGTTGACTTTTAATAAATCTAGTGTTTTCTCTATGCATTCTATTTCGTCCATAATTACAGTAATATCCCCTTTGTCTGCTCTTGTTACTATGGCATTGTTCTGTTTTAATTTTTGTTTAACTTTGCTGGCTGTAATTTCCTCTAGAATTTTATAATTAGAAATAATTGTGGATTTTTGTGTTCTGATTAACTGTGTTATTTCTGCAGCTACTAATTCTCTTGTTAAGTTTGCATTAAAATTTGGTGTGCTCAGTCTTTCTTGTTCCTGCATAATGTGTTCTGATTCAGTTATGAGGTTTTCTATTGTTTTGTGTGATGTGTTTGTGTTAATGTTGTGTTTTGGCCCTTTTTCTAGTACGTTCTTCTCTTGTTTGATAAGATTTATGCCAGTTAGGTTAACAATTCTGTCATGGAACTTATATTGTTGGTCGAGATTGTTTTTGGTGGGTGTGTTTGTGCTGTTGATTATTGTGTTGTGTTTCCTGTTTTGTTTCTCTCGTTTTTCTTGCATTAATTTCTGAATATTCTTTTCCTGTTATTTCCTCAAAGTAAGCTGGTATTGTAAATTTGTTGGCCAAATCCAAATGTGTCTGGTAAAGTTCAGTGTTGAGCAACTGCTTTTTAGCATATAATTCCCTAATTTCTTGCTTTAGCCACAAAATCTTCACTTTCTTTTTCACTTTCTTTGGTGCAGATGACATGCTATTCACAGAGTTTTTGATATAATCTGGAATTACATTATTAGCTAGGCAATTTTTATTAAACTGTATATTGAGAATTGGCTTCTGCGGCGTCATTAAAGGAGTTCCTGTATTTGTTGTAGAGCTTGCTGGGGAATGCCTGGCTGAGCAACGAAATATCCATCATTTCGATTTGCAGCTCCTTGTATTGGCCGTATTTGCAGTTAATATTGTTGGATGTCAGGTCCGCCAGTTGTGCAAGACACCATTTTTCTCAGTACCCAAACAAAATTCAAATTTGACGCCGAACTCTCTGGTGAACAAATGAACACTGACTGGGCTGGGACACATAACAAACCACAATCACACTGTATTCTGGTGAAGTGAAAAGTGTTTTACTACGTTATTTGTGAAAATACTTGTTATTGTTATGTGTGCATCATAGCACCTCAGCATGATGCGGAGAATGGAAGTGCTTGCCACACGAAAACATAAGTAAAAACGAATATAGGCGCGAAAACATCGCGACAAACTAAATTACATTATAGAAGATAGGTTAACTCCCAGTAAAAACTTTCTCTTCAAAATCGTTTGGTTGCAGATAACAAGCCACCTGTAGTAATTACAGTAACACACAAGTGATCCAGAAATTCATGCACACCAAATGTAAAGGTATTTACAAAAAGGTACAATCTGTTGTTTGAACTAAAATGCACTTAATGTTATAATCAGTTAACAAAAATATTCACATTGCAGAATAAATGAAAATGAAAATCCACTGATGATGGCACAGTGGTGCCGAAACATGTTTGGGTACTGAGAAAAACGGTGTTTTGCATAACTGGTGGACCTCAAATCCAACTATTTTAACTGCAAACGTGGCCAATACAAGGAGCTGCAAATCAAAATGATGGATAATGCTGAAATGATTCATTTACATAAATAAAAATTTTGTAAACTTTTTATTAAACTGCAATGAAACTCTCTCATTGAATATTTATTTAAAAAATAATAAAAAAAATTTAATCCCCAGCTGCTACCCTTAATTTTAAAGCCTAGTTGTAATTTCTTTTCATGCATTATTCCTCTAACTGCCATTGCAGCTAATTTTTCTTCTCATGATGAATCTTTATACTCTGTATACCAAATTTCATGTTTTTTACAAGCTCCATATAACCTACCCATGGCTTGATCTCTGCTAGTGAACCATGCTTGTAATTTTGTTCCTGGACCACAATGATTACAGCCAGGAAAATGAATTTCAAATGGTAATTTAGCAATTAATATGTTTATCTGTTACCATATTTTTATTTTTCCAAAATATATGCAGTCAACTATTGAAAAATCTATTTAAATAAGGTATACCATTTGGACAGTTGCTAATAAAATTATTAAACTTGTTAACCAACATTTCTGATACACGAACTTTTTATTGTCATATGTCATATTCCCAGCTAATTCTTCATCATGAATTATTATTAATCAGTGGATTAGATCTCTAACATCATTCACCTATACATATTTAACTGGTTTTTCTTTATATTTTTTCTATTAATCCTCAGCTCTTTTCTCATCATCACCACAATCTGCTCTTAATTTGGGAAACAAACTTCCACCACTCCTTTTATCAAATTTCTGTATTCAGTACCTAGACTTAGTTTTATTTCATTTTGATTATTTTCAGACTATAATGCTCCAGTAACAAATAATAAATTTGCATTATTTATTAATTCGATAGCATCAAATATTGAAATTTTGTATTTACAAGATCTACAGTAATACGTTTTTAGTTAAAAGATTCATCATCCATCAATACCTTCATATTCCCTTTTGCCAAAAATTAGAATAATTTATTTTCATTAAATTTTACTGATAAATTACCAAGATATTTAAACATTACAATAGGTTTTTTCACAAAAACTTTATCTTCGCTACTGTTAATGTCTTTCAAAATTTACTTTTTTAACATTTGACAGAGTCAAGACTGTGTTAGTAGTTGCTCGTTCTTCATCATTTAGTTTTTCCCATTCTTCAAATACCTTTAATGCATCTGGTACTTCCAATATGGTTAATACATTAGCTAGTTGTTTGTGTTTAATTTTTTCTTAATCATGATGGTAAAAAGATTTGTTTTTCAACTTCTTCAGTTTCTTCAATAACTTTTAACTCATTATCACCAATGCCTTTCCTTAACTTTTTCAGTAACAGTTTAGACATGTTTTTTAAACTTCTGATATTTTGTTATCAGTTGATTCATCCATTTCGAAATATTTCTTTTAATTCTTCAATATTTTTCTACTTCGTTTAGCTTCTTTAACTACTTCTGGATTGAGAGAAGTATATTTAAGACCATATTTTGCCAACATTCCATTAGGGTCAAAAATATTATTAATTTTTTCTAAATATTTGCTCATAAACATAAATAATATTTAAATCTCCACCCAAAATACTCATTGTGAACATGATTTACATTTGAGTCACCTTGCCTAGATATACTTACAAAAATTACATTGTGGCTGCCTTATTGTTTAGGCATTTTTGAATATGTTTGAGCTAAATAAAAACCATCTGTTCCTATATGTCAATTCTAGTAAAATATTTACTAACTACAACTAGATTTTTAAGAATGATTTTCAATGAAAGTAACATTTTTTCTTATTTTTATCTTCACCTTTTTTTACACTTTTCATAAATGCTTAATATTTTCTACCCAAACGTTTAGAAAAAACGTGCAAATGATTTATTTTATTCCAGTTTAATCATCCTGCACCTAAAGCATAATTATTGATCACTAATTCTGGCTTTCCACATCTACTTGGATCCAATTACAGCACATACAATTGAATTAGGTATGTGTGTAACATTTTTAATTTTTGATTTTTTCTCTCAAAATATAGTTTTGATCCCACTCTGTTCATTTAATATTAGTAAAAATTTATTAGTGATAAACTAGTCGATTATTTAAATTAAGTGATGATGCTTAAAAATGGCAAAATAAAGAGAAAAAATGAAGTATCATATCTACTTGAAATTTTTGGATGCTTCTTTAAGATTATGAGGAAGTAACATTGGAAGGAGATGTAACTGTAATTTTTACTTAGAGTTCGAGTTCAAATGATGTTATTTTTTATGGGCCCATTATGATGGTAGTCGAAAAAATACATTATCAAATGGAAGTAAAATTATAGTTGCCTACACAGATATTCGAGTGTCAGTTGACAACAATCAACCGAATTATGAGCCTGAAGAACGAGAAACTATATTTAACACTCCTAAAATATCGATTTGTTTTTATGAGTTACAGACAAGTGACATGCTGGTTTAACCAATTTTGAGGTAGGTATAACAAATGATTATAATTCGATGTAGTTTAATAGGTATTATTTTTTGTTCTGTTTCACACTAATCGTAAAAATAATCTGTTGACAGTTTCATCATTATATGACCATGTAAAACCATGTATATTGTAGTTGAAAAATAGAATAAACGTAATATTTCTACAAGAAATGTGAAATTGAGAGCCACCAGACGGTTTTTTTTAAATCATATGACTCATTTTGTGATATTAAATGAGGTATACAATTAAAAGGAGATACTTCTATAAATCCATATAATTTAATTAGAAAGTTTCCTATTTATGTCATGAACTAGAATGGTGAAAATTATTGTGTCAACACAAAAAATGGCACTGAAATTTGTGCTAGTTGTAATGCTAATATACCAGCAGATATATAGTGTACATAATTATCCGTGGAACACAGAATTTAACATACAATGCTCAATATACAATATTATCTGAGAATGTTTATTTTTTAACTTCTTATATTTTATAAATTATCATCATTTCTTAATAGTTCATTATTCTCCAATCTTATCATCAAAAACTAGGATTTTTCTTTTTATTTTCAACTTCAAAGACCTGAAAATATTACATATCATATTTGCTATTCTCCACCTGTATAAATTTTTAGTTTTGATTTTTCTTTGTTGAGACAGCCAAAGCATCTTCAAATAGCATTTTGTTGTCTGAGAACATTGAGAGAAAATAAAATTTTAATTAGAAAAATATTTTTAATTCAATGATGAGCAAAGTTTAATTTTTCTATAATTATAAATTTAAAGTTTTGTGGTCAACAATTTTGTCTATATAAATGGGGTATGTACTTAAAAAGCTCATGAGTGTGTGCCATGCAACATTCTTTAATAAAATTAAGAAACTTAATTCCTCCCTAACAGGCCATGAAGGCCGAACAGTATTGACTGGCCGCCATGTCGTCCTGAGCCCACAGGCATCACTGGATGCAAATATGGAAGGGCATATGCCCAACACACTGCTCTCCTGGCCATATGTCAGTTTCCAATACCGGAGACATTACTTCTCAATCAAGTAGCTCCTGAGTTTGCCCCACAAGGGCTGAGTGCACCCTGCTTGCCAATAGTGCTCGGTAGACTGGATGGTCACCAATCCAAGTGCTAGCCCCACCTGACAACACTTAACTTCAGCGATCTGATGGGAACCAGTGTTACCACTGCAGTAAGGCCGTCATCAAAGGAAAATGTAAACGTTTATTTAAAGAATCATCGCAGCCATATTTACTAATGTTCAAATTCAAAATTTTACATTTGTAAATCAAAAGAGCTGTGTTTTAAAATAAAAATGTAATAAAATATGCAGTGTTAATTGTTTGCCAGAAATCTGAATTTTTAATTTTTTATTGTCTTTTATATAAAAAGCCATAACTCAAATTCTATTTATACAATTAATCTGAAAATTTTCTTGTAGTAGTCCTGAGAATATTATAAGACCACTGAATTACAGTTATTAATTTATGGTACAAATTATAGGATTAACAGAGTTTTTAGTTTTGCACATCCAAAATTAACTTTTTTCTACATACAGTCATCTAAAAATCAGAATGTAATTGCAGGATCTCGTATTTTTAGTTCCAGGGAGACAGCAACATCTTGCAAACAATTCATGAAAATTTTATAGCATTAGCATATATACTTTTTGAGAAATACTTCTATTAATAAAAAATGTAAAACAGAGAAAATGTGGTTCAAATATTTTCTTCTCATACTTCTACATGTAATAGGCTTGCCTCAATATTAAAATCCTCCTTACTGATACTCTTCATCCTCCAGGTTTCCCCTCGCTCCTTTTTGAATCTGCCTGACCTGTATTTGCAGATAAGACACTGATCTGTCAACTTTCTTGACCCTGCTCTCTACGATGGTGTAAAATGCTTTTGTTGTAAACATGCCAGGATCTATACCAAACTCTTTTCAGCACTTCAATTTTGCCATTATTTTCATTATTGTAACATAAAACTGCCTCATAGACACCTTTTTTGAGTGCTTCAAGTCCACCAAATGTCCTTTTTGAGCATCTAATCCAAATTAAATTACTGAGACTTTCATTTTTTTTATCTTTCCCTAAAGACACTTCCTCAAGTAACCAAGGTTACAAGAAACCTGAAAATGGGCTTAATTGCATTCATAACAGGTTCTGGTAATGAGTGTTTATGTGAATACGTCTCATTTCTGTTGTTGAACTTACACCAATTGTGCGTTGTGCATTGTGCATTGGTGTTTGGTCAGTGAATAGTTTATGGAAAAAAGTTTGCAAGATACCCTCTCTTCTAAACAGATACTGTTACTACTCAGCTTAACCGCAAGTCCGTAGAGGGTGGTATATGTGACATACAGTATAACCGGTCAGCATTTCAACCCATAATTTGCGAGTATAAGTCGGACCTTCCTTGATCCTCCTTGGTGGGTCGTGTCGTCGGATTTCCTCCTACCTGTGCGCGGTGCAGCTCTCGTAAATGTCGTCCTGTGCAGATTCTTCATTGGCGCATTGGATGTCTCTGTCGACGGAAGCTAATTATCTGAAATTGCGGTATTGCAAAATTATAGGAGTAGCCTTTACATTTTGGTCATTTGCTTTCTAGTGAGATCTTTAACTTTTCCTTTAACTCAGTATTTCTTTTTTCTTTTAATTGGATGTAAACAAAATCCTTTTATAAAATTTTCATTACAAAATTACCAATCGTTCTGTATCATTGCTCTTCTATGTCACCATACTATTAGAATATTAATTCTCATGCTCTAGCTATGAACACCTATACTTTCAGATAAAGCACGATATATAAATGAATAATTGAAATAGTGAAAGAGTATAAACATTTCCCAAATAACACCAATACAAAATGAATAACCAAGATATAAGACAATTTGTTATACAATTCAGTTTACAAAACATTTGATATACATTTTGTGTAGAGACTTTTTCAATAATTCGTGACGCCTTTCGAAGAATACGTCACCTCAACACTAAAGAAGATGCTCGACTTTTGTATCGGCTCTGTCGCCGTTTTTCAAAAAGTTACCAAGAGCGTTGTTTGTTTCATTCAAACAGACTACTATATACATTGATGATAAACTATATCTTCAGTTCACTTAGAGACACAGCAAATTTATGTGCCCTATTTTACAGCACCAGGCCATCCACTACACTACTGAACACTGATGGCTCAAGACGATTTTATTTATTTCTTTTTTGTACGCCACTGACAACACTTTCTTTCGAACCAGTACTCACTGCAATCCCTAAGTTACGGTTCTTCGGTTCGCTTGTTCCGCTAGGATCCACACGCAACAGCCATTATCAGTTCTTCCCTTTTAATTGATATTGCTTTGGATAGGTTTCCCATATTCCTTGGTCAGCTTACAAGGACATCCACATTACATCTCACCATTCATCAGTTACATTTCAATGGTACATGAAACAGAAAAAGTCTACTTTAGACAGAAGAATACAATAATATTTTACAACAGTTCCTGGGGAATCAAATAACAAAGCTGTATAGCAATAATAATACTAAGATTTATGTGCCACATTTCATTACAGTTCATCCTGCTAAACAACATTGTGTCAGTATGTAAACCTTCGTTTGTAAACAAAGTCGTAGACACACCCTCATGACGTCACTCTCAGACGCTAGGGCACTGACCTGTCAGCTGGGACGGTCAGAGAAAAGCTCATTAAGACCAACCGGTGCCTCGTGTGATGTAACACCCCCCTCTCATCCATCCACACTGGGTCATTCACCTACTGACCTACTCTTAAAGTAAATATTATGATTCCTCATTCCACTTATGTTTATTACAGATTCTTCCATATTATCTTGTCTTTCTATATTTAATGCACAAATAAGTTAGTTGCTACGTCGGATTAGAGTGTTTTTCTTTTTTTTACGCTAAATAGATATCTGTCTGGCAGCTACAATTCATGCTCGGCAACTTAAGACGCTTCCCCATAACTACCACGATATCGTTTTACATCCACTACATTTTAAATTCCTCTGACTACTTTCGACTCAGGGTGAGCCACTTCCATGACATTAGGGTGTGGTACCCTACTTACCACATAAGGACCTTCAAAAATCTCATAAAATTTCTTTATTTCAGTGTCAATTTTGGACGATTTCCTATGAGCTCTTGCTTTCATCCTGCTTAACGCCAATTCCCGTTTTTCTTCTACAGTCATGTCTGATCTCTTTGGGAATTTCACTACATTCTCAATCATATTTCTAGGCTTTTTGCCCATTAGCAACTCATATGGAGATACCACAGTTGTCGAATGTGGCAGTTCGTTCAGTACCTCCTCAAACCCTTTAATATACATTCCCCAAGCTGTGTGATGGTCGTGGCAGTAAGGCCTACAAAGCCGTCCCAGCTCTTTCATCACTCTCTCTACCAGGTTTGAAGATAGGTGAAACCTTGTTATATATCTGGCTTTGATGTCTAGCTTCTCCAATATCTTCTTCCATACTCTGAATACGAATTGAGACCCATTATCACTGAGCATTTTTTTTGGTTTACTCACAGTGCGAACGTAATCCTTTTCTAACTTATTTGCCATTACTTTCCCTGAACATCTCCTTAAGGGATACAGCCTCAAAAATTTCTAAAATACATCCATTATCACCAAAACGTATTTAAACCCCCCTCTTGAGGTCGGTAGTGGCCCGAATACATCCGCTGATGCCATCTCCCCTATTTCTTCCGGTATAATACAATACATCTGACCCTTGCTACTAGTTGTAGGTGTCTTCGTTTTCTGACACTTCTCGCAGATTTCCAGTACCTTTCTAGCCCTCTCCACCGTATTACTGAAGATACATGTTTCTGCTGATTTTTTGGAACACTTTTTAGGTCTGAAATGTCCATAGCTTATATGAATGTACCAGAGAAATTTATTTATGGTATGTTCAGGCAAACACAACTTCCAGTTTTTCCATATCAGGTTAGTCCTGCGATATAGTATTCCCTTTTCTACTAGGTAATATGGCCTCACTTGTGGTTCTTGATTTTCTTCCCATTTCTCCTTTGTCTTACGCAACCTTTCGTCCTTCTCTTGTTTCTGTGATATATTCCTCAGATACCCTTTAATCTTATCCTCATATTCCACCCCTTTCATATATAACAAATGAATTTCTCAAGAATCCGACACATCTTGATTCTCCTGGTTCATCCCCAATGGCAATCTGGACAGCGCGTCCGCTACTACGTTGTCTTTACCAGGTCTATAATGTATATCATATTGGTATTCCTGAAGAGTTATAGTCCATGTGTTAATCTGCAGCTTTGCATAAAAGATAAAGCCTTGTGGTCTGTGTATACTTTTACTTTTCTACCCATTAAATAGTATCTGCACTTTTTGAAGGCCCACACTAAGGCCAAAGCCTCCTTTTCAGTAACGGTATAGTTACGCTCGCATTTTGTCAACAACCTACTCTCGAATCCAATAGTTCGATGTTCTACCCCCTCTTCCGTCTCTATCATTTGGAATAGGTGGGCACCAATTCCAAAGTCCGAACTATCTGCTGACAGACAAAATTCTGTGTCCAGTTTAGGGTGGTAGAGTATTCCCCCTTTACATAGAGCTTCTTTGATGTCATCGAACTCTTTCTTACACTGCTCTGTCCACATCAAAGGTACATTCTTTCCAGTTAGATTATGCAGTGACTTTGCATTTAATACCTGTTTATCCACGAATTTTCGGCAAAATTGACACAAACCGAGAAACGACTTTATTTGTTTCTTATTTCTTGGCTATGGGAATTCTTTGATAGACTCCAATTTCTTAGGATTCGGCTTAATACCCTCTGCTGATATAATATGCCCTAAAAATTGTGTTTTGCTCTTTCTGAATTCGGACTTAGTTAAACTCATGGTAACATTGCCCTCTTGAAACGCTTTTAACACATCTTCCAGAATCCTATTGTGCTCTTGCCAATCACTGGCAGCAATCAGGATGTCGTCAACATAAACGGTGATTCTAGACAATAGTTCTTCTCCCAGTATGTTATCCAACACCCTTATGAACGCTGCTACCGATATACTCAATCCGAATGGGAGAACTTTGAAATGATAACACCTGCCTCTATATACAAAATCTGTGTACTGTTTACATTTCTCAGCCAATTTTATTTGCTTCTTTAGCTTATTTGTCAGTATCTGGCAATCATATCAAGGCTAGATAATTTACTAGCCCCTTCGAACTTTTGCAAACAATTCTTCAAGAGATTCTGGCCTATCATTCTGAGGCTCTATTATCTTGCTCAATATCCTAGCATCCAAGGTTACTCTCACTGAACCATCTTTCTTTGTCACATATACTAACGGATTGCAATATTGTCTCGTCGATCTTTCGATAATTTCCAATTTTAGCATCCTTTGTAACTCTTTTTCTATTGCCTACCTTCTTGCGAAAGGTATCACGTGGGATCTCAGTTTGAATGGTTGGTGCGGTTTGACTTTAAACTCATAAGGTTCTCCTTTCATTAACCCAGGTCTATTTGAAAATACTTTCTGATACTTTACCTGCAACTCTCCTAGTTCTTTCTTTGCTCCTTGGTCCATATCATCGATATTATTTAATTTAGCTTTGATATCTTCTACTGGCCATTCTGCCACAACTGGCTCTTGTCTCTCTTTCCTACAGTTACTCCCCTTCGAATCTGCTTCCCATTGGAAACACTCATGCATTATTTTCAGGTATAATTTTCCCTGCGCCCTCTCTTTAGCTTGAATGGCCCTCCCAAACTTAAAATCGTTTCTAGTACCATTTACTGTCAGGATCACACTACCCCTTTCTAAATCTACAACAGCTGCATGGTCTACCAATAAATCCATCCCTAATATAAGCCCTATGTAAAGGTCAGGTACCACTATAACATTAACTTGCAATACAATTCCTTGAAATCTCACTTCCAGTAACACTTGGTTTTTTATTACCTTCCTTTTTCCTCCTACTGCACCCACAACTCTAACTCCTTGTAACGGTAACATAGGTACCTCTTCCTGGTCTCTTATTTGGTCATAAAGCCTCTCGGCTATGGCGCACAACTCACTACATGTAATAGTGACTTATACTGCTTCGATACCATTAATATCCACCTCTATTATCGGTTGATGCTCTTCCTTACTCACCATTTCATCTTCCTCTAAAAGAGTGTCTTTAATATCGCACCAATCCTCTTTTATTACCATTTTGATCTGTATTGGTCCACTGTTCATTTGAGTTCGCGCTTGGACCCCACACGAATTCCCCTCTAGTTCTCCTGCTTGGTAATTTCTCTTTCGGGACCTCTTTCGGTCCTAACACCATTATATCTCTCTCCCTGTTCTTCGTAACATCTATTACCATGTCCGTTCGAACCACCTCGGTTCTAGACTCCTCTACCACGTCTGTTATGCCCGTCATCACGCCTCTCGTTATCCCTCATGTTATTGTGATTCCTGTTATGCTCTCTCCAGTTCTCATTTTCCCTTGACCTCCAATTTACACCTCTCCAGCCGATACTGAATGTTCCCTCCCCGAATAAACCATCTAATTGATCAAGTGCTTGTAATATGTCTTCAGTTTTCTTTTTAGGTATGCCTATCAGCTTTTCTTGCACAGATATCGGCAGATTGATCAACACTACTGGAATAAGATCCTCCTCACTCAGTGGATTATCTAAATACAATTTTTTTTCACAGTATCTCCGGAAATAATCTTTGTAACTACCGTACCCACTCCCAAGAAAATTTCTCCCTTGAAATATACTATTATGTTCACTACCTTGTGTACTATTAGACCAATATTTGTCCAAAAATTTCTTAATAAATTCGTCACAAGTTTGGCATGCTTATCCTTCTCCCATTCCCCACAACAGAGGGTCCCCTTCCATTCTGCTAGTGACACAAAGTATTTTTCTTCTGTCGTCCCAATTTTCTGTCAAAATCCCTTTAAGTTGCTTTATAAATGCTTTTGGATGTAACTTCCCTCTTGCATCGAAATTATGGAAAGTACACACCCAGAGATAGAGGTCCTCATTATTAATTTTTCCACTATTATTACCTGTTTCCATTAGATTTTTAAATTTAGCGTCTAATTTCTTTTCTATCTTTTCAGCAAAGATATCAGTGCCTCTGTTTGTAAAATCACTGACTTCCTGCTGAATACTAGCTACCCTGTCAGATGTCTCTTTAGTATTATTCTTTACCAAGTCCGACAGTTCTGACTTTACTTTCACCACTCTCTCATTTACTTTGGATATTTCCCCTTTTTGATTTTTAATCTACTTACTAACATACTTACCGAAAGTTGTGATACTTTGTTTAAATTCACTGATATCTCTACTGTGATGCACTATTGCAGTCTCACTTGTGGTTATCCTCTTTGACAAATCACTTGCTACTGCTTTCTGCTCTTTTACTATGTTGATACCCTTCCCTCTATTTCCGTGAATTTATTGTCAGCTTTTTTGATATGCTCATCTAGCCTATTAGTATTTTTATTAATTTCCCCAGTGATTTCTTCGCTAGTTTTCTGGTTAACTTCCTCTATTTTCTTACTCAACGCTTTGTTACCATTCATTATAGGTATCAACATTTCCCTGATGCCCATTTCTTCACCTCTACTCTGTATAGCCTCCAGTACTGTGTTTGCACCCTCTCTAACAACGTTTCCAGTGGGAGACAAAGCTCCTGTTTCTGCCGTTTCTAAAGTTTCTACCATCTTTCCCTGCTCATCATTCCCTACTACTTCAACCATTTCACTTTCCGGTCGCTCTTTAGACCTAGCAAGCGTTAACAATTCATCACTACTCTCCACTAAATTTGCGTTGGCTTGGGCCATATTTTGCTCTATATTTTCTGTTAAGTCACTCATTTTAACGTTTTTCCCATTTCTCAACAACATAGCCTTCTGCACCCGAATCTCGAATCTATCACCCCTAGAATGTTTAAAGTTGGACTTACGTTATGTAAATCTCGTTGTTCTCCAGCCGTGGTATTAATTTGAGGCTGGCTCCACCGCTGCACCCGAGCTTCGAACTCCGAACTGTCGCGAGCGCGCCTCCGGCGCACCCCTGTTATGCCGCTCCTTCGATCTGCCTGCCCCTCGCTGCTGCCTCCTCTGTATCTGTGGCGGTCCTTGTCACGTCCGTTGCTGCCGCCTCCTTTTCCTCGATGTCTTCCCGACGATCGATCGTTCCACTCGCGACCGCGAAATGTTCGTAATCCTTAGACGCGACTTTTTCACATGACTTTATTGCGTTTCGCGACACCAAGAACTCTGCGACGCGTGCCGTTCACTTTTAATGTTGCTACCCTCTACCTGTTGTAAGTTCACTATTCACTTCCTGCTTCTGTTTCAGTCACTTCAAATCACTCTTATTTGGTGTTCATAACACTTTTTACAAGTCGGCACTCTCGAATGCAAATCTGGTATCTTCAATAATAATCTTCTTAATAGTATTCGTCCGCCCACGAAGTTTTATCCGACGTCATGGACGCCAAGTGCAAACTTGTCATCTGTCTTCTTAATGCTCTTCCTCTCACACAGCTGTATTCCACAGAAATGGATGCCAATTGCAAGATTTGGCAACTGTCTTCTAAATGCTCTTCCTCCCACGCAGTTTTATTCCGTCGCAAAGGGATGTCAAATGCAAGATTTGGCAACTGTCTTCTTAACGCTCTTCCTCCCATGCAGTTTTATTCCGTCGTAAGGGATTCCAAATGCAAGATCCCCTCGCTTCTAAACTGATACTGTTATTACTCAGCTTAGCCGCGAGTCTCTAGAGGGTGGTATATGTGACGTACAGTATAACTGGTCAGCATTTCCACCCGGAATTTGCGAGTGTAAGTCGGACCTTCCTTGATCCGCCTTGGTGGGTGGTGTCATCGGATTTCCTCCTACCTGTGCGCGGTACATCTCTCGTAAATGTCGTCCTGTGCAGATTCTTCATTGTCGCATTGGATATCTCTGTCGGTGGAAGCTAATTATCTGAAATTGTTGTCGATTAACTTTAGGGTATCTATTTACTCGAAATTAACACTCAGAATGCCGTAATATCACTTTCATTCCTATTAGGTCAATAATGATACACTCATGTCACAAACTACTCATAACCGAGAGCATGGCTACCATCGAACAAGACAGGAAGAGCTCTTAATGCCGACTGCCGACTTTGGCGCGCCGTCCGTATCCCTTACTAGTTTCGTCACAGTTCGTGGATTACCGATCAAGTTCGTACTTACTAAGGTATGCATTTGTTAATGAACGGGTGTGAATTTTAACGAAGCAAAATTATGATAAATAGTTTTATACAGGCTCCTCCTAGACTCCATGTTGTCATAAATAACTTTAATTATTAAATATAAATAAACAAAATAGGTGACTTTGGCGCCAGGATGGCGGTACTTCCCGTCATGTATAGTTCCCAGGCTGACGCTTGTTGCTACTATCCAGCGCCGAGCCCCACTACGCGTGACATATTGTCGCTTCGTCACCTAGCATGCCAGTGTGGAAAATGCTCTCCGACTCATGGCCGGCTATGGACTACAGCACTTCCTAACTATCGTGAATACATAAATAAGAGACAATAATTTATTAAAACTGGTAAAAATGTCTTCCTCGTGTAAGAGGCACCTTACAAGTTGCCCACACAGTGTGAATCATTGGGTCTAAATTACGTGTTTTCCTTATAGCTGTCCCACAAATAACTGAAGAGAATCAATTTCTTTCAGAGTAAGCCTGCCTTTTCCTCCTAGTGGTTTTCCATCCTCTAGTACTTGTCCTTTCTTCTCTTTCAACAAGTGACGAAGCCTACAACCAAGCCTCTTTTGGATGTGGCCAACACATTCCAACTTTTTTATTGTTGTATTGTAAGGATATTTATCTCTTATGACTTTGAACGAAAAGGAGTCCCCCATCACCAAGGTACATCGTATATCCAACACCGTACTGGTCCTCAGATCTGGAGAACATCCTCACAACTGCAGCAGCCTCCATACCCCCACTTGAGCCATTATAATTTCTAGAGATTGATACTGGATGCTTTCCTTACCACAGTTTCTCACTGTCTTCATTCTTGGACATTTTCCTTGTTGCAAACTGGGGCTGTATTTAGACATAATTTTTGCATCTAAAACTTTACCTGAGTCAATACCAATAACAGATGCAGCTCCATACATAGATGTGTGATCCCTTTTCATCCAGCTCTCATCTACAAACATACACAGGTCAGTAACATTTGTAGGAGATTCACTGTCATGAATATCTACCCCAGGACCTATTTCTTTTTGGTTTCTTTCCACCAGTTCCTCCACTGCTTTCTTCATAGAAACTTTGGCAGTATCGCACACAGCATCAGACATTTTTTTATTCTTTTTTTTTTTTTCAAACCTTGCTAGAGGCAGACGCGTGTTCAGAAAACCACACAATAAATTATCTCCTTCGCTGCCCTGTCCTAGGCACATAAGAGCATATGCTAAACTAAAATTGCTATCATAGGTACCAGTGTGACTTTTTTTTGGAGGAGGAAAATGAAAATTCATAGCCACACGAACTGGAAATTAATTTAAAATCACAAGCTATTCCCAGTCTTCTTTCATAAACAAGAATCATGCATTCCGTATTTTTTTCAGCTAACAAATGAACATGAAAACTTTATAGCCTGGCAGAGAAGCTCTAAATCAGTAAGTCTGAATCCAATGGAATCTATATCAACATCATTCACACCCCTGTACAGTTCTCCTGCCCCAGGTTTCGAGACTGAAGCTGAGAGCTTATGTTCTTCATTTCGAGCTGCTTCCTCTTTTTTGTTGGTAAAACAATTTCCATGAAACCTCCGTTTCCTAAACACAATTTTTACACTACCCATTATGCATAATTTTGACTTCCACACAAAGGTTTGCGAATTCAACTTCCATCTATTAATATGTTATTATCGTCAAAACGTAAATAAACCACATGCTAGAAAGTTTTCAGGAAGGATACAGATGTCAGCTAGAGATACAAATGGCAGCCAAAGATATCGAAATAAAACGTCCTTCACACTGACAAAATTCTGCTGAAGCAAGCAGATTCTCAAATGCCGGAAAAGCTGGGAGTGCCCGCCAGTGCAGAGTTAGTCAGTTTAACAATTTATAGGCACTTTTAAAGCTGTTATTACAATAAAACTTTCACGCAACATAAATTAAACTGTGTAGATCAAGAAAACAATATTTTTGGATAATCGATTGCTTGGACCTAAATCCATTACACCCACCCTTAATGAACTAGAAGTAGATTTTTTATATAACATTATTAGATGTGATTACTTGAACAATAAGTATGGAGAAAAAATGTTTGGATGTCAGTTAACTTAAAATTATTTTGCCAAACAATACTCAAAAGTAATAAGTGGATGGAATTTTCAATTTTTTGAAGACAGAAATAGGCATCTGAGATCCACAGGAAGAAAAACGAGATGATTATTATGAATTTCATGACAAAGAATTTTTGTTTGAAATTTGTTTTTCTTAAATGTTCTCTGGATGTTCTTGTTTTCAATTTCATGGTTTTTCTTTGGAATGTTTGGGAAATGATAAGGGACTGTTTGGTGATTAAAAGCAATTTCGAAAAAGGTGGTGAAAAACTTGAAAAATAGCTAAAATATTCGATAAAATGATGAAAACATTCGAAAGAGATGATGAAAGATGGTGAAAGTTAATGATAGAACATGTAATTGGATTCATGCAGGTGTGATAGCCATTTTTTGTTGTAATTTTCTAATATTTCGATAAAATCATGTTCTTTATGTCTTTTGTTCATTTTTACAATTTTTTGTGAAATTTTAGATTTTTCAGAATTGCGTCTAGAACAGACAGTATATATATATATATATATATATATATATATATATATATATATATATATATGTATATATAACAGGAAGAAGATGCTGTGATATGCAAATGATTAGCTTATGACAGCATTCACACAAGGTTGGTGCCGGTGGCGACACCTACAACGTGCTGATATAAGGAAAGTTTCCAACCAATTCCTCATACACAAACAGCAGCTGACCAGCGTTGTCTGGTGAAACGTTTTTGTGATGCCTCGTGTCAGGAGGAGAAATGCGTACCATCATGTTACCGACTTTGATAAAGGTCGGATTGTAGCCTATCGTGATTGCGATTTATCGTATCGCAACATTGCTGCACGTGTTGGTCGAGATCCAATTACTGTTAGCAGTATATAGAATCGGTGGGTTCAGGAGGGTAATAAGGAACGCTGTGCTGGATCCCAATGGCCTCATATCACTAGCAGTCGAGATGACAGGCATCTTATCCGCATGGCTGTAACGGATCGTGCAGCCACGTCTCGATCTCTGAGTCAACAGATGGGGACGTCTGCAAGACACCAACCATCTGCACGAACAGTTCGACGATGTTTGCAGCAACATGGACTATCAGCTTGGAGACCATGGCTGCGGTTACCCTTGACACTGCATCACTGACAGGAGCGCCTGCGATGATGTAACCAATGATGAACCTGGGTGCATGAATGGCAAAACGTCATTTTTTCGGGTGAATCCAGGTTCTGTTTACAGCATCATGATGGTCACATCGATGTTTGGCGACTTCGCAGTGACCACACATTGGAAGCGTGTATTCATCATCGTCATACTGGCGTATCACCCAGTGTGGTGGTATGGGGTGCCATTGGTTACACGTCTCGGTCATCTCTTGTTCGCATTGACGGCACTTTGAACAGTGGATGTTACATTTCAGATGTGTTACGACCCGTGGCTGTACCCTTAATTCGATCCCTGCGAAACCCTGCATGTTGCAGGTCGTGTACGGGCCTTTCTGGATACAGGAAATGCGAACTGCCAGCACATTTTCCAGATCTCTCACCAATTGGAAACGTCTTGTCAATGGTGGCCAAGCAAATGGCTCGTCACAATACATCAGTCACCCACTCTTAGTGAGCTGTGGTATCGTGTTGAAGTTGCATGTGCAGCTGTACCTGTACACGCCATCCAAGCTCTGTTTCTGGGTACTGATTTCTCAGGATCTATGAACACAAATTGCGTGAAAATGTAATCACATGTCAGCTCTAGTATAATATATTTGTCCAATGAATTTCCATTTATCATCTGCATTTCTTGTAGGTGCAGCAATTTTAATGGCCAGTAGTATATATATACATACTTGCGATCAATGTAAGACATACACAGACACATAAAGTTGTCCATACACACAACAAAGCTTTGAATTGTCTCGCCAATTTCATCCTGAAATCACCGAATATTACGAATATTGTGCAGACACCACCCAATTTTGCATTGCCAACAGGGAACATGGTACAGAAATCTATTAAATTTGTAACTTAAGATGTATGAAGTCCCTCTCCATGGGTAATCACACGCATGTAAGGCTAATATTGTTCCGACAACACTGAATTTTGCTTTAATAATAGCGAAAATGCCACTGTAATTGATGAATTAAGTGCCAACCATTAAGGAAAACATGCTATTTGATAGGATCTCTTCAATCCAGTTATAAAGTCGCCATAATACTCTGTAATTTGTGCAAGTTGTTACATCTTGGTACTGTATAGTACAGTAACCACAAGTCAAGAATACGAACTTTATTTTCCAGCACACATTTGACATAATCATCAAAGAACATTTGAAGTATGTCTGCTATAGATTTAATCTCTCCATACCGATCCACATAAAAGCGTAAAATCCACGTAGGTCCACAACATGTGCATGCTTTAAAGTTACTTGTCACAGAACACCTAATGTGAAAAGGTACATAATCGTTCCCCTGTTGTTCTGTTTGCGAATTCAATAGAAAAGGGAACAACTAGCAGTGACATAAGGTATACACTGCAATATGTTGTATGAAGGCTTCCAGAGTATACATAGTCACTTTCCTTGGATTTATACCTTGGCAGAAGGAGCAAAAGCTTGGAATAACATGATAATTTCACATGTTTAGTGGTATGTTAAATTTATATCACCGCAATCCTGCATTCAGGCGATTTTAAGCGATTCCTTGTGTATGATCTCAGGGGTTTTATCATCATGTAGACCTGTGAGCCATTGCATTCAATGTCATCGTGAGGAAGACGAACATAATTAATTTACAGATAGATGATGTTGTGAGAGTAGATCTGTGGTAGTGTTTTGCTTATGATAACCGAAGCATTGAGACGGAAATGCGATTTTTGTGTTTTCAGTCACTCGTTATTTCTAAGATCAAGGTTTGATGACAAGTGTCATACCTTTGCAACTGAAGATAGATGGTAGTGTAGTACATCCATTCAGAAGTGTCAGAGAAAATGTGCAGTGAGTTAATTTTCAGACATATACATTGCACATTTCCACAGGAATTGAAATCATTCCTGGTAAATGTAGGTGTGATTCCTGCAAAAACACATTTGTTTTTTAATTCTTTTGCTCGTCAAGATTGCAAAGTGTACCAGACATGATGGAGAAGATATTTTATAAGTTTGATACAGCGGGTATTGCAGTGCCTTCGTTGTCCAGAAGAATGACAAATATTTCTTTGGAGATGCATGCATGCATATGGAAGTTTGGGTTTGACTGTAGACCGTTCTCACATACCACTCGCGAAAAGCGGGATGTCCGAGTTCCAGTCCTGATCTGGCACAAATTTTCGTTGTCATCGTTCCATTATACAGCCAAAAGTTGTCCACATTCCTAACCGTGAATACATTTCATGTATCTGATACAGCATTTCACAGTAATGCATTTCCTGCAATTTTTCTACACCCCTTACAGCCAATAGCACACATTTAACATAGCAAAACTTCCATGACTGTATGTACTAGCCTATAACCACAGTGGATTACATACACCCACAAAACAAGGTAGCACAATTCAACTCTACTGCCACATACACTCCTCCTGCTGGATGACAGATCACAGTTCATTGTATTTGACTGTGAATGTCCCACATCATAATACACATAAAAGACAGACACAGATATCAAGTGATTTCAAGAGATTTCTAAACCATTTGTGATGTACACCATTGTTTGTTGCATTGGTATGCTGTAGCGCGATTGAGTCTTATAACACAGTCAATTATAAAGGTGTCCTTGCAGGAAAATTCTCCAGTGGGTTTCTTATGGCATTGTCTTCCAGGGTTTAACATCAGAGGGACCTGTGGGCCATTGGGCTCATGTCATTGTCGTAGAAAACTCTGAGAACACACTATTATCAACATGTATATGTGCAGTCATGAAACAAAAGTTATAAGAGACAGCTTTTCTGGTAAAGTTTCCCACATTTTCATCCAACAAATTACTATGTTCAAGTTCTTCTCCAGAGCATAGTTTCCGATTACATATTAAACATTAATACAGCATTTTAAATTGATTTTTAAGCGATTTCTCGCATGAATGGTAAGTATTTTTACGTTTTATGGAAGACTTCTAACGTTTCCAGTGGATTTCTAAATAGCGACATTTGAGGAAACAGAAGATGTGATTTATAAGTGTAACAAATTCATAGTCGACTGACATGGTAGTGGGACTTCTATTAGCAAGCTTACATCCTTCCATAAGATTTGTAAATCACTTTTTGAGGAATGTTGGTCCGATTCCTTCAACAATGGCTCCTGTGCAGGATGTCTTTTTGCTGGTCATGATTAGCAACTGACAGAAGTGATGTGAAACGATCACACATGGTTTAAACTTCGAGAAATCCCTCAACGCTTAGCAAGTGCACCAGAGGTGATAGGGAAACGGCATAGTTCACATGCCCATCCCTCTTCCTTCCATGCCAACTCATTTCTTCATTTGGCACACTAAGCTTAATGGCGAGTGGAACTTGATTTTCAGTTTTTTGTTACCACAAACACTTTGTGTGGTTTACCTGTTCATACTTGAATTCCAATCTGTTTGATACAAATAATTCAATTTACACATGAGTGTGGTTTGTCATGTATGCTTGTTCTGCTGTAAAGTCGCTAACATCCTTCAAATTCTTGGGCGAATGATGAGTCCAACTGACGAATGCTTCGAAATTTGTATGGTTCATTTAACAGATATCTATGTGGTAATTTCTTCTTCACCTCTTAAGAGACACCACTGAGGGTGCATACCGTTTCCTGTACATGAGGACGACTATATTCCAATACAAGGAATTCTGGCTAAAATCAGCAGAAAGCATCTAAAAGACCCATGGTCATGCCATATATACTAAACTCATCATTATCTTTGGTAACTGGGAACTTTAAAACAGCAGTTAATTCGCTATTAAAGTACACAGTATGGTATTAGGATTGTTCAAAATAAAAAATTAACTACAATGTAATAATTAAAATCAATTCACTAATGTTTATAATTAATTCTATCTTAATCACCACAGTATGTCTGATAATATGGTATTTACAAAGAATATAGAACAAACCAATTTCTTATTACATGACACTACTTTGAAGCAAAACAATCTTGAACTGATTTCTGTCTCTGTGAAGTAGCTTCTCTTTTATATATTGCATTACAAAATTTGCACATCACCAACATGTCAGTAAGGGGGAACTTCATCTTGCAGTTCTATCCAACCCAGTAACCTTTTGGTCTATTGAAGTGCTGATGCATGATTGATTACTGTTTCTGAAGTTAGAGTAACGTTGTTATCTTCTTTACTGCCATTCACCTCTTTGGATTTCCCTTGTACTCACTGAACAATAGCACCGTCACTGAACATCTCATGACCTGGTTCTGTGTAGTCGACATCAAACTATTCATAAATACGTTCTTTGTCAACAGTTTCACACCTCAGTGTACTTTTCAAAACAGCAGCTAATGCTACTAATGAGAATTCTTCTTCATCTTCACAATTACTTATTTCTTTAATTTTGCGATTAATGTTTATCACTGAATTGGTTATGGTTGACTGCTTTACCTTACCTCAGGCTTATGACACTTTATATACAGCGTCTAGCACCGTCAATTATTTCCAAAAAGTTAGAAATTGCTGCTCTTACTATTACATATATATTCAGTTGTTTATTACACATAAAAGAAAATCACCATAAATGTATACTAAGAAAATCTATTCACCTACATGACATAACACAAGAAGAAACCATAGACATTGCTGTAACTAGGCTTCAGAAGAAAATTAACAGCTATCAGTATTCAGGAGTTAAGTTTTTTAATTCATTGCCTCCCAAGGTATTTGACGTTCTGTAATCTGTCTTAAAAAGTGTTACAAAGAAGTAGTTAAAAGATAAAGTTTGTATAACTTGAAGAGTTTTGTATATGCTGTAAAGATGACCTTATTTACTGACTCTTTTATCTTGAGAATATTAAAGTCTTGTAGTTCTGACTTGCAAACATTTTAACCAACATACTGCAGTTAATATTCTTTGTATAAAATATTCATGTGTTTCTAAGTATTTGTATTTATGTACCACGATTGTATTTAATGTATTTCTCTATGATAAAATGAACTGCAGTGCAAAATGTTTAAAGACGGAATAAAATGATTTGATTTTATTTGCCATGAATTTGCGTACCATGAAGTGAGAGTAACTTTAATCCAACGCCAATAAATGATTCAATCCTGCCTAGCACCTATTCTATTAAACATTTCGGAAAAGTTTTGATTCTATCCAACAGTTAATAGTGTTCTGCCACTCGCTATTTTGGATATTTTTTGCCAACTAAATGTGTACTACCCACTGTATTTTTGAGGTAATTTTTATCAAGGCAAACTACTTAAACAGAAGGCAAACGACATTCATTTATGTACATGATTAGTTATTGTCTAAATTACACCCACAAACCTTTAATCAACTTGTCAAGTATTACTCTATGATCGAAAGCAGCCAAGAAGGCTATTTTCTTGGAATGTGGGGCATCTTTGCACCACTGACAAAGTGAATCAAAGTAGCTCCACAGTATTTTCATTGCTTCGTTTCAGATCTGTTTCAGCTTTGGATGAATTGTAATACACTGAAAATGAGTACTGCTAAGATATTAATGTTGTTATAGTATGGTGCAGGTGGAAATGGGAGCTAGGACCTTATGAATATACAATTTACAGCACTGAAAATCTGAAATAATATGTGGAATCCATGTGAAATGAAACACCTGATTGAAATGTTACAACGTGCTTCTAAACTAAGTTTACTAGATGTCCCCCATTAGCCACTATAAGCCCTTTTTTTTAGTCACTGTCCCTTATTTTTTAAGATAGAATGGGACACCAAAATTCTCTGTTTTGTGGCAATGACTTTTCTGCATGAAACGCTATTAGTTATAATTCTCAAAAAGTCAAAAGTCCTGTTTTGCAGTAATTTGATGACAAATTTCAACATACCAATAAGTGACAAAGCAAAGTATCGTTTATACAGATCTACAATACATATACACCTGAAACCATGTGGAGACTTCACTTGGAAAAGTACAGTTGTGGACGATATTTGAACTGCGTCGGTTTCCATTAACAAATAGTAATCACTCTTGTTTGATGTTAATGCAACCAACAGCAAAGAAAATTGTGAATGCATATGATTGAGTTTGAGTGTAAAGAAATCATTACAGTTCTGACTTGTTTAGAAGACAGTACTGAGTTCTGCATTCGTGAAATAATAAAATACAGTGAACTTTTGTAGACTCCAAATGCTAAAATGCTTGAAATTAATAATATCAGTGAAAGTATTAGAAACAAAGAAACTGGAAAAACATCAGCTAGCGACTGTTGGAAAGAAATAATTTTATATTTTAATATAGACAATGTGCCTTATACCAATTTTCTTAAAATATTAGAATTTCTTCTTTGTTTACCTAGAACTGACATTCCCACTAAATGAATATTTTCTTGTACAAGTGGTCTATAGACAAACAACAGGAACGCTCATTCAGTACCGACTTTGAAAGCTATATAAATTAATAAGATGAACTTTAATCACACTTCTTTAAATTTTTACACAATGTTGTGTGGGTTACTGAAGAAGACCCATTCACCAATGTAATATCATTGAGGAATGACTCCTACACTGATAATTCTTGAGGATTGTTTTGCTGGAGTAAATTCAGTGGTACTATATATATACATATAAAACATTATTTATTTATTCATTTTGCATTAGTTTCATACTCTTCATATATATGACAAAATAATTTTACCTATTCTTTTCTGTCACTTGAATCATTGAAAAAATTTTAATGTCCCATTTTCTTGTTTCAGAAATGTGTTTAACTTATTCTAATCCAGGGCCAGGTACTTGCAAACAACTTAAGAAAGGAAAAACCCAGTGTTTGATTATTCTAGTAATGAATAGCTATTAGAAGAGCAAATTCTTTACAAAAGTTCAGATGAAGTGTGGCAATCACACAGAAGAAATCAAATAGAAGTGTTAGCAGCATCTACTGAGAATGAAGAGAGCCTATCAGAAACATAGGAAATTGCACCACGTCAGTGAGCAAGTTCACCCTACTCACTGACAATACTTCTCTTCTAGTTGACAAAGCAACAGGGAGCAACCAGGAAACATCTGCAAACAATGCACTTGAAAACAATCTGAAGTGGTTTAACTGTAATGGACTCTCTCTAAATATAAAAAAAACTCATTATGTACAGTTTCATATGGCATATGAAGAACTGGGGATATAAATATAGAATGTATTGGACAACAAATAAAGCAAGTCGACTCGGCTACGTTCCTGAATGCTAAATTGGTCAAACCATATCCTAGATCTAGAAAAAAGACTACATTCTCCAACATTTGCCTTATGCTATAAGTAAAGATGTACTTTTTTACAAATAGAATGATATAGTTGAAACTATAAACCTCTCACGATGGTTAGGCTATACAGGCAGTTTTCTCAGTTGCACAGTTGGTTGATGGCGGTGAATTTGGACAAAATATTTTCCTGGTATAGTCACTGACACTTTAACACCAAACTAATGAAACATGGGTCTTTCTTTGATAACAACACAAACCTTTCTTTTGTTCACATTTGTTACTTTTTTATATATTAACTAAAACACAGTGTTCTACACTGTATTTGTGTTATTTTGTCCATTTAAAAACAAAGAGTGCACAAATGTTTGTTTACTATGGTCCTATAAAGTAACACAGTAAATTTTAGAGAGGATAACATTGCCCAAAGTTATTATCCTGTCTTAAAATAACTATTGTATTATGTGTGACCAAGTAACCTGCTCCAGGAGCTACTATGTTCCAATTTTTAAATCTTTATGAAATTTAAAAAATACAGATTTGATGCCTTTGTATGTTACTAGATGTTTTTTACATTGTTTTTTACTTATTTTCATTTATTCGTTCATCCATAGACAAATTGTTTTGTATGGATGTCATCAATACAATACAATACAATACAATCATTACAACAGACCAACATAATTTTCAAGACAGTTTACAAAACCGCTATGCATTACATGATTTTTTTTTTTTTTGAGAAAAGTAGACCCACTTTGTGGTATGTAAATTGATGTGATAAAATTGGAATAATATTACAAATATTTTAGTACTCACACTCATGTCAGAGTCACCATTTGGGGTTCTAGTAAAAATAGCTACTATTTAGCAACACAATACAAAACTACAACAAACGCATGCATATTTTTACAGGCAGCTACAATGGAAGCAGTAAAAAGAAACAAATGACTAATCACCCCAATGTGCATCAATATTTTAAACAAAGTTTATATTTCACTGCGCCACATTTACTTGTATGTAGATGTAGCTTGCTGTTTGGTTACTGCCATAAATAACGCCTCCGGTGAGTAAATACTACGAAATTCTTGCAGACTACATGTTTTAAAACGTTAAACAAATCGATCGTAATTTACTAGCGTAGCTATTTCCTTTTTTCATGATGTGACTTTGTCTTCTTGTAAACAATTTTTTACTGTTGCTCTGTGAACGCTAACTTACTGTTTACCGGTACTGTTAGTGTTTTCTTATATCGAAAGGCATTTTACATAAGAAGGTGAAACAATGCAGGCTATTTATGAACATTGTCAATGTTAGTTTACCCACTTAATACCTTCAAGGACAGCTTTGCTAATACAAGCTTGCATAAAATATCTTGTGGGAATGTGAGTGTAAATAAAAGTTTCACAACAGTAGCAGTCCCCATTTAGAGTCATTCCAGTGACTCCTACCACCATCGGTTCTTTGAAAAATCGAGCTCCTATTCTTTTAGAAAAGCTAGTGTTTTACGCGTCTCAGTGTTAATGACGTCATATGTCCTAAAATATGTGTCCTACAATGGTATAATAATTTTCAGGAATAGAGTTAGCAGTAAAATATTTAACAAATTGAAACGTTGTACCTGATGCTGAACTTTACTGCATGAATTTCGACAGATTAGTGCCGGTACCGTATCGTGAACCATAAACTATTTTTTCTTTCATAATTTTGTGCGGGTTGTCAATCAAAAAAGATTCAGAAAGGTTTGAAATTAAGTGTAAAGTTTGTTCGAAGTCGCCAAATGCTCTCAGTCTTACTGGATGAATATGTCCTGTGTAATTTGTGCGTTGTTGTTTACTCTGCAAGGCATACAGCCTACACAGTTGTTAAGTTTCGTACTAAATTGTGATAAACATGTAACACAAGACGAGTAGATTAAGACAGGATTTTAAATTCAATCAATTATTGTATAAGACATTGAGGATCAAGTGTTCGTTGCCCCGGGAAGCCGTTAAATAGGCAACCTGCAACGGTACTGTGCATTGTTTTAGCAGTAGATATTATGTGGCTCGTAGCTGTAGTAACAGCCCTGTACGAATAAACAACCCAACATTTTGTTGTCAATATGGAAGAGAGGAGATCACTGTACGATGTGATTAAAGAGAATTTAGCGGCAGCTGGAAGAGTAAGTACAGATATTTGAAGATAGTAAACTTTTAGAACCCGTGGAACGAAAGTGTCGGCCTATACTGCTATCTGAAGCGTATATATAATGATACCTACTATGAGCAAACATTTGCGAGACTGCTACGTTGCGAATCAACCAACGACTAAACTGAGCTATTCTTCATGTAAGTTTTCTTGCAGATGGCCATACACACGAGAAAATTTCAGCAATCTATTCAGTATTTTATGTTGTTTTAACATATTAAACATTATTTCCGATGTCATTAATGGAGAATATATTTATAATAAATACGGACGTATCATTCGAAAAATATGGTACCCATTTGATTTAGCTTGATCTGTATTTATAAAAATTAAATGCATATGATGAAAAGATAGTAATGTTTGAAGCCTATGTTTTTTTATTTTTGCTCGAATAAAGTACCTATAACATACTGGATATTTGAAGAACCCGTGGAACGAAAGTGTCGGCCTATACTGCTATCTGAAGCGTATATATAATGATACCTACTAAGAGCAAACATTTGCGAGACTGCTACGTTGCGCCCACGATATGTTGGCCTCACCAACTCTCTTTTTTTTCTACTGTTAATTGCAGGTCAGTGTCTTACAGTGCTATTGAATTTTAGCGCGTCTTACTACAGAATGGTGCTTTTTCTTTTTCCCCACTCTGTGGAATTCAGACTTCTAACCTCAGTTTGAACTTGTATTCTCATATTATGTATTTTTCGTAACAAGAAAATGACTAGGCCTAAAAATAATTAATACTAACACAAAAGCAATATTCCGTTATCAGAACATTAGTACTCTTCGGACATTATTGCATTACAAACGTAGGCGCCGCATCTCAAAATATTATAATGGTCGCTAGGGAAAATTTACTTTAATTTTTTAACAAATCTACTATTACAGAATAACAATTTTTTTTAAATTTACCAGAGCACACTTAAAAAATGTATTTTATAACGTGTGAAAGTTCATTAACCACCACATTGTTCCCTGTTAGCAATATTTTAATGTAAAATTACGTCTTATTTTTAGAACCGGTACTCGGAAAACGGGTGCGAAGTGCGTGGCGGATGGTACGCCCCACTGTACGAGTTACAAGGGTTTTTTCCCCCTGTTCGTTCACCCATAGAGCGCTGCGAGAATGATTGTTTAAACGCCAACGTGTGTGCTTTAAACTCTATCTTGACCACTCGATCTGTATGGGAGTGCCTTGTAGGGCGTTGTAGTATATTCCTAGAGCCATTATTTACAGCCGTTTCTTGAAACTTTGTAGGCAGGACTTCTAGTAATAATTTTACGTCAGCCGTCAAGAGCCCGTTAGTTCAGTATTTTTCTGTAGTTCTGTGACACGCCCCTAGGGATCAAACAAATCTGCCACGTGCTGCCCTTCACAGCATCCGTTCAATATCGCGTATTAGGCCTATTTGGTACGGGTTGCACACACTTTAGAATTAGTGTAGGATGGGTTGCACAAGTGATTTGTAAATAATCTCCATTGTAGACTGTTGCATTACCCCAGTATTCTACCAAGCTGCATGCCAGCTGCATACCAGGTATTTGTATGAGTTGAATGATTCCAACTGTGACTCAGTGGTATTATATTAATAGGAAACTACTTTTTTTTTCGTTTGATGAAGTGCACAATTTTACATTTCTGAACATCTAAAGTAAGATACCAATCTCTGCACCACTTTGAAATCTTATCAAGATCTGATCAAATAGGCCTATAACTGCAACTTCTTTCAGATTGTATTTCACAGTAGGTAACTGTGTCATCTGCAAAGGGTCTGAGGTTACCAGTATTATTAATATTGACTGCAAGATCATTAATATTCAACATGAACAGTAATGGTCCCGACACACTTCATTGGGGCACACCCAAAATTACTTCTACATATGTTGATGACTCTCCATCCGAGATAAATTGCTGCATCCTCTCTACCAAAATATCCTAAATCCAGTCACAAATTTCACTTGATGATCTATATGATCATACTTTTGAGAGTAACTGTAGGTGTGCTACTGAGCCATGCTTTTCGGAAATCAAGAAATACTGCATTTACGTGAATGTTTTGATCCAAAGCTTTCAGTATGTCATATGAGAAAAGTGCGAATTGCACATCACATGTTTTCAGAATATATACTGGTTGGAAGAAATAATTAATGATCTTAGTAGTAATCTGACATAATAATAATGTCTCAATTAGCTGTTAATGCTAATAGTGTTTCATTAAGATCTATGCACAAATGATTTTAGTATTGTTATTTTTTCATGTTTATAGATGCATATAAAATGCCAACCGAGACAACTGATATGAGAGCTAAGATGTTCACAAAAACCCTCCACTGTTTCGCCAAATTAAAACATAACTGTCTAGATTCTATATTGTATTGTAACTTATGCATTACTGTGACAAAACTACTGTAGGTGAGAGTGGTGAGACTTGATCAGTGGGGAGACTTGTTCCTCCCATTATTTTGCCATTTTTGGGAATTAAATTTTTTTTTGTTGGCATTAGTGTTTCTTGCCATCCACTTTCCATTGTTGTAATTTGCATCTGTGAGTTTTAACTGTTGTTGCTGCCCAGTAAGAGGGAAAGAAAGATTTTTCACCGAATTAACTTTTATTTTGGTAAGTGAATCCAGTTATTTTTACATATTAATTCTGTAAGAAATAATGCTGGTAACTGTTTCCTATAAAAGTTCATACTTTAAGGCATAAAGTATAACTGAAAATAAATGCTAATTGTAGGTTAGGGAGCATTCAGAAGCAATTTTGTTCACTTGTGTCTTATGGGGAGACTTGATCCTCAAGAACTTGGTGAGACTTGTCCCTGTTCAAATGTTTCCCAAAGATTTAATTGTTATCCTGGTACCACATTATTGTAAGACATAAAACACCCAACAAATGATAATATATAGACAATTTATTGTAATATAATGCATTGAATTATACAATATGGATGAAAATGAAACTTAGGTCTAATAAACTAAAACAAATTATAGTAATTTTGCTTTATATTGCAGAACTATGGGTCTTACATATAAAAGGAAAGAGGGAGTCAAAGCTAGGAAAAAAATTGACTCTAGAAGTATGGAACTTGCAGTAATGGCGTGCCTTGGGGGAAAAAGTTTCCGAGGAGCATCAAAGGAACTCTCTCTTCGTACACCAGAAGGAACCAGTATAAGCAGAGGAAGCAGCTTTAATAAACACAATGTTAGACAGTTTTTTGATAATCTTCGCCAGATTATCACTAGGGAAGTTCTTGGACCAGAATCTATTTGGAACATAGACGAAACAGGTCTTACTACAGCCCACAAACCAGGAAAAATAGTGGCTGTAAGAGGAGAGAAACAGGTAGGAAAACTGACTTCTGCCGAGAGAGGTGAACTTGTGACAGCATGTTGCGCAATAAATGCTATAGGAGGCCATATCACACCTTTCATGAACTTTCCATGTGTGAACTGGAAGGATAGGATGCTGCATGGAGCTCCTCCTGGAACCGGTGGTTCCACTCATTCCAGCGGTTGGATGACAGCTGATAATTTTGTTTTGTTTTTAAAACATTTTCATAAATATGTAAAATGCAGTGCTCAACACAAAGCTCTTATCATCATGGACAATCGTGATAGTCATATTAGTTTGGAATCCTTACATTTTGCAAAAGAAAATGGAATTACTCTTTTGACAATTCCTCCCCATACATCCCATAAAATGCAGCCCCTTGATAGGTCAGTGTATGGTCCACTGAAGGCATATTACAATTCTGCTGCAGGAGACTGGATGACAGCGCATCCAGGGAAAACTATCTCTATCTATGATATCTCCAAGATTTTTGGTATAGCTTTCTCTAAAGCTTTTACACCCAGCAATGTGATTAGTGGTTTTTGGGTTTCAGGCATATGGCCATTTAACTCTGATATATTTACAGATGATGAATTTTTTTCTACATATACAACAGGCCACTTACAATCCATGGAAGTCTGTGATTCTCCAAAAGCGTTTGTTTCAGTATCAACACCTTCATCTTCCGGAATTAGACCTAGCCCTATTGGATACAGATCCTTTGAAGATATCAGACCACACCCTAAGGCAGCAGCTCACACTACAACTAGACGAGGAAGGAAATGAGCATGTACCACAATCCTAACAAACACTCCGGTAAAAAATAAACTTGAGGAAGAACTCAGAGCAAGAAGTGCGCGAAGATTGAAACCTGTGGGAAGACGTAAGAGGCTGAACTTTGAAAACAAGAAACAAACGTATAAGCCAAAAGTAGAAACTTCTGAAAGTGAAGAACTGTCTCCATGTGAGTTTGATAATGACTTGGAGAGTTTGAGTAACAGTGATTCTGATGAAATTTTGAATGATGAACCTGGCACTGGAAAATGGATCATTGCTACCTTCCAAACAAAGAAATCTGAAAAACATTATGTGGGAGAGATTGTCAGTGTTCCTGACGAAGAGAATTTCACCATAAAATGTGTGAGGAAGATAGAGGGCCAACAGTTCAAGTGGCCAGAAACTGAAGACATGTGTGACATTGAAAGGAACCAAATTGTACGAGTCATTCCATCTCCAGCATTTCCTTCAAAGAATGACAGAGTTACCAGTTTCATTTTAACAGTGTCAAATTTGAGGGCTTTAATATTCAATAATTTGTATGTTTGTCTACAATTTCATCATGTTAAATACTTCAAATAGAGGCAGCCGTTATTGACTTTCTCAAGAAGTATACTTGTTTTTTCTTTGTATGAATCTGCTTTATCTCGTATATGATCTTGGATACATTAAACATGCTAATTCAGATTTTTTGACAGTAATTTCAGCTATTTAAAATATATATTTGAAAATTTAGTGACTTTTATATGATCTCATAACGTGTTTTGTAGGCTACAGATCGCACTTCAAGCAATGCCTCTAGAGATCATGAATGAATTTGTTTTCTAAAGTTATTATGTGAATCTCTTTTGTTAGTAAACCACAGTTCCTCTTATAAATCTTATAAACAAAATAAAATTTGGTTTGAATCATGAATAAATTGTTTCATTTACCACAACAAAGTGGCGGAGCAAGTCTCCCCGTAAAAGGGATCAAGTGTCCCACATATGGTGAGACTTGATCCATTCTGCATGGCTTTACTTTTTAATTTTTTATGATGATAGTAAATGGCAAAGGATTGAATTAAAAATAGGGACAGAAAGAGCTAAAAACTGACTATTTATTACACATTTTAGTTCTTTTCTGATGTTTATACCTACCGCTTTAAAAAATAAAATGTAAAAAAGGGATCAAGTCTCACCACTCTCCCCTACATGATTTCATTTTATGTCCATAAATAAAACTATTATGCAGCTGAAGAGATCTCACTTATATGGATAGTGTCTACAGGTATGAGTAAGGCAGTTAAAGTTTAATACCATACAAGAATGGGAGACAGTAAACTGTTGAATCATAGTTGAATAAAGATGCCTTGAGAAATGTCAAGGTATAACCTATTTGCTGTCATATAATAGCACCAAGTGGAAATGATCATACCAGGCTGTGGACCACGGAGACAACCATTTGAAATTGAGCTAAGGATACAAACTAGTCTGGTGTATTTTAGTAGTTACTTACCATAAAGCAATTTATTTTTTCTGGGATCGATATACACAGTATCATACCATACAGCATTTGTCTGACTAAATAAAATTTATTTTATTTTTATTTATTCATTTATCCATCTGTAGACAATAAATGTTGAATGGATGTTGTCCAGCTGTTCATATAAATTGTATATGAAATCTTTACAATAAAATGGAAAATACAAAAATATAAATAAAATAACACACAGAAAATAATACAGTTTATAGAAATACACCGTAACAAAACTTTATGTTCCTTGCCTTGCCCTGAACCATGGACCTCACCATAGGTTGGAAGGCTTGCATGCCTCAGCAATATAGATAGCCATACTGTTGGTGCAACCACAACAGAGGGGTCTCTGTTGGGACAGCAGATAAATGTATGGTTCCTGAAGAGAGCAACAGCTTACAACAGAACTGGATGATTGACTGTTTTGGTCTTTCAACACCAACTAAAATTACCTCGCCCTGCCGGTACTGCAAAAGACTGAAAGCCAGGGGAAACTACAACTGTAATTTTTCCCAAGGTCATGCAAGTCTACTGTAAGGTAAATGATGACGGCACTCTCTTGGGTAAAGTATTCCGAATATAAAATAGTCCCCCATTTGGATATCCCGGGGGGGGGGCTGCTCAGGAGGGTGTCGTTATCAGTTTAAATAAAATTGGCTTTCTAGAGATTGGAGCGTGGAGTGTTTGATCTCATAACTGGGCAATTTAAATAGGGAAATGGATAGGTTAAAGTTAGATATAGTGGGAGTAAGTGAAGTTTGGTGGCAGGGAAAAAAAGACTTCTGGTCATATGAATTCATGATTAAAAATACCAACTCAGATTGAGGTAATGCAGGACTAGGTTTAATAATGAATAAGAAAATAGCAGTACAGATAAAGCTACAATGAATAGCATACGGAATGCAGTATTGTAGCCAAGTTAGATATGAAGCCCACACCCACCACAGTAGTATAAGTTTGTATGCCAACTAGCTCCACAGATGATGAAGAGATTGAAGAAATGTATGACAAGATAAAAGACATTATTCAGGTAATTAAGGGAGATAAAAATTTAATAGTGATGTGGAACTGGAATTCAATGGTAGGAAAAGGAAGAGAAGAAAAAATAGTAACTGAATATGGACTGCGGGAAAAGAATGAAAGAGGAAGCCACCTGGTATAGTTTTGCATAGAGCGTAATTTAATCATCGCTAATACTTGGTATAAGAATTGTGAAAGAATGTTGTACACATGGAAGACAGCTGGAGACAGATGAAGGTTTCAGATTACGTAATGGAGAGATAAAGATTTCAGAACCGGATTTTAAATTTAAGACATTTCCAGGGACAGGTGTGGACTCGGCACACTTTGCTGGTTGTGAACTGTAGGTTACAACTGAATAAACTCCATAAAGCTAGGAAATTTAGGAGATGGGACCTGGAAGAGTTGAAAGAACCAGAGGTTGTTGAGAGTTTCAGGCAGAAAATAATGCAATGCTTGCCTAGAACAGGTGAAAGGAACACAGTAGAAGATGAGTGAGTAGCTGTAAGAGATAAAATAGTGAAGACAGGATGAAATAGGCAAAAAGACAAGGCCTAATAGAAATCTTTTGATAATGCTGGAGATATTTTATTTAATTGATGAAAGGAGAAAAAACAAAAATGCAGTAAATGATGCTGGCAAATGGGAATACAGACGTCTAAAAAATGAGATTGACAGGAAGTGCAAATGTAAAGACTTGGAAGAATATATCACAAGGGTAAATATAGATACCGCCTACAGGAATATTAGAGAGATCTTTGGAGAAAAGAGAAGCAGCTGTATGGATATCAAGAGCTCAGATGCTAAACCAATCCTAAGCAAAGAAGGGAAAGCTGAAAGGTGAATGGAGTATACAGAGGATCTACACAAGGAAGATGTACTTGAGGGCAGTGTCATAGAAATGGAAGAGGACATAGAGGAAAATGAAGGAAGGGAGATTTGGTTTAACATCCCATCAACATCGAGGTCATTATAGTCGGAGCTAAAGCTCGGATTGTGTCAAAGTTGGGGAGTGAAATTGGCTGTGCCCTTTTCAAAGGTACCATCCCGGCATTTGCATGGAGTGACTCAGGGAAATCACAGAAAATCTTAATGTAGATGGCCAGAGGAAGGTTTGAACTGTTGTCCTTCCAAATGCCAAGTCCAGTGTGCTAACGAGTGCGCCACCTCACAGAGGAAGATGATATGGAAGATACAATACTGAGAGAAGAATTTGATAGAGCATTGAAAGATCCAAATCAAAATGAGGCCCCAGTAGTAGAAGTAGTAGATGACATTCCATCAGAACTACTGACAGCCTTGGGAGAGCCAGCCATGACAGAGTTCTTCCATCTGGTGTGCAAGGTGTATGAGACAGCTGAAATACCATCAGAATTCAGGAAGGATATAATAATTCCAATTCCGGAGAAAACTGGTGCTGACAGGTGTGAATTTTACCGAACCATCAGTTTAATAAGTCGTAGCTGCAAAATACTAAAATGAATTTTTACAGAATAATGGAAAAACTGGTAAAGCCAACCTTGGGGAAGATCAGTTTGGATTCCAGAGAAATGTAGAAACATGCGAGGCAATACTGACCCTACAACTTCTTTTTGAAGATGGTTAAGGAAAGGTTTTGTAGACTTAGAGAAAGCTTTTGACAATGTTGGCTAGAACACTTTCTTTGAAATTCTGAAGGTAGCAGGGGTAAGATACAGGGAGCAAAAGGCTATTTACAACTTGTACAGAAACCAGACAACAGTTATAAGAGTTGAGGGACATGAAAGAGAAGCAGCAGTTTAGAAGGGAGTGAGGCAGCATTGTAGGCTATACTGCCAATGTTATTCAGTCTGTTCATTGAGCAGGCAGTAAAGGAAACCAAAGCAAAATTTGGAGTAGGAATTGTAGTCCAGGGAGAATAAATAAGAACTTTGAGGTTTGCCAATGACATTGCAATTCTTTCACAGACAGCAAAGGACATGGAAGAGCAGTTGAACAGAAGGGGCGGGGACTTGAAAGGAGGATATAGAAAGCAGAACAAGGATAATGGGATGGAGTTGAATGAAACTAGGTGATGCTGAAGGGATTAGATCAGGAAACAAAACACTTAAAGTTGTAGATGAGTTTT
Source organism: Schistocerca piceifrons (assembly GCF_021461385.2). Taxonomy (NCBI): domain Eukaryota; kingdom Metazoa; phylum Arthropoda; class Insecta; order Orthoptera; family Acrididae; genus Schistocerca; species Schistocerca piceifrons. The sequence continues at coordinate 433,738,064 of NC_060140.1, read as the reverse complement.
GCTATTTGGGCAGCAGAATAACTGATGATGGTTGAAGTAGAGAGGATATAAAATGTGGTCTGGCAATGGGCAGAGAAGTTTGTTAACATCAAAAATAGATTGAAGTGTCAGGAAGTCTTTTCTGAAATTATTTGTATGGAGTGGAGCCATGTATGGAAGTGAAACGAGGATGATAAACAGTTTAGACAAGTAGAGAATAGAAGCTTTTGGATTGTGGTGCTTCAGAAGAATGCTGAAGATTAGATGGGTAGGTCACATAACTAATGAGGAGGTACTGAATAGAATTGGGGGGAAGGCGGATGGGAGGGAAGAAATTTGTGGCACAACCTGACTAGAAGAAAGGACTGGTTGATCGACACATTCTGAGACATCAGTGGATCACCAATTTAATACTGGGGGGAAGTGTGGGGGGTAAAAATTGTAGAGGGAGACCAAGAGATGAATACAGAAAGCAGATTCAAAAGGATGTAGGTTGCAGTAGTTATTCAGTGGTGAGGAGGGTTGCATAGGATAGGTAGCATGAGGAGCTGCATTAAACCAGTCTTCGGACTGAAGACAACAACAACTACTTTATGTGCATATGAACCTATGATCTAGGAGTAGTGTCATTCACTAGTTATTAAAATGTCAATGATCCAGGGTTTGAACCCAACCACTGCTAAATTTTGATCAAAAATCATCAGCAATGGTGACGAAGGCTTCCAGTATAAGAAGTTACCCTCGCTCTGCCAGCAGCCCCTTAGGGTAAAAACTTCAGCTAAAAGAGAGTAGAGTTAACGATGTTTAATGGCATGAGGTGGCAGAAGGTGATGGAAACCGCTGCATTAAAGACAAGTAACTTTTATCAAAAGGACATTTGAGCTGCAATTGAAAAACTGTCATGATGATGTCTCCATTCTGGATTAGTCCCCTTTTCAGATCTCTGGGAGGGGACTGCCAAGGGGGAGGTGACTATGAGAAAAAGATGATTATTCCATCTTTTTCTCATGGTTACTTCCCTCTTGGTCCAAAGGAAAAAGGGATAACATTCTTCAAGTTGGAGCAAGGAATGTCAGAAGGTTGAACGTAGTGAGGAAGCTAGAAAATCTGAAAATGGAAATGCAGAGGATAAATCTAGATATATTGGAGGTTGGTGAAGTTCAAACAGAAAGAAGATAATGATTTCTGGTCTGACAGATACGAGGGTGGTTCCATATGTACATAACCCAACAAAGAAAACACAAAAATTTTGGAGAAAAATGTATTTATTTTTCAGCATGATATCATTTCAGTTCTATACACATTTCCCAGTGATATTCAATGAGTTTGGTACCCTTTTTGTAATGAGAACTGTCTAACTCTTCAAAATAGCCATTAACTGCCAACACCACATCTTCATTTGTTGAAAATCTTTGACCACCAAGCCATTTTTTCAAGTTTGGGAACAGAAAATAATCCAAGGGGGCTAAATCTGATGAATAAGGTGCATGAGGTAGCAATTCAAACTTCATGAATTCATTAATTTTAGTCATTGCAGTAACAGACTTGTGAGCTGGTGCATTGTCCTGAAGAAACAACACCTTCTTCTTGGCCAAATGTGGCCGTCTTCATTTGATTTCTTCCTCCAAACATTGCAATAAGTTCACATAATACTCACCGTAGATAGTTTTTCCTTTTTTGAGGTAGTCAATGAAAATTATCCCATGTGCATCCCAAAAAATCAACACAATGACCTTGCCTGCAGATGAAATGGTCTTCACCTTCTTTGAAGTGGGTTCTCTAAATTGTGTCCATTGGTTTGATTATTCTTTTGTCTCGGTAGTGAAGTGGTTGACCCATGTTTCATCCATTGTTATGAAATGGCACAAAAAATCAGCTTTGTTGCTGCAAAACTTCGCTAAACACTCAGTTTAAATGTCTTCATGACACTGTGTTTGCTCGAATGTGAGCAAAAGCAGCACAAACCTTGCGCACAGTTTTCTCATGTCCAAATTTTCAGATAATATGTGATGTCTGCTAGCTTGCACACTTTTAGTCGATAATCATCCGGTACCACTTTGCGGATCTTATTCACCATTTCTGGAGTTGTCACCTCATTTGGTTGACCACTCCAGTGCTCATCTTGGCAGCTCATACGGCCTTGTTTAAACTCAGCTACCCATTATTTTACTGTTGTCAGTGAAGGAGCAGACTCTCCAGCTCAACTTTACTATTAGTTGTGCTGATGCCTTTCAAAACATAATATTGTATTGTATAATGATGACCAATTTCCTCCATTTTCACAAGTTCACTCACAATGTTCACTATTGATGACTGCCAAACAAAAAGTAAACAATGTGGCGTCTTCAAACTTGAAGCATATGGTTCATAGATCATATACTTTCTAATCCAGAGATATTTTTCAACAGTGACTGCAATCCCTCGGTCAGGCCGGGTACTTATGATACCACACTCATATAGTGTATTGTCAACAGCAGCAGAAAATGACATAATGGGAGTAGTGTTTTTTTTTTTTTTTTTTTTTTTTTTTTTTTTTTTTTTTTTTTTTTTTTTTATAAATAGGAAAGTAGGGCAGAGAGTGAACCACTGTGAACAGTTCAGTGACAAGGAACAACCCTATCACTGAACTGTTCACAGGTTCAACTGCAAACCGTGTCAGCAACTGTAGTTCAGGTATAAATGCTGATGGCACAAGCAGAAGATGAAGAGATAGGGAAAATGAATGAGGTTATGGAACAGGTAATTTAGTATGTAAAGGGAGATGAAAATATAATAATTATGAAAGATTGGACCCTGGTTACAGAGGAAGCAATAGAAGAAACAGCTATGGGAGAATACAGGCTAGGCAGTAGGAACAAGAGAGGAGAAAGACTAATTGAGCTGTGCAGTGAATTTCAGATGCTAATAGCAAATACTCTGTTCAAGAATCACAAGAGGAGGAGGTATATGTGGAGAAGACTTGTAGACACAGGAAAATTCCAGCTGGATTACATCACGGCCAAACAGAGATGGCAAAATGTGGATACTGCAATAGCAAATATCACAGTAGGTGGTTCAGTTGAAGAGGAGTGAATATCTCTCAAAAGGGCAATCACAGATGTTGGACAGTCAGACATAGTTAAAAGAAATGTAACTCCAAAGAAACTTTGCTTAGTAGAAGAAATACTTCAGTTGATTGACAAAAGCAGAAGTACTGGGCAATTTCCACCAATGAAAACCAATTATTGAAGCTGATATTTCAATGTGTATTGTAGATCTATTTAGGAAAGCATACTATTGCTTGAGAGGGCTTACTGTATGAATTCCTTGCACCCATCAAACATTTTACTTTTATGCCATACCTGGCCAGTTTGATGGGTATAAGTGGGTCTGATTTCTCTCTCTTCTTTTGTGTTATTGAATCTACAAACTGCAAAGCCTGATGAACACTTTACACATCTTTTCTGACATAGTAGCCCAGAAAATTGGATGATCAGCTGCACCAGTAGAAGAAGGAGAAGAAAAGTCCTTGGACAATTTGAAAATTCTTGATAATATAAGGAGACCAAAAAGTGCAGACCTTTCTTCTTTTGAGGTGTTCTTACATGAAACACCGTCTAGGTGCTCTAATTTTTGCCATTTTGGAATTAGTCCACCCCACAATGCCATCTATTATACTGTCAGAGAAATAGATATGTGAAATATCTCTAAGGTCGAGATTTTGTAAATGTTGAGCATCTCACTTGTCCACAATAGATTACAGCATGTTCTATATCTTCACTGGATTGTTGATAACACATCTTCTCACCACCTGGTTGGTGATCATCACCTGACAAAGCTGCAGGACTTAGCTCTTCTAGTTCTGCTTCCAATACCCCAGATGAAGAATTGTGATTAGAGTCTTGCAAGTCATCTACATCTGGGACAAATGATGCTTCAGAATCCATTTCTATATCGGTATCAGATTAATCAGATATGGAGGGAACATGACCCATAATGTTTTTCATTCAAGAAGGCACTATCCCTGGCACCCTACTAATTGTTCACCTGAAATGCCAGCAAAGCAATTCATTACACTTTTTATGAGATGGAACATCATAAAATGTAATTACTGCACCTACAAATGGGATATTTATGACTATATACATCACTGGGAACAGACATCTATGAAACAACATTACACAAATAGGAATATCCACCTGGGAAGCAGGTGTATTTGCATACGTTTTGGTGTATATTCATCTGTGAGGCAGGCTAGGTTCCAATAAACCAGAATTCACTGTGCCACACAATTAGGGGCAGACACAGAAACACTCAGTTCACAACAACACATCAACAACTGAGACTCTCTTGGTCTTTGAGAGAAATACAGGAAATTGCAGTGCTCCGGTGTCCACAAACCGAAACTGCACCTGCCTGTGAAGCGCGTGGTCTGTGGTAATAATTAAATGTCAAGGGGACCAGGGGTCCCCACTCGACGATCTCCAAATCTTATTAAATTTTGTGTGAAGTTTCTATATGTCTTTGATGGTTATAACCAAATTTCAGTCCAGTATCTTCAGGCCATAATATTTCCCGAGGGCATGCAGATTTACTGTATGTATAAATGATGATGGAGTCCTCTTGGGTAAAATAGTCCCCCATTCAGATCTCCGGGCGGGGACTACTCAAGAGGACATCATTATCAGGAGAAAGAAAACTGGCGTTATACAGATCGGAGTGTGGAATGACAGATCCCTTAATCAGGCAGGTAGATTAGAAAATTTAAAAAGGGAAATGGATAGGTTAAAGTTAGATATAGTGGGAATTAGTGAAGTTCGGTGGCAGGAGCAACAAGACTTTTGGTCAGGTGAATAGAGGGTTGTAAATACAAAATCAAATAGGGGTAATGCAGGACTAGGTTTAATAATGAATAAAAAATAGGAGTTCGGGTAAGCTACTACAAACAACATAGTGAACCCATTATTGTGGCCAAGATAGGCACGAAGCCCACGCCTACGACAGTACTACAAGTCTATATGCCAACTAGCTCCGCAGATGATGAAGAAATTAAAGAAATGTATGATGAGATAAAAGAAATTTTTCGGATAGTGAAGGGAGACAAAAATTTAATAGTCATGGGTGACTGGGATTCGATAGTAGGAAAAGGAAGAGAAGGAAACGTAGTAGGTGAATATGGATTGAGGGTAGAATTTTGCACAGAGCACAACTTAATCATAGCTAACAATTGGTTCAAGAATCATAAAAGAAGGTTGTATACATGGAAGAAGCCTGGAGATACTGACAGGTTTCAGATAGATTATATGATGGTAAGACAGAGATTAGGAACCAGGTTTTAAATTCTAAGACATTTCCTGGGGCAGATGTGGACTCTGACCACAATCTATTGGTTTGAACTGTAGGTTAAAACTGAAGAAACTGCAAAAAGGTGGGAATTTAAGGAGATGGGACCTGGATAAACTGACTAAACCAGAGGTTCTACAGAGTTTCAGGGAGAGCATAAGGAAACAATTGACAATAATGGGGAAAAGAAATACAGTAGAAGAAGAATGGGTAGCTTTGAGGGATGAAGTAGTGAAGGCAGCAGAGGATCAAGTAGGTAAAAAGACAAGAGCTAGTAGAAATCCTTGGGTGACAGAAGAAATACTGAATTTAATTGATGAAAGGAGAAAATATAAAAATGGAGTAAATGAAGCAGGCAAAAAGGAATACAAACGTCTCAAAAATGAGATCGACAGAAAGTGCAAAATGGCTAAGCAGGCATGGCTAGAGGACAAACGTAAGGATGTAGAGGCTTATCTCACATGGGGTAAGATAGATACTGCCTACAGGAAAATTAAAGAGACCTTTGGAGAAAAGAGAACCACTTGTATGAATATCAAGAACTCAGATGGAAACCCAGTTCTAAGCAAAGAAGGGAAAGCAGAAAGGTGGAAGGAGTATATAGAGGGACTATACAAGGGTGATGTACTTGAGGGCAACGTTACAGAAAGTGAAGAGGATGTAGATGAAGATGAAATGGGAGATAAGATACTGCGTGAAGAGTTTGATAGAGCACTGAAAGACCTCAAAACAAGGCCGCGGTAGTAGACAACATTCCATTAGAACTACTGACAGCCTTGGGAGAGCCAGTCCTGACAAAACTCTACCATCTGGTGAGCAAAATGTGTGAGACAGGCGAAATACCCTGAGACTTCAAGAAGAATATAATAATTCCAATCCCAAAGAAAGCGGGCGTTGACAGAGGTGAAAATTACCGAACTATCAGTCTAATAAGTCACGGCTGCAAAATACTAACCAAAATTCTTTGCAGACGAATGGAAAAACTGGTAGAAGCCGACCTTGGGGAAGAACAGTTTGGATTCTGTAGAAATATGGGAACACATGAGGCAATACTGACCCTACCACTTATCTTAGAAGCTAGATTAAGAAAAGGCAAACCTACGTTTCTATCATTTGTAGACTTAGAGAAAGCTTTTGAAAATGTTGACTAGAATACTCTCTTTCAAATCCTGAAGCTGCCAGGGGTAAAATACAGGGAGAAAAAGGCTAATTACAATTTGTACAGAAACCAGATGGCAGTTATAAGAGCCGAGGGACATGAAAGGGAAGCAGTGATTGGGAAGGGAGTGAGATATTGAGCAAGCAGTAAAGGAAACAAAAGAAAAATTTGGAGTAGGTATTAAAATCCATGGAGAAGAAATAAAAACTTTAAGGTTCGCCAATGACATTGTAATTCTGTTAGAGACAGCAAAGGACTTGGAAGAGCAGTTGAACGGAATGGACAGTGTCTTGAAAGGAGGATATAAGATGAACATCAACAAAAGCAAAATGAGGATAATGGAATGTAGTCGAATTAAGTCAGGTGATGCTGAGGGAATTAGATTAGGAAATGAGACACTTAAAGTAGTAAAGGAGTTTTGCTATTTGGGGAGCAAAATAACTGATGATGGTCGAAGTAGAGAGGATATAAAATGTAGTCTGGCAATGGCAAGGAAAGCGTTTCTGAAGACAAGAAATCTGCTAACATCGAGTATAGATTTAAGTGTCAGGAAGTCGTTTCTGAAAATATTTGTATGGAGTGTAGCCATGTATGGAAGTGAAACATGTACGATAACTAGTTTGGAAAAGAAGAGAATAGAAGCTTTCAAAATGTGGTGCTACAGAAGAATGCTAAAGATTAGATGGGTAGATCACATAATTAATGAGGAGGTATTGAATAGAATTGGGGAGAAGAGGAGTTTGTGGCACAACTTGACTAGAAGAAGGGATCGGTTGGTCGGACATGTTCTGAGGCATCAAGGGATCACCAATTTAGTACTGGTGGGCAGCGTGGAGGGTAAAAATCGTAGAGTGAGACCAAGAGATGAATACACTAAGCAGATTCAGAAGGATGTAGGTTGCGGTAGGTACTGGGAGATGAAGAAGTTTGCACAGGATAGAGTAGCATGGAGAGCTGCATTGAACCAGTCTCAGGACTGAAGACCACAAAAACAACATCTTCAGGGGTTGAATTTTTAGGGGCATTTAAGGGAGGCTACTCACCTTCGCATCATGTACGAAGGTGCAGTTGTGCCAAGTTTCTTAGGTTTTTTTAAAAGTTCTAGCACACATTTCGTCATTTGCTTAACATACATGGCAACTTTTTATTCTGAATCACACCATGGCAAAAATTTTGGTTTTAGCCACACCTGAATGTAGATACAAGCCTCCAAAGTTAAAAAATTCATATTGCTATTCTGAGAGCCAAGATTTGACTGACCACTGCTTCTTTTCATATGAACCAATCACACCAAAACTTCAGAGGGTTATTTCTACCTATGATCTCTATATATGGATCAAATTTAACTAACATTGGATGCCTAAAAGAAAAGATATGCATCTGCAAAGTTGGCCAAAATCTTCTATATGTAAATTTTAGGGTATTTTTGGTGGACAATATCTCAGTTGTGCCTTGTTCAATCCTCTTTTTCTTGCCACAGCTTGAAAGAGCATGCTTTAAGCTTTCTAAGCTATATTTTTTAATTTATGGATCTAGCATATTGATGGGTAAGAATACATTTCAAAAGTTATTATTTTAGCACTTCAAAAAGATTGAAAAGTGAAATATTTTGCTCATTAAGTCCCTCAGTTAATTTTTTTGGAGTATATACATCAGTTTCAAACATTAATTTAACATATGCCACAAACGAATTATAATACACAACACAGCAAATTTGCAAAAAAAAAAAAAATAAATAAATAAATAAATAAATAACTTCGACCTATTAGACATTGGTCGCTGCTGTTAAAAAGCCCTCTTGGTTACGTATCTTTCTTTACCAAATGGGTTGCAGCAAGTCTTCTGGGGGGGGGGGGGGGGGGGAGGAGTGAAATTTTGACATCAACAAGGAATTATGGTATGGACAAATTTAGGCATCATCAGTAAAATCAAGCCAAGACCTATGTCATAGAAGCTCCTTGTCCATTGGTGACATTTCCTTAACTGATTGTTGTTGACTTTTGGCATAATAGGCTGGTGATAACTAATGACAATCAGCTCCTTCTGATCCACCAAAGCAGCTGGGTGAAGGAGTCTCTTGGTTCATTTCATACAATAGTTTATTAATCTATAACAAGCAATTTTGAAAGCTTATGAATATCCAGGTTTGAAGCATAGAAGATTCAGTCTTGTTTGCACATAAAATATACAAATTAGGCCCTCAAAACATATTGTTTTAGTGCTTACCTTCAGCTACTACAATGATCATTGATTATTCAAACACTCAGTACTCAACACTATCACTGTACAGTGTCAACACCAAAGATTATCCCTCACAGGAGACTGACACAGTGCATATTGCCAATAAAGAAAACAACAACTGAAAGTGGTATGTCAGCAAAGTATCACTGCTGTGAGGATAGGGCCTTAAAAAACTATTGCACTTTATAATGCTGATGGAAACTGAGGAACAATGCATAAATACACCACCATGCATTGTAGGGTTCAAACATTCTAAACAACATAACATTCCATTATGATCATCTAGATTTTCTGATCTTAAGAGCATTTACTGAAATTTTATTATATTTATATTCTATGCTATAAAATAATGTAAAAACACTTGTTAGCACAGTTACATACCCTAAACTGCAGGTAAATCTTGTACTATTAAAAGACACTACAATTACACAAGTTGTACTAAGTATTTACTGACAATCCATTTTCCCTACTTTTTGATAGGTATTCTTACTCATCAATATAGAAGGTCCAAAAATTAAACAATATAGCTTTGAAAGGGTAAAGCATGCTCTTTCCAACTTTTGTAAGGAAAAGAGGATTGAGCAAGACACAGTTGAGATATATCCCCTCAAAAATACCCTAAAATTTGCATCTAGAAGATTTTGGCAAACATTGCGGATGCTTATTGTTGTGACTCGCCGATCTTTCAAAGTGCCGCCGCACAGTTACGCGCGTCATCTACATGCGGCGCTGTCTGCCAGCCATGGAGCAGCAGTGCCACCTAAGTGGCCAGCCAGCCAGCGGCCGCCAGACTTGGACTCAGTGCTGATTTGACTGTTACAGTGTACACACGTCTTACTTTGTTTACTTGATCTGTGACTTACATGTATTGTGTCGTCCTTTAAATATATTTGTTCAACTTGACGTTATAACGCATAATGTTAGTTAAATTTGACTAATATGTAGACATTTAGGTATGAATAACCCTCTGAAGTTTTGGTGTAATTGGTTCATATGAAAAGTAGCAGCAGTTCTGGAGGCTTGTATCTATGTTTAGGTGTGGCTAAATCCCAAATTTTTGCCATGGTGTGATTCAGAATAAAAAGTTGTCATGTATGTTAAAGCAAATGACCAAATGTGTGCTAGAACTTTTAAAGAAGCCTAACAAACTTGGCACAACTGCACCTTCGTACATGATGCAAAGGTGAGTAGCCTCTCTTTAAAGCCCCTAAAAATTCAACCCCTGATGATACTGGACTGAAATTTGGTTATAACCATCCAAGACCATATAGAACCTTCACACCAAATTTCATTAGATTTGGAGATGGTCGAGTGGGGACACTTCTTAATATTGGTCCCTTTGAAGTGGAATGACCCGTAAACTACCTATGTGTATATTAGCTGCACTGCCCCACACGGATATACAATAGGAAATGTGCAGGATAAATTAGACCATAACACATTTTTAGTAAAGTGTCTTAATCAATAGTTTGTGACATTTTTCGCATGCGAAATATATTTGTGCTAATTTTTTGAGAAATTTTATTTATATGAGCCTCCCATGTTATGAAACTGTCCACCATCAATTCCAGGAACTTGCTGCAATTTACTTCTGAAATACATGAGTCCCTGAACTTGATATTGTTTGCTTTGACTGCCCTGTTTGCTTGTATTCTCATGAAAGTTGTTTTGCTTCCATTTATAGAAAAGTTGCATCTTCCAAAATATTTGTATGCCTCATCCATCCCTAAACATATCCATGTTTTAAGGTGACTGGTAGAGATATGTAATCATGAAACACAATCACTGTTTTATTTATGGCTTCTGGTGTGTCATTTACATAGAGAATAAATAGTGATGGTACCAATACTGACCCTTGTGGTACACGTGTTTTACCTCTATGAATGTTGAAAGCAAATTTTTGAATCTGTTGCCCTTTTTATGTTTTATCTCTACATATTGTTGTCCATTTTTAATAATATTGTTTGCTCTGCCTCTTATGCCATGTGTTGTTGTTGTGGTCTTCAGTTCTGAGACTGGTTTGATGCAGCTCTCCATGCTACTCTATCCTGTGCAAGCTTCTTCATCTCCCAATACGTACTGCAGCCTACATCCTTCTGAATCTGTTTAGTGTATTCATCTCTTGGTCTTCCTCTACGATTTTTACCCTCCACGCTGCCCTCCAATACTAAATTGGTGATCCCTTTTTGCCTCAGAACATGTCCTACCAACCGATCACTTCTTCTTGTCAAGTTGTGCCACAAACTCCTCTTCTCCCCAATCCTATTCAATACTTCCTCATTAGTTACGTGATCTACCCATCTAATCTTCAGCATTCTTCTGTAGCACCACATTTCAAAGGCTTCTATTCTCTTCTTGTCCAAACTAGTTATTGTCCATGTTTCACTTCCATACATGGCTACACAAGCAGACATATTTAAATATGTCTGCTTGTGTCTGTATATTTGTGGATGGATATGTGTGTGTGTACGAGTGTATACCCGTCCTTTTTTCCCCCTAAGGTAAGTCTTTCCGCTCCCGGGATTGGAATGACTCCTTACCCTCTCCCTTAAAACCCACATCCTTTCGTCTTTCCCTCTCCTTCCCTCTTTCCTGATGAGGCAACAGTTTGTTGCGAAAGCTTGAATTTTGTGTGTATGTTTGTGTGTCTGTCGACCTGCCAGCACTTTCATTTGGTACATATGGGTCTGATGTATATCTTGCAGTGTATTATTTAACATAAATAACAGTTCATTCATTATGCTGTTAAAGTATTGTTTAATTTTCTTATCAGTTCTTAATTATTCATGTAGCCTACTCCATAAATAAGGAGGACTTCTGTTTCATTTTATAAGGCATTACATCAGTTATTATAAATATATTGTCACAGTTTTTTCTCACTGTAAGTTATGTTGTTGTTCCTTGTCTTCATCGTATGTAAAATATTGTTTCACTGAATATAGCCAATACAAAAATCTCAATAAATTCAAAAACAATGGAGCATCAGATACAGCTATCATTTAGGATGCTAAAGTTTTGCTTTCTTTTTAAGGATTCATTAATTACACATTTCAGTATGTTTATCTGTAATAATATAAATAATTACAGAGAACCTTTCTGCATCGCATGATTTATATTGGGCGCCATAATTTTGAAGACCAGCAAGCCATTACACAATTCTTTGAGGCAACAATAAAAACAATTAATGGTGGATACTGTGATGAGCCTCTTACTGGATTGTTTTTGTGGTATAATGACTACTTCATCCATGTTCTTGAGGTGAGCCCAAAAAGTAAACATATGAAAGAATCTCAATGTACGATTGAAGAGTTGTGTACTGTGTTATTACTAGACAATATTACAATTTTGATGAAAGAGTAATGTGATCTAGTTCTTGGATTTATTTCAGTTGTGGTGTGCAGGGTACTTAGAGTAAGATTCCCAATTCATACATTTTTTATTGTACACTCATTTGTAGGAGTCTTACTTAACAAATTTGAAGATTGCAAGGGAGAAGAGTTCAGGGAGCAGTCCATTGCTTAAGATCATAAATCATTGTTGACATATGTATCTCATCTCCATTGTTAATGAAGTTAACTTGTACCTGTTAGATATGTGGTGCATAAAAGAAGCTGTCAGGGATGTGGCCTGTCTTTCTCGTGATATTGAAGTATTCATTGTCTTCTTGTTATGATGTACTATGAAAAGTGAGTATCTACATGATTAAAAAAAGTTCTTTCAACTTCTACATACTGTGTGTTTGTGTGTGGTCCCTGCCATTTTTCTAAAGAAGATTTTACAAGATATGGACTCAGGATCAACAGTCCTCAGTGACATGAAGTGAAGGTACCATCTAGATAACAAGACAGGTTGGAAGATCATTCAAAACAGTGAGACATTGTCAGTACTGAATTTTTCTTCCCTTTTGTGGATTGCAAAGAGGATTTGTAAATGATATTATGGAAGCAGTGTGAAAGTCATAGATGTGACTGAACTGACAAAAATAAGTGGGAAAGTTTTCTTACTGAATGATATATTTATGGTGAATAAGTAAATGGTCAAATATCATGGATGAGTAAGAAATCAGATTGTTGAATAAAGATAATTACCACAACTATTCTCAGAGAACTAAGGGAACTTCATGATTAAACAGTCTTGGTGTGCAATCGACCATGGAATGTGAAATACATTCACAGCGGACGAACGAAAAGCAAAACAAAAGGGTGTGGGAATTCTACTAACAACAGTAGATGATAATTCAATTGATGGTAAACAAGACTGCAAAATTGCAAAAGAAATATGGGTACATTGACAGCATCTTTTACACATTTTGATTTGTGGCATAGAATGTTTGTGCTAAAGGAAAAAAACAAATGATGTGGAAATGTTCAAAGGGGATGAAGCCATGGTAAAAGCCAGCATGATAACAGTCATGGCAATTATGAAAAAAACATATGAGCATGGTTCACAATGTTTTTGTTGTGAAGAGCATGGACATTTTGCAAACTATTACCTGTAGTTTGGTGATCACATTTTAAACAATAAGCAATCAAAATGTGAAAATGAGGCAGACAAAAATCTTCAAATTTAACTACTAACAAAAGTGTGTTACTGACACCAAGGCATAGTAGTTCAAAATTTCATCCTACAAATGAGTTAACTGTGACCATGTTGTACACTGATGCATATTCACCTGCGACAGACGTTATTTTCTGAGAAAACAAATGAAACGAAGCATGGATTTTGGACAGTGAACTAACAGACCACATGACTTACCAGCGTGAAAAATTCATCACTTTCACCAAATATTAAGAGTCAACAAAAGTAGCTGGTGGTGAATATTTGCAAAGTTCTGGTTTTGACATTGTACGCATATACCTATCAGAAGAATGAGGAGGATAAATAGTCAACTTGCACTGTACATTGTACATTCCAGACGTCATGTATCAGTCCCTCAGGCAACCAATAAAAAAGTGATTGTATCTGAAATAAAAGCTGGAGCTAGAATTGTGAGACAAAATGGGAAAATAACTGTGAAGGCTTCAGTCCCTAAGGCAACCAATAAAAGAGTGATTGTATCTTTAATAAAAGCTGGAGCCAGAATTGTGAGACAAAATGGGCAAATAACAGTCTGTACTAGATAAGTGATGATAACTCCAGTATTTCAATGTATGGATGTGGTCCTGCCACAAATCTTGCCAGTAGTCAGGAAATGGATTTATGGCACTGAACGCTAGGCCATTTTCATGTTGATAAAGCTAAGAAACAGTCAGATGTAATGCAATCTCTCAAAGCATAAAATGACTGGACAAATCAGTTCAACGGTGTGTATGCTGAAAACAAGATGAAAGCTAAACCTTTCCCCAAACAGACTAAAAACAGAACAAATGAACTGCTGTGTTTCGTACACAGTGATGTAATGTGTGTCTCTGCCTCCTAAACATTTGGTGGAACGAAATATGATGCCTCCATTGTATACTACACTACCAGTTCTTCAAAATCTTGTCTTGTCTTTGAACCTTTTCCCATGACAATGTTGAAGTCTCCACATATAACATTCTTATGTCAATTTTGAAGTCTTCGTATATAACAATGTTTTTCTTCATTTTCATTCTTAGTAAGTTAGTAATTTTGTTTTTCAGAAAGATTCTAATCTTGCCACCTGGTGATCTGTACACGCAAAGATTGTATGTCATGTGTAACTACATTAGTAATTTCGAAGTCTTTTTCTCTAGCTATGTGTTAACTAACATTTTTACTGTTTACAGGCTTTGGGAGATTTCCTGTTTTAATGTATACAGAAATTCCGCCACCTTTATGTTTAGATCTAAAGAGGTAACTACAAGGGGATTTCAATAAGTAATGCAACACATTTTTTCTTCTCAGCCAGTTTCAGTTGAAAAAATAAAGAAGATGTTGTGGGACACTGTGGAATATTCCCACTTCAGCCCCTGCAGTTTCATAAAGTACCAACACGTGGTGGTGCAATATGTAGCCTTCAAAAATGGCATCCATAACAGAGGTGTGTTCCAAAATAGTGAGCTGCCATTTTGAGTTTGTTAGGCAGAAAACAAGAGTATCACAGATACTCATAAGTGTTTGCAGAATGTCTACATGGATGTAGCAGTGAATAAAAGCAAAATGAGTCATTAGGCAAGGCATCTGTCATCATTGCAATGAGGTCACACAAACTGGTCCGATTTCCTGTGTGCCATCTAACTGCACATAGCTGTGACTTCTGCAACATTTGAACGCACGGACACTGTCAGTCGAGTTTTTCAATGGCTCAGGCCTCGTTGCACAACTGGATGTCTTTGTTTGTTGTGCTGATTTACTTGTCCACCAGTTGGGGTACTCGAAGGTGTTTGCTTACTGGGTTCCTCACTGTCTAACAGAAGATCATAAAGAGCAATGGACATCTGTGCAGAATTGCTTGTGTGTTATAAGGCTTATTATGACAATGTTTTGTCGAACATCATCATAGGTGATGAAACATGGGTTCATCACTTCGAACCTGAAACAAAATGGCAGTCCATGGAGTGGTAGGTACCACACCATCTCTCCTCCAATGAAAAAGTTCAAACCCAAACCCTCAGTGGGTAAAATCATGGTGACAGTCTTCTGGGACTCTGAAGGGGATATTCTGTTTGTCGTCCTCTCTCATGGTGCAACTCTGAAGAGTTTGTGCTACCCTCAAGAAATTGAAGAAATGGCTTCAGAGTGTTTGTTGCCACAAAAATGCAAATGAACATCTCCTTCTCCATGACAACGCAAGGTTTCACACAAGTCTGTGCAGCTGAGAGGAGCTTAAAAAACTTCATTTGACTGTTCTTCCTCATCCACCCTACAGCCCAGATCTCACACTTTCTGACTTCCATCTGTCTTCTCCAATGAAGGATGCTCTCTGTGGGAAGCATATGTGAATGAGGGGGTGATTCTTGATGTAGCAAGATGTGGCTCTGATGATTACCAGTAGAGTGATACCATGCAAGCATACAGGCCTTCCCAGTAAGATAGCTGAAGGCCATTACATTGAACAAATACTGTGTTTAAAAATAAGGTTTTGTAGCCAAAAGAGTGGGAAATAATATGGTGTATTGGAATCCTGAATAAAACCAGCGTGCTTTCATTAAAAAATGTTGCATTACTTATTGAACATACTTCATAGATAAGGTGTAATCTTTTATGGTCAGATTATCTATATGACTTTCAGTTAGCCCATGTTCGCTGATGGGTAATATGTCTGGCTGTACTTCACTTTGGAATCTTGCTGCTTCTAGTTGTGTATTATCAGTGTATGAGATATTCTGATGGAAGTATTCTCATGTAATTTTTCTTTTCCTGACCTACATGTTGTAATATCCTTATCCGAATGGCTAACTGGCAGCATTGAAATGCATTCTTTGAAGTAACAACTTTTTATTACAAGAACCAAACTAAATACAACTTCTGAGAATAAAGTCCACACAACATGAGAACAACAATGTATTGAGAAGCAGGGAAGACTAATAACAACACAGTCCTGTGAGTTGGGACTCATACGTAGCCCACGGATGAGTAGCAAGATGCTGTAACAATGTGGTCCCACAAAGCGATGAACCTAAAGGCAGTCACATATGAATACTGCAAAGTGGTGGCCTCAGGAGCAGCTGACAGAAATGTAGCAGCAGACATAATTCACAGTGAGGCAACACCTTTGTGGAAGTGGCAGTGGCAGCAGCAGGCGGGGTCTGCAGCTGAGACCTGTTGCAGAGACTTGGAGCAGCTATTGGTTGGTTGGAGCCTGGAACATAACTGTGTTTCAAAGCGTGGAGTGCTGACCTAAGTAGTTGTATGTGGAAGGATACATACGCAGTGTCATATGGACACATTACCATGTGCACGTAAGTGTGACCTGTGACCACAGTGCTGTGTGCAGCAACTTAAATTGCTATGTTGTAGCAAGGCAGGTGCTGCCGACCACTATGGAATCTGCAGGCGGTTTGACTGTGCACAGTACCATGACTATTTACAAAAGACCTCTGAGATGAAGCAGTGGCTGTTCCTAACCTACAAAGCATAGACTGAAGTGTTGTTGCCAAATATGCATGGGCCCAGCCCTGCAAATATCATACCTTTGCACCCATAACAAGGGATGGTGCAACTGTCTCCAAGAAGTGCAGCACTCAAGGGAGGAGGCACAACACAGCTGCCGGCATCAACTGTCCACCAACTGGAATGAAACAACACAAACAGTCACTGGGTAAGCACATGCCTGAGAACTGACCAACAAGTTACTGAATATTGTATTCTTGCATTCTACAAGCAAGGAGTAGAACCAAAAATCTATGTATGAAAGGAACACCAGAATTGTCATTAACATTTGAATAAAAATGCAAGATACAACTAAAAAGACTGCTGATCATTCAGTGCAGGACCATTGGCATTGGATACACAGTAACATCCAAATGCTCAGCACAAGGCACATGAATATACTAAACCAAACTACTAATCAACAACAAAAAATTAATCGCAACAAAACAAACTTGCAGTGTCTGTGTGTGGGAACAGTGACTGACCTCTGTTGCAGGTAGAAACTGGAAAGGGCCAGGTGATGGCAGACCTTGCAGCAAAACTGCCATGAAAGCACAACCCATGGCTCAGAAGAACATATGATGGGGTCAGCAGCACAAGTGGGAATGCTGAGACCAGCAGTAAGGAATGCTTTGACCAGCGGTAGAGCCGGCACCAGCAGTGGAAGCGGCTGTATTTGCGGCTGCAGTGACACCAATGGGGATGACTGCGCTGGCTGCAGGAATGACAGAGTTGGTGAGGGGACCAGCTGTACAGAGCCAGCAATGAACACACTGATAAGACAGTTGGCATTGGTACCAACAGGGCTGACTGGAACAGGGCAGGCAGTGAGAAGACTGCCAAACAGACTGACGTCATTGCAGACAGACTTAGCAATGACTGGAGGGCAAATTGGGACAGGGCCGACAATATCCAGACTGAGCACAGGGCTGGTGTCATTGCTGACAGGCTTGGTGACAACAGGAGGGCCAGCTGGGACAGAGCCGCCTTCCAATGGGATCACACGCAAGGGCTGGGCTGAGAGCAGTGGAACTGCTGTCATAGAACTCAGTGAAAAAGAAACTGAATGCTGCACGATACAACAATATTGGAAATAAACTGAGTGGCAAGGTCCCTGCTTGCCACACTCAAAATTAATTGATGCTGAGACTGTTCAGAAACATGCCCATGTAAATGCAGAAGGGAAGAATGTTGTTGAGGAACACACTCACTTGAATACTGTGGGGGAAACAATCCACCAGTAACCAAAAAGTCGGTACACATTCAGCATGAATGGAAACAACTGTCACCACCAAATTGCATATCTACCCATCTACCAATGAGTCATTGTTGTTGTCCTGCAGATGAGAATCTTGGGGGAAAAAAGCCTAACAACAGAAAGGAAAGATTTGTGCTCCCATTCTTGCAGTAAAGTGAGCTCTGCATTTAGGGTTGCCATAATCAAAGGACGAAAATCGAGGACAAAATTCGGTGATTATAAAGATGTGGTTGAAACACGGACCGATATGTTGTGCAGGTGACCATTGGTTTGCATTTCAGTTGAATCTTCACCATTACTTTACAGTGGTAATTATGAAGAGGTGGTTGAAAACTATCGCCAGAAAATAAAATTGCGGGAGACTTGGTTTTTAAACACGTACAGTTGAGTAATCTGATCAATTATAACACTCATTTGTATGCTCTCTACAAATGATAGGCATTGTACTTACTAGCCACTTTTTTCGCTGACATTTTCCTCTTCGTCCAGGACACCCGTCTTCGAGCATAAAATCGCGGACTGTCCGCGAAATGCGCTATGTATGGCAACCCTATCTGCATTGCATATATGACATATACTAGAAAGTGCAACTCCAGCTGTTGCTGGTGTGTGCCCCAGTCCCCTTTGTGGCTGTCAAACACCAGAAAATTGGATAACAAATGTGGGAGCAGCTTGCCAAGATGCAGCCATGCAGTCAAAACTTGAGCGAGCTGAGTTACGCTCTGCATCAAATATCTGAATTTGTTTACCTTGTAACTGAAGGACATGAATCAGAGACAGCTCTGATGTCTGGACAGACCTGATAAATCGAAAGGATGCTTGAACCTTACGTGAAAACAAACTCCCAGCATACTGAAACATGTACCTTTAATTACTGAATTGTCACTAGAGTACAAAAATACACCAGATAAGCACCAAAATCAATGCAAACCAACAGTGTCAGTGAAGAGAATTGTACTTATAGTACATATGAACTGACCACCTTAACTGTGCAGAAAAGACAACTACTACTAAGAAACTTGTTTCACAAATGTGTATAGGTTGAGAAACTTGTCCTATTGTAAGACTCACAGAATCTGATGAACATCACTGCACTCAGGCTATAACACACAAGGAACAATGAAGATGCTGCCCCACATAAAGACCTAGTACACAAGCAGAAATCCAGCTGATTGAAAACTACTGTAACAGACTTGAAAAACAAAATGTCTGCTCCAGCAAAATGAGCTAATAAACAGCAAGAAACTCGAAAACGAGCTTGAAGTATACTTAAAACTTTACCTTGTCACCAATGTATAATGGCACACAAGAAAACAGCCCTAGAAAACCCCACAAAACTTTTTACCTCACTGCCAGTGATATCCTTTGTCCAAGTGGTTGGCTGGCAGTATTGGAATGCACTCTTGAAAATAACAACTGTTTATTACAAGAACCAAACTAAATACAACTTCTGAGAATAATGTCTACACAACTTGAGAATGTCACTGTCTACACAGGCCTTTGAGGCCGGGGTCATAGGCAGTCCACGGATGAGCATCAAGATGGTGTAACAACATGGTCCCATAAGGCAATGAGCTTGTAAGCAGTCTCATCTGAATACTGTAAAGCGGTGCCCTTTGGAGCAGCTGACAGAAGTGCAGTGGCAGATTTAGATCACGGTGAGGGCAAGGCAACATCCTGGTGATCAGAGGCAGCAGTAGGCAGAGTCCATAGCTGAGACTCGTTGCAGTGACTTGGAGCAGCTGTTGGTTGGTTGAAACCAGAACTTTACTATCTTTAGAAGCATGAACCTGGGTAGAGACCGGCAGGATATATCCACCGTGTCATGTGGACACGTGACCACATGGACATAAGTAGGACCTGCACACGCAGTCATTGTGTAGTGTCCCAAGCAGGAAAGAACTAATGATCAAGTTTGAACACACTACATTATAACTAAAATGCCTTCTTGGTATGCATTAATTTCCAAACGCAAAAACAACAAGAAACGCAACAATTCTTGTGGTGGCAAAACCAGATGAAAGTACAAAGCAACGAAAATAATAACCAAAACACCACTCTACACAATTACATAGATACAACTTTCTACAGAAAGACTACGGCGAGTGTCTACTGGGCTAGAGCTGGCATAGGTATCGGCCGGAGCTATCCTAGCTGTAGGTACACACTGCTGGTCTGATGCTGCTGGTGTGCTTATAAAGCCGATTCAGTGGAGTGCTACACGTAGTCACATTAGTTCCAATTGGTGGATACTGTCACATGAATTTTAACGAAGTAGTTCCATGTTTATGCGGAAAGTCTGTTGTTGTTTACATCCACTGGCAATGTTTAGATTTGAGCTCTTGAAGAGAGGTCAGCAGCCCCCCTTGCTTGTCTGTTGTGTGGTCTCTCTAACTGATAAGGGGCCTCTATGAAATATCTCCCCCTTGGAAAAAAATGCACAGCACCACAGATGTCCATAGGAATAGAGGCATCCTGATCGACATGCGTAGGTTCTTGGCAAGCAGTGGAGGGAGGCGGCAATGCAGCAGGGGCAGCTGGCAGCAGAGGCAGCATCTGAAGCAGAGGTGAAGCAGAGGTTCCATCACAGGGTGGTCGGCGACAGGCACTGGCAGCTCACTCAGGGTGTCGTGGTCCACCAGATGGGGGCAGAGCTGGTAGAGGTGCCGGCAGGCAATGGAACTGTCAGTCCAGTGGAGAGGTGCCATCACCCAGCCGCAGAGTTTGGTGATGGTGGCAGGTGCTCAGTGCGCCCATGGATGAGAGAAGATCCATACCCAGATCTCCTGCCTGATGCAGAAGGAGTGTGCCAGAGTGCGAGTGGGAGGTTGAGAAGTCATGGGAATAAGGACAGATAAGGGAGAGCAGAACAGTCAGCTGTGAAGTATCTCCGCTGGACTTTTACTGGCACGGGGGGTGGCACATTATGTAGCCAAAAAAAGAAGCATGGCCCCATTCGGTGGGTGATGGCTCAGCAGCTTATCGAGCTGGGTCTTGAATGTCCACACAAAACATTCTGCCCGGCCATTTGACAAAGAGTGAAATGGGGCTGTATGGATGAGGGAAATTCCATTGGCAGTACAGAATTGCTTAAAACTGGTCGAAGCAGACTGTGGACCATTATCCATAATGATCGTTTTGGGGAGTCCCTCAACAGCAAAGAGGCACTGGAGAATTTTGATAGTCTCAGCAGAAGTGGTGCTCGTCATACGGGATACATAAGGGTATCCTGACCTGGAGGCAGTCAGGATGAACCACTAGGAACCATGAAATGGCTCTGTGAAATCAAAGTGGAGATGTTCCCATGGAGCAGCTGCATCGGACCATGAAAAATACTGGCATGGGGGTGCTGCTTGACATGTTTGACACATGGTGCAGGCCAAAATGAGGCAGACAATGTCTTTATCCAAACTGCACCAATAAAGGTGTCAGTGAACCAGCTGTTTGGTGAGGATGATTCCCCAATGGACAGTGTGGAGGCGGTCGAGGACACGGCTGCCCAATGCATGCGGTATGACCACCCGGGGAAATTCCGATTCACTATGCAGAAGGATGACGCCACTGCGGAAAAAGAGACTGTGCCAATGATCTCATAAATGCTGGACCTCCGCATCGCAGATGCTACAATGACTGGCTGGCCAACCTGCAGCAATTTGGTGGTGGAGAGCTTGCAGTGGCCCGCCGTATCGGCATCCAACAGAAGCACATCCAGAGCTGCGTCCAAGTCTGGTTCCACATGGAAACAAACCAATGGGGAGGCATCAAACTCACAGTCCACCCTGGCATGCAGCCAGGACAGAAAATCCACATTTGCATGACGTTCAGAAGTGCATTAGACAATATCAGAGTCGAACATTGCCAGAAAGAGCGCCAAACGCTGGAGGTGGCGCGCTGTCCTGGTGGGCACTGCGGCACCCAGATGATACAAAGAAACCCAAGGTTTGTGGTTGGTCTGCAGAGTAAAATGAAATCGTGGAATTTTATAAGGGCAAAAACCAGTGCCATAGCTTCCTTTTGAATTTGACTATATTTGGATTGAGCGTCAGCCAATTATTTGGTTGTGAAAGCCACTGGCCTCTCAATGCCGTTGGCCACTTGCAAGAGGACCGCACCCAGGCCATAGTCCGATGTGTCGGCGGTGACGATGGGGTGCAGGAAAGAATCGTAAGTGGCCAGACAAGGTGGGCGACTGAGAGCCGACTTGAGATGTGTGAAAGCCTGCTCACATGTCATGTCCCAAACCCGACACACACCCTTGCGCAATAACCCAGTCAGGGGTGCCAAACTCTCAGCAGTTAGGGGTATAAAGCACCAATAATAGTTGATTTGACCAAGGACGGACTGCAGTTGCTTCATGTTGGGGGAAGGAGGCAAGTTTTGAATCACCTCGACATACTCGGTAGAGGCATATAGGCCATTGGCATCAATTGTGAACCTGAGATAACCAGCCTCACAAGCAAAAAAAGTCACACTTTTCTCTACGGCAACACAGGTTAGCCTTGGAAAAAACCTGCAACAGCATATTCAGCTTGTCCACGAGGTCCACTGCTGATGAGCCGTCCAGATAATTTGTCATATCGGGCAACTGACTTGTGAGGTGTTCCAAGTAATGTTGGAAAATGGCAGGGGCGTTGGCAGTGCCAAATGGGAGGCGGTTGTATCTGAAAAGGCCACACGGGGTATTGATGACTAGGATCTGCTGCGATTCCTCGTCCAATGGCAGCTGCTAATGAGCACTGCACAAATCAGTTTTGGGAAAAATGGTTGAGCCTGCAAGACGGGTGAGTATGTCATCCACTGATGGGACAGGATATGCATCGATGATGGACTGAGAATTTACAGTTCTCTTAAAGTTGCCACATGCGTAAATCACCATCTGGCTTCTTGATTAACGGGATAGGCATTGCTCAGCAACTGTGCACAACGGAAAAAATGATGCCTTTGTCTTGTAAGCAGCAAAGTTCCACCTGGAGCCTGTCTAGGAGAGCAAAAGGGCCCGGGTAGGCCTTTAAAAAATGGACGGAAGAGGGAAGAAGCTGAACATATGTGCTGAAACCCTTCACTCCTGGTTTGGAGGATGAGAACAATGTTTCATATTTGCTGAGCAATGGGGTGAGGAGGGTATCCAAGGAGGGGATCAAAACTGCCTGTACCTCATTTTGCACTGACAAACCCAGACGACCAAAAATGTCCACACTCAGAAAGTTAGTAGTGCCGGGAGACCCAGTCACCAAAAATTGAGGGGTGAAGGAATGACTGTTGTAGAGGATTTGTGTTGAAAAAACGACGTCGGCTGATATAGGATGATTACTGAAACTAGGCAAGGCATGAGGGTATGGAGACAAAGCTGGTGAGCCCAAACGTTGGTTTGTGGCACCATCCACAATAGAAACAAATGATGCTGTGTCAATTTGGAAGACCACCAGGATATGCACGACCTCCAAGGGTAGGAGAAAATGGGCTCCTGATTGGGGAATGATGGAGAATACCTGTCCATTTGTGGAATGTGAGTCTTCTAGGCCCTGAGGTGATGATTTGTGATGAGCCTGTGTGTCCACAGGAAGCCTGGAATCTACGCGATGTTTCTGCGAAGCCTGACACACAACGGCGATATGGCTTGTTCAGCTGCAAACCGTGCACCTTGCTCACTGGTGGGGGCACTCTGTCCATTGGTGAATTCAGAAACAGTCCGGACATGATGGAAAATGGGCGAAAGACTTTCTGTCACGGGATTTACCAACACACTGCTGAGACTCCCGCTTGGCAGTAGGCAACTGGCGAGCTACAAAAACAGCTGGATAAAGACACAGCGGTTGTAGTCGGTGAGACTGTTCAAATGCACGAATGATTGGCAGACAGGTGTAAAGGGACAGGTCCTGTAACTTCAAAATATCAGCTCGAAGACCCTCGTCTGGTGCGTGAAACAGCACCATATCGTGAATCAATGAAGAGGCATAAGACTGCCTGCAGGCAATGTTGGCACACCGGAATTTGAAATTGCGGGAGAGACCCTGAAGCGTTGTAATCCATTTCAAATATGTCTGACCTGGGGACTTTCGACAAGAAAAGAAAGTCTGATGGGCAGAAGTGACATGTATTTGTGCGTCAAAGTACTCCAAAGGGCAGCACTTAATATGGGTAAATGAGAGATCTGGAAGGGATTGGTCAGGGTTCAATTGTTGAAGTAAATGATACACTTGTGGACCAGCTGTTCCTAAAAAAAAAGCCCAACTTCAATTTTCGTCATGGATCCCATGTGCCAATAAATGTTCCAACTGCTCAACATAAATTGACCATGATTCAACAGGCCTATCAAAAGCCTGAAGCATCAGTGGAGCCACGTGCACTAAGTGTTCAGTTTACCAGTGATGAAATCAGCTCTGTGAGCTACCTCTTGCAATGCTGTGGAGTGAGGGCAATGTTCTGACCTTGTGAACGCTGCCTGAATCTGCTGTAGAGTTTCCACTAAGGACTGAAGAAGGTCCTCTGAGGGGGCTATTCCATTAGAAAATCAAAGTTTTATCCTCGTCGCCAATAACTGTAGTGTCCTGCAGTCGGCAGGAAAGAACTAACGATCAAGTTTGAACACACTGTATTATAATTAAGACACCTTCTTGGTGTGCACTAATTTCCAAATGCAAGAACAACAAGAAGCACAACAATTCTTGTAGTGGCCAAACCAGATAAGTGCACAAGACAATGAAAAGAAAATAATAAACAAAATACTACTCTATACAATTACAAAGATACAACTTCCTACTGAAGGCTATGGCGAGTATCTACTATGCTAGAGCCGCTGCAGGTATTGGCCGGAGCTGTCCTAACTGTAGGTACACATTGCCGGTCTGACTCTGCTGGCATGCTTATAATGCCGATTCAGCAGAGTGCTACATGTAGTCACATTAGTTCCAATTGGTGGATCACTGTCACATGGCTTTTCACAAAGTAGTTCTGTATTTATGCAGAAAGTTTGTTGTTGTTTACATCCACTGGCGATGTTTAGATCTGAGCTCCTGAAGAAAGGTCGGCAGCCCACCTTGCTTGTCTGTTGTGCGGGCCTTCTGACTCATAAGGAGCCGCTATGACACATTGTGTGCTGTGACTAGTTCACCAAGTAATGGCGAGGCTGTCACCCCCAGACAATGTGGTGGCTGTAGGCAGCTTGACTGTACACGGTATCATGACTATTTACAAGCCATTTCCAAGATGAGACAGGGGCCATTCCTGGCTGGCAAAGCAGAGACTGAAATGTGGTGGCCGAATATTCAGGTGCCCACCGCTGTGTGTACCACATGTGTTGTGGACTGTATTCTGAAAGTATATTCTGTAGTGCTTCCGTTTTTGTGTAGTGCTTATATTTTGCTTTCTCACCTAGAGCATCCAGTTTTTCTGCCCCATCAGTCCATATTAGTTTCCTTTGCTTCTGATTATTTTGCCTACATCTGTAAACATTCTGCTGAATGTTACAGATCCAATCTATTTAAATGCATGCCATCCTTTCCTAGGCTGCTTCCACATAAAAATTTGTTTGGGTTTATGAAAACATCACCAAGATGATCTCATTGTTCTTCAGTGGCACAGTTTATTTTGGATAGATATTTGTCACTTACTGACCTTCCTTTTATAATTCCATTACGTATCAGCCAAAATCCCACATAGACACTTCTTGCCATTTCTTGTGTTGTCAGTAATTTCTTCTTTGCTGCTGCTTCTTAACGAATTTGTTCCAGAATGTATAAAGACAACTCTGTAGCTGTGTTTGGCTTCAGAATCTGCTTATGCAGTCACCAGTTTTACATTTCCTGTATTTTTAAAATATGTATTTAATTGTTGCATTCTAATTCCAGACTGTACACCAATTTTGCAGTTGGAGACAGCAATATTTTTAAGTAGTGAGTCGCTTACTATGAGAAACTCATTTTCATTCCCTTGCATAGCTGTGGTCATGCATTTTCTTTTACTGAATGTCATCCCCTTCCATTTATATTTATCGATTGATTTTTGGCTTGCTGAATTTATTGTCACACCTTTGGAAACACTGGACGTGTTGTTATTTTTAAAGTTCGTTTGTGCATGTGTATTTTTGTGATTTTGTTATTTTTCTGTGTGATGGATTTCACAGACACAAGACTGCTTTTCTCATATTAATCTATCATTTTCTGTCTTTGAAGTCAATATTTCAGTTTTTAATGTTGCAATGTCATTTTGTAGCAGCTTCATAATTTTGTTCTTTGAATACAACGCACTTATAACATCGGCCACTTTATCACATAAACAGCCATGTTTATTACAGAAACCAAACTAAATACAAGTTCTAAGGGTAATGTCTACACAGATTGGGAACAGAAATGTCTTGAGGAGCAATAAAATTGCAGAAAATCATCACTGATGCATTTTAGGTTTACTTTTGTGCACTTTTCCTGTAACCGGTAATTGCACTTGACACACAAAATACCTTACAGCACACATTTTCACATTCTCTGCATGAAAAACTGTCCATTTGCCTTTTTAATCAGACTGAAATGTCATTAGAAATTTCTATCGGTATCATGTTGAATTACGTCTGTCGATAAAAGTTATCACTCTGCATACCAACTATACCCTTTTTAGACCCAGGAGGCTACTATGCCAACTTTTCTCTGGTTCATATGAAATCTGCAAATGACCTCCTTACTATCTTATGTACAGGAAATTAATTTGATGGTTTCTGCAGTTGCTATAGTTACTTTGGACACGGTAACATATGAATAAACAACTATTTTAGTATGTGTCATTAACTATCCATGACTTCAACAGAGTTTGGGTTAAGAAGAAATAAAAATAATATGAAGATTGGTGTAGGCAAAGAAAGATTTCTTTATCAAAAGAACTCAGTTGGGATCAAATATTGACATGGAAATGAGAAAGAAGTTTCTGGAAGTGTACAATTTGGCACAGTACTGTATAAAACTGAAATGATTGTTGTGTAGAAGAATGTGAAAAATTAAATGAACTGATCAAGAAGGAGCAGAAGAAGCACAAGAAAAACTAAGATGAAGCCCTTAACCTGAGTAAAGAACAGGTCAGTAACTCTGTAAAGCCCTCTGTTATATATATGTGATGAACACATGAACTACAGAAAATGCAACAGGATATCCATAGCAATGAATCAAATGTGGTTTAGAAAGTGGCTTGCAAATCTAATGTGGGTGCAGTCACAAGGACCTTGCATAGGTGGCCAGGATATGGACTGCTGGTGCCTAATTGGTTGGTATAAGACACAGATCCAGCACTGATTGAGGTTCGTTGTTAACTAATAAATGTATCTCCTGCAAGTTTTATTACATGGGATATGTCCCTAAGAATGCTACAACCTCAAAAATTCTTGGAAGCTGGCAAAGGGGAAAGAGACTTGAGTTCAGGATGCCTTGCATAGAGACTATGAGCCCAGCTATTAGATTAAATTAAATGATCTCATTCTGTGGATCCATACTGACGAGATTCTTGTGCATGTGGAACTTGTACAATATTTTTTACATTATGTTAATAACAAATACAGCAGTAATAATACACACATACATATAATAGAGGGAAACACTCCACGCGGAAAAATATATCTAAAAACACAGATGATGTGACTTAACCGAATGAAAGTGCTGGCAGGTCGATAGACACACAAACAAACACAAACATACACACAAAATTCAAGCTTTCACAACAAACTGTTGCCTCATCCTGATGAGGCAACAGTTTGTTGCGAAAGCTTGAATTTTGTGTGTATGTTTGTGTTTGTTTGTGTGTCTATCGACCTGCCAGCACTTTCGTTTGGTAAGTCACATCATCTGTGTTTTTAGATATACATACATACATACATATACAAATACAGTATATCAAGAAATTTGTCAATGGAGTAGAAGGCGAGCAGAAGGAGTTGGCCACAAATAAATTTTTCAGGCTTCTCTTGAACTAAACTTTATTTCTCACTGAAATTACTGTGGTTGTTGGTGAGTTAATGCAAATGTGTGTTCATGAGTAGTGGACTCATTTTTGGACTACAGTAGTGCCTTTAAGTCTTTGTGTAGATTTCTCTGTTCTTATTAATTATTTTATGAGCTAAGCTGTTTCTTGGAAAAGGGAATACAGTGTTTACAACAAATGTCATTCAGGAATAAATACACTCAGAAACAGCAGGTAGTACAAGTTTCTTGAACCTGCTTTTACAGGGTGTTCATGAATTCACACTACAAATAATGTATATTTCATGCTTTTGGACTCTAAAACTTTCATTTGCCTTGAAGACTTTCTGAAAAATATGATGCTATTGTCAGTCTGGTTTTTTAGACACAAAGATTTTATTAAAGACCACTTATTTACAGTTAAATCACAGCAAATAATAATTACTTACTCTTCTGGAAAAACGAAAAAACGAAAAATGTTTAGAGTGTATGCTGTGATATAATATTCACTTTCATATTGTGATGTGTTACGTAACATCTGTCTGGCTGACAAATGATGACTGCATCAGTTGAAAGCATTTTTTATTATTTGAATATTTTAGAATCGCAAACTGTTTGGAGCTTTTTGTGATTGTTAGTGTGTATGAGTAGATATGGAGAGAGGCCATGTTTCTTCTAGATGGGACAGCATAATTACAGCTTACCAAGAGCTGAGGTATGTGCTGATGTTTGTTCCATACTTTGACATCGTGGCTTGGAGAAGTGGGGTACACCACTGAGTAAAGGGTATGCCATGACACTGCTGATGAGATCACATGGATGAAAGACATTTCCGGATATCTGGGGAAAAAAAATCTTTATTCTGTTATTGTATCTCGAGCTGTCAGTTAGACATTTTACACTGAGGTCAAGTGTTAAGTGATTAATGTTTCTCCTGATGAAATTTTGATATAAAGAGTTATTGCATGAGAGCAAGAATTATACATCATTGGAAAAGTGTCATATTTATTTACAAAACTGCATGTTATGCTAAATTCTATACTACCAGCAACTAGTGCAGACTGTAGTGAAATAGTCCAAACTTTTTCATGTTTATGGCCATGAAGAAATAAATCAGGTGAGTTAAATAACATCCAGTAATCATAGCTCAGAAGCAAATTAGTCATCTACCTGTATATACACTCATGCTCATAAATTAAGGACAATGCTGATACATGGTGAAACAACACACTGGTGGGTGGTTTACGGGTTTAAATCACCTCGGGGTATGACCATGCGGTGCATTTGACCTGCGGTCGTCACACGATAGTGCAGAGGTGTGTTGGTGCATGTCAGAGTACAGTGCAGCAAGTATGTGTGTAGATGTTTTTAGACATGCTAATGGTGACTGTGTGTTGAAAATGGCTCAAAGAACACATTTTGAGACGTTATGAGGGGTCGAATACTAGGTGAAAAACAGCAGGTTGTAGCTTGGGCCCTCCGTGTGCCACAAAGTGTGATCACAAGATTATGGCAATGATTTCAGCAGACAGAAAACGTGTTAAGGCGCTACAGTACGGGATGTGTACAGTGTACAACACCACAAGAAGACCGATATCTCACCGTCAGTGCCCGCAGATGGCCACGGAGTACTGCAGGTAGCCTTGCTTGGGACCTTATGGCAGCCACTAGAACAATTGTCTCCAGACACACAGTCTTCAGACAACTGAACAGACATGGTTTATTCGCCCGGAGACCTACAAGGTGCATTCCACTGACTCCTGGTCACAGGAGAGCCCATAAAGCCTGATGTCAAGAACACAGTACATGGTCATTGGAACAGTGGTCCCAGGCTATGTTCACGGACGAGTCCAGGTACAGTCTGAACAGTGATTCTCACCAGGTTTTCATCTGGCGTGAACCAGGAGCTCTTAATCTCCTTGATAGGGACCTGTGTGGAGGTCGTGGTTTGATGGTGTGGGGTGGGGCTATGATTGGTGCATGTACACCCTCGCATGTCTTTGTCAGAGGAATTGTAAAAGGTCGTCCGCCCCCGGTAGCTGAGTGATCAGCGCGACATACTGTCAATCCTAAGGGTCAGGGTTCGATTCCCGGCTAGGTCGGAGATTTTCTCCGCTCAGGGACTGGGTGTTCTGTTGTCCTAATCATCATCATTTCATCCCCATCAATGCACAAGTCACCAAAGTGGCGTCAAATCGAAAGACTTGCACCAGACGAGCGACCTGCCCAACGGGTGGCCCTCGTCACATGCCATTATTATTATCATGTAACAGGTCAGGTGTATTGGAATGTCATTTTGCACCAGTATGTCTGCCTTTTCTGGGGTGCAGTGGGTCCCACCTTCCTCTTGATAGATGATAACGCACCGCCCCACCGAGCTGCCATCATGGAGGAGTACCTTGAAACAGAAGATATCAGGCAAATGGAGTGGCCTGCCTGTTCTCCAGACCTAAACCCCATCAAGCATTTCTGGGATGCTCTCGCTCGACGTATCGCTGCACGTCTTCAAACATCTAGGACACTTCAGGAGCTCCGACAAGCACTGGTGCAAGAATGGGAGGATACACTTCAGCAGCTGCTCGACTACCTGATCCAGAGTATGCCAACCCATTGTGCGGCCTGTGTACATGTGCATGGTGATCATATCCCATATTAATGTTGGGGTACATGTGCAGGAAACAGTGGCGTTTTGTAGCACATGTGTTTCGGGATGGTTTTCTCAACTTGTCACCAATACCGTGGACTTACAGATCTGTGTGGTGTGTGTTCCCTATGTGCCTATGCTATTAGTGCCACGTTGTGTGTCACCACATTCTGCAATTATTGTTAATTTATGATCATGAGTGTAGTATGGAAACAACACAGTATCTTGTGTTCAATACAGAACTCTTAATGAGTGTTAAATAACTCACATGTCAGTCATGTCAGTTTCTAGGTTTGACTGCAACACACTCAGATATGAACCAAGCTCCCAGTGCATCCATATGCCTGCCATCAGTTGATTCACTGAAAATACGATGATCGGTTGAAAGGTGAGCGAGGACAATCCCACATTAGGCATTAGCAAACATCATTGGTTGGTAACATTACAGTCCAAATCATAGTCCAGGAGAAAACCACGTAAGGTGCTGAGTTGCCATTAATAGATACACCTGAGAACGTGCTGAAAACATTGGCAGGTTGACAAGTGAGACCAAAGCGGTGGTTTTGTCAAGTGACCTGTACCGAAATATGTACCCTTCCAAGCCATGCCCAGAAAACTTGCTTGATGTATGCATAATTATGCTGAATGATTCAGTCATATGTCTGGTGAAATTACAAGATCTCTCATCTCTTGAATCGGCCCATGGGTTGAGAACCATCCTGATTGGTGGTATTCTCACTTGGTGGTTATGGAGTCAGTTATTCAGCCAGGGGCATATCCATATGTGTGCACATTGATGTGGACACCAACCTTGAAAGATGTTCCTACTTTACTTCTTGTGCCAAAGGAGGCTGCAACTGATCTGAAAAGGAATGAGGTGGCAGCTGTATTGAGTTACGTCGGTTTTTGACCATGGATCGGCTACACCTGGTGAGAGATAAAAAACGTAGCAGTGCAGAAAGGTTTGGATGTTATTGTTTTTCCATCTGTGTCTTAAATGTTCACACAAAATGTTGAACCCTACCATTAGAGGTGGGTTGAAATAGAGGTGTGATAATATGCTTGATTCCATTCTGGGTGCAAATCCAATGAAAATGAGTGGGTGTTGACCATGAGTCATTATCATTGACCAGAGTTTGTAGGGCTCCTTCAATAGAAGAAAAACAATGGCCAGGGTTTTAGTCATATTCTCCATCAAGGTCTGTTGCACTTTGATAATGTGTGGGAAGTTGAGAATACTTGCCTATTAAAGTCAACCATATGACCCAATGGAAAGGAACTGCAAAGTTCACATGCACCTAATCCTATGGCTGGGTAGGTGTAGGCCACAGCTGGTAGACTTGGGGAGCTGCAGGTTGCAGCAACTTAAAAGCTTGGCATTGCTGAGCCACGCTTACAATCTCATCAATCTGTGGTCAGTGCTTATATCTTCTTCATTCTAGAAGTGCCTGGTCAGTGCATATGTCACTGGACCAGATTCTTCTTTCTTGAAGTGCCCACTATAACTGATGCAGAAGTCACAATTTATGGGAGTGCAGAAACTCTGTAAAAAAAATGGAAGATTATCTGGTTATGATAATAGAACACCACTGAAAAGATGGAGGGCATGGCACTGGGAAAAGAAACAATGAACTTCTGCAGAGGCCGTCAAAGCCAGGGCCTTCGGCCAGTCAGTTTGTATGGATTGTCAAACCTGTCTCAAGAGTCGATCTTTATTGATGGCCGCTGTGACATCTGTGGAAGTAATGGAAAACTATTCCACTGATTGTCTGATTATTCTATTTTTGAATCAATGTAAAAGCAAACAGTCTCAAATTACTCATCGGGACTCGTAGGAAATTGTGACAGTGCATCTTCATTTGCATGCTAGGCTGATGCACATTAATGAGTGGAATACTGACAATTTGATAAGAGAGGAACCCAGGATTGCAAACACTGAGATGCCGGTTCAGGCAGCTTAGGGCCAAACTGGCCAGTAATGTTTTATGATCTATCACCAAGTGAAATTCTTTGCCATTCAGTAAAATGTGTAACTTCTGGATATTTTATTTTATTTTATTTTATTTGCTACCGTTTACAAATGACCTTCCACCTAGTGACTAAGACATGTTATGTTTTCATTAATTTGTGCATAAAAAATTAACAAACTTTTAATTAAATTGCAACCTTCAATATTTGTAAACTTAAAACTAATTAGGAAATGTAAATGCTTTAAATCAACAATGTATGCAATAAGAAGAAGGAAAAATAGCAAGAGAGGAAAAAGTTTAGATTTATAGATTGCTGTCCAGGAGGGAGTACCTCAAACTACATCGAGCCTCTCACTTACCAGCAGCCACCACCCTATCTGCAAATACTTGCTTTGTGGGACAAGAAACTCAGCAGTCATTTGAGCCTCACATCTCAGGTGGCATGATCTTACATCAAGATCAGCTTACCCTACATGGTGGTGCATGCTGTCCTCTATTCCACATTTCTCATACAATCTCATATTAATGTCTAATGTACACTCACTTTTGTGACGGTCCCATTATTATATATCTAGTCATTGTTCTATGTTTGCCCGTCTTCGCCTCTACCACTGCCGTTTGATCTGCTACCACTACTACCAGTGGCGACAGTACAGAAGTATGTGTTTCAGGGTCTCTCCCTCTCCACAGACACAGTCAGCTTCCTGATCGAGATTACAAACAGCAAATGTGTGGGGTGTACCCAGTAGAAATGAACCATGCACCAGCTGGAGTTGACATCTTTCATCCTCAATTGCTCCCTGATGTGTTGGGGAAAATTGTATAGCCTATAGGCCTTTTTTCAGTTGTCCCACTCCCTTTGCTTTGAATTTGCTCTCCAGGTTTTGAGCTCTCTCTAGCTCTGTATTTACTTGTCTAGAAGGTCTCATTATTTCATATCTGCCTGTTTTCAGTCATTATGTTGCTTGTGATACATGACAGTATAAATCCCAAGCATCAAGCACGGTGAATCCACTGACATGAGGCTGAAAGCACCCAATAACGTTACCAACCCAGTATTTACCTGTGGCACGGAAGGTATGTACCCACATGCTGGCAGGAAAATGTATTGCTGACTTGAAGAGAGGGCAGTGGTATGTTTTTGTTATGTTGTTGTTGTGGTCTTCAGTCCTGAGACTGGTTTGATGCAGCTCACCATGCTACTCTATCCTGTGCGAGGTTCTTCATCTCCCAGTACCTACTGCAACCTACATCCTTCTGAATCTGCTTAGTGTATTCATCTCTTGGTCTCCCTCTATGATTTTTACCCTCCACAATGCCCTCCAGTACTAAATTGGTGATCCCTTGATGCCTCAGAACATGTCCTACCAAGTGATCCCTTCTTCTAGTCAAGTTGTGCCACAAACTACTCTTCTCCCCAATTCTATTCAATACCTCCTCATTAATTATGTGATCTACCCATCTAATCTTCAGCATTCTTCTGTAGCACCACATTTTGAAAGCTTCTATTCTCTTCTTGTCCAAACTATTTATCGTACATGTTCCACTTCCATACATCGCTACACTCGATACAAATACTTTCAGAAACGACTTCCTGACACTTAAATCTATACTCGATGTTAACAAATTTCTCGTCTTCAGAAACGCTTTCCTTGCCATTGCCAGTCTACATTTTATATCCTCTCTACTTCGACCATCATCAGGTATTTTGCTCCCCAAGTAGCAAAACCCCTTTACTACTTTAAGTGTCTCATTTCCTAACCTAATTCCCTCAGCATCACCTGACGTAATTCAACTACATTCCATTATCCTCATTTTGCTTTTGTTGATGTTTATCTTATACCCTCCTTTCAAGACACTGTCCATTCCATTCAACTGCTCTTCCAAGTCCTTTGCTGTCTCTGACAGAATTACAATGTCATGGGCGAACCTCAAAGTTTTTATTTCTTCTTCATGGATTTTGATACCTACTCCGAATTTTTCTTTTATTTCCTTTACTGCTTTCTCAGTATACAGATTGAATAACATCGGGGAGGGGCTACAACCCTGCCTCACTCCCTTCCCAACCACTGCTACCTTTTCATGTCCCTCGACTCTTATAACTGCCATCTGGTTTCTGTACAAATTGTAAATAGCCTTTTGCTCCCTGTATTTTACCCCTGCCACCTTCAGAATTTGAAAGAGAGTATTCCAGCCAACATTGTCAAAGCTTTCTCTAAGTCTACAAATGCTACAAATGTAGGTTTGCTTTTCCTTAATCTATTTTCTAAGATAAGTCAGTATTGCCTCACGTGTTCCAATATTTCTATGGAATCCAAACTGATATTCCCCAAGGTCAGCTTCTACCAGTTTTTCCATTCGTCTGTAAAGAATTAGCGATA
Source organism: Schistocerca piceifrons (assembly GCF_021461385.2). NCBI lineage: Eukaryota > Metazoa > Arthropoda > Insecta > Orthoptera > Acrididae > Schistocerca > Schistocerca piceifrons. Next base: position 433,703,123 of record NC_060140.1, on the reverse strand, counting down.
GTATTTTGCAGCTGTGACTTCGGTAATTTTCACATCTGTCAACACGTGCTTTCTTTGGGATTGGAATTATTATATTCTTCTTGAAGTCTGAAGGTATTTCGCCTGTCTCATACGTCTTGCTCACCAGATGGTAGAGTTTTGTCAGGTCTGGCTCTCCCAAGGCTGTTACTAATTCTAATGGAATGTTGTCTACTCCCGGGACCTTGTTTCGACTCAGGTCTTTCAGTGCTCTGTCAGACTCTTCACAAAGTATCACATCTTCCATTTCATCTTCATCTACATCCTCTTCCATTTCCATAATATTGTCCTCAATTTTATAGACCCTCTATATACTCCTTTCACCTTTCTGCTTTCCCTTCTTTGCTTAGAACTGGGTTTCCATCTGGGCTGTTGATATTCACACAAGTGGTTCTCTTTTCTCCAAAGGTTCTCTTTAATTTTCCTGTAGGCAGTATCTATCTTACCCCTAGTGAGATAAGCCTCTACATCCTTACATTTGTCCTCTAGCCATCCATGCTTAGCCATTTTGCACTCCCTGTCGATCTCATTTTTGAGACGTTTGTATTCCTTTTTGTCTGCTTATTTACTGCATTTTTATATTTTCTCCTTTCATCAATTAAATTCAACATTTCTTCTGTTACCCAAGGATTTCTACTAACCGTTGTCGTTTTACCTACTTGATCCTCTGCTGCCTTCACTACTTCATCCCTCAAAGTTACCCATTCTTGTTCTACTGTATTTCTTTCCCTCATTCCTGTCAATTGTTTCCTTATGCTCTCCCTGAAACTCTGTACAACCTCTGGTTTAGTCAGTTTATCCAGGTCCCATCTCCTTAAATTCCCACCTTTTTGCAGTTTCTTCAGTTTTAATCTACAGTTTATAACCAATAGATTGTGGTCAGGGTCCACATCTGCCCTTGGAAACGTCTTACAATTTAAAACCTGGTTCCTAAATCTCTGTCTTACCATTATATAATCTACCTGATACCTTCTAGTATCTCCAGGCTTCTTCCATGTATAAAACCGTCTTTCATGATTCATGAACCAAGTGTTAGCTATGATTAAGTTATGCTCTGTGCAAAATTCTACCAGGCGACTTCCTCTTTCATTTCTTACCCCCAATCCATATTCACCTACTATGTTTCCTTCTCTCCCTTTTCCTACTATCGAATTCCAGTCACTCTGACTATTAAATTATCGTCTCCCTTCACTATCTGAATAATTTATTTTGTCTCATCGTACATTTCATCACTTTCTTCGTCATCTGCAGAGCTAGTTGGCATATAAACTTGTACTATTGTAGTAGGCATGGGCTTCGTGTCTATCTTGGCCACAATAATGCGTTCACTATGCTGTTTGTAGTAACTTACCCACACTCCCATTTTTTTGTTCATTATTAAACCTACTACTGCATTACCCCTATTTGATTTTGTATTTATTGTCCTCTATTCACCCGAACCAAAAGTCTTGTTCCTCCTGCCACCGTACTTCACTAATTCCCACTATATCTAACTTTAACCTATCCATTTCCCTTTTTAAATTTTCTAATTTACCTGTCTGATTGAAGGATCTGACATGCCATGCTCCGATCCATAGAACGCCAGTTGTCTTTCTCCTGATAACAACGTCCTCTTGAGTAGTCCCCGCCCGTAGATCCGAATGGGGGAGTGTTTTACTTCCGGAATATTTCCCCGTGAGGACACCATCATCATTTAACCATACACTAAAGCTGCATGCCCTTGGGAAAAATTACGGCTGTAGTTTCCCCATGCTTTCAGCCGTTTGCAGTACCAGCACAGCAAGGCCATTTTGGTTAGTGTTACAAGGCCAGATCAGTCAATCATCCAAACTGTTGCCCCTGCAACTACTGAAAAGGCTGCTGCCCCTCTTCAGGAACCACACGTTTGTTTGGCCTCTCAACAGATACCCCTCTGTTGTGGTTGCACCTATATCTGTATTGCTGAGGCACACAAGCCTCCCCACCAACGGCATGGGCCGGTTTTGTTATAGTCGTGGGTAATCTGGAGTTCACTATATTGAGCCTGGCAAGTTTATGTGATAAGTTCCATGCCTTTTCTGAAGCTTTTCATATGTTGAGTGAGGTTTAATTTCTGGTCCACATATCTTCCTAAGTATCTTGTAACCATGTTTCTTTTTATGTTACTTCTGTTCATTCAAACTATAGAGTTTCTTAGTTAGTTGCATTTCAATATAATGTAGAAGGATTCATTTGCCACTATTTCTAGTGCATTAGTTGCTCATGGTTTGCAATACTGCTGATGTTTTCACTTCAAGCTGCTCAAGTTGTCCACTATTACATGAAGTAGGTAATCAGAATATGTGACTGCTTCTGTGTGATTGTCCTCTTCCATCAGTGTTCGCATGTGTTCAGCGATAATGTTGCAGGAACCAGGCCTACACATTGGCCCTGTGAGCATTCATTAGTGATACTTGTGATCACCTTGCAATTACCTGCTCACCACTCAATGACTCTTTTTCTACAATAGTCAAGGAGACTGTTGTGTAGAACTGCCAGGAGCTGCTGGTCTTTAAGGTGTGCAGACATCATGGGCCACCGTAAATTGTCTGTGCTGCTGATATATCTATTAGTAATGCTATTGCATGTTCCTTTTTTGTTCAGTTTACTACTGAGGTAAAAATTATATATAAAAACAAAGATGAGGTGACTTACTGAACAAAAGCGCTGGCAGGTCGATAGACACACAAGCAAACACAAACATACACACAAAATTCTAGCTTTCGCAACCAACGGTCGCCTCATCAGGAAAGAGGGAAGGAGAGGGAAAGATGAAAGGATGTCTGCTTGTGTCTGTATGTGTGGATGGATATGTGTGTGTGTGCGAGTGTATACCTGTCCTTTTTTCCCCACTAAGGTAAGTCTTTCCGCTCCCGGGATTGGAATGACTCCTTACCCTCTCCCTTAAAACCCACATCCTTTCATCTTTCCCTCTCCTTCCCTCTTTCCTGATGAGGCGACCGTTGGTTGCGAAAGCTAGAATTTTGTGTGTATGTTTGTGTTTGCTTGTGTGTCTATCGACCTGCCAGCGCTTTTGTTCGGTATGTCACCTCATCTTTGTTTTTATATATAATTTTTCCCACGTGGAATGTTTCCTTCTATTATATTGACATTACTACTGAGGTAGTTTGATTAACTGCATCCACATTAATGTGAGATGTGAGGCCCCTAAGTGCCCTGTGCACCTGAAGGCGATCTCGCAGGAGTCACTCGTGGACCTTGGCTTAGAAGACAAATTGGTCAACAAGGTTGAGTTCTGATGGTAATTTGTCTATGGATCTATTAATAATAACTGTATTTGCCACCTCCCTAGATGTAGGCACTTCTCTCATGTACAAGACATTATTCAGAACAAAGTACATGTACTGGGATTCCCTGATACATGGGGGTAGTGCCAGTGAGCTTGGCTCCAAGCATTTTAAATGGGTAAAACACAGTTTAACGTGTTTTATGAGAATACGAAATTATTGAAAATTTTGAGGGATCTTAAAGGCTATTTGCAGTATGATCTGCCGCAACACTTGTGAATGAATTCAGTCAGAACTGGGACCTTTCTTTCTCTTTTACCACTTATTAGCTAAAGTAACTTCCTCTTGTGAAAAGGGGCAGACAACACTGCTTGCCGTGTATTGTGTTTCCAGCTGTGCTCATAATTGTGTATGTTCAGGTTCGTCAGTCTGTGGATTGTTGTCAGGTCGGTGCATACACAGCAGAAATTCCACTGTGTGCCTCCATCTCTTTGTCATTTCACCATTGTCCTGCACCATTATTAACAGCACTGACTGTGTTTCCATTCTCTCAGTCAAGAGTTTATGTGGCTCACCCCTGTGACTATCTTACACTTGTCTGTCCACATAATTCTACCATTTTTTTTTTTAAAAAAAAAAGCTCAGAACAGCACTTCGTGATATTGTGCATCACCTTGTTTAAACTGCTCAGGTCTGACTTGTTTGTAGATAGCTGCCACATCATGTTGATATAGCGTACATTTGTCTCTGGAGTTCTTCCTTAGTGTAGCCTGTTTCCTGTTCAATAGTATTCTGTCTCTGGGTCTAGTGGTGGTGTTAGAGATGGTGAAATTCTGCACATTTGTTAATAGGTCAGTCAGTACATTTGTCCTGTATTTTGTGTACATGTGCCCTTCAGTTTGTTTATTATAAATGGGTTATGTATTTTCTGGCTACCAAGGATAATTACTGATGCTTCGTTCTCTATCTGGGAATAATTTTCTTGCGCTTTGGTATCTACAAACAAATGTGGTGGGGCATTCCAAACCATTTGGGAATGGGGCACTGCAGATATGTTAAGCAGTAATGATTGTATTTCTGTTTAAGACTACCACATACCAGTATTCAGATTCTTAACATGTACACATCAGTGTGTTAAATTATAAAATAATTCTGGAAACAACAAAAAATGTATAACAATCAAACTACATGTACTGGGATTCCCTGGTCCATGGGGGTAGTGCCAGTAGGTGTGGCTCCAAGCATTTTAAATGGGTAAAACACAGTTTAACATGTTTTATGAGAATATTAAATTATTGAAAATTTTGAGGGATCTTAAAGGCTATAATGCTTGTTCATAAACAGAAATAGCAAAAAGGTTTCGTTTCTAAAAATTAGTCAAAAGAATAACACAATTTAAAATTATTTTAATCTTTTATTGAGCAATTATGAATATTCTTAAGTCATGTCAGTAAGCCCTACTGGTTGAACAATATTAATACAACATATTTTTAATTAACATATACTAAAGCCAGGAATTTTTTTAAAAAATGAATAAAAAGCAATAAAAGTTAAAGCAACTACCATACTGCAAAACCTTCAGCAGAAGCAGCAGCACTGCACAGAGATAATCCGTGTTCTGCAGCTGGTACGTTGAAACCATTCCTCCCCATCCTAACCAGACTCTTCATAGACAAAATTGATGTGATCATCTTTCCACACCTGACAAACTGTCCATCTCATCAACACATAACCAAATTTTGTCAGTGGAGTCTGAAGCCATTTCCTTTTGTAGCATACATGCAGATACTGCTTTCTTGTTTTTACCACCCCATTTCTTCACCTGTGTCTTTGGATAGCTGCTTTAAACTTGTTTTCAGTAATGCATTTTCTTTTTTGAGGTCTCTAACTGGTTTCTTTTTAGCCACCAGCTGAAGTTGAACTATTCTAGGATTGTAGGTCAGAATCTCCGACTTTTGCTTTTCTCTTTGTTTTCTAGGCTTTGCCTTTGTGCCAGAAGTACAAGGAAGCAGCATCAGGTCTTCAAAACTCACTGAGTTATCAGGACCTTGAGGTTCTTTTGATCCCCAGCTTCTTGATTTGGTTGGTCATTGGACTTGATTCTTTGTGAATCTGAGGTTGCAACCCCTGTGTCATCATTCTCAGTGACTAGAATTGATGCGTTCTACTAGTATGTGTGCAGCACAAAAGCCATTGTCAGTAAAGACATTCAGATTGAATAGATATATTCCCATACTTTTTAACCAAGATACGGCCACTATAATTACTGCTGCTCTTGAATATGCTTGAGTAAAAAGACCAGCTAAATCACAAGGAGTGAATTTTATAAGCTTGTGCATTTTCATGTATTTATCACATTCCTTTTTAAAAGCTCCATTCAAAGCAGAGTAGAAAGTTGCATTTAGTGGTTGTAGTCTGTATGAGTTGTGGGGTGGTAAGGAAACCATAGTAAACCAATTACTTTTATGTAACATATACAGGGTTTATATAAAGTAATGTGAGTGATTTTTTGCTGATGCGATTGTACTTCACAGCATGCGCTTGCCCAGGGGGATTGGTGGTCGGGGTGTCTGACCGAAAACACACGGCGTGCCAGCCACCTGCAGGCTCTTGTCTCGGCAGCACCGTGCATTGAGTGGATACGTCGCAAAGTTGTTGGTCATGGTACAACATGCAGCAAACAATTGAGCAATGTTACATCATTACGTTTTGTGTGAAACTAGAAAAATCGGTTACAGAAGTGTTGGATCTATGTCAGCAAGCCTGTGGCAATGATTTCCTGTCAAAACCCCAGGTTTTCAGGTGGGTGAAGAGTTTTAAAGAGGATTGGGACAATGTTGAGGACAAGGACTGCTCCAGCCAGCCGTCAACCGCCAAAACTGACGAAAACATCAAATCTGTGCGCATTTTATTGTACACCAACCATTAGATGCATGTCAGGATGATAGCAGATGACCTCGAACTTGATAAAATGACAGTGCACAACATCATCACCAAAGAATTATTGACGAGGAAGATCTGCACCAAGATGGTCCCGAATATATTGTCAAACATTCAAAAGCAAGCATGTGTGGACGCCTGCCAAGGTGATCTCCAGAGCCTTGAAGCTGATGCAAATTTTTAGATACCATTATCACTGGAGATGAAACCTGGGTGTTTCAGTACAATCCGGAGACAAAGCGCATGAGTGCCGAATGGCACATCGCAGCATCCCCACGTCCAAAAAAAGCTCGCATGAGCAAATCAAAGGTTTTCAACGTCAGGGGTGCAGTTCATCATGAGTTTGTGCCCAAAGGCCAAACTGTCAATAGTGCTTTTTATTGCAAAATGCTCAAGAGACTGAAATCCAGGGCCCCTCATGTGAGGCCAGCCATCGCTGATGATTAGAAGCTGCATCACGACAACGCACCGAGTTGCACCTGGTTCCTGGTGGCCAGCAAACTGGCCAAGAAAGGGATTCCAACGATTCCCCTGCCCCCTACCCCCGTACAGTCCTGATGTGGCCATGCCAACTTTTTTTTTGTTCTCCAAACTAAAAACTTCCCTGAAAGGACACCGTCATGGGACCCTGGAGGAGGTCCAAGCCACCACGACAAGGGCTTTGAAGGCCATCCCGGACTCAGCGTTTGCAGCAGTGTTTGAAGTGTGGAAATCTCGCATGCAATGGGCTGTTGACTCTCAAGGGTCATACATTAAAGAGTATTAAGTGGTTGTAGTGGTATCTACAATAAATTTTGACTCACAAGCTCAGTCTCATTACTTTTTATACAAACCCTGTAGGACTGAAAAGTTGTGTGGTAGTAGTGATTGTCCAGTATCAACAATACAGGTCATTCAGGGGTTAATTTGGAGTGCTGGATAAAGTGCTTCAACCAAATAAAGAATGACTCTTTGTATTGGTCCAACTTTTTGGTGAGCGTTTGTGAATAGTATGTAAGGTGACAGGGGATAATATGGAGCTCTTTCAAGTAGTTCATAATTTATATTTAAAGCACAGCAGCAGAGATAATATGTTGGGCAAAATAGACCAGAAAATACTTGTTTTGTGTTTTGATGGGCATTGTAGTTCCGTTGCATAGTGTTTTGGTTTCTTATAATTGCAATGAATTATAAAAGTGTGGTGATAAATGTGTAAAATTATATAATGTGTTTAGATTTAAGTATTTAAATCTTACAAAAATTGTAAACAAATTGTGGCCATGTTTAGGGATTATTTTGACTAATGTAGTGTCACATGACCCAACTCAGGACTGTGGATATGAGCGGGAAAATCGGGTCTTTTGTCATTGGCCCGTTGTGGTGGTAAGTTGGGAGCGGCAAAGTGCCGCGAGCGTAAGCATGGATGCCAGTGTATATGAAGGAACAACGTGAAAGTGTGTAGGTGCTGGACAAACAGTGTACGAATTGCACCGATTGTTATTTGTACAGATTGGATTTATTTGTGAACTTAAAAATGTATGGCCACAAAGTTAAAGTGTTTCTTTTGAATAAATAAGTTTCAATCTGAACATGTGTAGTTCAATTCACTGCTGTTCAAAAGCTAGCCAGTATATAACTCAATAGTACGGGCACAAATGCAACCATTCACTACCAACCCCCTTTGGAGATGAGCCACGTGAAAAATAGGTAGTGAACGAGACCGAGTACAGTTGCAATTGGGGGCTCGGCCGGGGTTAGGACTTTCTTCTCTACTCCATAGTACAGAGTGTCCGAAAAGTCTTTCCCTGGTTACATAAATTGATAACTCAGGCTAGAAGTAAGATACAAATATGAAACTGGTGTCTTAATTGTTTACAAACTATCAAAGTTTTTTTCACACATCGGTAAACTTCCACTTCCATTGTTGCCCAATGACAGTACACGTCAATATGACTTTGCGGTCGAAATGCTATCACGTATTGAGGGCGATGATGGTTACCTCAGATGAATTGCCTTTTCCGACGAAGCGACCTTTTTTGTCAGTGGAGTAGTGAATCGCCATAATGTGCGCATTTGGGGTTGACAACCCCCTGGCGAGGTCATGGAGTGCACCAGAGGCAGTCCAAAGGTGAATGTTTGGTGCACGCTATTGCACAATTGAATTATCAGGCCATTCTTCTTCGCTGAGGCTACCATCACATCTGCAGTGTATCTGGACATGTTGCAACTGTATGCTGTTCCTCAGCTGCTTAAGTATCACCCCAATTATAGAAATACAGATAAAAGGTAAAAGAAAAAAAATGGAACAAGGCTAATATCAGCAATGAACAGTGTGAGTTTAACATTGATGACATGTTTAAGAGGGAAGAGAAATTACAAGCAGAGGAGGACAATATTAGTCTGTGTGCAGCAAAATTCTTTGAAAGATCAGACACACAGGTAGTTTCTTCAAAAGGGGAAACAGAAGTGGATATGGAATTAAGAGGCAATGTTCACAGTAATAATAGATGTGATGAATGGGTAGAGATGTCTATTGGAAATAGTATGGAGAATTGTGGAAAATGTGAGGAGAGGGTTATTCAGTGTGATGTAAGGCTAATATGAGTGGTATATTTGACAATGTGGAAAATGCTGGTAAATTACCTACTGATGTGCTTGTGGGTGCAGGTGTTAACTGTGGTAGTGATAGTGAGTTCAATGTGGATATGGAAATGTGTAATGATATGGAGAGTGTTGCTGTAGGTTGCCCAGAAGATAAAATTGAAACCTATGTTTTCTTAACTGATGAGGATGCAAGCCTGAGAGATGTTAATTGTAGATGGTTAGGAAAGTAGGAGGCTGATAATGATTTGAGTGATTGGGTGTCCTATTCAAAATTACCCAAAGCTTTGATGCCTGAAGAATGGGTAAAATAAAATTTAAAATTGCCAGAAAATTGGAAGAATTAAGTGAAGAAGAGAATGTTGAGTTTGCTATTAAGGATCTGTTTGAAGGGGATACTGATATATGTTTTGGAGAAATACCTAAAGATGTTTGCATTATGCAAGAGGAAAGCAAGAGTGAAGTAGAAAGACATTTAAAAAAAAAATTCTCATGTATCTGTGGCACCAGGAGTTGATACTAGTGCATGGGGGTAGGATTGTTGCTAGGATAGTCATGTAGGGCACTTACTAAATATGCAAATTGTAGATGCGTATGGGAAATAATTAACTTGCTTATTATAAGATATTAATGAGGGAAGTAAGGGAAAGAACACTAATAGCTAAGTGGATGCATGTAAAAGTTGTGACCTTGGTGAGTTTATTTGCCATTTATGATTGAATCTAGTTAGCTATGGAAATGGCAGAAAAGAATGGATTTCAAGATATTCCCAAATATTACGTGAAATTTGATATAGGAATTCATGAAAAAAAATTGAGCTTATTCATGTACAGTGATATAGCTGTATGGGTGCTTAAAAATATAAGAATCTGCATCTGGGAATAAATTCTCTTGGTGCAGGGGGTAGAAATTTTGGAGCTCCTGATTTGGGAACATTTGAGGGATGAAATAGAATATATTTAACTATGCCGTGTTTGTATTTGATTTGTGCGCATGTTTGTCATTTGTATAAACCTCAATAAGAGCTGATCAGTGAACACAGGTTGTTCCAGGGAGGGTTTGGATAGCCTGACTCCTGGGAAATGTGGGTCTGCATGTCTGGGCAATATTTGTGAGGATTTGATTAAATTTTGACAAGATGGCTTGGTTAATGAGAGGAAGCACAGTACTGCTGACTGACAAGTTTGGAAAGCCTGCATTCCAATGCATAAAGCTGTGAACACAAGGATGTGGTTACAACAACCTCGTGCAACTACAGAAACAACTGTGTAAAAAGTGGAAGTGTTAATGTGCAGTGAGTGTGCAACCTACATATAGACTAACATGGGCATTTATATAATATTAATTTCTTTGCATTTTGTCAGCCCAATCAGACTCAATAGGAGACTATCTAATTGTATATTTGAGTTGGATACATTGCCGGATAATGTTTGTATGTTTTCTGATGACAGTACTTACCCTGATTAACTCACCACTATAACACTGTTCTACAAGTTTTGGTGCCATTATAGTTATAATTAAAATGTTTGATATATAAAGTAATATGGGTTGGCTCTGTTTGGTGCTACTTCATGTTGCCATTACTAAGGTAATGTCTCCATGAAGTGGGGGTATGTATGGTAACAGGGGATAATATGGAGTTCTTTCAAATAGTTCATAATTTAAATTTAAAGCACAGCAGCAGAGATAATATGTTGGGCAAAGTAGACCGGAAAATACTTGTTTTGTGTTTTGATGGGCATCGTAGTTCCATTGCATAGTGTTTTGGTTTTCTTTTAATTGCAATGAATCATAAATGTGTAAAATTATATAATGTATTTAGATTTAAATATTTAAATCTTATAAAGATTGTAAACAAATTGTGGCCATGTTTAGGGATTATTTTGACTAATGTAGTGTCTCGTGACCCGACTCGGGACTGTGGATATGAGCGGGAAAATCTGGTCTTTTGTCGTTGGTCCGTTGTGGTGGTAAGTTGGGGGCGGCAAAGTGCCGCGAGTATAAGCACGGATGTCAGTGTATGTGAAGGAACAACGTGAAAGTGTGTAGGTGTGGGACAAACAGTGTACGAATTGCACCGATTGTTATTTGTACAGATTGGATTTATTTGTGAACTTAAAAATGTATGGCCACAAAGTTAAAGTGTTTCTTTTGAATAAATAAGTTTCAATCTGAACATGTATAATTCAGTTCACTGCTGTTCAAAAGCTAGCCAATAAATGACTCAATAGTACGGGCGCAAATGCAACCGTTCACTACCAACCCCCTTTGCAGATGAGCCACGTGAAAAATAGGTTGTGAACGTGCCCAAGTACAGTTGCAAGTATAAGGTGAGCCATCTTTGTTAGCAAGTGGCTCATCCGTTTTTCGAGATAAATAAACAGTGGAAGAATAAAACTTCCTACGAGACTGACCACATATTATAGTCACTAACTTTCCCCTCTCCCAGCTTGTCAAATCAAACTTTTCTTGCCTTTAGTGGCAGCAATTGTTCCAGGGTCTTTTACCTTTGCGATATCTGTTTCATCTATATTGTAGATCTGATGTTGCATGTGATCAGTTGCAGAAAAAAAAAAAAAAAAGTTTTCAAAATATTTCTTCACATTGTCGTGATTGAATACAGTGATTGTGTTACACTAGTGTTTAGGGGTTATCTAATGCTTATGGTAGAATTTCATTTATAAAGACATCAGTCCTATACCAACAAATTCAAAGTCTGCCCATTGTACTTCCTGTGCAGACAGACAATAAAAATGTGTGATAGCAAAATTATCAGTTGGTCACTGCGTCCTGTTGTTCTTGAGTGAAAGAAGAATTATTTCCCAGATGAGGTTTAATTGCCTTGTTTTTGTTCCTTTGTTCTTGTAGAGTGCTAAATGGGGTACTGAACAATTTGCTTGCTGATTAATGGAACTACCCTTATCAATAAAATTCAATGCCTTTTTAAGTACCTCTTTAGATGATGTTCCCAGATTCATGATTCTTTCCATATTCTTGGCATCTGTAACACGTCCAACATGGATGATTAAAATAAGATGTGTTTTAATTTAATTGAAAATAAGCATGTGATGACATGTGGGTGAGCATGAGTAGGCTATTGCCATTATCCCATTTTTACCTATTGGTGCTACCTGTTTTGTGTGGTTTTAAGAACTCATTCTTAAAGGTTAGGAATAATTATCTAAAATACTTGTGTAATACAGTAAATTAAACCTTGTGAAACGCTAGTATACATGGGATGTGATGTAGTGAAAAATTCTGAAAAAATAAAACTTACATTGTCTTACAAACTAATGAAAATTACAGTAGAAGCACATTAAAACATTTGCCAAACACAGTTGAACAACAAATGATTCAGTAATGGCATCATGTAAGAAGTTAGTTTATCATACTTGTGTGAATCGCACATCACCAACCAGAGCTCTACTAGACGGAAATAAAATCTGAGAATCAGTCTACCAGGGCTACCTCCTTACGGGCACTACTCCTCTCTCCCCTAATTACACCACAGAATGGCCCCAATGCTGTCTGATGATGTGTTCATCCTGTACAGTCAAGATAAATTAGGCTGACACAATGTCAGCTAAGGAGCAGTTTGGAGACATTGCCAGAGCTTTTCTCCACACCTGATTCAATGGTTGGGCTATCATTCCAATTTAGGGAGTACATTAGGTGTAACGTGTAACTTAAGCCACAATACCTGCAATTCCTTTACAGTCTTTGGCAGTGGAAAATGGGAACTGATTGCCACATTCTCTGATGTTGGCTTAAGGCTTTCCTGGTGAAGGTTCTACCCTATTTACTTAATAGAAGGCTGAAAGAAGGAGTATTTTGCAAGCTACACTTTAACTCAGATTTCAAAAAGACAGAAAATACTAGAAAAAGTTCTCCTTATCACTACTTTGTCAGCCAGAAACCTGACACATTGCAGGAAGCTGACAATAATTTATTCAAGAAATTTGTGAAAGATTGCTGGTGTACTGGCAATAATAATAGGTAATCTGTAACATTGGTAAAGAACAAAAAGAGCATTAAAAAACAGAATGGCAATGGAAGCTTCATCCAAACAAAGCTGACATTAAGCTCCAGAAGGACTGATCTTAGAAACAGTTAACTGAGTGTTTACCATATTTTTGAAGTCCCCACAAAGGTGTAACACGCCAGCTGGTTTGGAAATAAGTTAGCACTTACGTGCTACAGGCTAATGGCATTGGATGGGATTTGAAAATACTTCCAGCTTTTTTATTGCAGTGTTGGTGAAAAAATTAAAAGCCATTCCCAGGCATGGAGGAAATTTGGGAGCATATTGAAAACATGAAGGAGTAGCATGAACTGAGTGTTGGTTAGAAAACCAAAAGGCTGTATATTTTCCACAGATGGTTCTGCCACTAGAAAGAACTTGTCCTTTTCATTTAAGATATTACACAATGGATTGAGTTGGTGTTTCGTCAAGGTTCTGGTTACTTGCCCGCATATCAGTTCCAGAACTATCTGGCCTAAGAGTCAGAATTTCGTGATGAGCCTAAGTTGCCTACATTCACAGATTAGTTTCCACTGATTTTAAGGTGGGGACTCCAATAAGAGATATGTAGTTTGATTAAGAGATATGTAGTTTGATTAATCAAAAACGAATAAAATTGGAATACCATAAACATTATAGCATAAGGTGCCTTGATGTTATCCTTCCTTCTGATATGATATACAGTTGAATGTTGATTATCCAAACTGACTGGGTGATATGAGTGTTCAGAAAACCAGTTTGTTTGGATAATTGAATAGCATACTTTTATTTATCAATAACGACTATGTATATTTATAATAACATGGCTCTCTTTTTATTACTACAAAGGCAAGTACAGTAGGAATGTATGTGGTACAGCCTAGTAAACAAGAAGCATGTAATACTTAAGCACTTTATGTGTACACTATTATATACAGAATTAAAGCTTCGAAAAAATCCTTAATTTTGGTCCGTCTAAGTAAGCCTACCGGCTTACAAGCAGCTAGGTCATGTGTTTTGTTTCAGGGCAGATGTCTGATACTGATCGCTTTCATCGTAAACTTCAAACCATTGCAAGGCAGTTTCTAAACTTGTAAATGCTTCAGTAGCAGCCAGTATATTTTCTTCTTCATTTTATGTACCACTAGTTGATGAGATGCTGGCGGTGTCAGCTTTATCAGTGACGAGGTTTACGGTTTCACTACCCTACATGATTTGGTGCCATAGAACTGCGTTGTTGACATTTATCCTTTCTTTAAAGTTGTCTTTCCGACACATCATCTGATTGTTATTTTAGTTAGACTTGGAGTACTTTATATCCAACATTTTCTTCTAGACTTTTTTCAAATTCTGTTCCTTTACACTACCTCACACTGCTCTGATCATGAAGGATGCATCTCTTAAATGAAAATTTTCTTCTCCATCCTCTTCCCTTACTAACAGTAACTTAGATAAAAATTCTTTTCTGTATTATTGTTTAAAAGTCTCAATAACATCTCGAGTCATGGGCTGCAATAAGGAGGTTACATTTGGTGGAAGAAACATAACTTTGTGAACTCTTCCTTTTCATTTAAGATATTACATGATGAATGAGTTGATGTGTTGTCAAGGAGCAGTAATGTTTTCTCTCTCTTGACGTTTCTCAACTTTTACAGAGGGTATGAAAACTTCCACCAACCATTCTGTGAAAATCACTCTATCCATCCAGGCACAGGTTTGTGAGGTTTAAACTCTAGTCATCAAAACATATTAATGTGCTTGAAACAATGCAGTTTCTTACCTTTACTGATGATGAGCATAGGCAGTCAGTGGCTACCAGTAGCAGTAGTACAAGCTAAAGGAATAGTATGATCGCTGCTTAATTTAGGACCAGGTCCTTCTAATTCACAACCTGAAGGAGGAGCTTTTTTGGCAAAGTTTTCCAATGGAACCCAGTTTTGTCACCATTGTAAATGTTTTTGAGAGCATAATCTTCTTCCTTCAATATGTCCCATAATATGATTTTAAAAGAATCAGCATTCAAATTTTATCTTTGTATTTGAAGCATCACAAATGATGCGTCCTGACTTAAACCATTTTAACCAGCCCATGCTTGCTCTAAAATTTGACATCCCTCTGAGATTTTTGTGAAATTGGATTGTCTTTCTAAATAGAATGGGAACAGAGATAGTTTCACCTTGCACTTTTTTTGTGTAAACAACTTGTAAACAGCATCATCTAGATCTGTGTTTGCGACAAGCTTAAATACAAAATTTGGATGCTCATCTTTTAGCTAATTGCTAGCAAATCGGTCAGAAATGCCAAGAGAAATGGATGGAATGAGAAACTTGAAGAAGGAAACACAGCCTTCAAGAAACACAAATCATGAGTCTTTTTCAGAGAAATGAAGAGCAGAGTTAAAGGATTTGAGTCAAAAGAACCCTTCGTAATAGACAAGATGGCACAATAAAAATTGGCAAGAAAGAGGTGTGTGAGGAAATGGCTAGGTATTTTAGGGATTTGCTGAATGCAGAAGTGGACACACTTACACTCTAGGGACGAAAGTCAAAATAGTATAGTCAATGACACACCAGGGCAGAAGCAGCAGAGGCAATTAAAAACCTCAAAAACAACTAGGCATCAGATGATAATGGTATCTGTGCTGAAGCGATCCAGTGGTGTGGGCCTGAAATAGAAAGAAGTATGTACAATATAATAATGGATATCTGGAGAAATAAGAAAATACCCACAGAATCTCTCTTAAACATAGGGTACAATGTTTTGTCGAGACTCTTGCTGAACAGAGTTGAAGAACAACTGGGGCCAATAATAGGAGGTACCAATGTGGCTTTAAAAATGGGAGGAACTGTACAGAACAGATATTTGGAATAAAAAGGGTAATAGAACACAGACACAGGAAAGGTAAAAAAGATAACAGTGACATTTGTGGACTCAAAAGGCCTATGATTCAGTTGAGAGAAGTACTCTGCTTTGTGTGTTAGACGATAGAGGACTAGATGCTACAACACATGCAATAATAAAGGAAATGTTAAGTGACACTACTGCCAGGATCAGGCATCGCAGTACACTGTCAGACAGCTTCGAAATAAAATCAGGAGTCCGGTAAGGGGATGGGCTGTCACCAATCTTATTTAACCTGGTTTTGGACAAAGTAGTGAGACAGTGGGGCAACGGCCTTGCTGCAGTGGTAACACCGGTTCCCGTCAGATCACCAAAGTTAAGCACTGTTGGGTTGGACTAGCGCTTGGATGGGTGGCCATCCGGTCTGTCGAGCACTGTTGGCAAGAGGGGTGCACTCTTCACTTGTGAGGTAAACTGAGGAGCTACTTGATTGAGAAGTAGTGGCTCCAGTCTCGGAAACTGACATATGGCCGGGAGAGCGGTGTGCTGACCACATGCCCCTCCATATCCACATCCAGTGACGCCTATGGGCTGAAGATGACACGGCAGCCTGTTCGGGAGGAGTTTAGTTTTTCTTTCAGTGAGACAGTGGAGACAACTAAATAGTATGCATCAGAAACAATAACACTTGGCAAGAGAGCTTGTATACAGTTGAAGGAAGAGGAATAGAAAATTTCGAGACACATATGGGGCACCAAAAAACGTGGGGATATCTGGATACACAGAACACGACAGGAACTGTATGAAAATGTAGAACCCACATCAAGCAAGATACGGAAGAGGAGGTTATGATTTGTTGGACACATCATATATATATATCGAAAATATCCCGCACGTCCAGGGCCTTGCTGCGAAGGAGCACTTCCTTTCACGCCGATCACCTGCCACCCTACCTAAAACCTCTTTCCTCATTACCTTAGCCAGCTTCATCCTGACCCACAACTTCTTCACTTTTGAAGGCCAGACATACCAACAATTAAAGGGAACAGCCATGGGTACCAGGATTGGCCCTTCGTACGCCAACCTATTCATGGGTCGCTTAGAGGAAGCCTTCTTGGTTACCCAGGCCTGCCAACCCAAAGTTTGGTACAGATTTATTGATGACATCTTCATGATCTGGACTCACAGTGAAGAAGAACTCCAGAATTTCCTCTCCAACCTCAACTCCTTTGGTTCCATCAGATTCACCTGGTCCTACTCCAAATCCCATGCCACTTTCCTTGATGTTGACCTCCACCTGTCCAATGGCCAGCTTCACACGTCCGTCCACATCAAACCCACCAACAAGCAACAGTACCTCCATTACTACAGCTGCCACCCTTTCCACATCAAACGGTCCCTTCCCTACAGCCTAGGTCTTCGTGGCAAACGAATCTGCTCCAGTCTGGAATCCCTGAACCATTACACCAACAACCTGACAACAGCTTTCGCATCCCGCAACTACCCTCCCGACCTGGTACAGAAGCAAATAACCAGAGCCACTTCCTCATCCTCTCAAACCCAGAACCTCCCACAGAAGAACCACAAAAGTGCCCCACTTGTGACAGGATACTTTCCGGGACTGGATCAGATTCTGAATGTGGCTCTCCAGCAGGGATACGACTTCCTCAAATCCTGCCCTGAAATGAGATCCATCCTTCATGATATCCTCCCCACTCCACCAAGAGTGTCTTTCCGCCGTCCACCTAACCTTCGTAACCTCTTAGTTCATCCCTATGAAATCCCCAAACCACCTTCCCTACCCTCTGGCTCCTACCCTTGTAACCGCCCCCGGTGTAAAACCTGTCCCATGCACCCTCCCACCACCACCTACTCCAGTCCTGTAACCCGGAAGATGTACACGATCAAAGGCAGAGCCATGTGTGAAAGCACCCACGTGATCTACCAACTGACCTGCCTACATTGTGACGCATTCTATGTGGGAATGACCAGCAACAAACTGTCCATTCGCATGAATGGACACAGGCAGACAGTGTTTGTTGGTAATGAGGATCACCCTGTGGCTACACATGCCTTGGTGCACGGCCAGCACATCTTGGCACAGTGTTACACCGTCCGGGTTATATGGATACTTCCCACTAACACCAACCTATCCGAACTCCGGAGATGGGAACTTGCTCTTCAATATATCCTCTCTTCCCGTTATCCACCAGGCCTCAATCTCCGCTAATTTCAAGTTGCCGCCACTCATACCTCACCTGTCATTCAACAACATCTTTGCCTCTGCACTTCTGCCTCGACTGACATCTCTGCCCAAACTCTTTGTCTTTAAATATGTCTGCTTGTGTCTGTATATGTGTGGATGGATATGCGTGTGTGTGCGAGTGTATACCCGTCCTTTTTTCCCCCTAAGGTAAGTCTTTCCGCTCCCGGGATTGGAATGACTCCTTACCCTCTCCCTTAAAACCCACATCCTTTCATCTTTCCCTCTCCTTCCCTCTTTCCTGATGAGGCAACAGTTTGTTGTAAAAAGGAGAAGGTGAATACAAAGTGAAACTACTGGAAAAAACAGAAGGGAGAAAATAAGACAATAGAAAAGATTTCGAAATGCAACCGTGACAATAACAAGCGTAATTGTTGGGTTCAAATTAATGATATGAATATAGTAGAGGGAAACATTCCACGTGGGAAAAATATATTTAAAAACAAAGATGATATGACTTACCAAACGAAAGCGCTGGCACGTCGATAGACACACAAACAAACACAAACATACACACAAAATTCTAGCTTCGCAACCAACAGTTGCTTCGTCAGGAAAGAGGGAAGGAGAGGGAAAGACGAAAGGATGTGGGTTTTAAGGGAGAGGGTAAGGAGTCATTCCAATCCCGGGAGTAGAAAGACTTACCTTAGGGGGAAAAAAGGACGGGTATACACTCGCACACACACACACACACACACATATATCCATCCACACATATACAGACATAAGCAGACATATTCCAAGAGAATATGTCTGCTTATGTCTGCCTCGACTGACATCTCTGCCGAAACTCTTTGCCTTTACAAATGTTTGCTTGTGTTTGTGTATGTGCGATTGGATATGGGTGTGTGTGCGAGTGTATACCTGTCCTTTTTTCCCTCTAAGGTAAGTCTTTCCGCTCCCGGGATTGGAATGACTCCTTACCCTCTCCCTTAAAACCCACATCCTTTCGTCTTACCCTCTCCCTCCCTCTTTCCTGATGAAGCAACCATTGGTTGCGAAAGCTTGAATTTTGTGTGTATGTTTGTGTTTGTTTGTGTGTCTATCAACCTGCCAGCACTTTCGTTTGGTAAGTCACATCATCTATATCTAAAAACACAGATGATGTGACTTACCGAACGAAAAACTTACCTTAGGGGGAAAAAGGACAGGTATACACTCGCACACACACACACACACACACACACATATCCATCCGCACATACACAGACACAAGCAGAAAGGTAAGTCTTTCCGCTCCCGGGATTGGGATGACTCCTTACCCTCTCCCTTAAAACCCACATCCTTTCATCTTTCCCTCTCCTTCCCTCTTTCCTGATGAGGCAACAGTTTGTTGTGAAAGCTTGAATTTCATTTGTATGTTTGTGTTTGTTTGTGTGTCTATTGACCTGCCAGCACTTTTGTTCGGTAAGTCACATCATCTGTGTTTTTTTATATATATATATATAAAGACGAGAGCGAAGTCCGCGGCTGGCGCGCTGCCAAGATTGCGTAGCACCGCCTTATCGGCGGGGTCAAAGGTCAAGCGCTCAGAGAGCTGACGTAACATGCTGTTGCATACTCTATGTCGACAGATTCTAGATGTACCCTTGTCCGTTTTTAAGCTACGCTACAGATAACTTTATTTGTCAAAATACATTGTACAATCTTCTACAAATTTAACATATTCACATGTACCTTTACCTTTGATCCAAATAAATACAGTTGCTATAAAAGCGAGCGCTTCCCGCGCAGCGGAGCATTCGCGCTGCTGCTGCTGCACAGGCAACTGCATTGAACGCTGCCAAGATGCCTTACAGAAGATACCGTCGTCGTGCAAGACAGACAATATATAAATCAATTGAAGACGTTGAAATGACAACATCTGCCGCCGACAAGAAAAAGAGCGAAGTCCGCGGCTGGCGCGCTGCCAAGATTGCGTAGCACCGCCTTATCGGTGGGGTCAAAGGTCAAGCACTCAGTGAGTTGACGTAACATGCTGTCGCATACTCTATGTCGACAGATTCTAGATGTACCCTTGTCCGTTTTTAAGCTATGCTACAGATAACTTTATTTGTGAAAATACATTGTATAATCTCCTACAAATTTAACATATTCACATGTACCTTTACCTTTGATCCAAATAAATACAGTTTCATTAACAGATATTTTACGTCTACTACGTGTATACAAGGAAAAAGGTGAGGGTGACATATATGATGATTTGCCAAAATCTTTATTTGCATTTTCAGTCACATGATAGGTTCGATAGGCTATGACGTCCCGATCGACGAAGCTCTCCAATCCTGATACATTTGGTACGCCTGTACCTCCTCGTACGATTGCAACTGTTAACCAGCTATTACCATGAGAGAAGGTATCATTCAGATCAGTACTAAAGTTTAATCTGCAACCACAGAATACGGCGGGTCCATCAAGTAGAGACATTCCCATCAATGATTCTTTTACCCATGGGAACGGATGGTTAACAGTCGCTATTGTACGTGGAGGTACAGGCGTACCCAATGTATCCAGATTGGAAAGCTTCGTCGATCGTGACAAGGGTACATCTAGAATCTGTCGACATAGAGTATGCAACAGCATGTTACGTCAGCTCTCTGAGCGCTTGACCTTTGACCCCGCCGATAAGGCGGTGCTACGCAATCTTGGCAGCGCGCCAGCCGCGGACTTCGCTCTCAGCCGGACGGGCGCACCTAGTAGGACTAGTGCGCCCGTACGGGATAACGCGCGGCTGGCACTGTGAAATTCTAAGTCCCTTATCTGCTGACGCGCTATCGCGCGTCTATAAAAGCGAGCACTGCCCGCGCAGCGGATCATTCGCGCTGCTGCTGCTGCACAGGCAACTGCATTGAACGCTGCCAAGATGCCTTACAGAAGATACCGTCGTCGTGCAAGACAGACAATATATAAAACAATTGAAGACGTTGAAATGACAACATCTGCCGCTGACAAGAAAAAGAATACTATCAAATCTGTCGCTGCACATTCTCTATTAGATGGACCCGCAGTCTTCTGTGGTTGCAGACTGAACTTTAGCATCGTCATCAATGATTCTTTTACCCATGGGAACGGATGGTTAACAGTCGCTATTGTACGTGGAGGTACAGGCGTACCCAATGTATCCGGATTGGAAAGCTCCGTCGATCGTGACATCATAGCCTATCGAACATATCATGTTACAGAAAATGCAAATAAAGACTTCGGCAAATCAACATATATGTCACCCTCACCCTTCTCCTTGTATACACTTAGTAGACGTAAGATATCTGTTAATGAAACTGTATTTGTATGGATCAAAGATAAAGGTACTTGTGAATATGTTAAATTTGTGGGCGATTGTACAATGTATTTTCACAAATAAAGTGATCTGTAGCGTAGCTTAAAAAAGGACAAGGGTACATCTAGAATCTGTCGACATAGAGTATGCAACAGCATGTTACGTCACCTCTCTGAGTGCTTGACCCTTGACCCCGCCGATAAGGCGGTGCTACGCAATCTTGGCAGCGCGCCAGCCGCGGACTCTCTACTTGATGCACCCGCCGTATTCTGTGGTTGCAGATTAAACTTTAGTATTGATCTGAATGATACCTTCTCTCATGGTAATGGCTGGTTAACAGTTGAAATCGTACGAGGAGGTACAGGCGTACCAAATGTATCAGGATTGGAGAGCTTCGTCGATCGGGACGTCATAGCCTATCGAACCTATCATGTGACTGAAAATGCAAATAAAGATTTTGGCAAATCATCATATATGTCACCCTCACCTTTTTCCTTGTATACACGTAGTAGACGTAAAATATCTGTTAATGAAACTGTATTATTTGGATCAAAGGTAAAGGTACGTGTGAATATGTTAAATTTGTAGGAGATTGTACAATGTATTTTCACAAATAAAGTTATCTGTAGCGTAGCTTAAAAACGGACAAGGGTACATCTAGAATCTGTCGACATAGAGTATGCAACAGCATGTTACGTCAGCTCTCTGAGTGCTTGACCTTTGACCCCGCCGATAAGTATGTATTTTCACAAATAAAGTTATCTGTAGCGTAGCTTAAAAACGGACAAGGGTACATCTAGAATCTGTCGACAGAGAGTATGCAACAGCATGTTACGTCAGCTCTCTGAGCGCTTGACCTTTGACCCCGCCGATAAGGCGGTGCTACGCAATCTTGGCAGCGCGCCAGCCGCGGACTTCGCTCTCAGAAGATACCATCGTCGTGCAAGACAGACAATATATAAAACAATTGAAGACGTCGAAATGACAACATCGGCCGCCAACAAGAAAAAGAATACTATCAAGTCTGTCGCCGCGCACTCTCTACTTGATGGACCCGCCGTATTCTGTGGTTGCAGATTAAACTTTAGTATTGATCTGAATGATACCTTCTCTCATGGTAATGGCTGGTTAACAGTTGCAATCGTACGAGGAGGTACAGGCGTACCAAATGTATCAGGATTGGAGAGCTTCGTCGATCGGGACGTCATAGCCTGTCGAACCTATCATGTGACTGAAAATGCAAATAAAGATTTTGGCAAATCATCATATATGTCACCCTCACCTTTTTCCTTGTATACACGTAGTAGATGTAAAATATCTGTTAATGAAACTGGATTTATTTGGATCAAAGGTAAAGGTACATGTGAATATGTTAAATTTGTAGGAGATTGTACAATGTATTTTCACAAATAAAGTTATCTGTAGCATAGCTTAAAAACGGACAAGGGTACATCTAGAATCTGTCGACATAGAGTATGCAACAGCATGTTACGTCAGCTCTCTGAGCGCTTGACCTTTGACCCCGCCGATAAGGCGGTGCTACGCAATCTTGGCAGCGCGCCAGCCGCGGACTTCGCTCTCAGCCGGACGGTACATGTTGAGAGGTACCTGTGCTGGCACTGCGAACGGCTGAAAGCAAGAGGAAACTACAGCCATAATTTTTCCCAATCGCATGCAACTTTACTGTATGATTAAATGATTGCAGCTTTACTGTATGGTTAAATGATGATGGCATCCTCTAAGGGTAAAATATTCTGGGGGTAAAATAGTCCCCCATTCTGATTTCCAGGTGGGGACTACACAGGAGGATGTCGTTATCAGGAGAAAGAAAACTGGCATTCTATTGATTGGAGCATGGAATGTCAGATCCCTTAATCGGGCAGGTAGGTTAGAAAATTAAGGGAAATGGATAGCTTAAAGTTAGATACAGTGGGAATTAGTGAAGTTTGGTGGCAGGAGGAACAAAACTTCTGGTCAGATGAATACAGGGTTATAAATACAAAACCAAAGAGGGGTAAATGCAGGAGTAGGTTTAACAATGAATAAAAATAAAAAGAGCACAGGTTAGCTACTATGAACAGCATAGTGAACACATTATTGTAGCCAAGACAGACATGAAGCCCACACCTGCACAGTAGTTAAAGTATATATGCCAACTAGCTCTGCAGATGATGAAGAGATTGGGGAAATGTAAGAGATAAAAAAAAAATTATTGAGATAGTGAAGGGAAACAAAAATTTAATAGTCATGGGGGACTGGAATTCAATAGAAGGAAAAGGAAGAGAAGAAAAAGTAGTAAGTGAATATGGAATGGACGTAAGGAATGAAAGAGGAAGCCACCTGGTAGAATTTTGCACAGAGCATAACTTAATCATAGGTGACACTTGGTTTAAGAATCAGGAATGAAGGTTGTATATGTGGAAGAGTCCTGGAGACACTGGACAGTTTCAGGGATATTATATATTGGCAAGACAGAGATTTAGGAACCAAGTTTTAAATTGTAAGACATTACCAGGGGCGGATGTGGACTGTGACCACAATCTATTGTTTATGAACTGTAGATTAAAACTGAAGAAACCGCAAAAAGGTGGGAATTTAAGGAGATGGGACCTGGATAAATTGAAATAACCAGAGGTTGTAGAGAGTTTCAGAGAGAGCATTAGGGAACAATTGATAGGAACAGGGGAAAGAAATACAGATGAAGAGGAATGGGTAGATTTGAGAGATGAAATGGGTAGCTTTGAGAGATGAAATAGTGCATATATCACTAAGGGTAAGATAGATAGTGCCGATAAGAAAATTAATGAGACCTTGGAGAAAAGAGAACCACTTGTATGAATATCAATGGAAAACCAGTTCTAAGCAAAGAAGGGAAAGCAGAAATGTGGAAGGAGAATATAGAGAGTCTATACACTTGAGGGCAATATTATGGAAATGGAAGAGGATGTAGGTGAAGATGAAGTGGGAGATATGTTACTGCATGAAGAATTTGCCAGAACACTAAAAGACCTAAGTCGAAACAAGACCGCAGGAGTAGACAACATTCCATTAGAACTACTGATAACCTTGGGAGAGCCAACCCTGACCAAATTCTACCACCTGGCGAGCAAGATGTAAGAGACAGGCAAAATACCTGCAGACTTCAGGAAGAATATAATAATTCCAATCCCAAAGAAAGCAGGTGTTGACAGGTGTGGAAATTACCGAACTATCAGCTTAACAAGTCATGGTTGCAAAATAACTGTCACGAATTCTTTACAGAGAAATGGAAAAACTGCTAGAACCCGACCGTAGGGAAGATCAGCTCGAATTTCGTAGAAATGTTGGAACACCTGAGGCAATACTGACCTTATGACATATGCTAGAAGATAAGAGTAAAGAAAGGCAAACCTACATTTCTAGCATTTGTAGACTTAGAGAAAGCTTTTGATAGTGTTTACTGGAATTCTAAAGGTGGCAGGGGTCAAATAGAGGGAGCAAAAGGCTATTTACAATTTGTACAGAAATCAGATGGCAGTTATAAGAGTCAAGGGGCATGAAAGTGAAGCAGTGGTTGGGAAGGGAGTGAGACAGGCTTATAGCCCATACCTGATGTTATTCGATGTGTATATTGAGCAAGCAGTAATGGGAACAAAAGAAAAATTTGGAGTAGGAATTAAAATCCATGGAGAAGAAATAAAAATTTTGAGGTTTGCCAATGACATTGTAATTCTGTCAGAGACAGCAAAGGACCTGGAAAAGTAGTTGAACGGAGTGGACAGTGCCTTGAAAGGAGGATATAAGATAGACATCAACAAAAGGAAAACGAGGATAATGGAATGTAGTCTAATTAAATCAGGTGATGCCGAGGGAATTAAATTAGGAAATGAGACACTTAAAGTAGTAAAGGAGTTTTGCTATTTGGGGAGCAAAATAACTGATGATGGTCAAAGTAGAGAGGATATAAAATGTAGACTGGCAATGGCAAGAAAAGTGTTTTTGAAGAAGATAAATTTGTTAACATCGAGTATAGATTTAAGTGTCAGGAAGTCCTTTCTAAAAGTATTTGTATGGAGTGTAGCAGTATATGGATGCAAAACAGGGACAACAAATATTTTAGACAAGAAGAGAGTAGAAGCTTTCGAATTGTTGTGCTACAGAAGAATGCTGAAGATTAGATGGGTAGATCACACAACTAGGGAGAAGGTACTGAGTGGAATTGACAAGAAGAGGAATTTGTGACACAACTTGACTGGAAGAAGGGATTGGTTGGTAGGACATGTTCTGAGGCATCAATGGATCACCAATTTAGTATTGGAGAGCAGTGTGGGGGTAGAAATCGTATAGGGAGATCAAGAGAAGAATACACTGAACAGATTCAAAAGGATGTAGGGTGCAGGAGTTACTTGGAGATGAAGAAGCTTGCACAGGATTGAGTAGCATGGAGAGCTGCATCAAACCATTCTCTGGACTGAAGACTACAACAACATATATCCATAATTGTAGACTCAATTACTCATTAGATAAGTTGGTTAAATGATCATTTGGGTGACCAATGTTTGGATAATTAATGCTCTGTAGTAGTTGCATTAGTACACTTATTGCTGACATCATGGTTGGCTCTGACCCTGCAATAACACTGTTGACAGACATCATTATAATGAGGGCAACTATGTCTAGCATTTATAGAAAAACAACCAGGAGAACAGAGTACTCCACAAAAATTTTGCCGAGCCAGATGGAAAACATGCTATGTCACTGGGTTTGATTTCTGTCTGATCAAGTGGGAGCTGCAGCACTGTCACCTGAACTGTGTATCACTTTACAAGTTCATAACCAAACATACCGTGTCATGCCATATAGGCCAACTGAGATGACTGTCCTGATATCTCACAGACAGCAGAAATGGTAGCCTTAGCTACTTGAGAAATATTGAATACACTAGAAATACACTAAATGTCAGCTAAAGAAGAATCTGACTGCTGCAGTGCTTGAGCATGCACTTCACTCTTTGGTGCTAATCTAATCACCACATCATCTGATAATGATTCTGCATGTGGTAGTCCACAAGACCATGTAAACTTTCATTTTCTGCTCAGGTTTTACAATTCTGTCATCCAACATATACAACTAGCTGATGTTACCTTGTGATGTTGAAGGAACTCTAAACAAGCAGCAAACATATTAATTTTTGTTGCAAAATGTTCACTGAAGAGTGAGTGAATTGTGGTGAGGGGCAGCATTGACAGGTGAGATAAAGGGGCAAACTTTTGCACAGCGTAATAGAGCTGTAGGTTTGTAGATAATAAAAAGACACTCTGTTAGGGCACCTAATGTCACTTACCTGGAAATGAAGTGCTGAACACTTACCAACCATCTTGCTTCATTCAGTGCCTGGAAAGCTGGAATTCCTAGAAGCAATTATAGGCATGTAGGATCTATCAGCTGCTGTATGAACTTGTACGCTGCTCAGACTGTTGCCTCGAGAGCTAGAAAACCTGTTTGTCATTCTTGAAACACTCAGAAATTAGCTGGCATGTCCTACTCTGGCATGGGGTAGGTTGCAGTTCCCAAAACTCCTTGTTGCCACTGTTATGAGTATGATTCTTAAACAATGTAGATTTTGTCAAGCACAGATTATTCACAAATAAATCACAGAAACATACAAAATAAAGACTTCTAGAGGGGGATACCTCATGGTCAATACAGTGCACTGAATGTTAGTTAAATAATTCATGTTTGTGAGCTGGAGAAAACTGTTTGCAGGATTGACTGGGAAACACTCAAATAAGAACCACGATCTTGATGAACCCATATGCCATCGGTTGCTTCAGTGAAAATACAACTGTTGGCTGAAAAGTGAGTGAGGACAGTCCTGCATTAGGTAGACAGGCAGATCTATGTGCTACCCAAACATTTTCAGCAGGTAACAACAAAATCCAAGTCCCACTCCAGGAGAAAACTACATAGCATAGGGTCATCGTCAATAGATATTCCTAAGAACTTGCTGTAAACATTATCTGCTTGACAAGTGGGGCTGTCTTAGTCTGTGGCAACTTGTAAATCTGCATGAGTGTTTTTCCACATGACATGCTGGTACATGTATCCTTCTGCACCGTGCCTAGTGACCCTGATGGATGTATGCATGATTATGTCAAGTGATCCATTGCTACATCCGGCTGGATTACAAGAGATACTGTGTGACATTATGTAACAACAAAAACAATCAGTTATTGATTAAATTAAGCTCTAGGGTTTTCAAATCTCGTCTGACGCAGTTCGCAACAATCAGTCTTTCCTTCTCATCCTGTACGCTAAGCCTCCCCTGGCCAACGATTCTGGGTTACTTTCCCAAAATCTGCCCCTTTTCCTAGACCTCTCCAGTCCTTTTCCTTCACCCTTCTTCCTTTCCCTTCAACCCTTCTGCCTGAAGAAAGAGCCACTGGCTCCAAAAGCTTGCCAATCACAACAGTCTTTTATGTGAGTGTTCTGCCGCCACTTGTATGACATATGGAATGACAATAAGAAAAGTAAGCTAGGATGTCACGGGTAGTTGCAGGTGTGGTGTAGCACATGGATTACTAATGCAGAATAGGAAAAGAAGACTTCTGCTGCTAGGTAGCGATTAGGGGAAGGTCATACACCATCAGATAAAGTAAAAAATTTAGTTCAGGATATCAGAACAGAAGTTTTAGTGACCTTAGCCAGGTAGTATAAAAAAAGACAAATATGAAGGGATTTCATTAAAGTGGTAAGTTGCTGGGAGTTGAGGGAGTGGGAACAGCATGACAAAAAAATAAATTGCCATATTAGAGGTGACGTCATGACCTCAAGAAGAAGATGAAGAAGAAGCCACTGTGTGCACACAATAAGTTTTGTACAGGTCCTGTAGCCAACATTGGATTAATCTCCTGTGAAGCAAATGAGTACAGAGATGGGTGGCCCCTTTGGGGCAGATGTCAATCATTGGAAAGAAACTGATGTAATCTGCCTGTCTGAACACCATAAAACAACTGGGATAGAAAATCCTTCTGTAAGTGGTTGAAAATCTGTTGAATATTCGTGTAGTATAAACAGGTAGATACGAAATCTACTCACCAGGCAGTGGCAGGAGAACATACACACAAAAGGATTTAACTTTTACAAGCTTTCAGAGCTAGTGGCTCCTTCTTCTGGCAGAAGAATTGAAGGGGAAGGAAGAGGGTGAAGGAAAAGGACTGGAGAGGCATAGGGAAAGGGGTACAGGTCAGTAAAGTCAACCAGAACCCCAGATCAGGGGGACTTACCAGACGGGTCGAGAAGGGAAGACTGATTCTTGGGACTGCACTGGAAAGCATTTGAAAATATTACATCTTAACAATGGAAGACAGGGAATACCCAAGACAGAGATTACTACTAAAACATCATGCATGAGTTAATAAGAGTGAAAAGCTAAGTACATTGTATGTAACAGAGGTGGGATGTGGGATGGCAAAAAAAGACAAGTCAGAAAATGAAAGATGTAAGAAACGAAAATGGAGTGAAGAAAGCAGTAGTTAATGTGAATAAATGTTGGGACAGAAGGAATTAATGTATATAAAGGCCAGGTGGGTGGTGACAAGAACCAAGGACATGTTGTAGTGCTAGTTCCCACCTGCAGAATTCTGAGAAACTGGAGTCTCGAAGAAGAATCCAGATGGTGCGTGTGGTGAAACAGGCACCGAGGTCATGAATCTCAAGTTTCGTAGCGTGCTCTGCAACAGGATATTGTGTGTTGTCTGTGTACACCCTCCGCCCTTGCCAATTCATCCTGACTGCTAACTGGGTGGTAGTCATGTCAAAGTAAAGGGCCAAACAGTGTTTACATAACAACTGGTATATGACATCTGTCATTTCACTGTTGGCTTTGCCATTGATAGTACATGTTTTGCCAGTTACAGGGTTGGAATAGGTGGTGGTAGGAGAGTGCTCAGGGCAAGTCTTGCAGCAGGGACACTTACAGGGGTAGGAGGAATAGAGTATGGAGATGGGTGCAGAAGGAGCTTAGGGTCTGACAAGGATATTGTGGAGATTGGGAGGGTGATGAAAAGCTATTCTAGGTGTAGTGGGCAAAATCTCAGACAGAATGAATCTCATTACAGGGCATGAATTTTGGGAGTCATGGCCCTTTCATAGTAGCTGATTGATACATTCATCACCAGGATAACACTGGGTGACAGGTGGTGTGCTCTGAAGTTGTTTTTTTGAGGGATCAGCAGTATCAGGATTGGATATGATGGACCGGTAAATGTGCTTTTGAACTAGGCTGTTGGGATTATAACATCCAGCTAAGGCTGAAGTGAGAGTGGTGGTGTATTGCTGTAAAGAGTCTGCATCCGAACAAATACATTTGCCTCAAATGCCAAGTGTGTATGGAAGGGAATGTGTGACATGGAAAGAATGGCAACTGTCGAAATGTAAGTACTTTTGTTCGTTAGTAAGTTTGATGTGGATGGAAGTGTGTAGCAGCCCTTCGGTGAGGATGAAATCAACATCAAGGAAAGTGACATGGGATTCGGAATAGGACCATGTGAAATTTAATGGGGAGAAGGTACTTAGAGGTTCCAGGAACTTTAACAGTTCAGCTCATCATGAGTCTATACAGCAAAGCTGTGATCAATGTATCTAAACCACACCAGGTTCTGATGGCTTATAGATACCAGGAAAGCCCCCTCCAAGTGACCCATGAAGAGGTTGGCATAGGAAGGAGCCATCCTGTTTCCCATGGACCTACCACTTACCTGTTTGTATGTCTGCCCCTCACAGATGAAGTAAATGTTAGTAAATATACAGTTGATTAAGGTGAGCAAGAAGGATATCATAGAACTGGAATCAGGTGGGTATTGATTGAGGAAATGTTCTGCAGCAGACAGACCATGTGCATGTGGAATGTTGGTATAGAGGGAGACGGCATCAGTGGTGACAAGCAAGGTGTGTGGTTTTAGTGGGACGGGCCCATATTTCAGACGATCTAGGAAATGGTTGATATCTTTAATAAAGGAGGGAAGTCTTTGTACTATAGGTTGCAGGTGCTGATCAACTAAGGTAAATATATGTTCGGAGGGTGCTTTGAAGCCAGCAACTATAGGACGGCCAGGATGGTTGGGTTTATGGGTCTTAGGAAAATGGTAAAAGGGGGGGGGGGGGGGGGGGGGGGGGGGGGGGGGGGGTTGGGGGTGCATTTAACCATGTTGCTTTTGTGAAGACCCTACTTCCCTTCACACATAATGTCAACTGCAAATATCACTTTGCAACCCAATCCCAAAACATTTCCAACAGCAAACCTGACATCAAGCTCTGCTTGAACAGTTCCAACCACGATCCCTACTTGATCCACCACCACTACTTCAAAATCATTCCTTCCAAGCCTTCCAAGAATTCCTCACATCCAGCATTGCTTCACAACCTTTCCTCAGGTCCCTAAAACATGACCCTAGCCTGTCCTCTGCAGAACTCCTGGCCCCACTTACTCTAACAGCTGATGAATCCATCATTATCCTCCCAGCAGACAAAGGATCTACCATTGTGGAACCTGACTGACAGGAGTATGTTAGTGGTCTGCGCCAACTGTCTGACACCTCTACTTACAGAAACTGACATGAAGATCCCATCCCTGTGATTCAAACTGACCTGCAGTCCCTTCTAAAGACCTCAGGCCCCTCACAATGAGTTACACCTCAATCCATAGAACTTCTTACACCACCCAAACCACGCACCATTGATTTCATCCTCACCTTTTTCCTAAGATTCATAAACCCAATCATCCTGGCTGTCCCATAGTCGCTGACTTCTAAGCACCCACCAAACATGTATCTGTCTTACTTGATCAACACCTGCAACCTGTAGTACAAAGACTTCTTTCCTATATTAAAAATACCAACCATTTCCTAGATTGTCTGAAATCCATGCTTGTCCCACTCACACCATACACCTTGCTTGTCATCACTGATGCCACCTCCCTCTATACCAACATCCCACATGTACATTGCCTGTGTGCTGCTGCTGAACGTTTTTTCAGTCACCACCCACCTGATTCCAGGTCTATGACATCTTTCTTGCTCACTGTAATCAACTTTATACTTATCAACAATTACTTCATCTTTGAGGGGCAGACTTACAAACAGATCAGGGGTAGGGCCATGGCAACCAGGATGACTCCTTCCTATGTCAACCTTTCCATGCATCACTTGGAGGGGGGCTTTCCTGGGATCCATAAGCCTTCAGCCACCGGTTTGATTTAGATACATTGATAACATCCTTGCCATATGGACTCATGGTGAGGCTGACCTGTTAAAATTCCTGGAATCTCTAAATACCTTCTTCCAATTAAATTTCGCATGTTCCTATTCTGAATCCCATTTGATTTAGATACATTGATAAGAGCTTTGCTGTATGGACTCATGGTGAGGCCAACCTGTTAAAATTCCTGGAATCTCTAAGTACCTTCTCCCAGTTAAATTTCACATTGTCCTATTCCAAATTCCATGTCACTTTCCTTGATATTGATCTCATCCTCACCAAAGGCCAGCTACATACTTCCATCCACATAAAAACTACTAATGAACAACAATACTTACATTTCGACAGATGCCATCCTTTTCATGTCAAACATTTCCTACCATACAGCATTGACATTTGAGGCTAAAGTATTTGTTCGGATGCAGACTCTTTACAGCAACACACTGCAACTCTCTCTCCATCCTTCACTGGACATAATTATCCCAACAGCCTAGTTCAAAAGCAGATTTACCGAACCATCACATCCAATCCTGATACTGCTGCTCCCTCAAAAAAACAACTCCGGAGCACATCACCTATCACCCAGTATTATCCTGGTGCTGAATGTATCAATCAGCTGCTTTGAAAAAGGCCATGACTTCCTAAAATCATGTCCTGAAATGAGATCCATTTTGTCTGACATTTTGTCTGCTACACCTAGAATAGCTTTTTGTTGCCCTCCCAATCTCCAGAATATCCTTGTCACCCCCTATGCTCCTTCTACACCCATCTCCATACCCTATGGCTCCTACCCCTGTGACAATCCGCACTGCAACACTTGCCTTATACACTCTCCTACCACCACCTGTTCCAGTCCTGGAACTGGCAAAAAATATGCTATCAAAAGGAGAGCCAACAGTGAAATGCCATGTCATATACCAGCTGTTACGTTAGCACTGTTTGGCCTTTTACTTTGGCCCAGTTATTTATCAGGATGAATGGGCATATGCAGAGTGTGTATACAGGCAACACACAATATCCTGTTGCAGAGCATGCTGTGCAACTTGACATTCATGACGTCAGTGCCTATTCCACCATACACGCCATCTGGATTCTTCCCCCAGACTCCAGTTTCTCAGAATTCCACAGGTGGGAACTAGTGCTACAACATGTTCGTTCCCGCCACCTACCTGGCCTTAATTTATATTAATTTCTTTTGTCTCAGCATTTATTCATATTAACTACTCCTTTGTTCATTCCATTTTAGTTTCCAACATCTTTCATTTTCTGACTTGTCTGTCTTTTGCCGTCCCTCATCCCACCTCTGTTACATGCAATGTACTTAGCTTTTCAATATTATTAACTCATGCACAACACTGTAGTAGTAATCTGTCTTGCATATTACTCTGTCTTCCACCTTTAAGCTCTCAGGTTTTCAAATCTCATCCGGTGCAGTCACCAACACTCAGTCTTTCCTTCTCTTTCCATCCATTAAGACTACCTTGATCAGGGTTCTGGGTGACTTTTCTGAACTATACCCCTTTTCCTGAACCTCTCCATTCCTTTTCCTTCCCCTTCAGCTCTTCCACCAGAAGAAGGAGCCACTGTCTCCAAAATCTTGTAAAAGTTAAATCCTTTTGTGTGTGTGTTTCCCTGCTGCCACATGGTGAGTAGATTTCTTATCTATCCGTTTATATTATAATGTCAATAACTGATTATTTTCAATGGCGTATTCATATTGATCCAATATGAACAGAGGAAGAGTTGTCACTTTCACAGAAATGAATGTAAATTCAAAAATACAGAAATAATTTTGTGTTGTGTAGACCAGGATATAAAAGAATGTGCTTTTGGGTTAGCATTGGACAACATAACAATTGTTTTTCTTGTAATTGTGCCAGGTGGGACCAGGTCATGCGGTAAAACACCTGTGACAGGTTTAAGGGCTGCCACAGTGTCTCTTGGTACAATCAGCAGATGTTTGCAGCAAGTTCTCCAGTGTTCTTGTTTCTAATAACCGTGCACAATGTGGTTATAACCTGGACCATGATTTTGATGTTGGTGTTACATACTGTTGACATTGGACTAGGACACAGATTTTCCCATCTGAATAATGTGGTACTGCTGTCTTCACTCACTATTCACCTTATAGTTGTGTTTTCAGTTAATGAACTGACAGAATATGAGTGTATTAGAAAAATGGTTCATATTGAACAAATGTCCAGAGTACTATATAGGCCAAAAGGTATCAAACTCTAGTAGTTTTCCATTCTATCTATTTCAAGAAGGGTCATGAACTACTACTTTTGTGATTTAATTGTGGATAACTTATGGTTAATGAAACTGTCTTTGAAGAGTCATAACATTGGCAACAAGGACTGTAACCAATCCTTGTTGAAGTAAGACCTGTCAGCCCATTTGCTGAGTGTTTTGACCATGATGAACACATAGTTTTTTTAGTTCCGTAAGCAACAGTTTGAGCAACAGCACCAGCTCATACAGAATCTCACAGATCTGGCATACCTACACTTGCTTCTGACAGTCCCAGCTTTTCAGCAATTCAGTGAAACTCAAGATGACTTGGAGGTGCTTCAAAATATTTAGCATTTCTTTTCCAGGCAAGTGACAATATGTATTCTGAGTTACAGTGAGTCTTTTTATTATTTGCAAACCCACAGTTCTATTATATTGTGGTGACCCACACCACTATTGACCTGCTTTTAAGTAAACATTCTGCAACAAAATGCATGTATGGGGTGCTTGTTTAGAGTTCCCTTAATGTTGTTACACATCATGGATGGGAGACCTAGAATGCCTGAGTTGAAAGTGCAAATTTACTTGTTGCTGTGGACTACCATATTCAAAATCTTTAATTTGTGACATAGTGATTAGACTAGCTCTGGACAGTGAAGTGCATGCTCAAATGTTACAGCAGTCAAATCCTTCTTTAGCTGAAGCTTCACATATTTCTAGGGTTTTTGAAATTTCTCGAGTGGCTCAGGTTAACATTTCCACAGACTGTGAAATATCAGCACTGCCATATCAACTGACATATACAGCAGGACAGAATGTGTCTGGTGATGAAACTGTAAAATGTCACACAGTTCAGGTGACAGTGGAGCAGCTCACACTCAAATGGGCAGGAATCGAGCCCAGCAACATAACAGGTTTCCCATTTGGCCCTGGCAAAATTTTTGCAGGCAACACAGTTGTCCTAAATGTTTCTCTATAATAAATGAAAAGCACCAGTTTGCTTTTGTTCTACAATGTGGCCAAAAAAAAAAAAAAAAATTACAAGCCATTCCCATACTGGAGGAAACATGAAAGCAATTGGAAAGACAAAGAATCCACTTCCTTACATGGACTGGTATTCTGCATTGCTTGGACTGAGTTTTGGATAAAAAAGTCAAAGGTTGTATACTGTAATGTAATGGATGTATACTGTAATGTAATGGATGAAGAAGATAGTGTGTAATATTGTAGAACAAAAGCAAACTGGTGCTTTTCATTTATTATAATGTTGTTCTACCAAGAACCGACAGAAGATTCTGTTAATATGTTTCTCTATACGTGCTATACCTAGTTGCCCACTTTATAATGATGTCTTTGAACACTCTTTTTGCCAGGGTCACATAGCAGATGTTTGTCAGAACCAATCACAGCATCAGGATTGGAGAATGTTGATACAAATAAATGACATTACATTGCCAGCAGCAGCCGTGAGATTCTCATTTTATTCCTTTTTGGTACAGGGGCCTCAATCTTGTTTATTAATCAACCTACATCTCTCTAATTGGGATCTCCACCCTTAAGATCAGTGACGGCTAAACTGTGAACTTAGGCTCATCATGAAATTCTCATATTACACCAGGTAGTTCTGAAATTAATGTATAAGCAACTAACTCAAACCATTCCTTTCTTTCTATTAGCAGAACCTTCAGTGGAAAATACACTCCTGGAAATGGAAAAAAGAACACATTGACACCGGTGTGTCAGACCCACCATACTCGCTCCGGACACTGCGAGAGGGCTGTACAAGCAATGATCACACGCACGGCACAGCGGACACACCAGGAACCGCGGTGTTGGCCATCAAATGGCGCTAGCTGCGCAGCATTTGTGCACCGCCGCCGTCAGTGTCAGCCAGTTTGCCGTGGCATACGGAGCTCCATCGCAGTCTTTAACACTGGTAGCATGCCGTGACAGCGTGGATGTGAACCGTATGTGCAGTTGACGGACTTTGAGCGAGGGCGTATAGTGGGCATGCGGGAGGCCGGGTGGATGTACCGCCGAATTGCTCAACACGTGGGGCGTGAGGTCTCCACAGTACATCGATGTTGTCGCCAGTGGTCGGCAGAAGGTGCACGTGCCCGTCGACCTGGGACCGGACCGCAGCGACGCACGGATGCACGCCAAGACCGTAGGATCCTACGCAGTGCCGTAGGGGACCGCACCGCCACTTCCCAGCAAATTAGGGACACTGTTGCTCCTGGGGTATCGGCGAGGACCATTCGCAACCGTCTCCATGAAGCTGGGCTACGGTCCCGCACACCGTTAGGCCGTCTTCCGCTCACGCCCCAACATCGTGCAGCCCGCCTCCAGTGGTGTCGCGACAGGCGTGAATGGAGGGACGAATGGAGACGTGTCGTCTTCAGCGATGAGAGTCGCTTCTGCCTTGGTGCCAATGATGGTCGTATGCGTGTTTGGCGCCGTGCAGGTGAGTGCCACAATCAGGACTGCATACGACCGAGGCACACAGGGCCAACACCCGGCATCATGGTGTGGGGAGCGATCTCCTACACTGGCCGTACACCACTGGTGACCGTCGAGGGGACACAGTACATCCAAACCGTCATCGAACCCATCGTTCTACCATTCCTAGACCGGCAAGGGAACTTGCTGTTCCAACAGGACAATGCACGTCCGCATGTATCCCGTGCCACCCAACGTGCTCTAGAAGGTGTAAGTCAACTACCCTGGCCAGCAAGATCTCCGGATCTGTCCCCCATTGAGCATGTTTGGGACTGGATGAAGCGTCGTCTCACGCGGTCTGCACGTCCAGCACGAACGCTGGTCCAACTGAGGCGCCAGGTGGAAATGGCATGGCAAGCCGTTCCACAGGACTACATCCAGCATCTCTACGATCATCTCCATGGGAGAATAGCAGCCTGCATTGCTGCGAAAGGGGGATATACACTGTACTAGTGCCGACATTGTGCATGCTCTGTTGCCTGTGTCTATGTGCCTGTGGTTCTGTCAGTGTGATCATGTGATGTATCTGACCCCAGGAATGTGTCAATAAAGTTTCCCCTTCCTGGGACAATGAATTCACGGTGTTCTTATTTCAATTTCCAGGAGTATATTTTTGGACTTGATGCTTACTGTAACATTACACACTATCTTCTTCATCCATTACTTTACAGTATACAACCTTTGAGTTTTTTATCCAAAACTCAGTCCAAGCAATGCAGATTACCATTCCATATAAGGAAGCGGATTCTTTGTCTTTCCAATTGCTTTCATGTTTCCTCCAGCATGGGAATGGCTTGTAATTTTTTTTTGGACACATTGCAATAAAAGAATTGGCAGTACCAAAATTTTTCAAAACCCTCCCGATACCACTAGCCTTGTAGGATGGTGTTAAAGTGTAACTGGATTGCTGAGAGGAATTCAAAATGCTGTGCCCAATTCTTTATAGCAAATGGGCATCACTTTCAGTCATTATTCATAAACCAGGTGGTGTGTTGTGCTGACTTCAGAAATGCGGTAAATGCTCAGTGGATTGTGGACTCATACGACCATGTGCTTCCTAATGAATTATTATAAAAATTGGCGGGAGGTCAGTATTTCTCTAACACTGAACTTCCAGGTGGCAATTTTTTCAACTGCCTTCGGGTGAGGCTTCATACAAACTATCAGCGACATTGCCCAAGTGGACAGGTTTCTGAATGGCGTTGTGGCAATGGAAAGAATGCAGGAGGAGTTTACAGGGTGAGTCACCTAACATTACTGCTGGATATATTTTGTAAACCACATCAAATACTGATGAATCGATTCCACAGACCGAACGTGAGGAGAGGGGCTAGTGCAATTGGTTAATACAAACCATAAAAAAATGCACAGAAGTATGTTTTTTAACACAAACCTACGTTTTTTTAAATGGAACCTCGTTAGTTTTGTTAGCACATCTGAACATATAAACAAATACGTAATCAGTGCCATTTGTTGCATTGTAAAATGTTAATTACATCCGGAGATATTGTAACCTCAAGTTGATGCTTGAGTACCACTCTTCTGCTGTTCGATCGTGTGGATCGGAGAGCACCGAATTACGTAGGGATCCAAAGGGAACGGTAATGGACCTTAGGTACAGAAGAGACTGGAACAGTACATTACGTCCACATGCTAACACCTTTTTATTGGTCTTTTCACGGACGCACATGTATATTACCATGAGGTGTGAGGTACACATACACATATGGTTTCCGTTTTCAATTACAGAGTGGAATAGAGTGTGTGCCGACATGTCAGACCAATAGATGTTCAATGTGGTGGCCATCATTTGCTGCACACAATTGCAATCTCTGGCGTAATGAATGTCGTACACGCTGCAGTACATCTGGTGTAATGTCGCCGCAGGCTGCCACAATACGTTGTTTCATATCCTCTGGGGTTGTAGGCACATCACGGTACACATTCTTCTTTAACGTACCCCACAGAAAGAAGTCCAGAGGTGTAAGATCAGGAGAACAGGCTGGCCAATTTATGCGTCCTCCACGTCCTATGAAACGCCCGTCGAACATCCTGTCAAGGGTCAGCCTAGTGTTAATTGTCGAATGTGCAGGTGCACCACCATGCTGATACCACATACGTCGACGCGTTTCCAGTGGGACATTTTTGAGCAATGTTGGCAGATCATTCTGTAGAAACGTGATGTATGTTGCAGCTGTTTGGGCCCCTGCAATGAAGTGAGGACCAATGAGGTGGTCGCCAATGATTCCGCACCATACATTTACAGTCCACTGTCGCTGTTGCTCTACCTGTCTGAGCCAGCGAGGATTGGCCACGGACCAGTAATGCATGTTCTGTAGATTCACTGCCCCGTGGTTTGTGAAACCCGCTTCATCGGTAAACAGGTAGAACTGCAACGCATTCTCTGTTAATGCCCATTGACAGAATTGCACTCGATGATTAAAGTCATCACCATGTAATTGCTGATGTAGCGACACATAAAATGGGTGAAAGCGGTGACGATGCAGTATGCGCATGACACTACTTTGACTCAGTCCACCGGCTCTCGCAATGTCCCATGTACTCATGTGTGGGTTCATGGCAACAGCAGCTAACACACCAACTGCATCCGCTTCTCCTGTGACGGGCCTGTTACGGACCCGTTTGCCTGCTACGACCATACCTGTTGCATACAGTTGGCGGTAGATGTTTTGCAATGCGCGGCACGTTGGATGCTCTCTGTCCGAGTACCGTTCTGCATACACCCTGCAGGCTTCAGCTGCATTTCGTTGACACTCGCCATAGATGAGTATCATCTCCGCCTTTTCAGAGTTCGAATACACCATGGTCACAGTTCCTACAACACTACACTATCATAGACGTCTGGTAACACGGTGTACTACAGTTGGTCTGCGTGCGGAGACGAATGCAGAATAACAATAGCAGCAAGCGCTACATGCGGACACTGCGACTGCTAGACCAAACCACAACAGTGCACTACAGCCACACTTGTAAACACGGTCTTCATCGTAAACATGTCCCTGCAGATGCTGCTCGCCGACCGTGGCCCGTGTTTGTTACAACACGCAACTGAACGTCAGAGGTTTCAAGCGTCAACTTTAGGTTACAATATCTCCAGATGTAATTAACATTTTACAATGCAACAAACGGCACTGATTACGTATTTGTTTATATGTTCAGAAGTGCTAACAAAACTAATGAGGTTCCATTTAAAAAAACGTAGGTTTGTGTTAAAAAACATACTTCTGTGCATTTTTGTATGGTTTGTATTAAACAATTACACTAGCCCCTCTCCTCACGTTCGGTCTGTGGAATCGGTTCATCAGTATTTGATGTGGTTTACGAAATATATCCAGCGGTAATGTTAGGTGGCTCACCCTGTATATCAAATTTCCAGCAAGCATTTTTAGGCATTTTTGAAAGCCAGTGTAAAATGTAGCTTCTCAAAATACTCCTTCTCTCAGCATTCTATTAAGTACATAAGGTATTATCTTAGCCTTATACCTATTTTAGAGGATGTGATACCTATTTCTCATATTCCAATACCAAATAATGTAGGGAATCTGCAGGTTTCTATGGATAAGGTTACATATTATGCCAGATCAGTGATTCAGTTCCAGAAAAAAGAACTCTGTTTGCAGGGGTCCATGGAGATGTCACCAAACTGCTCATTGCCTGACATTGTGTTAGCCTAATAAATTTATCGTGACTCTTGGGCACAGACACATCATCATATGTCATTGAGGCTGTTTTACTGTGTAAGTACCAGAATGGTTTGGGATGCCTTATCACATTCATCTTGCCAGAGCACCAGAAGTTCCACATTTTCCAGTATGACAACAAATTTCACCAGACCATAGATTATAAGACATAGTTGTTGAATTCGGCCATGAGTCAAAGTTGCCTGAATGGACATCTCAGAGATTGCAATGCTGGCCAGTATTCTTGTCAAATTACCAATATCCCATTCATTAAAGTACATCAATGTAGCACATAGATGCAGATGCATTGTTACTGTTTTCTACAGGTTCTGATAAGGAATTTGATAGAAACGAACTGTCTGCTTTCACTTTGGTTGTCATTTTGAACAGTCAGGGAAGAGTTTCCCATCACTTCCGGATATTACACAGCAGCCATTCATAAGAATCCACTCTTGAGACTGGTTTCCCAGTCGATACAAGTGGCTGGCCAGAGGACCTTATTTCGTCAGCCCCCATGGAAGCGATTTTTTTTTCCCATAATGCAGTGCTCTTCATCTTTTCAAAGTTGTCCTATTATTGTATTCAACTGACTATTAGTGTCAAATGGTGATCCTGGAGATTCTGCACTCCCATAAATTGTGACTTCTGCATCAGTCACAGTAGGGCATTTCCTGAACGAAGAATGTGGTTCTGCTATGTGGATATTGAACTTTGGTTGATCAGGATATTTGTGTGTAGCTCAACAGCATGAAGCTTGTCAGGCACAGCAACCAGCACTGCTCCAAGCCTACAAGTCTTGGCCTGCAGTTTACCAGCCATGGGATCAGGTGTATGCTGAATTTGTGGATCTGTTCTGTGGAGCCAGTCAGTTGATTTAATTATTGTTATTTCCCATACCTCATCAAAATGAAACAGACTAGAACATTGAATACCACTAAGAACCTGATCACTTTTTTTCTGTTGAAGTAAACCCACAACCTGTTGTACCAATAATGGACCACAGTCTGAATCTGTTGGTTTTCAACAGTTTTGCATCCAGAATGGAATCGAGCATATTACTGCACCTGTGTTTCACCTTGCCTCTAATGGTATGGCCAAACAGTTTGTGTGAACATTTAAAATGCAGATGGAAGAACTATTGATGTCCACACAAATTGATTGTGCAGTGCTTTCTTTTTTTCCATTTACCAGGTGATGCTGTTTCGTGATCAAAGCCCATTGGAATTCTTGCATGGACACTCTCATTGATTATTGTTAGATCTGTTGCAGTCTCCATTGGTCTAAGAAGAAGAAGGAGCCATAGCTCTGATGGTAGCTCTGTCTGGTATGCACATTAGAACATGTGCTAGGCTGTCAGCTGGTTCTGGAGGCCACAGCTTGAGGCACTATTCGCCGATACCAGAACCAGTTCCATTTGTGCCACCTGGGGCAGCCTTAACCTCCAGATCTGCCAAACTGGCAGTGGCAGCCCACTTTGTTCACACCAAGAACCAATAACAGCAGGTGTGCGGTCTTATTCTGGGATGACATCCCAGATCATGGACACCTGGTATTCCTGGTCCTCCAGCCATAGTCTCTCATATCTATGGATTTGGATCTGGAAAATATGGAGGTGGCCTTGCTGCTGCACCAGGTCTGATGGCGTACCCACAGTCTTCCCCAAAACCAGCAGCAAGCAGTGAGAGTGAACTACAGTTGCCTCTTGCCCCTTTGGCTATGGACCCAGGAACAGCTCCTCTGTCACCAATAGCATCCAAAGCTGTACCCCAGCCATCACAGCAGCATGCAACCAATTTGTTTTCCCCTGCACCAACCAGGATGTTCCTGACCCTTGTGGACCAATTCAGGAGAGGAGGGATTTTGTAATCCCATGGGGCACATCAATGGATTAATCCCCATAATTCAGCATACATCCAGCAAAATAGTGAGCTAGGCATGAAAAGATACATCCATTAATGCAGGTCACATGGTAAACCACGTGTCTCAGACTTAAGGGCTGTTGCGAACTGCCGTGGACTTACTTCTCGCAATCATCTGATGTTTACAGCATGCTCTCCATTGTATCTATTGATGGTAACCTTGCTGTCTGTGGTTTTTTCCTGAGATGTGGTTTGGACTTTGTTGTTACCTACTATCAACATTTGGTTAGCACACTGACTTGCCTATGTGCCTAATACAGTATTGTCTTTGCTCACGGTTTCACTGACAGCTGGGTTTCCTGGAAGTGTACTGACAGCATCGAGGATTTGAAATGTATTAAAGTGCTTTCCAATCGAACCCACAAAGAGGATTCTCCTTTACTTACATTGGAGTTATTCAACAAGCTTCCAGAATACTGTATGGGACAAGAGACACCCACTTCCAAAAGTTTTTAATTTTTTTTTTTTTTTAATTTCCAATAGAGTTAGAAACTATTACTTTCTATAATTTACTTTTAAATAATTTGTGATTAATAAAATCTGTATTGTCAAGGAACCAGATTTACCACAGTTTTTATTATAGTATACATGTCCCCATTGGTAATTAGGAAGTTTTCATGAAAAAAATTGTTGCCTCATTGTGCTGTCTCCGACCTGCAGTGGGGATTATATTTTTGATGATTTTAACATCAATTTATGAAAGAAATCTGACGTTAAGAGTGATCTAGATATGTTATTAGCCACTTATAGTTCAGTGTCAGTTATAGATTATTCTACTGTATTAGCTCAAGATAGTACTCAACTGATAGATGACATTCACACGACAAGTGGAAGTTAAGCAAACACATGCCTACACTGTGGTATATGGTATTTCAGATCATGATGAACAGTTGATCACATTACATTGATGAACAGTTAGTAACATTACATTACTTAGCTATATGTATAGTCCAGAAACACACACTGAAAACAATGAGAGTGATTAATGACAAAACAATGAGAGGTTTTACGAGGAAGCCTTGGACCACTACAGGTGGTGAAATATCCCCAGAGCAAAAAATGCAAATCTAAAAATTGCCATAACAAGAAAGCATCCCAAAATACTTTCAGATTGTAAGCATTACTGTAACATTTAAGAAATGCTAGAAATCCTGGAGCATGAACATAATATCAACATTTTGCAGACCATACTATAAAATCAAATCAGTATGGAATATTGTTAGAAGAGAGATAGAGAAAGAAGTCTTAGAACAATATGGTGTTTCTGTCAAAGAAAACAGGACTATTATAAAAGACAGTACATGTGTTGTAGATATTTGTAACAATTTCCTTTAATAAGAGCTGAGAAAATTGGTTC
This sequence comes from Schistocerca piceifrons, assembly GCF_021461385.2. NCBI lineage: Eukaryota > Metazoa > Arthropoda > Insecta > Orthoptera > Acrididae > Schistocerca > Schistocerca piceifrons. The sequence goes on along the minus strand of NC_060140.1, from coordinate 433,659,994 downwards.
AGGAAGTTCAGAAGTGAAATTGAAATGGTACACCAATTAGTCAATACAGAGGAGTGCAAGAAAATTTGTTCCACATTCCCATCTGAAAAGTTTGTTAGATTCTCCATCTGACATATGGAAGATCAGCATGACCCACAAAAGTTAAACTTTGTGTAGACTTGAGATCTCCAACCTATAATTTGTTACAATTTCAATCACACGCGTAACACATTAGTTCATGAAAGCAAAGATTCTGTAACTTACCAAACGAAAGCGTTGGTACATTGATAGAGACAATAACAAACACAAACACACACACAAATTTCAAGCTTTTGCAACCCACGGTTGCTTCATTAGGAAAGAGGGAAAGACGAAAGGATGTGGGTTTTAAGGGAGAGGGTAAGGAGTCATTCCAATCCCGGGAGTGGAAAGACTTACGTTTGGGGGAAAAAGGGACAGGTATACACTCGCACACACACACATATACATTCGCACATATACAGACATATGTAAAGCCAAAGAGTTTGGGCAGAGATGTCAGTCGAGGCAGAAGTACAGAGGCAAAGATGTTGTTGAATGACAGGTGAGGTACGAGCGGCGGCAACTTGAAATTAGCGGAGGTTGAAGCCTGGTGGGCAACGGGAAGAGAGGATATATTGAAGGGCAAGTTCCCATCTCTGGAGTTCTGATAGGTTGGTGTCAGTGGGAAGCATCCAGATAACCCGGATGGTGTAACACTGTGCCAAGATGTGCTGGTCGTGCACCAAGCCATGTGTAGCCACAGGGTGATCCTCATCACCAACAAACCCTGTCTGCCTGTGTCCATTCATGTGAATGGACAGTTTGTTGCTGGTCATTCCCACATAGAAAGCTTCACAGTGTAGGCAGGTCAGTTGGTAAATCACGTGGGTGCTTTCACACGTGGCTCTGCCTTTGATCGTGTACACCTTCCGGTTACAGGACTGGAGTAGATGGTGGTGGGAGGGTGCATGGGACCCCACTGACACCAACCTATCAGAACTCCAGAGATGGGAACTTGTCCTTCAGTATATCCTCTCTTCCCGTTACCCACCAGGCCTCAACCTCCACTAATTTCAAGTTTCTGCCGCTCATACCTCACCTGTCATTCAATAACATCTTTGCCTCTGTACTTCCGCCTCGACTGACATCTCTGCCCAAACTCTGTGCCTTTACATATGTCTGCTTGTGTCTGTATTTGTGCGGACGGATATGTGTGTGTGTGTGCGAGTGTATACCTGCCCTTTTTTCCCTCCAAGGTAAGTCTTTCCGCTCCCGGGATTGGAATGACTCCTTACCCTCTCCCTTAAAACCAACATCCTTTCGTCTTTCCCTCTCCTTCCCTCTTTCCTGATGAAGCAACTGTGGGTTGCGAAAGCTTGAAATTTGTGTGTTTGTGCTTGTTATTGTCTCTATCAACGTACCAACGCTTTCGTTTGATAAGTTACAGAATCTTTGTTTTTAGATATATTTTTCCCACGTTGAATGTTTCCCTCTATTATATTCATAACATTAGTTCATGACATTTTCTCAGACAGATTAAAATATGCCACTGTTAGGCCTCTCTTTAAGAAAGATGACTTCAGTGATCTCAGTAACTGCAGATCAGTTGCACTTCTTACATGATATTTCCCTTTTTTTTTTTTTTTTTTGAGACGGTGATGTATTCGGTACTTGTAGCCCACCTGATTAATAATGGGGTGCTTATTCACTTGCAGTTTGAATTTCAAAAGGGCTGCTCTAGTAAGGAAGCTATTTATATCACCCCTGAGCACATAACAAAGTTTTTAATTAATAAAATATAACCAGTTGAGATCTTAAGTGACGTACCAAAGACATTTGATGGTATCAACCTTAATATTGTACCACAGAAAATAAGTTTTTGTGGGATATATGATTCAGCATAGGCCTGGTTTAGTTCTTATTTAGAAACAGGATGCAGGAAGCTGCACTGAGATGTATGAATTGTGCAAATGAGGATGCTGTATCATCTTCATGAGTTGAAATCATTACAGGCATTCTGTAGGGTTTGAACATGAGCTCATTACTGATCTTATTCTTTGTTAATCATTTACCATTTTATCTGAATTAGGAGGCAACATTAGTCCTTTTTATTGTGAAGTCAATCAAATAAACATCCAAAGAGAATGTAGTAAATGGTGGTTTTGCCAAAGTTATTAAGTGGTTCTGCACAAATAGGATTGTTGTAAGAGTTGAAACAAAACAGCTCATCCAGTTTTGTACTGTCAAAAATATGCCACCTGCTATAAATGTAGTTTACCATTATAAATATAGTTTACCAGCCTGGCTTAATAGCACACATAATTCTAAGAAAAGTTGTTTTGCAGTAGTAATATCCTGCTTCAACTACTTCCTCTCCCACTAAAGATAATTACCTATCTTAAAATACATGGTTTAACTTATTTGCTGAGTAGTTTATGTTAAACTGTCATGCACTGGATTGTGCTTGAAAGATACTTGACTCTGTGTGTACCCATAATTACCTTTTGATGCATGTAACTTAATAAATTTACCTGAAGTGTATGACATTCTTCTAAGAATAAATATGAAATATTGATTTAGTGTATAGAATTCTTTGCCTTATGCATTTTCATATTTGCCCCATTGAATAATACTTAACTGCACCCATTTTAGATATATGTCTCACACAAAACTTGTTGCAGGGATCAGAAGAAACACTCAACAGACATCTGAAGTTTTTGCTGAAACAGATAGAGGCCAGTGTAATTGCAATCAGTGCTATGAAGATTCTTCTCATGTATCATCATATTAAACAGGTTAGAAATTTTTTATTGTGTGTGTGTTTGTGATTTTATTGATTTATTTGAGATACATATTCCATAGATCCAGTATGGCATGATTACCCATGGATGTGGAACGAGTCAAAGCAGATACAATATAGATATCATACAATACAATACATACTGGTATATTACACATGGTAGATGAATGATTCAAAACTGGTACAATACAATAATATAATCAAGATAATAAACAATACAATACAAAAATACATTAGTGATAAAGAACAATACAGATAACAATGACAAAGGAAATAATCTGAATTCTACTCAAATTACTTATCTCTGTTGAAGAATTCATCTAAAGAGTAGAAACATTTTTCCAGTAGAAATTCCTTTAGCTTTTTTTTTTTTTTTTAATAGCATTTTATTTTCTTTAAGACACTTTATATTACTTGGGAGTCTGTTAAATATTTTTGTACTTGTGTACTTTACCCCTTTTTGCACCAGAGAGAAATTTTTCCTTTCACAGTGCATATCACCTTTCCATCTTGTGTTATAATGATGGTATGCCTGATTTGTTTCATATTCAGAGAAATTGAGAATAGTGAAAGCCAAGAGTGAGAGGAGATACTGTGATGTAGTGGTTAATATACCTAACTGTTTAAAGAGATTTTGAAATGAGGTTCTTGGAGGGACACTACATATAATTCGGACTACTTTTTTCTGGTGTACAAAAAATTTTTTTGAAAGTGGTGAGTTGCCGCAAAAGATTATTCCATAGCACATCACTGAATGAAAGTATCCAAAATATGCAGACTTTGATACGTTGATGTCTCCAATTTTGGAGGCTATTCGGATGGCAAATGTTGATGAGCTAAGCTTTTTTAGTGTTTGCTGTATGCGGAATTCCCAGTTGAGCCTGTTATTTATGTGTACACCTAGGAACTTTGTGCACTGAACACTCTGTCACTGTTGGCTCTCGTGTGCAAAGTTAATCTCTTCTGGGCTTATGTAAATGGATTGGAACTGCATGTAATTTGTTTTATTGAGCTTTATTGCTAGAGAATTTGCCACGAACCAGTTCAGAGCATTTGCAAACACTTGGTTGGTATTTAACTCTACGTCAGTGGAGGTTTTGCTGGCTGTCACTATACTTGCGTCATCTGCAAACGTTGTGATATTGCTAGCACTATTTGATGACTGGGGTAGGTCATTAATGTATATAATAAATAGTAGGGGACCAAGAACTGACCCTTGTGGAACTCCATGATGTACTGTTCCCCAGTCAGACTCTACCCCTCCTACTTGTAGATTGTTAACACCTTAAACTATTTTTTGTTGTCTGTCTTCTAGATATGATCTGAGCCAGTTACCCATTTGTCCACGGATTCCATATTGGGCTGCTTTTCCTAAAAGTATTGTGTGATCGATGCAGTCAAAAGCCTTAGTCAGGTCACAGAATATGCCAACGGGTAATTTTTTCTTGTCGAGGCATTCTAAAACGTTATTTGTAAGTGAGTAAATTGCTTTGGTTGTAGATATGCCTGATCTGAAACCAAATTGTTGTTTACTAATTAGTGCAAACTTTTCAAGGTGATTGACAATCCTGACGTATTTTAATTTTTCAAAGACTTTAGAATATGCTGTTACAAGAGAGGTAGGACAATAGTTGGAAACATCTGTGGGATTGCCTTTTTTGTAGAGGGGTTCACCGTAACATACTTCATTCTGTCACGGAAGATACCTTGATTTAGAGAGGAATTGAATACATGAACTAGAACTTTAGAGAGTTGATTGCAGCTGGTTTTTAGCAGTTTGCTGTAAATATTGTCTACTCCCAAAGAATTTTTACTTTTTAGAGACACTATGGTTTTTCTTACTTCTTGCACGGTTATGGGGGCCATACCTATCATGTCTATAGAGTTAGGGAAAAGTTCTTTCAGAGATTTTATTGCCTTTTCTGAAGAGCCTTTGGATGCTGTTTTCTCAGTGACAGTTAAAAAGTGCTCATTAAAGATTTTTGCTACAATACCTTGATTTTAAACTAACTTACCTTCATTGTTAAGAGCAAAATGTTGGGTCTTGTTAGGGTAATTTGCACCAGTCTCATTCCGTATCACTTCCCACATAGTTTTGGTTTTATTAGTAGAGTTATTAATTTTTGAGCACAGATCATACTTTTGATTTCTGAACGACTTTGTTCAATATTTTACAGTATTTTTTTTTTTTTCTTTTGCAAGAAATCCTAATTCCAGTGGAAATCCAAGGCTTGTTGGTGGATTTTTTAGTATGGGTTTTATATAGTCCTCATTAAAGATTTTTGCTACAATATCTTGATTTTGAACTAACTTACCTTCATTGTTAAGAGCAAAATTTTGGGTCTTGTTAGGGTAATTTGCACCAGTCTCATTCCGTATCACTTCCCATATAGTTAGACTGTTAGTCTTGTGTGTGTGTGTGTGTGTGTGTGTGTGTGTGTGTGTGTGTGTGTGTGTGTGTGTGTGTGCCTGTATGTTTGTTTGTTTGCTGTAATTGTATGCTCGCAAAAAGAATTAAAGCACAGGTAAACTGCCACAGGGTGCATGTTATTTGACTAGTTTCACTAATTAAATGAAAGCAGCCTAAGACATTCATTTACGTGATAGCAACACATCAGAAGCCAAGCTGTGATATGAACTTCTCATTCTTTAGCAGAGTATGTACTTTTGGAATAACAATGGTGTTCTGCCTATGGAGAAGAGTGACCAATGTATCACCTCTCATTTCCAACTTTCTCTTACATGAGATATTAATTCCTTTATTTATCCATAGCTTACTTGCTTTTTAATGGATTTGATGGATAACTTTTTAGGAAATTGATTTTCCTTGTTCTTTAGTGTATTTTTGGATAATGTTTTAGGAAAAATCGATCCTGATCTGACTTTATGGTCTGGTCTGCCAGTTTTTGACAATATGTGCAAGCTTCAGGATTTTTTACATTTTCTGAAAATGTTACTGTACTGTTTATAACATGAAAGTACTTTGGGATCCTTGCTTTTTTTTGCTATTTTATAGATTTGTATTTTTGGTTCTGAACATACTTTAGTACCCATAGTGACCCAAGATTTCTTTGTAAGACATTTCATTGTTTTATCACTAATCACTCTCACTGTTTTCATTTAGTGTTTCTGATTATACATGTAACTAAAGTTATGTAATGTGACTGACTGTTCACCATTACCTGACATATCACATATCTCATGGTAGGCAAGTGTTTGCTTAAATTCAGTTTGTTGTGTTAATACATCATCTATTAGTGTACAACCTTCTTGAGCTACTTCAGTAGGGTAATTTATAATTGACACTAAACTGTAAGTGGCTAATAACATATATAGATCATTTTTAATGTCAGATTTCTTTAAGAAACTGACATTAAACTCACCACAAATATAATCCAGTCTTCCTACCTTACAGACCACACAAGGAGCCAACAAAATTTTTCATACATACTTCACAATTACCCAGTGGGGATGTATGTAACATGACAAAAACTGTTGTAAGTCTGCTTCTTCAACAACACAGGTTTTATTAAGCACAAATTATTTGCAAAGAAATCACAGAAAGTAATAATTCCTGACTCTGCTGTAAATGCACCAAATGAAAAATTTTTGGAACTCTCTCCTTTAACAACTTTTGCTGGTAAGATTCCCATTTACAAAGTATAACAATCAAAAGTCTATGGTGATAGATTCTTCTCAAATTTTGAAAAAAAAAGAAAACTTCTCCGCTTTTAAAGTTTCTAATCCAAATGTCATTTTCTGTAATTCCTTTGTGGTTTTATTTACATATGTAAATGTAAAGGAGCAGTCAAATGAAAACGAGATAGATGGGAAAAAATGGGACAGACTCAAACATTCTGAGGGGTCCATACAATCTTTTATGTATATAGGTAGTTTATTCATCCTGGCAATTAAGAACTCAATGATTCGATATTGGCAGAATATTAGTCCTGATAATTCCAAAACTTTTGAGAATGTTTCAATTTTAAGTTTTAAGTTCAGTTTTTTGTGTAATTTTACATTTGCCATTGTAATTTTCCATTTATTTTATTAATTCTTGAATAATATTAACATGCCATGCTAATTAGGATGAGGATGAGGAATTCTACCTTATGCAAGACACCTTTTCAGTTTCATTTTACCCAGATGTGTTTCAGCACTTTTGTGGTATCTTCAGTAGGTTATTTTATTTTCTTACTTACATGAAGTTAATGGGTATTTATGTTAATGACCAATAACCAAATACCCAATAAATTCATGTAAGTAAGAAAAAAAATAATGCACAAAAAGTGCTGAAACATATCTGGGTAAAACTAAATTGAAAAGGCGTCTTGCATAAGGCAGAATTCCTCATCCTATTTATGTAGCAAGCTCGGTCATAAGAAGAACTGCAACACCACAAGATGATTACTTTTAAAATTAGCTATGGAATAATGTTTGAGTTAATTGAATCAAATTTTAAAGATCTGTGAGTGAAATTTTTTGCAATCCTATGCACTCGGGCATCTCTTAAGTTTTAAATTATAATAATAAAGATGATTAGGTATGTATAGGAGTGGAGCATCTTCATCATTTCTTCACTGGTAATTAGGTGAGATTATGGACAAATGTGAGTTTAGTAGTTTGTACGAAAATTGAAAATTAAATAAACTCAAAAGAATGCAAACTCCAGGTAGGAAAAGAAAAAATGGCTGCTTATTGTAAAGAAGATATGATAAGTTGTAGACAGGCATAATTAAAACACACTTATAAAGCTTTCAGCTACAGCCTTCATCAGCAAAAGGAAATGCACATCTTTCATAAACACAAGCAAGCACACATGACTAACAACTCCGTCAGTTCTTGTGTTAATGAAGGCTGTGGTGGAAAGCTTTATGTAAGTGACTCTTATTTGTGCCTGTCTGCAACTTTATGTGTCCTCTTTACAGTAAGTTGCAATCTATCATTTCCTTCATTTTTGAAAATTAAATACAAATGATCGATTGAGTATTAATTTGAACTAGATATGTAATTGATGAGTGAAAAAAGATTGAGTAGAACCACATTGTATATCAAAGCTGGAAAAAACATTGTCAGTAATTGTGTTACTAACTATGATACTTGCCAGATTTTGTGTTTCAAGGTCAACAGGAGGTACCCTACAAGTTTTGTTTGTGAGTTTGCAAGAATCAAAATATGTGACATAAGTGGCCATATCATTTAATTGCCTTAACTTGGAGTCTTAAATTATTACACCACCAAGGAACCATAGATCTTAGTATGTGACATAAATTTGAAATTAATATGTGTACCCGCACATGAGAAAAAGGAGTCTTAACAGATGGACTGTCAGTGAGATAACAGATGACCAAAAAAATTTTTTCATGTGACACAATCATGAATTACCAATTTTAAGATTTTTTTCTTTGCTTTTACTGCTAAACATTGCTTCTTGCAAAATTCCATGATTCTAGATCAATGGTAAGTACCCTACAGGTTTTCAGGTTTTGATGAGCAAATTTGAGAGTATCAAAACATATAACATAAATGGCTGTATCTTTTTATTGTTTTGACTTAGGAGCTTACATTTTTTACACTGACAAGGGACTGTAGACCTTAGTAAGTTACATAAATTTCAACATGGTACCTCTACACCTGTCGATGATAAAATGTGTCTTAACAGTCGGATAGACACACAGGCCAACAGACAACAAAGTGAACCTATAAGGGTTCTGTTTTTACTAACTGCATTATGGAACCTAAAAATAAAGTAAACTGTTCATTATTTCAAAAGCAATCATCATAACTCTTAATACATTTACCCTATGTGAGATAGGATGGTCAGTTCTTACAAGGAAAAATGTTTGCAGTTGCCTACGGGACCATGACTGTACCGAGCAATGCACTGCTTCATCCAAAGCAAATTGACAGTCATGAATGTCCTTCTTCAGGGCACCACAAATATGGAAATTTTATGGGGAGAGATTGAGACTGTATGGAGGATGTATAAGGACTTTCCAGTGAAACTTCTTCAGTGTAGTTGAAACAAATATGTAAACATGTGCCCCCCCCCCTTTTCCCCCTTCCCCCCATCCCATTGCTTCCTGCATCCTATTTTACCTTTTAAGGTCAATTACCCACACCAAGAGCAAGAGGTTGCTCCAAATCTCTGTCCACTTCTCCAACCTCTTTGGCAAGGCGTTTGGCAGTACGAGGGTAACTCCTTATACAAGAAGTCTTCAGTCACTATAGCCAGTTTTTATTCATATTTTAATCAGTGGCCAGGTTTGGATGCAGGAGACAATACATTTTGGTTACTAGCCAGTGATGGCTATCCCTAGACCAAGGAGATGAAACTTGGATATTAACAGTTCTGATAAGAAGAGGAATAAATGTTTTAAAACTGTCCACTGCTTCCATTATTTAGGTTTCCTCATAATGACAGATAATAAAATGAGACACTGTATTAGAGAAAGGATACAAGCAAGAAACAGGATTGATTATGCATACTTACAGGTGTTCAAGAATTCTCTAATTATAAGAACAACGTAGGTAAGAGTATACTATTCGTTTGTGCAACCAGTGGCTACACATGGGTGAGAAATGGGGACAATGACTAAAGCAGATACGAATGACCTAAAGGCATTTAAAACAAAAATCATGTGATGAATTTATGGACCCGTGAGAGAGAGAGAGAGTTGGAGAGTAAGGTACAACCATGAAATACAAGAGAAAGATCTAGTGAAATTTAATAAATCTCAAGAAGTATATGGGTTAGGACCGGATACCCAAACAATGAAAAGCAGATTGTATTCCACTAGAAGGAAAGGCCAACCAAGAGTTAGATGTTTGGACAATCTGTTGGCTGATGGAAATCTGAGGATGGAAGATAAAAACAGAGAACAGAAATGTATGGAGGAAGATTGTTGAGGAGGTGAAGGCCTGTCAAGGATTGTAGTGCCGAAGAAGAAGAAGAAGAAGAAGAAGACCATAAAAGCAGATTTTGAACTGTTGTACTATAGTGGAATGCTGAAGATGTGATGGGTGGATTGGATTTCAAATGGGGAGGTGCTGAATCAAATTGGTGAGAAAAGAAACTTTTGGCACAACATGACTAAAAGAAAGCATAGGTTGACAGGGCACAAACTGAGTCATTACAGAGGATTGAATTTGTTAATGGAGGGAACCATTGTGCGCCAGGAGTAAAAATTGGAAAGGAAGGCTACAGCTTGACTACAGTAAGCAGATTCAGATGGCTGCAGGTTGCAGTATTTATGCAGAGATGAAGGGGCTAAATAAGATGGACTGTCATGGAGAAGAGCATCAAACCGGTCCTCATACTGAAGGCCACAACAAGAACACATGGAAGACTAAATTTTAGCAGTAACTCAGATTACTTTAATGTGATAAATTTGACAAGCTCAAAGAAGAGTTTTTTTCTGTGTGCATTGCTAACAAGAAAATGTTTTTAACACAAGAAATTAATTGCCTTTATTTTTTATTAAACTGTTTTCACTGCATGTGGAAAAACTGGAAAAGTCTTTTAAGCTGGAGAGACTCAGGTTCTGTGACAACTTCAAAAGAATGGCACCACAGAGAATGGCTAAGAAAACCCTGTAATACATGCAAAACTGACTCATAGAATTAAAGGAGGACATGATGGAAATGAGCATCACACGAGAGACATTAACAACAGGATATAATACAGAAATATCCTCATTCTCTACATCATTCAGGTGTTATTGCTAGGTAAAAAAAAAAAAAACAGAGATCAAAATCTGTGGTTCATCTAGGATTTGTTCCGAAGACCTTTCTGTAACCAAGTCTGCGCTTTACCACTACACCACCAAATCCAACATTGATTCTACTTTGGGAAAATGACACATACTCTTTGACATGGAATCTGAACCATGTTTCATTTATGGTGAATATCCACATTACTGAGAGATGAAGTTAGGTTAAAAGATTATGAAAAATCCATGGTCTGACTGGGGTTCAATCCCACCGCCTTTCAGTTTTCAAGCACACACTGGACCACCAGGCCTGACTCAGACTGCACTCAAGCTTCATTGCTGTCATGTCAAGTGTACTGCTATTACTATTTTCTGAGTGTTACTATGGAAAATGGCAGCTCAGCGACAGTGGTTGAAGAAGCCATAAGCTGATAGTGGGTGCCAAGATTTTGGCATACCTGTTGCATCAAAAGGCCTGTTTATGCATTGTGAGGTGGACCAGTGTGAGCACCAACTGCAAATTTGATGATGCATTGGAAACATGGGGCTTTTGCAGGACAGGCCGGATGGTTTCTACATCTTAAAGCCATGGGTTTGTTATTTTGTATATAGTTGGAAGCTGTACATTGGCACACTAAATGAACTTCTAACCAGTACAAATATCCGTCAGTTTTAGCAGAGGTATTCACGAACCTGGCAGCATCTACCATGAAGAGGGGACTTCACCATGTACTGGAGCAATATATGTCAGCAAGCAGCCATCACAAGTCTGGCCTCCACCACCACCTGTCCGCCCCAGTAGCTGAGTGGTCAGCGTGACGGATTGCCGTCCTCTGGGCCCGGGTTCGATTCCCGGCTGGGTCGGAGATTTTCTCCGCTCAGGGACTGGGTGTTGTGTTGTGTTCATCATCATTTCATCCCCATCCGGCGTGCAGGTCGCCCAATGTGGCGCCGAATGTAATAAGACCTGCGATATGGCGGCCGGACCTGCCCCGCGAGGGGCCTCCCGGCCAATGACGCCAAACGCTCATTTCCATTTCCACCACCACCTGACTGTCTTCTGGCACTAAGTCCTCCTTTCTGGATTTGGCATCTTTCAACTGGTAAATTGGCTCTATGCCCACTTCAGCAGCAGCCACATTCCTGTCCTAGGGGTAGCAGATTGTGACCAGGCAGTACAGCTGCTCACACTGCTACATTGATGTGGGCATCTTCGTGCCATGTGCCTCCACTTGGAGGGGCAGGTTCTGCACCTTAAAAACCGTCATCTGCTTCAAGAATTCCATCAGACATCCATGCCACTGGAACCGCATGCAACAACACCACACCTAACTGGGGCTCAAATTGCTGAGATTCTGATCAACAGCTGGACACAGTCACACTCCACGGGTCATCCACGCCACATGCTAAAGGGGCCATAAGCACAGTGTTGCAGTGCTATGAGTGCAGTAAATATTACTGAAGTGTCTGTCTATCTGACACTTTTTTCATGAACTACCAATGGCCTGCACCCTCACCAAGACCCATTGCCTTAACCCAAACCTTCACAGTAGTGGCTTTTCAGCCCGGGCCACTACACAAGTGTTACTGATATGTAGCTCTACAGGTCAGTTTCTACTTTTAATGTGAGAAGAGTTGGAAAATCAGTGACCAGTGATTTTTCAATCTAATGTCTGCATGTAGTTTCTGTATAGTGTCATCCTGTGACTATTGAAATGATGTTTATCTTTGGCTCTTGTATTAAGTTGATCCAGAATAGAGTTTACGTTTGACTACTGCCCTGCAAAACTGCTCTTAATATGTAAAAAAGTTTAAGAACAATATTTGGCAATGGCATTTAGGTTTGCCTTGCAGAATATTAGCACAGTTCTTTTCTGTAAACACGGGCTGTTTCACCCCATACTTACATTTCTTAATTTTTGTGTATTTTTAAGGAAAAGTAAAGATAATATGCAGACTTTATTGTACAACATTTCCAAGATGTTGGTCAGGGTTTTGTTGGCAAAGAATATACATAATAATACTACATAAATTGAAGACCATTTCTGCAAAACTGAACATCTACAAAATGTTCAATTTTGAGTTATATATGAATGAACCATGGACCTTGCCGTTGGTGGGGAGGCTTGCGTGCCTCAACGATACAGATAGCCGTACCGTAGGTGCAACCACAACGGAGGGGTATCTGTTGAGAGGCCAGGCAAACGTGTGGTTCCTGAAGAGGGGCAGCAGCCTTTTCAGTAGTTGCAGGGGCAACAGTCTGGATGATTGACTGATCTGGCCTTGTAACATTAACCAAAACAGCCATGCTGTTGTGGTACTGCGAACGGCTGAAAGCAAGGGGAAACTACAGCCGTAATTTTTCACGAGGGCATGCAGCTTTACTGTATGGTTAAATGATGATGGCATCCTCTTGGGTAAAATATTCCGGAGGTAAAATAGTCCCCCATTCGAATCTCCGGGTGGGGACTACTCAAGAGGACGTCGTTATCAGGAGAAAGAAAACTGGCATTCTACAGATCGGAGCGTGGAATGTCAGATCCCTTAATAGGGCATGTAGGTTAGAAAATTTAAAAATGGAAATGGATGGGTTAAAGTTGGATATAGTGGGAATTAGTGAAGTTCGGTGGCAGGAGGAACAAGACTTCTGGTCAGGTGAATACAGGGTTATAAATACAAAATCAAATAGGGGTAATGCAGGAGTAGGTTTAATAATGAATAAAAAAAAATAGGAGTGCGGGTAAGGTACTACAAACAGCATAGTGAACTATTATAGTGGCCAAGATAGACACGAAGCCCATGCCTACTACAATAGTACAAGTTTATATGCCAACTGGCTCTGCAGATGACAAGGAAATTGAAGACATGTATGATGAGATAAAAGAAATTATTCAGGTAGTGAAGGGAGACAAAAATTTAATAGTCATGGGTGACTGGAATTCGAGAGTAGGAAAAGGGAGAGAAGGAAACATAGTAGGTGAATATGGATTGGGGCCAAGAAATGAAAGAGGAAGCCATCTGTTAGAATTTTGCACAGAGCATAACTTAATCATAGCTAACACCTGGTTCAAGAATCATGAAAGAAGGTTGTATACATGGAAGAATCCTGGAGATACTAAAAGGTATCAGATAGATTATATAATGGTAAGACAGAGATTTAGGAACAAGGTTTTAAATTGTAGGACATTTCCAGGGGCAGATGTGGATTCTGACCACAATCTATTGGTTATGAACTGTAGATTAAAACTGGAGAAATTGCAAAAGGTGGGAATTTAAGGAGATGGGACCTGGATAAACTGACTAAACCAGAGATTGTACAGAGTTTCAGGGAGAGCATAAGGGAACAATTGACAGGAATGGGGGAAAGAAATACAGTAGAAGACGAATGGGTAGCTCTGAGGGATGAAGTAGTGAAGGCAGCAGAGGATCAGATAGGTAAAAAGATGAGGGCTAGTAGAAATCCTTGGGTAACAGAAGAAATATTGAATTTAATTGATGAAAGGAGAAAATATAAAAATGCAGTAAATGAAGCAGGCAAAAAGGAATACAAACATCTCAAAAATGAGATCGACAGGAAGTGCAAAATGGCTAAGCAGGCATGGCTAGGGGACAAATGTAAGGATGTAGAGGCTTGTCTCACTAGGGGTAAGATAGATACAGCCTACAGGAAAATTAAAGAGACCTTTGGAGAAAAGAGAGCCACTTGTATGAATATCAAGAGCTCAGATGGAATCCCAGTTCGAAGCAAAGAAGGGAAAGCAGAAAGGTGGAAGGAGTATATAGAGGGGTCTATACAAGGGTGATGTACTTGAGGACAATATTATGGAAATGGAAGAGAATGTAGGTGAAGATGAAATGGGAGATACGATATTGTGTGAAGAGTTTGACAGAGCACTGAAAGACCTGAGTCGAAACAAGGCCTCGGGAGTAGACAACATTCCATTAGAACTACTGACGGCCTTGGGAGAGCCAGTCCTGACAAACCTCTACCATCTGGTGACCAAGATGTACGAGACAGGCGAAATACCCTCAGACTTCAATAAGAATATAATAATTCCAATCCCAAAGAAAGCAGGTGTTGACAGATGTGAAAATTACCGAACTATCAGTTTAATAAGTCACAGCTGCAAAATACTATCACAAATTATTTACAGATGAATGGAAAAACTGGTAGAAGCCGACCTCGGGGAAGATCAGTTTGGATTCCGTAGAAATGTTGGAACATGTGAGGCAATACTGACCTTACGACTTATCTTAGAAGAAAGAGTAAGGAAAGGCAAACCTACATTTCTAGCATTTGTAGACTTAGAGAAAGCTTTTGACAGTGTTGACTGGAATACTCTCTTTCAAATTCTAAAGGTGGCAGGGGTAAAATACAGGGAGCGAAAGGCTATTTACAATTTGTACAGAAACCAGATGGCAGTTAAAAGAGTCGAGGGACATGAAAGGGAAGCAGTGGTTGGGAGGGGAGTGAGACAAGGTTGTAGCCTCTCCCCGATGTTATTCAATCTGTATATTGAGCAAGCAGTAAAGGAAACAAAAGAAAAATTTGGAGTAGGTATTAAAATCCAGGGAGAAGAAATAAAAACTTTGAAGTTTGCCGATGACATTGTAATTCTGTCAAGAGACAGTAAAGGACTTGGAACAGCAGTTGAACGGAATGGACAGTGTCTTGAAAGGAGGATATAAGATGAACATCAACAAAAGCGAAACGAGGATAATGGAATGTAGTCGAATCAAGTCAGGTGATGCTGAGGGAATTACATTAGGAAATGAGACACTTAAAGTAGTAAAGGAGTTTTGCTGTTTAGGGAGCAAAATAACTGATGATGGTCGAAGTAGAGAGGATATAAAATGTAGACTGCCAATGGCAAGGAAAGCGATTCTGAAGAAGAGAAATTTGTTGACATCGAGTATAGATTTAAGTGTCAGGAAGTCGTTTCTGAAAGTATTTGTATGGAGTGTAGCCATGTATGGAAGTGAAACATGGACAATAAGTAGTTTGGGCAAGAAGAGAATAGAAGCTTTCGAAATGTGGTGCTACAGAAGAATGTTGAAGATTAGGTGAGTAGATCACATAACTAATGAGAAGGTATTGAATAGGATTGGGGAGAAGAGAAGTTTGTGGCACAACTTGACTAGAAGAAGGGATTGGTTGGTAGGACATGTACTGTGGCATCAAGGGATCACAAATTTAGCATTGGAGGGCAGCATGGAGGGTAAAAATCATAGAGGGAGACCAAGAGATGAATACACTAAGCAGATTCAGAAGGATGTAGGTTGCAGTAGGTACTGGGAGATGAAGGAGCTTGCACAGGATAGATTAGCATGGAGAGCTGCATCAAACCCGTCTCAGGACTGGAGATCACAACAACAACATGAATTCATATATTTTAAAATGGAAGGAGTTGATTGCACTTGTTAAAATGTAACAAAACTTAACTCATATAGCATTAAAATGTGTGGAATGTTGCAAATTTTTGCAGAACTTAACATCTGTTGGAAGAGAAATTTTCCAAAAATTAACATCTACACAACACTCTGTTTTATAGCAAAATTTACTGTGCTTTTCTGTGTTTATAATGATGAACTTTGATTCCTTCTGTTGGAAGTAGTGTTTGTGACTGTTCAACAATGGCAAATGTTTCTGTTGACTGACTTTCATTTGTAGCAAAGGCACAAATTTAGAATTTGTCTGCTCTTGAAAGACCAAATGCCATACAAAAGTATAAACTTCATATGTTAATGCAAGAAATGTTGGTTGCTTCATTAAAAGTTTATAAATATCAATGATTATTCTACTTAAGCGTCTGTATGTTCCTGTGCAGTCTAAAATGGGTAGTTCGGTATATTATTTTTGTTTAATACATACTTTAGATGGATTCAGAACCTGCTAGTGAAGTAGATTATTCATCTCCCATTCAAGAAGCACTTCATGGATGTAAGAGGAGGAGTGATGATACACCAATATGAAGAAAGAGGAGTATTCAGTACATTCAACAAGGTGGAGGTGAGCTTCATTTAGCCTGTACACAGCTGTCTGATAGCCATTAACAAAAGCTCCAAATGACCTTTTGCGACACAGCAATGCTTTCACAAAATGACATGTTAGAATTTCAGGATAGAATCTACATTAATGATAAAATAAAGCAATATGTGTTTCTTTTGAAATGTATTAAGATTGCTGAACCTAAAACGTGAACTCTTCCAGATGATAAAACAAAAAACAAGAAATTTATTACCTTAAGAAATAGAGAGGAGATTCAAGTGTGCTGCTACATTTAAGAAGGTAATGGGGATATCAGGTGCAAGAATAATAAATTTAGCTATCAAATATGTTATTTGTGAAATGCCAGAAGGATCAAGAGGATAAAATGTACACAGTCCTATTTGAGTCAAGAAGTAAATATAAAGAAAGTGAGGACTCGCCATATCAAAGCATGTCACCCAAAGTGCATCCTTCCTGAATGCAAAAAAAATTTTTTTTCCAATGTTTTAACATATCTTTTGGCAATCTGAGGTCTTACAAGTGCTCCTTCTGTGCAGAACCCATGTTGAAAATTAAAACTGCCAAAGACCTATGTGAAAAAATTGCAGATGACCATTTATAGACTTCACAAGTTCAGGGCTAATAATTCCATGGAATTCTTAAACTAAAAGAACCAGCTACCATTAGTGTATGTTTTACTGCCAGCAATACTGTCCATTCCCAAAGCTGTCTATTAGGGAAAGTTTTTACTCGTGACAAATCTGGTCATATAACTGTGCAGTAATGGAGGGAAATGGATAGGTGTAGATGTAGAAAACAAAATACTAGTCATTACACATAGCTTGAAACACAAAAGTCACATGGAGCCAGTCAAATTGCTTCTGCTGAAAGATTTTTTTTTTTTTTTTAATACATTTGGAGAAGAAACATCAAGAAGTGGCAAATTGGAGGCTGATATTAAGAATTTCCTGAGACTTATGTGATTGACAAAATAAAAATTCAGTGATGGTGGCTATGCTCCTTCACTTTTGTGAGACATCAAAAATTTTCACAAAAAAACCTACATTATTTTCAGTCAGGGCGCACAGCTATATGCTATCTGACAAGAATAAGAATAAGAATCTTTATTAGCCACTCAGTATTTTCTTATACAGTGTGCTTCGTCAATAAGTTCAGTTACAGTATAAAGATGGTTATATTCTCATAACAATGTATATATAAATCATATGAATGTTAGTGTTGTACAATAGCACACATTTGGAACTTTATATATTGTTAATTTTACCATAAAAAAGAAAACATTATACAAATTTATATTAAGTGGGGAGTATTCATGTTGATGACACTATGTCATTATCGTATACATGTTGATAACACTAAGTCATTATCCTAAGATATTGATACAAATATAGAGCACTCGAAATAGGTCTATTATGCCTATATGTTAGATATTGTTTTTCCAAATTTAGGTCCTACTACAGGCAGAGGTACCTTTCTCTATGTTAAAACAGCAAATCTGCCATATTACAGTCTTTATATTCATCAACTGAGTAAAATGCTTTACCTTTGAGCCATTGACCCAATGTTGTCTTAAATTTATTTTTAGATACTGTTTGTGCAATTTTAGGGAGCATATTAAACAGTTCGAGGCCTACATATTTATAACTATTATGTATCTTGGACAATCTAGAGCATGGCAGATCAATTGTGTGGTTTCGTCTTGTATTATGGGTGTGGACAGGGGATATTGAGCTATGTTTTCTTTTACTTGTAATAAGCAATAATAGATGAACAAACAAGGAACTGTCATGATGTTAAGTTTTTTGAAATGTTCCCTGCATGTGTCCCTAGGAGATAAACCCACTATACATCGAAGAGCTTTTTTTTTGCCATCTGAAAATTTATACTGAATTGAGAGAATTTCCCCAGAGCAGAATACCATATGAAAGATGGGGGTGGATATAAGCAAAATATGAATGCAGCAGTAAGTTTTGGCTGACATTACTCCTAAGCTTATAAAGTAGGAACATAGCACATGCAAGTTTAGAACAGACGTATGTGATATGTTTATCCCAGCCAAGTCTCTGGTCAATCATCATTCCTAACAGTTTAACAGACTTATTTTCTTTGTTTGATACCTTCAAATTAAAGAATATTTCCTCAGTTTTTGTTTCATATATGTATAGGAAGTTTTCACTAAACCAATGAACCGGTTTTTCACATATTATATTATTTTTTTCGTACAGATTCAAGAGTCTGTCCTGAATTGATAAAAGTTGTATCATCCGCATAGAGGACTGTTTTACAGGGTAAATACTGTGACACATCATTAACATACACTACAAACAGGAAGGGCCCAAGTATGGAGCCCTGTGGCACACCTCTTTTTATTGTTTGTGGGTTTGAAAGCTGCCCATTTACACTAAGAAATTGTACTCTGTTGCTTAAGTAGGATTCTAATAATTTCAGGGTGTCCTCTTCCATGCCCTAGTGTCTTAATTTCATGATCAAAGTACTATGAGATACAATGTCAAATGCTTTACTCAGGTCTAGGAGAGTAGCACAAGAGATTATTTTGAAAGACATCATATATATCAGTAACAATATTTTCAACCCTTTTAACTGTGGATAGTTTAGACCTGAAGCCATACTGTGAGTTACTTAACGAGTTATTCGTCTCAAAATAGTGATTCATTTGTTGGTGGACACAGTCTTCGATTATTTTAGATATTATTGGGATTAATGAGATAGGGCGATAGTTACTTGGATTTGATTTATCTCCTTTCTTAAATATGGGAATAGTTACTGCTATTTTCCAACAGTCGGGGAAAATCCCTTGCTGTAATATATGGTTAATGAGAGTGGTTAAGAGGGGACAGAAGATCACTTGATATCTTCTTTATGACAAAGTTTTACAGACCATAGAAGTCCTGTGCTCTGGAACTACTTAGTTTGCTTATTGCTTTGCTAACATCATTTTCAGTTACTGTTGCCCAGCAGAATTTATGGACTACATACTTATTTGAATCTAAAAGAGTTTTAGCATCAAGCATGGGATTGGGGGGAGACAAATCTTGTTGTAAACTGAAGTTAACAAAGTGTGAGTTTAAGATATCTGGGGCTATGGGTGTAGCTAGTTGAGTTGTTGGTCTATTTATTTCACTTTTAATTACTTCCCAGACAGCTTTACAGCTGTTTCTGGATTTAAGAATATAGTTATCATTCACCCTACGTTTTGCCAAGCTTATTTCAGATCTATAATTTTTTCTTATTCTAATGTACATCTCTTTGTACTCACTGCTGTTATGAGATCAGTCCTTAAACATAAGAAGCATAATCCTGATGCTGTTGAGGTATGGTGTGAACCAATTATTTAGCTGGTATATGAGCTTAGTTATTATATTCTTGCAATTTCCTCTATAAATAATTTGCTTGTGTTATTCACACACATATCTTTGTATAACATGTCATTCCAATTAACTGACCTTAATCTAGTTCTAAACTCTCTTATGTTGCATTCATTCATAGGTCTAACAGTTTTGTGTTGTTCATCTGGAATGCTGACTGGAACTGTAATCCATAGGGCATCATGGTCAACTAGGCCTAACTTGACTACTCCAATTTCAACATTATTTTCATGGATATTACTTATTATATTGTCTAAGCATGCATTATATCTTGTAGGCTTATCATTTAGACAATAGCAATCAAAAGTTTTTTTGGGGTATCCAAGAATTCCAATAAGATATGACTCTGTACCCTGATATCCATATTAATATCACCAAGATATTCATTGTAGTTTAGAAAGAACTGAGAAAAAGACTGTCACAGTGCCATGCTGTGGTAAATCAATGTGGCACTTGTAGAATACTTGAGAGGGACTGGCAAGTTCATGATATGAAAGCCACAAGCAACACCGCCATTAAAAAAGTTAACATTCGTAATAAGCAAAGCAGGAGTTCTCATATACCAGGAGGCTGGAAAAAAATCATGTTGTATCCAAATGGAAAAACACTTATTATGTATCTCCAATCTTGTTTGAAGTCCTAAAAAAGAATGTCACCAACTTCAGAGAAATGGATACTGCTTTGTTACTAAGATTAGAAAATAAAGTCAGAGCTAAGAAGGCTGAAGGTGTAAAGAAACTACTCAAGTATTTTGACAAACTCTTCATATGAAGCAAAATATTTTATACAGAAGCTCTTCAAGGTTGCAGTAACAATGACACTGACAACAATGAAGGGAAATATGATGATGAACCGATTTCTTAGAAGCATTATATAAATTAACTTGAAGTCATTCACAAATAACAGATTATTGCTCATTTTAAAGACTGGTGATACTATAGTTGTTTTGCAAAAAAACCATAAGAGTGTATAGTTCCTTGTAGTACTTATATGAAAATATTATTTGGATGTGACTGTTTTTTTGTGTTATAATGAGGAAAAGTCTGATGTGTTTTTAAATTTCTGTTTTATATATTTCTTAAGTTATTCAATAAAAGGTGTTTCCTGAAAATTTTACTTTTTGTAGATGTACAGTTTTGCAAAACAGTCCTCAATTTGTCCACCTCCATAACTGAGTGATCAGTGCAGCTGACTGTCATGCAGAAGATCTTGGTTCAATTCTCAGTACTGGCAGAGATTTTCCCTTGATGAGAGGACAAGAACATGATGCACTCATCTTTGTGATGCCATTTAGGGAGCTGCTTGACAGGGTAGTTGCAGCTCCAGCTCATGAAAACTGAATGGCCAGGAGTTCGTTCTTCACTATGTCACTGCTCTATACTACTTTGGCTTCTGACAATTTGTGTAAGGAGGGCTTAAATGAAGGTACGAGACATCATTATCACCAAACATGATGAAATTTGCATATGCCACTTTGGGATAATATAGTGAGACATCTACACAGTGGAAGCATGTATCGTCACCTCCCCCCGAAAAATTCAGAGCTAGGTGACACTCACCACCCTTTTCAGTATCTGAGGTCTGATACTCACCAAATTCCTCAAGCACAGAAAAACCTTTAACAGTGACGTGTACTGTGAGACATCCCACAGCCTATGCAAGTCCATTGAGAGCAAATGACCTGAGATGCTCACAGAGGGATTGATTCTGTTCCACAATGACTCCTGTCCACACGTCTCCAAGGTCACACCAAGTGCAATGGCCAATTTCAAGTGGGAGCTGCTTGAGCATTCACCCTATAGCCCAGACATGTCACCCTAGGACTTCTAAAGAGTAGAACTTCACCTTATTCTTTCATACCTTTCTTTTGAACATCCCTCATGCTGCCAAGTTGCATCATTGGTTAGATTCAATGTTAAAATGCAAGTCCTACGAATTAAGGAGCAACTAATCAAAACATATAATGTCCGTTGATTCAGATGTTCCAGAAAAAGCAAAAAATTGATATCTACTAAACTATTCAATGGAACATAAGGCTGTTTTCACAATTAATTGCCTGTTGGGATGTTGAATTGGATCCCTCTTTGCAACAGATCAAAATTTGATTAGGTTGGTTATAAAATCAATTTATGTTTTGGATAACATATGTTTTGATCAGTCACCTAGGACATTCCATAATTTGATGGATTTTCAGTATTTAAGCTTCATTAGTTCACGCAAACTTTAATACCTGAAAATAATTATTTACTTACAATAATTTTCTTATTGCTTTACAGTAATTATAAAACTTAGAAAAAAGGAACATTAATATTTACTTTAAGGGATGCTACAAAGCCTTAAATTACATAAGAAAACTGTTCAACACAATAATTTGTTACAGGCAAAATTAACTAAATTTTGTTGATTCCTATTCCTTCTTGTACACAGTCACATTCAGTACCTTCAGTGAAGCTGCTGAATGGAACCTCTAAAGTCGGTGAAAAAAATATCAAATTATTCTTCTTCTTTCCATTGTGTACCAAATCTTAAAGTGAGCAGTTTCTTCACATCTTCCCTTTTCTCTTCCTTCATTATATTTGACAATGCTAGTATAAGTCTTTCAGTAGCAGAGAACGTCTTCTGTCCATATTTTGATGATGTTGTGAATGACTTAGAAGGGTCATTGAAGTAATAATGAATTTCTGTTTTAAATTTTATATTCTGACCACTGACATTTTTCAGTTTTGACTTTTTCAAAATTATTCTTTTTTACTTCACTGATACCTTCTATCTTTTTCCATTTCTTTGAGAGTTCTTTATAGTTCTTAAGCTCCCAGTGTTTTCCATTTACCCACATTTCCCCAACTTCATTATTGATCTGTACATACTTCTCTGGATTCAAAAATTCTGAAATTTGGTACAGTATTCTCTCAACTCATCCAGAGACCATGTCTGAAGGTAAAAAGGAATGCCCTTGAACTGGAAAATATAGATACACATTCCTTATATGTTATGGAGAACTTTTCAGTAGCCAGAATGCAATAGCATGAATCAAATGTTGATTTTTATTCTGGCCACCACACCCATCAGCAAAGAGTCTGAGAGGTGTGGTAGCCCGGTCAAAGGACATTTTAGAAAGAAAATCTGTAATGACTGATGCAATTTATTGTGGTCCTCTTCCAGCTTGACTTGATTCCATACATAGAAAACAGAGTGTGTGGTTTTTATATTTGTTACACAGAAGCTATAAAATGCAATTTGTCAGGCATAATATGCCTCTCCAATATTCAATTTTGTAGAGGCTGGACATGCTGCAAGTCAAAAGCAGACATTTTATTTCCATGTAGTGACTGCTTCATTAATTAATGAATAGCTCGAGCTTTCAGCCTGTGAGCATGAAGTTCAGTCATTAACTTCTTCTTTTGATTTGTATTTACAGCACTTTGAATTTCATGCTGCATTCTAAGGCAATACTTGCATCTATCACTGGCAGGGAAGCCAAAACCCAGTTTGAATTTGGAGTTGAAAATTCTGGTGAAGAATGATTTTTTTAAAGTTGAGATCAGTTGCCGTATAATTTGAAAAAGTTGTTTATATTTAATTCACACAAGAGAGACAGTCTTTTGCTTTTGTTCCAATTGTAATGACTTTGGGTGAAGATAAGAATTCTACCAAATGCTTTTTTTAGTTTCATACTTGCCAATATTGTGATCATCCCCCCTCTTTTATCTGTTACTCCTCTCCCAGATGCAATTCGTTTCGCAGTGGTATTTAATCTTGTTTGTCCAATACCAAAGAGTTTATGAAAAAATGCAGCATACAGGAATTTTCTCCCCCTCTGATTCCACATGCAATTTACAAAAACCCAAGTTAGCATGTGATAGTTACTTTGTAAAGTAATAATGTTCTTTGTTTAGATTAGGACATTGGAACATTAACTGCAAGTGTTTCAGAGTCTGTTGGGTCATTTCCTGTTTAGTATCAGTACAAAGATACATTTCATTAAGAAGAAAAAATACAATGAAAAATAGTGTGAATCTGTATTAAATCCCCAACTTACGTGATATTTCACTGTGACAGCTTTTGGTTTTACTTTGGCACTTTCTTCGTGGATGCTCCGACTCTTTGGACTACTTACATCCAGATCTTCTTGTTTTATTTGGTTCTACATAGAACGTTTACAGGGATAGATCAGCAACTAAAACAATCTCTCTATGTTGGCAGGGAGGGGTCAAAATTCATTAAATGAATATCTTTATCATGATGTCTGGGACAAAAAAAGAAAGTGCTGTTTATCTTAGCATTGTTTACTGATGAATGTTACGGAAACAGATTCTGTTTGTCTGATAAGATGGTATAAACCAAAGATTTACCTGATTTCTGTTTCCACTTCTCTTTTTGATTTCTTCATCATTCTTTTTTGTGTTTCACGATCTTTATGCTCCTCCCCTACAGTCACACTTTCCTTTTCTAAATCCATTGGATGCAGTACACACAAAACACAACAGCATACTGCCGCAATGCAGCGCTAACAACAACAATTTTGCTAAAACGTCAAACAATACCAGAAGGCAATAATGCTGACTAAAGCTTTGAATAGCTGCAAGCATAGACAGGTGTTAAACTTGACCATACTGCCAAAGTAGATTAAGCAAAAACAAAGTGAAACGTAAATGGTGGACATTATATATTCTAACTCATTCAATCATGTGGACAATATACAATTTGTTTTAACTGCTCATTTTCAAGATACTTTTTTGATGTTACAATATACAAATAGATGCACTCTGATGATGATGTTAGGTTTGTGGGGTGCTCAACTGCGTGGTTATCAGTGCCCGTACAAATTACCAATCTTTGCACACTCCAATCTCGCCTCTTTTATGAATGATGATGAAATGACGATAACACAAATACCCAGTCCCCAGTCGGAGAATATCCCCAACCCGGCCGTGATCCACAGGCAGCAACGCTAGCCACTAGACCATGAACTGCGGACAGATAGACACAATCTGATTGGTGGGTCATGTAGAGCATGTAAAATACTGCCGAAAGACTATATCAAAATCAATTTTGCCCACAAGTGGACAATATACGTTTTGACTGGTTGCTCTCCAATTGTTTAGATAAGTTATTTCATTAGTCAGTTGAACAGGAGGGCATGCCATATCTGTTATGACCACTTCTAGCAATTCAGTTTTTAAGTTGTGGACAGTTTTGCTTTTTACTTGAATCTTCCACACCAGTGTCATTTATCCATTAAATATAAATTATGTGACTGATGTTTTAGTGGTCATAACATTAAGAAGGCTTCAACTGAAAAACTGCCTACTTTTGTTGGCAACAGTGGTACAGCTGATCTCCAATTCAACACAGACTTTATAATTAATAGACATAACATCTCCATGCAGACTTACTTTAGAACTAATAGAACTGTCTTTTATATATAAGGGGCATTCAAAAAGAAACAAGCCGGAGGTATAATTACAGAAACCAGTACCTGTCTGTTAGAAGTATTGACCCTGGCTGTTGAGACACTTGTCCCACTGTGACACAAGGCAGTGAATGGCTGTCTCATAAAATTCCCAAGGCTGTGATGTTAACTAGTTTCGCACATACAGCTGGACGCCGTTGTCTGTGGTGAATTGTTTGCCCCTCAGAGCCTTTTTAAGGGGACCAAAAATGGTCCCCTTCTGATTCATTTCCTGCAGCACGGGACAACAGTGAATGCCCAGCATTACTCGCAAACATTGACCACCCTTTGCCAAGCAATAAAATCAAAACGACCAGGCAATCTCACCCGTCGAGTTATTCTGCTCCATGACAATGCAAAGCCTCATATGGCCAACACAGTCGTGGCACTCTTGCAGAAATTCAAATGGGAGGTTCTCGGCCACCCTCCATACAGTCTGGACCTCTCTCCCTGTGATTACGTCATTTTTGGTCCCCTTAAAAAAGCTCTAAAGGGGAAATGATTCACGTCAGATGATGATGTCCAGCTGTACGTGCTGAATTGGTTAACATTGCAGGCCCAGAAATTTCATGAGAGAGTCATTCACTGCCTTGTGTCACAATGGGATGAGTGTCTCAACAGCCAGGGTCAGCACTTCTAACATACAGGTACTGGTTTCTGTAATTATGCCTCCAGCTCATTTCTTTTTGAATGCCCCTTATAATTAATGCAATTAAGAAATGAGAATGGTCCCAAAACAGAACTATGCTACATTATAGTATTTGTTTCATATCTGTGCTCACCACTTGTGATTTTAAGAATGAAAACTGTTACAATTTTAACATTCACACTTGGAAGCTTTTATAAGATCAACTTACCAAGCTGAAATGGTTTGCATATACCTATGATGCAGATAGTGCTACTGTTGGTGCATCCACAATGAAGGGCTGTTGGTGCATCCACAATGAAGGGGTATCTGTGAAGAGGGTAGACAAACATGTGGTTACCAAAGAGGACAGCAGCATTTTCAGTAGGTGCAGGTGCACCAGTCCAGATGATGGACTGTTCTAGCTTGTGACATTAGCCAACATGTTCTTGCTATGTGGGTACTGTGAATGGTTGAAAAGAAGGGAAACTATAACCATTATATTTCCTGAGGATATGCAGCTATACTGTATGGTTTAATAGTGATGGCATTCTCCTGGGTAAGATATTCTGGAGATGAAATAGCCTCCCAATGGATTCCAGACAGGGACTACTCACAAGGAAGTTGTCAAAGAAAACTAATGGTCTGCAGGTCATAATATGAAATGTTAGGTCCCTTAATTGAGTAGATAGGGAAGTCAGAGAATTTAAAAAGGACAGTGGGTAGTTTGTAGTTGGATATAGTGAGTATTACTGAAGTGCAGTGGCGGGAGTAACAGGACTTTTGATCAGGTCAGTACAGGATTATAAACACAAAATCAAATTAGGGGTAAAGCAGGAGCAGCTCTTAAAATGGAAAGAGAATAGGGATGCTGGTGCAGGGCTATGAACGGCATAGTGAATGCGTTAGACCAGTTGAGATTGACAAGGAGCAAACACCCACCACAATATTTCAGCTTTATATGCCTACTAGCTCTGCAGATAATGAAGAGATTGAAAGAATTTCTGATGAGAAAAAAGAAATTATTCATGGAATTAAGAGAGATGAAAATTTTATTTTGATGGAGGACTGGAACTTGATAGTAGAAAAAGGAAGAGAGGGAAAAATAGAAGGAGAACATGGACTGGGGGGAGGAACTAAAAGGGAAGCCACCTGGTAGAATTTTACAATGAGCACAATTTTGTCATTGCTAGTATCTGGTTTATAAATCATAAAAGAAGGCTGTATATGGAAACAAGACCTGGGGAAACTGCAAGGTATCAAATAGTTTAAATAATGGTAAGAGAGAGAGATTTTTAAGTCAGATTGTAAGCTGCAAAACATTTCCAGTGGTAGATGTGGAGTCTGACAGTAAATTACTGATTATGAACAGAAGATTTAAACTGATGAAATTGCAGGAATGTAGAAATTGAAGGAGATGGAACTTTGACAAATTGAACCAAGAAGAGGGTGCTGAGAGTTTGCAAGTAAGGATTAGACAATGACTTATGAAATAGGGGTAAACAGCAATTTAGAATGTGAATGGGTAGCCTTGAGAGATGATCTAGAAGGCAGCAGAGGAAGAAATAGGCAAAAAGACAAGGCCAAATAAATCCCATGGACAATGTGTGACGATGATGGTTCAAATGGCTCTGAGCACTATGGTACTTAACATCTGACATCATCAGTGCCCTAGAACTTAGAACTACTTAAACCTAACTAACCTATGGACATCACACACATCCATGCCCGAGGCAGGATTCGAACCTGTGACTGTAGCGGTTGCGCAGTTCCAGACTGAAGCGCCTAGAACCACTCAGCCACACCAGCCGGTGTGACGATGATGAAAGGAGAAAATATAAAAATGTAACAAATGAAGCAGTCAGTAAGGGGTACTGGCAACTAAAAATGACTCTTAACTGCAAGTGGCATCTGGCAAAGCAGCAGTGACTAGGTGGTAGGAAAACTGAAAGTTGGAAGGAATGTATAGAGCTGTTACACAAGGGAAATGAACTTGAAGACAGTATTAGAGAAACAGAAGAGGAAGTAAATGAAGGTGAGGTAGGATGTATAATATTGCTAGAAGATTTTGAGAGGGCTGTGAAAGACCAAATTCTGAACACTTCCATGAAGTAGATGACATTCCTTCAGAATTATTTTGATTCTTGGGAGACCCAGCCATGATTAAAACTTAGCACTTTGTATGCAATATGTAGCAGATAGACAAAATACTGCCAGACTTCAAGAAAAATGTAATAATTTCTTTTCCAAAAAGGGTGGGTGTTAACAGGTGTTAATTACAGAACTATCATTAATATGTCACATTTGGAAAATACTGACACAAAATATTCACAGAAGAATGAAAAACTGGGAGAAGCTGATGTTAGGGAAGATGACTATAGATTCTGGGGAAAAGTAGGAAAATGCGACCCTACAACTCATCTCAGAAGATAGATTGAAGAAAGGCAAACTTACATTAATAGCATTAGTAAACTTAGAGAAATCTTTTGGCAGTGTTGATTGGAATACACACTTTGAAATTCTCAAGATAAAAAAGATATCTAAAACTTGAACAGACTGTAGTTATAAAAACTGAACGGTAGGAAATTATAGTAATTGAGAAGGCGGTGAGATGGGATTGTAGCCTGTCTGTGATGTTATCAGTCCATACATTGTGCAAGCAGTAAATAAAACCAAGGATAAATTTGTAAAGGGAATTAAAGTTCAGGGAGAAGTAAGAAAAACTGTGAGGTTTACCGATGACATTGTTATTCCATCAGACATAGCAAAGGACTTGGAAGATTTTGAATGGAATGTATAGTGTTTTGAAAAGAGGTTATAAGATGAATATCAACTAAAGTCAAACAAGGGTAATGGAATATAGTCAAATTAAATCAGGCAATGGTAATAGAATTAGATTAGGAAATGAGACACTAAAAGTAGTCAATGATTTTGCTATTTAGGCAGCAAAGTAACTAGCATTGGATGGAGTAGAGAGTGAATAAAATGCAGACTAGTAACACCAAGCAAAGAGTTTCTGAAAAAGAGGAAAGTGTTGTCATCAAGTACAAATTTAAGTGTCTGGCAGCTTTTTGTTCTGGTATTGTGTGGTGTGTAGTCTCATATAGAAGGGAAATGTGGATGATATTCAGTTCAGACAACAAGAGAATAGAAGCTTTTGAAATGTGTTGCTGAAGAAGGAAGTTGAAAGTTAGAGGGGTAGATTGAATAACTAATAAAGAGGTACTGAATTGCATTGGGAAAGAAAGAAATTTGTGGTTCAAGTTTACAAGTAGAAGGAATCAGTTGAAAGGACAAACCCTGCGCCAGCAAGAAATCTTTAATATGGTAATGGAAAGAAGTGTGTGGAGTAAAAATTGTTGAGGGAGAAGGCTTGAATATTAAAAAGATGTAGGTTATGCTAGTTACACAGAGGTAAAGGGGCTTATAGAGGATAGACTGGCATAGAGAGCTGCATCAAACCATAACTCGCACTGAAGACCACATCAAAAGCACATTTATCCTTCTTCCATGTATTTGATATAATTTACAACATTTTGAAGAAATTGACCATGATTCTGTGGTTTATTTCTTTTTTAAGATTATTTCTTTTTGTTAAAAAAAAAAGAAACCATTTTTGTTTTAAGAATATGAAAATTGTAAGTATTTCTCGTCAATTGCAGCGATTCTTTCAACAATGGATTGCAAGACCAGTGAATGCTCATTTTTTACCTGAGTGTATTTCACCGGATTGTGATAGAGACAAAACAGCTCAATTACTACAGACATGTGTTGGGAAACTTTATCAGCTTGCCGAATTACTCCAAAAGCAGAATGTGGTAAGTTGTTCTACAAGTTTAATGCATGGCATTTTTAAAAGCAGTGTCTGTTGGTGGCATGAACAGTGTTTGCTAGAGTAAATGCAAGGCATTTATTAGTAGGCTAGGCAAGTACCCGATGTTTATCTGGTGTGTATTTATTTCAGTTCTGTTAGTCCCCCTGCCCCCACTCTGTATCCATCTCCTCCTGCCCCTTTCTCTGTCCATCTGCTGTTTCCCCTTTCTCTGCTATATGCTTACATACATATTTATAATATGCACTTGCTGAGTACCCTTGTTGCCCAGGTATTTATTCAGTCCAATTGTTTGTTAGTCCGTCTCCTCCTCCCCCCCATCTCTGTCCGTCTCCTCCTCCCCCATCTCTGTCCATCCCCTCCTTCCCCCCTCTCTGTCCATCTCCTCTGCCCCCTCTCTCTGCCCACCTCCTCTATCTTCACAACCAGACAGTCTCCTCTGTGCCCATCTTTTTCTCCATCTGCTCCTTCTCCCTCTGTCCATCTCATCGTCTCCTCTCTAATTCCGTCTCCTCCTCCCTTTCTTTTACCATCCCTTCCTTCCCTCTTTCATTGTCCATCTCCTCACCCTCTAATATAACATGGCCAAAATGTTTTTGTGGTAAAGCTTGGGATGTATATCGTTGCTTAACACAAGGAAAACCATCATCAATATACCACATCTTATTATGGATATCCTCCATCAAAAAATAATACAGTTTTGTTGTATGATCTGGGGTGCTGCTTCTTGATGCTGCTGTAGGTTCATCTTGATGTTACTGCATCACCACATGGGAATCATGTAATGGTATAAGCAAGTTTCAGTGCTTCTTGTTCACTGAAAATTTTATTTCACATGCTAGATTTTCAGCGGCGAACGTACAAATTCTGACTACATGCTGTTGATACAAAATTCAGTCCAAGACTGATGTAAGACTGACCTAAGACTGACCTATGGTGGCATACAAATCACCTCTGTTTATATGGTTTTAAACAATTACTTTGATTACTACATATTGAATTTTGAATATTTAACAATTAAAGTTTTTACATACATCTTACCAAATTACATAGAAAATTACATGGAATAACAGTGAATAATTTCATACAAAGCCAGGAAAGAATCTGTTTCTATTAAGGCTATGAATGTTTTATCATTGCAACAATATATTCCATTAATTTGCATATATTACTTTACTAACTTAAAGTAAAATCATTTTCAGGTGAACAGAGCGATTAGTTTTATTGAATGAAAGGCCTAGATTCAATTAACTAAATTTTATATGAGTGAAATTTTACATTTCTATATAGTTGTAATTACAGTTCTATTATGTAATACCAATTAGAACATGAGCATGTTTGATTCTGTGTGAAAAATCATCGTGTCATATTTGTGTTAGGAAAGTGAACAATTTCTGACTTAAAAAACATACAAATAGCTGTCTCTCGATGACTTGAAATATTGGAAATTTAATCGTTAATTACTCCATAGTTACAATAGCAATTTTCTTCCTACCGTGAGCCTGTAGTTTGTATTGTGTGTAAATTATGATGGTACATTAGTTTTTTGTCCAACAAGTTTCCTTCATTCTATATACTGGTGAGGCCTGATGTAAACAGTGTCAAATCAACAAATTAAATTGGTGTAAATTACTAATATTACATATATGCCCTCTTCAGGTGAGTGGAGATGAGCCTGGAACAAGATACAGGATTCCAAAAGGGGTTATGGTAATACAATACCCTCCCCCCCCCCCCCCCCCCAAAAGAGGTTTGACTATCACAGAGAGACAAAGCCCTTCTAAATCTCTGGCTAAAATTAAGAGAATATAATCATGACTAATGAAACAAACAAACAATTTGACAATTAGTGTGTGTGAAAAATATCTACTACCATAATGAAATTATATAAGGCATATGTAATTTTAATGTGAGGTATGTGTTATTGTGTGTATATAGTTTGTCAGCCAACTTTCTCAGACACAAAATGAAATTTCTCTCACTATAGCAGAGAAAAAAACAACGAGAAAAATACAAGCATATAAAATTTCACAATTTTGTCATCTTGGTGCCCTTTTGATGCACTCCATTGAATGTTCTATGAGATTCCTTATTGCTATGTTCAATTGTTCATATATTATTACCTAAGAAATTGTGCCTTACCTCTAAAAAATGTTAATGTGAGTTGGATGTCAAGTTATGGATATAGTAGCACATAATTTTTTAATTTTTATTTATTTATTTTTTAATATGCAGCCGCAATGTGGTCATACTTTATTTTCCCAAACAATAACATACCTCAACTAGAATGCCAGACAGTAGATGCTGTATCAAACTGATTTCAATGTCAAAATTTCAGTAGACCAAAGAAAAGTATCGTCTTCTTAATTTAATGGTCAATGATTATGTCTATATCAGTGTCCTTAAATAAGAGAGAATGTACATCAGTAAACAACAACCCCTCTGTTATCGCAACTACTGTGCCTCTCACCTTCATGAGTTTATCAAATGTAGTAAACAGTTTTTCAGTATAAAGTGTTGTGTTTTATCATACTCCATTTCACATCATATTGTTCCAACTCTTTCCTCATTTATTTCAAATTTGCATCAGCACAAAATCATCATTAGTTTACTCATATATAAATATATCACATAATTGTTAATCTATCTAATCACAGTGTAACTTCTGATTCAGAAGTATGGTGAACTGTTCAATTTAAAGAGTTATTCTGTGTGTATAATACAATGTGACAAAAGAAAATTCAAGCTGATAGCATAAAATCTAACCTACTATACCAGACAAAATGTATATTTGTGTCCATGAATGACGTATCAGATTCCAAAGTTATCCTACATTAAATCATAGAAAAACACTAACTTAAAGTATATACCAGAAAATGCAAAGGAAAATTCCCTCCAGGCTGTTAAGTGAGACTGAAGTAATTCATACGAGGGCAATTCAATAAGTAATGCAACACATTTTTTTTCTGAAACAGGGGTTGTTTTATTCAGCATTGAAATACACCAGGTTATTCCCCAATCTTTTAGCTACACAACACTATTTTTCAACGTAATCTCCATTCAATGCTACGGCCTTACGCCACCTTGAAATGAGGGCCTGTATGCCTGCACGGTACCATTCCACTGGTCGATGTCGGAGCCAACGTCGTACTGCATCAATAACTTCTTCATCATCCGCGTAGTGCCTCCCACGGATTGCATCCTTCATTGGGCCAAACATATAGAAATCCGACGGTGCGAGATCGGGGCTGTAGGGTGCATGAGGAAGAACAGTCCACTGAAGTTTTGTGAGCTCCTCTCGGGTGCGAAGACTTGTGTGAGGTCTTGCGTTGTCATGAAGAAGGAGAAGTTCGTTCAGATTTTTGTGCCTACGAACACGCTAAAGTCGTTTCCTCAATTTCTGAAGAGTAGCACAACACACTTCAGAGTTGATCGTTTGACCATGGGGAAGAACATTGAACAGAATAACCCCTTCAGCGTCCCAGAAGACTGTAACCAAGACTTTTTCTTGGTAGGGGAGTGGGTGTGGCGCCACTCCATTGATTGCCGTTTTGTTTCAGGTTCGAAGTGATGAACCCATGTTTCATCGCCTGTAACAATCTTTGACAAGAAATTGACACCCTCAGCCACATGACGAGCAAGCAATTCTGCACAGATGGTTCTCCTTTGCTCTTTATGGTGTTCGGTTAGACAACGAGGGACCCAGCGGGAACAAACCTTTGAATATCCCAACTGGTGAACAATTGTGACAGCACTACCAACAGAGATGTCAAGTTGAGCACTGAGTTGTTTGATGGTGATCCGTCGATCATCTCGAACGAGTGTGTTCGCACGCTCCGCCATTGCAGGAGTCACAGCTGTGCACGGCCGGCCCGCATGCGGGAGATCAGACAGTCTTGCTTGACCTTGCGGCGATGATGACACACGCTTTGCCCAACGACTCACCGTGCTTTTGTCCACTGCCAGATCACCATAGACATTCTGCAAGCGCCTATGAATATCTGAGATGCCCTGGTTTTCCGCCAAAAGAAACTCGATCACTGCCCGTTGTTTGCAACGCACATCCGTTACAGACGCCATTTTAACAGCTCCGTACAGTGCTGCCACCTGTCGGAAGTCAATGAAACTATACGAGACGAAGCGGGAATGTTTGAAAATATTCCACAAGAAATTTCCGGTTTTTTCAACCAAAATTGGCCGAGAAAAAAAATGTGTTGCATTACTTATTGAACCGCCCTCGTAGAACGGTACAGGGTTCATCCACTCATAGGAAATGCGATTGCAGCAAATGATTCTAGGACCGCAAAACAAGTTATAGTTGAAGGAAGTCCAAAATCATGACATCACAACTGAAAAACAGATCAAATTGATATAGTAAGCAAAACTACATGAAACTAGAATTTGGCATGAGACACCTCAAACCAAATTGAAAATGTTCAAGGCCTACATTTGCGACGATCGGACAGACCTGAAAAATCCAAACCGCCATGTACTAACCAGTAAGAAAGTTCAATATCAAGTAGTTCAAATCTTAAAATCCACAAAAAATAAGTATGCATGAATGTGAATCAATACGATGTGGAACTTCGCAAGTTCCAAACAGACATCGTCTAATACCATTAGACAAGTACAAGTTAGTATTAGGAGCACAGAGGTTCAGTGATACAGTGAAGCATCAACAATGAATACAACTCATGTCAAATATGGGAAAATATTCCAGATAAGTAAAATTATTCATGCTCATACAGTAATAAAACATGGCGAAAAATGTTTTGTGGGTGATGTTTAGTCACTATCTAATTATTTCACACCGAGATGAGTATGTATGTTGGCACTTAAATGACCTAATAGGGAAAGCAATGTAAGTATTCCATAATATCCCAAACAGATAGTTGAGGAAATCAATGACAAAAACCACATCAAAGCACTAAAGAACATATTTGATGAATGCTAACAACCAACATAGGAAACGTGACACAAAGCATATACAAGATAGGAAAGTTGCTACTCACCTTATAGTGGAGATGGTGAGTCACAATAGGCACAACAAAAAGAGTCACACAATTGTAGCTTTCGGCCATTAAGGCCTTTGTCAGCAATAGACACACATACAGACACGCATGCACACACTCACACAAACACAACTTGCACACATGTCTGCAGTCTCAGACAACTGAAACTACACTGCAAGCAATAGCACCAGTGCATGATGGGGCTGGCAACTGGGTGGGGGTAAGGAGGAGGCTGGAGCAGGGAGGGGGAGGGATAGTATGGTGGGTGGCGGACAGTGGAGTGCTGCAGATTAGATGGAGAGAAGGTGAGGAGGGGGGGGGGGGGGGGGGTAAGCAGCAGAAAGGAGAGAAATATAAAGAAATTAAAAGACTGGGTGTGGCAGTGAAATGACAGCTGTGCAGTTCTGGAATGGGAACAGGGAGGGGGCTGAATGGGTGAGGACAGGGACTAACAAAGGATAAGACCAGGAGGGTTAGGAAAGTTCCAACCTGCACAATTTGGAAAAGCTGGTGTTGTTGGGAAGGATCGATATGGCACACTCTGTGAAGCAGTCATTGAGATGAGGGATATCATGTTTGGCAGCACGTTCAGCAACATGGTGGTCCACTTGTTTCTTGGCCACAGATCGCCTGTGGCCATTCATGTGGACAGACAGCTTGTTGGTCGTCAAGCCCACATAGAATGCACCACAGTGGTTGCAGCTTAGCTTGTGAGTCACATGACTGGTTTCACAGGTAGCCCTGCCTTCGATGGGATAGATGATGTTAGTGACCGGACTGGAGTAGGTGGTGGTAGGAGGATGTATGGGACAGGTCTTGCATCTAGGTCTATTACAGGGGTATGAGGCATGGGGTAGAGGATTGGGAGCATGGGTTGTGTACGGATGGACGAGTATGTTGTGTAGGTTCAATGGACAGTGGAATACCACTGTAGGAGGGGCAGGAAGGATAGTGGGCAGGACATTTCTCATTTCAGGGCATGACAAGAGGTAATTGCAACCCTGGCGGAGAATGTAATTCAGTTGCTCCAGTCCTGGATGGCACTGACTTACAAGGGGAATGCTCCTTTGTGGCCAGACTGTGGGACTTTGGGCGGTGGTGGGAGACTTGAAAGATAAGGCATGGGAGATTTGTTTCTGTACAAGGTTGGGAGCATAATTACAGTCAGTGAAAGCTTCAGTGAGACCCTCGATATATTTTGAGAGGCCTGCTCGTCACTGCAGGTGCAACACAGGTTGTACGGAAGGGGCTTCTTGGTGTGGAATGGATGGCAGCTGTCAGAGTGGAGGTATTGCTGGTGGTTAGTAGGTTTGATAAGGACGAAGGTACTGATGTAGCCATCTCTGAGGTTGAGGTCAACATATAGGAAGGTGGCTTGTTGGATTGAGTAGAACTAGGTGAAGCAAATGGGGGAGAAGTTGTTTAGGTTCTGGAGGAATCTGGATAGGGTGTCCTCACCTTCAATCCAGATAGCAAAGATGTCATTAGTGAATCCGAACTAGGTAAGGGGTTTAGGATTCTGGGTTTTTAGGAAGGATTCCTCTAGATGGTCCATGAATAGGTTGGCATAGGATGGTGCGATTTGGATGCCCATAGCCACACCCTGGATTTGTTTGTAGGTAATGCCTTCAAAGGAGAAGTAATTGTGGTTGAGGTTTGGAATCTATAGGGCATCTGGAAAGGTAGTGTTTAATAGCAGTAAGGCCATGGGCATTAGGAATGTTGGTGTACAAGGAGGTAGCATCATTAGTGATGAGAAGAGCACTGTATGGTAAAGGGACAGGAACTGTGGAGAGTCGGTTGAGGAAATGGTTGTTATCTTTTATATAGGAGGGTAGGTTCCTGGTAATAGGTTGAAGGTGTTGGTCTACAAGAGCAGAGATTCTCTCAGTGGGGACACAGTAACCGGCCACAATGGGTCATCCTGGGTGGTTGGGTTTATGGACAGAAGTGTTGGGAGTGATAGGGTTAAGTAGAGAGATTGAATCTGGGGAAAGGTTCTGGGATTGGCCTAAGGATTTGAGTAGTGACTGGAGATCCTGCTGGATTACTGGAATGGGGTCAGTGTGGCAAGATTTGTAGGTGGAAGTATCTGAAAGCTGACGGAGTCCTTCCCCCAGGTAATCCATGCGGTTCAAAACAACGGTGGTGGTGCCTTTGTCTGCAGGTAGGATCATAAGATCAAGATCAGTTTTTAGATGGTGGACTGTGGTTCTTTCTGAAGATGTAAGGTTAGTTTGCATGTTGAGGGATTTGGGGAATGATGATGAGGCAAGGTTTGAGGTTAAGAAATTCAGGGAAGTTAAAGGGGGTGGTTTGGGAGCAGTTGGGGTGGATCACGGTTGGATAGAGGAGTGAACTGAGTTAGGCAAGGTTCAGTATTGGTCTTTGGTTGAGGCTGATTGGTTGGGTTGGTGGCGAAAAAGTGTTTCCACTATAGGGACTGGGTGAAGGAGAGAAAGCCTTTAACAGGTCCTTCCTGATTTAATTAGGGAGTGGGGAAAAATGAGAGGGCTTTGGAAAGGACTGATATTTCTGTGGGACTAAGGCTTCTGGAGGAAAGGTTCATGACGGTGTTGCAGGTCTGTTTAGGTTCTGGGTTCTATGTGGTGGTGGGAGGGAGTTTAGGAGGGTGGGGTAAGTGTAGATCTGTGAGACAGGGTTTGTCAGCTATGAGGGGACGTGGGAGAGGTTTGGAGGTTGTTGTAGTGGTGGTGGACAGTGGTACTCCGAGGCAGGAGTAGGAAGTGAGCAGGATGGAGAGCTTTTTGAGGTGGTGTTGTGCATGTTGCTCAAGTTCCTGCAGGGCAAGAGTTTCAATGTGTGTTATGGGTTCCAGGAATTTGGGATTACATAGTAGGAGAATTCTCACCAAACGAGTTAGTCAAATCATCTGTACTAAGATTAAATTTATTTTCTGCTTTACTAGTATCATCACTCATTTCCATCAGCATTAAGTCCCAAAATGCTTCACAATAGTCAACTCTGTTTCTCTGGTAATTATTGTGTCTATTGTGGAGTCTGCGACCTGAATTTCGCCTTCCTCTCCTACCTCTAGCATGATTTCTGTAACTGTTCTTCACCTCAAACTGACAAGCTCGCAACGAGGTGCTTACCTGTTTTCCTGATTATTATTTTCGTAGTATCTGTTACCATTTCTCCTTTGATTACCTCCACCCTGCTCATTCCTATTATTGTTATTACTCTAATTCTGATAGTTGTTACCAAAATTTTATTTCTTCTATTACCATCATATCTGTTGTTATTGTTCCTGTTGTTATTCTGGTGATGTTGGGATGACCCACATTCTGAAAATTGTTCTCCCAAGGACGATCTAATTTATCTATGTATTTCGAAAATTCCTCAATAGTGTCATATGGTCCATGAACAAGTCTCCACTGAACAGGGTCAGGTAAATGCCACTTCAGCACATCAGTTCGGATTAATTCATCAAGTGGTTTATCTATGTGTGCTAAAGTACTAAGCTGCTTTTATTAAAATTATTGCTTTCTCTTATCTCCTTTGTGAAATCTACTTCCATTCAAAAATTCTGATTTTATTTGCACGTGCTTACTTTACGACCAAAACTTGTTTAAAAATAATTTTTCAGACTCTGCAAATTCATTTTTGGGTTAACATGCTGGTTAGCCCAAGATAAAGCTTCTCCATCTAAAAATCATTTACAGAATTCCCTTTCATATATTCTGGCATGCCCAGTGCAAAGCTGTCCTTGCACCAGTACAAGTAATCGACAGGGTGTAGTTCAAAATCACCCCAAGAAATTTTTGTAATAACATTATTGCGATTTTTTGAAACATGTTATTACCGCTGTATATACTACTAAATATTAGTCTCTAGGTTTACAACTTTAGAGTTGACTGTTTGTAGATTATTTGATACTTCATTCACTTTGCTGTTTACTGAAAAAATTGCTCTGAAACGAGTGTGGAATTTATTTTTAGTTTCTTGTCAGTGAAATTATTTTTGGTTTCAGTATAAGTTTGTATGTTATGCAACTCTGATTTTTGTGTGTCGAGTTCATCAATGACAATGTTTTCTGTTCTTTTTCTCGTTCGTCAAGTACGTCAACACGTTTGTTAACTAGTTGTGATTCAGTAACAGCAAAGTTCTTAAAACAATCCACTTCAGATTCTGCATTGTCTTCTCTTTCATTTCTACTGTTTATTTGTCTATTTACCTTATTAAGATCTTCCCTAATTGCCTCTAGTTTCCGGTCTCTTTTTCTAAAATCATTTTTGGTGTCCTCTCTATTTTTTTTTATTTTGCTCCAACAGTTTACTTTCTAGTAACAGAGAAAATTTTTCCAGTATGTCTTCTGATTGTTGAAATCCATGGAAAGGTGAAATTATACACACATCAAAAAAGTTTTGTATCACCCCGTTTCCCAGAACTCTTGAAGATAGACGTTGACTGTGAATATTGTATCACAGACACAGTTCCTTTGACTGTTCAGAGATGCCACTAAACCAGCCCAAAGATTTAAACAACCATGCATGAGTAGCACCAATTAGACAGAGGGGGTCCGACAGCCAATCAGTTCCAGTCATTCCACCAGGAAGGACATAGATGGCTCATGGCTCATGGCTCATGTCGTCTGTAGTTCAGCCATGCCTTGATGGTCAGTACCACGGTTCGATCGCATCCACATTGTTGCTTTGTCTTAGGAAGGGCTCTCAACAAGGGAAGTGTCCAGGCATCTCGGAGTGAACCAAAACAATTTTGTTTGGAGATGGAGCAGATACAAAGAGACAGGAACTGTCAATGACATGCCTCGCTCAGGCCACCCAAGAGCTACTACTGCAGTGGATGACTGCTACCTATGGATTATGGCTTGGAGAAACTCTTGACAGCAATGCCACAATGTTGAATAATGCTTTTCGTGCAGCCACAGGACGTCGTGTTACGACTCAAACTGTGCGCAATAGGCTGCATGATGAGCAACTTCACTCTTGATGCCCATTGTGAGGTCCATCTTTGCAACCACCACACCATGCAATATGGTACAGATGGGCCCAACAATATGTCGAATGGACTGCTCAGGATTGGCATCATGTTCTCTTCACTGATGAGTGTCGCATATTCCTGCAACCAGACAATCGCCGAGACGTGTTTGGAGGCAACCTGGTCAGGCTGAACGACTTAGACACACTGCC
This sequence comes from Schistocerca piceifrons, assembly GCF_021461385.2. Classification (NCBI taxonomy): domain Eukaryota; kingdom Metazoa; phylum Arthropoda; class Insecta; order Orthoptera; family Acrididae; genus Schistocerca; species Schistocerca piceifrons. Next base: position 433,619,991 of record NC_060140.1, on the reverse strand, counting down.
CAACAAGTGCAGCTAGGTGGAGGTTCCCTGCTGGTTTGGGGTGGCATTATGTGGGGCCAATGTACGCCGTTGGTGGTCATGGAAGGTGCCGTAATGGCTGTTCAACATGAGAATGCCATCCTCCAACAGACAGTGCAACCACATCAGCAGCATTCATCTTCATGGATGGCAGTTTGCACCCCCATCATGCACATCTTGTGAATGACTTCCTTCAGGATAACGAATAGCTCGACTAGAGTGGCCAGCATGTTTTCAGACATGAACCCTATCGAACATGCCTGTCATAGATTGAAAAGGGCTGTTGACGGACGACATGACCCACCAACCACTCTGAGGGATCTATACCGAATCGCCGTTGAGGAGTGGGGCAATCTTGTAGATAGTATGCTACAACAAATACAGGCATGCATCAGTGCAAGAGGATGTGCTACTGGGTATTAGAGGTACCGGTGTGTACAGCAATCCGTATCACCACCTCTGAATGTCTCACTGTATGGTGGTATAACATACAATGTGTGGTTTTCAGGGGCAATAAAAAGGGCACAAATGATGTTTATGTTGATCTCTATCACAATTTTCTGTACAGGTTCTGGAACTCTCGGAACTAAGGTGATGCAAAACTTTTTGATGTGATGATGAATTCTTGTGGCCTTGAGTGTTTAGATTTGGCGTCGATGCATGCAGCTACCAACACAATCTTGTTTTGATTCCGTCTTTGGTCACATAGAGAAAATATATTGCTTCTACTCATTTTAACTAATTTTGCACAACTTGACAAGATGATGAGTTGTGCTTGGGTAGATCAGATGGTAGAGCACTTGCCCATGAAAGGCAAAGGTCCCGAGTTCAAGTCTCGATCCAAAACACAGTTTTAATCTGCCAGGAAGTTTCACATCAGTGCACACTCCGCTGCAGAGTGAAAATGCTAGTTCTGTAAGATTCGCAGGAGAGCTTCTGTAAAGTTTGGAAAAACGCTTCCAAAAACTATCTTTCCTATTTACTACTCTGTTACGTAAATAATGTTTTGCTACTTATCTGACAATCCATGCTCGCTGCTGGTTGTTGGTGTTGGTCCGTTGACTCACATGTCCACTTTTTCCATAAAGGTCCTTGTTTCTATTCACATCCCAGTACTGTTATATAGCACAGTGTATTGTAAGCAATTATTTCACATGAACCTTAATAACAATTAGCATACGATGCAGTTTTATACCTATCCCAGCTTGTTTCACCATGTTGTAATATGGCATGGTGAAAATGTTTTTGCGGCGAAGTTTGGGATGTGTATCTTGCTTAAAACAAGGAAAACAATGATCAGTATACCACAGCTCATTAAGGATATCCTCCACCAAAAGAATAATATGGGGTGCTGCCTCTTGATGCTGCCGTAGGTTCATCCTGATGTTATTGCAATGCCACATGGGACTCATGCAATGGTATAAGCAAATTTCAGTACTTTTTGTTCACAGATAGTTTTATTTTGCACACTAGATGTTCTGCAGTGAACATACAAAGGCTGACCGTGTGCTGTTGATACAAAATTCGGTCCAAGACTGACGTAAGACTGACCTATGGCAGCGTACAAATCACCTCCGTTTATATGATTTTAAACAATTACTGTTATCATTACATACTGAATTTTGCATATTTAACAGTTAAAGTTTTTACATACATCTTCCCAAATCACATAGTAAATTACGTGGAATAACAATGAGTAATTTCATACAAAGACAGGGAAGAATCTGTCTCTATTAAGACTATAAATTGCATGTTTTATTATTGCAACAGTATATTGTGTTAATTTGTATGTTTTATTTTATTAACTTAAAGTAAAATCATCCTATCATTTTCAGGTGAACAGAGTGATTAGTTTTGTTGAATGAAAGGCCTAGATTCAATTAATTAAATTTTGTACGAGTAATTTACATTTCTATATAGTCATAACTACAGTTCTATTAACTGACACCAATTAGAAGATGAGCATGTTTGATTTTGTCTGAAAAATCATCATGTCATATTTGAGTTTGGCAAATGAAGAATTTCTGACTTAAAAATGTAAAAATAGCTGTCTCTCGATGACTTGAAATATCGGAACTTTAATTGTTAATTACTCCATAATTACAATAGCAATTTTATTTGTACCATGCACCTGTAGTTTGTATTGTATGTAAATTATGATGGTACATTAGTTTTTGATCCAACATGTTTCCTTTGTTCTATATACTAGTGAGGCCCAATGTAAACAGTGTCAAAGCAACAGTTTAAGTTGGTGTACTAATATTATGTATATCAAATAATGGAAAATCCAGTATGGAATGTAACAATACCAGAGAAGGAAAGTTGCTACTCACCATATAGTGGAGATTCTGAGTCGTGATAGGCACAACAAAAAGATTCACACAATTAAAGCTTTAGGCCATTAAGGCCTTTGTCAGCAGTAGACACACCTACACACACAAGTGCGCATAGCCTTCATGTATACAATATATTTTCCTGTGAAGTATAGATGGTTATGATTTAACAACAATATAAAACTTTCTAACTAATAAGTGGTCCTCTTATCAAAATATTTTGTTATTAAATATATCTCCTGCTTGAAATAATGAAGAAACAAATTATAATATCTAACCAATGTAGTGAAATCATGAAAGAGATCAGGGAATGGTGAAAATATAACTTGTGTGGCAGAGAGTTCCAATTCTGGGTGCTGCAACTCGCAACTCCATTGGTTGCGGCAAACACATTACATGGAGATGGCCATTGGCCCACTATTGGAAATAAAGACTGGCTTAGTGGGCATCTAAGCAGTTAATATCAAATCTTTGAAGATTTCACTACACTGAATCATGAATACAATTGTTACCTAGATTTTCTAGACCTGAACTGTGATTTGGGACTCTGTTGATCAGCTGTTGTAATTTAATATGATTCATTGGTACTGATTAGAGCAGAGCTCATGATATTAGCTGTCATAACATTTGCTCTCTATTGTGTTTGTGGTCATTGTGTTATTGTCAGTGTTTGTTTATCGACATGCAAGTCACCAAAGTGGTGTCAAATTGAAAGACTTGCACCCAGCAAATGGTCCACCTGACAGGAGGCCCTAGTCACACAACAATTATTAGTGTTTGTTTACACATGCCACACATATTGTGGATGCAAGGTTTGCTCAATTGAGGCAGCATCAGGTAGTGTTCCAATAGCAACAAAAGCAACAGCAAAAATAACAAAAGCAGATTTGGAGACAATTAAAGTACTACATAAATAGCACTGTGACCAGATGAAGTGTATAGCAGAGTGAGACAATGATCCTCCAACAGCAGCATCAATCCCAGTGTTGGCAGCAACTGTATTTCTGGCATCTGATGATTCAATGGAAATTGGAATACATGTCCCCTATGACTTGCACTCATTTTAAAGGCTGGTAACATTTATGACAACCATCTTCAGTCAGTTTTATCATTGTATTTTAGTAGTTACATTTAGAAATTGATTCTCAAATTATAACTACTTGTAGAACCTTGTACTTCATCATACAATGTCTTGTGCATTTTTTTCCATTCATTCTTGGATATCAATACAGGTAGTACCTGCTAGACTGAGTTTCAATGATAATGTAAAATCAGTGTTAGGGAGGGTGAAAAGAAGACTTCAGTTCATTGGAAGCGTTCTTGTTTCATACTTACATTTTCTCAGTATTTTCTGACAGCTATCCTTTCCGTATAATTTAGCTTGCCTTTTATTTTACATTTCATTCTCAGCTGAAATAAATCCATTACACTTAAGATCAAAATTTCCGTCTTTGTGGAGACCCAGATCATAACACAAGACATTTTCTCATAACCTTTAGTAAACATTGTATGCATTTCCATTCTCTTATCTTATATCAGTATGCATTATCATACAAAACTTGTAACCTAAAAGCATTCATAAAATTTGAGTGTTGATATACAAAATCTTTATGTACATTTGTAGATAGTCAAACATAATTCTGTTTTCCTTTTTAAAAGATTGTGATAAGATAGACAAAGAATCTAGAAATGATGGACAGAATGACCCAGTTCAGGGAAGCACTATGCACCAAATAGTGTGCTCATTAAACTGTAATGAACCCTCTACTAATTTGTGGATTCACTTTGAATCTGACCCACTGTTTCACCATCTTGTTTTGCAACTTTTGGTGTAATTTCACCCTTATGTTTCATACCATTTGCCAGACTGATACTAAATGCAATAAATTTGCTGTACATCTGACCCCCTGCAAATACGTATGTGTTGACCATTTGGCATCTAGCAAAAAGAGAAGTGAAAAATATTGTTAATACCCTAAACATTATTGTTTGTACATTTATATTAAACCTTACCTTTTTTTTATCAAAAAACAAAGATGATGTGACTTACCAAACGAAAGCGCTGGCAGGTCAAAAGACACACAAACAAACACAAACATACACACAAAGTTCAAGCTTTCACAACAAACTGTTGCCTCATCAGGAAAGACGGAAGGAGAGGGAAAGACGAAAGGATGTGGGTTTTAAGGGAGAGGGTAAGGAGTCATTCCAATCCCGGGAGCGGAAAGACTTACCTTAGGGGGAAAAAAGGACGGGTATACACTCGCACACACACACATATCCATCCGCACATACCCCTAAGGTAAGTCTTTCCGCTCCCGGGATTGGAATGACTCCTTACCCTCTCCCTTAAAACCCACATCCTTTCGTCTTTCCCTCTCCTTCCCTCTTTCCTGATGAGGCAACAGTTTGTTGTGAAAGCTTGAATTTTGTGTATATGTTTGTGTTTGTTTGTGTGTCTTTCGACCTGCCAGCGCTTTCGTTTGGTAAGTCACATAATCTTTGTTTTTTGATAAATTTTTCCCACGTGGAATGTTTCCCTCTATTATATTAATATCATTAATTTAAACCTTACCTTTTGTAAGATGCTCACTTTACTGTCAATGCCAAAAATTCCTTCTACCTCCATTGTAACTATTAACCTCATTGTCCACGTCTAGTAACTCAAAAAAGCAGTGGCAGTGTGCATAGCTACAACACTAGGAGAAAGGCTGATCTTTACTATTCTAGCTTATATCTAACATTGATACAGAAAGGGGTGAATTATGCTGCCACAGAGGTCTTTGGTCACATACCAAATAGCATAAAAAGTCTGACAGATAGCCAACCAGCAATTAAAAACAAACTAAAATAATTTCTGTATGACAAGTCCTTCTACTCAGTAGACAAATTTTTAGATATAAATTAGTAATAACACAATTATTAACAAATAAAAGAAATATTGAATTATGACATGTAAACTTGTGTTGAACTGACACATTCCACATCATTACAAAGTGTCATATTCATGATCTATGGAGCAAGTATGGATGTCATCTAAATCTAATCCAAGTTTAACTGATCTTGGCAACTTAGTAACAGCCTTCTTTGCTTTTACAATCTTCACTTTCTCTTCAAGAATTTCACACTTCATAGTAATAATGCTTATATTAGCATTAACTGGTTGCGTTTTGTTTACTTCAAAATAACTACGGAAGTTTCAGACTTTCTTTTAATTAGATCGTTCCACTCACTAATATTATTAGAGTTGTAGTGTAAGTTACCCTGAAATACAGTAAAATTGTTATTTATTCTCATCTTTCCTTTACATAACTCATAAATTTCAGTACATATTTACGTCCACCACTCGGGATAAACCCTTTTACATAAAATTGACAATTTTTTCTACATTGTCTCATCAAGTAGTCTATTTCATTTCCAACATCTACCCAAACTCTATTCAGAAGATTATTATTGTACAATCCTATCATAATGCAAGACATGAACAACAGTACAGCCACAATTAACCAAAGTTTATTCTTCCACATACAAGTGAACAACAAACATAGGAGCTGATATTAGTAAACAAGAGGAATGCTCCAGGAGATGGCACAGCAGATGATGTGCCGTGTGCATTAGTCATGTGGCCCATCGCAGACAGCCCCTGTTGGCTGGTCCACGCACATGCCATTAGCGAGCTATGAAGTGTAGCGAACCAGTGGCCTGTTGCTGTGGTGCATATCCAGTTGTTTCATACACCTCTGCCCCTATGGTGAAAGGGATCTTCTCCAATGTGGGCATTGGCACAGCAGTAAAAAACAACTGTGGACTTTGCAGCAGGTGCCACAGGTGATGGAGATTCTGAGCTGGAAATATGTGATGGCCACTCCCCCACAAAGTACCATAAGAGAGGGCCGGTGGCAAAGGTGTTGGTAGCATGTCAGTGTCTGGGTCCTCTGTGTGATAGAACTGTGCCGATGGTAAAAGCACCAGCCGCTAGGATGGGGGCATGGGACACTGGTGGTAAACAACCCAATGGCATCAAGGGTTGGAACCCAGAGGAGAGGCAGGAGGCAGTGACATCCACAAGGAGGACAGGTCCACCCCTGTAGCATCAATGCCCCACGAGAGCAGGGTAGCTGCTGAGGAGGTAGGTAAAAACAACAGCAGCAGACTCACTGCCCTCACCAAGGCATGAGGATGCAGCTGATCATGGTAACAGGTCATCAGCCCCCCTGTGGTGCACTTCATACAGAGGCAACAGCCACAGCATCTCTGGACTGTGGCCAAAATCCACTTGGGTTGGCAGCCAAACCTCCAAGCTCTGACTGTGGAGCCAGGAGTGAACCATGATGAGGCCCACTCCGACTTGAGGTTAGTGAGCCAGCAAGAGCCATGCAGGAGGGTGCATGGCTGGTGACAATGGAGCATCTTGGCCAGACTCCGATTGCCCATCAGAGTAAACTTACAAGAACTCAAGAAACGTATCAAGACATTGTCTGGAGTCCACAATTAAGAAAGGTCTGAGACACAAACTGTGGACCACTATTGATCACAAGTGAGTAAGGGAATCCTTTAGTAGAAAAATTATGGAAAGGGCCTGAATTGTAGCCTTGGCTGATGTCAAAGAACAGTAGACAGCATGTGGCAATTTAGAGAAAACATCAACAACCAACAACCGGTAAGAATTTGGGAAGGGTCCTGCAAAATCAGTGGAGACACCTTCTCATGGTCGTTGCAGTGCAGGCTACAGAGAGAGACTCACCATGGCACTGCCTGTAGGTAGCATGCACAGAGCAGGTCATAACAAGATACACAATGTCACTGTCGATGCAGGGCCAAAGGTTGTGCTGATGCGCCAGTGAGTCAGTATGCGGGACCCTCCTCCTGCAATGTCCCTAACGTAGGAGCTGAATCACATCTTGCCATAGGGTGGCCAGGATCACAACCCTGGGCAACAGCCCAACTGTAGCTAAAAGAACAACAGCATCAAATACTAAAAGGCAGTGACGGAGGACAAAATAGTTAAGCAGAGGATCAGAAACCCTACCCAGGGGCCTGTTTGGCCAATCATGCTGAATGAGGGGAACAACTTGTTACAAAACTGGATTGGCAGCTGCTATCCACTGTACATTATGCTTCAACATCTTGTGAAAATAGAAACTGAGATGACCATAAGGCATTGATGGTCACAAGGCCGCCGAGTTGCAAGTCTTTTCAGTTGACAGCACATTGGACAACTTGCATGTCAATGATGATGAAATGATGATGAGGACAACACATCACCCACTCCCCAAGCAGAGAAAATCTTCATCCAGGCCAGGAATCGAACTTGATCCTGCTGCATGGCAGTCAGATGCACTGACCTCTCAGCTAAGGCGGCGGACATCTAAGTGAAAATAACGGAGTTCATCCTGGTCAAAAGTGGGATTTGGCCCCATCAGAAGTGGGGACAGCACATTGGTGTTGGCAAGTTGCGTGGTAGGCTGAAAATGTATTTCAAAATAGAAATAAGGCCCAGTGGTGGAGGTGATGTGCTGCTTCATTGGGCAACGAAGCAGAAGGATTAAACAATGAAACCAAGGGCTTGTGGTCAGTAATAAAGTGAGACTTACATCCATGCAAGAACATAAGAAACTTTTTGAGGGCATAGATTATAGCAAGCATTTACCTGCCAGGTTAGCCAAAATTGCTAATGCACTGCTTCCTGGACTCAGGTAGGCACACTGGCCCCGAATGAAATCTGCCCGGCAGATTACCAACGAAGTCCGGTGTGCCGGTCAGCCTGGATGTTGTTAATAGGAGGTTTTCCACATCCCACTAGGTGAATACCGGGCTGGTCCACATGTCCTGCCTCAGTTACACAATTCACAGACATCTGAACATGTTCACACTATCCCATGGACTGCACTAGACACAGACAGTTGGGGGGGGGGGGGGTTACGGGATGGCGACAGGAAGGGCATCCGGCCACCCCTTAAATTAACCTTTCCAAATCGATCCCAACCATGCTGACCCTGTGAAACCATGGGACAAGGGCACAAGCAAAAGAAGAAGAAGATTATAGCAAACATTTCCTTTCCACTTTGGGAGTAGCGCTGTTGGATGGAGTTGAGTGTTTTGACACATAAGCTATCAACATTTGGAACCATCCTCGCATTGATGTGCGAGAATGGCCTCGAGGTAATACTGAGAGGTGTCCATACCCAAAACAAGGTGGTGGCCAAGGTGAAAAGCAAACAAGAAGCAGAATGTAATTTAGATTTCAAAATCACGAACAAGTGTTCACAGGCCAGTGTCCATCAAAAAGGAACACTCTTGTGGAGAAACTTGTGGAGGGGAAGGGCCAACGTGGCTGCAACCAGAGTGAATTTGTGATAGTGTGCACTTTTACCTGAAAATGCTTAGAGTTCCATTTCATTGGTAGGTGAGGCAACATGCTGAGTTAAAGGCTTAACATGACTGCGAGAAACCTCAAACCCCAAGTACACAATGGATGGCTGAAAAAAGTATGACTTGGGCAAGTTGCACTTCAGCCGTGCAGTATGCATGGCCATGAACGAGGAACATAAGTTACATAAATGCTCTTGGGTGGATGCACCCATAAAATGATATCGTCAAGATAGTTGATGCACCCCAGTACAGATATTGACAGAAGTTAAAAAAAAGCTGCAAAATTGCTGGGGTGCTAGCCATACAGAACAAAGAGGTGCTGATATTTGTACAACCCAAAGGTCGTGCTAAACACAAGGATCTGTTTAGAATCCTCATCCAACGGAACCTGTAAATGGGCTTCAGATAAATAAATTTTGGAGATAAGCTTGCCCCCAGCAAGTTTCACCAGTAACTCGTCCAAATGGGGCAAAGGATAGGTGTAATGATAGGCTGAGATTTAATTGAGACTTTTAAGTTGCCGCAGAGGTGAAGCTGACCAGTCAGTTTTTTTAACAATTATGCAGGGGTTAGACTACTCACTCGATGTAAAAGCTGTGTAACTCCCAATGACATCAGCCTGACCAGTCCTGATGTCACTTGATTGTGCAAAGCCACAGGAAAAGAGCACTGGCCTTGCAGGTTCCAGAGTAATGTGGACCACAAAACTTGTAGCACAACCTACCCAACTGAGAAAAGAGTCAGAACTCAGAAGACAGAGAATGTAACTGCTGGTAGGGAAACTGGACGGCAACAAGGTACACGATATCTGAAATGGAAAACTCAAAAGTGTTGAAGGCACCCAGATCGAACAAATTTTCGGCACCAGTGTCATTCACTGCAAAAAAAAGGTCAAGGAATGAACCACAGATTTGTACACAGTGGGAACCATAAGTTGTCCAAAAACTGTAATAAGCTGTTTTTCATAATTCCCCTAACACCAAGTAACTGGAGATAACATCAGAGATCCTAGAACCACATATGTTTTTGAGTTCAGTAAAGCCACAGCTGCACCCATGTCCACTTTTACTCTGAATGCTTTGTCTAACACTTGCACTTCAATAAACAGTTTGCTATGATCCAAAGCACTGGAACACAAATTAACATCCATGTCCATTTCCACAGGAGGGGCTGGTGATGACAGACATACACTAGATGTCCTTTTGTCGTGCAGTTGTTGCAAGTTGTCCAGTGCTTAGGGCACATGGTCAAAATGACCCTGAGCACTATGGGACTTAACATCTGAGGTCATCAGTCCCCTAGATCGTAGAACTGCTTAAACTTAACTAACCTAAGGACATCATACACATCCATGTCCGAGGCAGGATTCAAACCTGCGACCGTAGCGGTCACGCGGTTACAGACTGAAATGCCTAGAACTGCTCAGCCACACCGGCCAGCGCATGTGGTCCTGTCATTTTGCACAAAAGAATATGGGCTAATATAACAACCAAAACAATCAGTTATTCATAAAATTATTGAATTAGATAGGTAAAAAATCTACTCACCAAGTGGAGGCAGAACATACACATAAAAGACTGTTGTGATTGGCAAGCTTTCGGAGCCAGCGGCTCTGTCTTCAGGCAGAAGCGTTGAAGGGGAAGAAGAAGGGTGAAGGAAAAGGACTGGAGAGGTTTAGGAAAAGGGGTAGATTTTGGTAAAGTCACCCAGAACCGTAGGTCAGGGGAGACTTAACGTATGGGATGAGAAGGAAAGACCCGCGGTTCTGGGTGACTTCCCAAAATCTACCCCTTTTCCTAGACCTCTCCAGTCCTTTTCCTTCATCCTTCTTCCTTCCTCTTCAACCCTTCTCCCTGAAGAAGGAGACACTGGCTCCGAAAGCTTGCCAATCACAACAGTCTTTTATGTGTGTTTTCTGCTGCCGCTCGGTGAGTGGATTTCTTATTTATCTAATTAAATGATTTTAATAAAATAATATGGGCAAGATGATGGCATGGGGCCCTATCATTCCTGTGGTTTTGTGATTGTTTTTGTTGTTTGGCATGTGGCTGTCCAGTGTGGCACAGAGGCCACATTTGTATAGCTGCTATATCATTGCCTTCCCAAGAACTGACTGAGTCTTGATAACCAGGAACAGGAGCCATCACAGCAATGCCACACCATGCCTCAATCTGATCACATGCAACATGACATACCTCAAAACATTAGCCTTATTGAACACTTCAGCCAAAGATAGATTCTTGCACCGTAGTGTACATTGATGCACCTCCTTGTCAGGAGCCAACCAAATGATGGCATCACGGACCACAGAATCAGAATAGAATCATGATGAACATTGATAACAAACTGACATTTGCAAATAAAGCTGTGGAGTTTGGCTGCCTAAGCCCAGTAAGAATGGTGGGGTTGTTAATGAGAAAGACACAACTTGACACACACTGCAATGATATGTGTGTGTTTACAGTGATAATTCGGCAACTTATAGATTTTGTCAGACAGAAGCAATGAAGGTTTCTGGAGCAGGGCTAAGTGGCACAACAGCTGATAGACCCAAGGAGAAAGACAAGAAAGGAACAAAGCCTTAGGGATGTTTGCATCAGTGACACCAAAAGTGAGGAGGTGTTGCCAAAGCCACTTCTCATAAGCATCCCAGTCTATGAGCACATCATCATAAGGGGAAAGAGGTAGCATGTACACTAATGGCATGGAAGCCCGCATGGTCATGGCAGCTGACATGTTCATGATAGCACCCGTAAGAACCTGCTGCTACTCGAGGAGAGATTTGAGCACTGCCTCCAGTGTCATGAGAACTGAAGGAACAACCATATAGACTGAGTATGCAGAAGTGAACATACTAATCACCAGTTGTGCCATAATGTGAAGCACGAACAACAATGCAACTACAATTAACCAAAGTTTATTCTTCCACATACAAATGAACAACAAACATAAAAGCTGATACAAGTAAATGGTAAGAACACAATCTGAAAATGAGTGCCTAGTGCACTGTGCTTATAAAGGGGAAGGCTCCCGTTGAAAGCATGTCAGATCTTGTGCCCTATGTACTATTCATGTGGTCCATCACAGGCAGCATCTGGTGGCCAGCCCATGCAGGTTTTGTTGGCAGACTAGTTGAAGTGTAGCATGTTGGCGCCCTGCTGCCATGGCATGTAGCGAGGTATTAAATAAAGGGTTATAACTAATCTACTTACAGATTTGTTCTGAATGCTTTCAGCAATCAAATTATGGACATCATTCGACTGTGTATTTGAGGTATTTTCAGGCATTTCATCCACATTTTTGTTTATCTGTGTCACTTAATGAAAAGCATCTCTCCTTTCTCACTAAAACTACCGTTCACATTACAAGTGCTAATCTGACCACCACATAAAAATACCATAAAATGCCTCCCCATCTACACCAACAGAATAACTCTACACTGTATCAAGACAGAATTTCATTATTGGCATAATATGCATAAGTATGTGTATCAACATCGTATGTGCATCAATATCTGTCTGCACTACATTATATCCTCAACTTGATTAACAATTTTATTCAACACTTGTAAACAGTCTGTTTCCACATCAACAAAGGCATCAATGTTCACAGCAATATGTTCCTGATTGACCCCCAGATCTTGAACGCCCACATTATTTATTTGCTTTGTACCAGAAATCAAATCATTATTATCATCAGAAGAATAAGTTGACATGACTTTAAGAAAATCATTTTGACAATAGTCAACAACTTCCATTCCCTTGTTACATTTATTTTGAATTACACTCTTGTTTAGGGGCTCATTAGTGACAAAATATTCTAAATTTGAACCCAAATTTTGTTACATTTTCATTTGATTGCTAAATCCAGTTATCCAAAGTATCATATCTTGCTGTACTGAACAGATACCCTGGAAATAATTGTGCAAATGATGTAGACCAAAAAAGAAATTATGCCATTGTTGATGGCCAGTTCCAGTTTTAAAAATCACAGTTTATACAGGTGAAGAGATGTGCAGCTCTTCCTTTTCAACCGCTTACAGAAGAAAACTCATCCAACCATTAATCAAAGTTATAGTCATCGTTAAATTTCAAAGTGGTATAATATACAATGACAGGTACATGAAAATACAGTGCTCACAAAATAATTTATACTGTGATCACCAGAATTAATAGCACTGTTCAGTAAGTAATATTTATTAAACATTACCACTCAGAGCTACAACATAGTTTTTGCATGTGTGGCTTTGAAACCCAAACTTTCACAGAAATGTTATAGTTGTATTAGGTTGGCACTGACTTAAATGCAAACTGACCATATGACATGACAATTATGTTATCTAGGAGCAAACATTTACCGCAACTGACATAATTGTGTTCATTATCATTAATACTCTTAGCTTCCATCCCCTTGAACATAAATAATAAACACTGAAATAAAAATTTTAATTACATGTGAAATCAAGATAGTGGAAGATGCTTAAATTTGTCTTATAATCTACAGACGGGATAGTAGAAGCAAAAAGTGAATCTAGAAATGAAGAATGGATTAACGCTGCAGTGGAAGCAGCCAGTGTATTCACTAAGGATCAGTGAACCCCCTTTCTATTTCTTCTTTGCAGCCTCGTCTTCAAACATAAGGTGAAATCCTACACTTACTATTAAACCAATATCATAAGAGACATTCCACAGTCTACAAATACCATCCCACTGAACATCTATTCACGTTGAAGGTTGCCTTCTGCACATTAGACACTTTGTTGCCAGCTTTGAAAATCTTACACATATACGTGCTTGGGAATTTGTTACAGTCTCATTTATTTCATTGCTTACTGTATCACCTTTTTCATTCTCTATCTATGTACATTCTGTTTCAGTCTTACTTAAATTAGTCTTTAAACACGTGCATTTCATTTACATCACTGAGAATTTCAAAAGTTTTACATTCTTCTTCAACCTGGCATTCTGTCACAATTCATCAAATATATCAATATTGTTGTGAACAATATTCTCAATTACCTCCAAATTCTTAACCCTCAAATGGGCATGTCATTTTTCACACAAGTTAGCATGTGACACACATTGTATACATGGTAGGAATAACTTTCTTTATGTTACCAAGGTAAACATGCATGAGCAAAATCTCACTTTAATCTTAGTTTAATTAGACAGTAAGAAAATAAACTTACATTATATGAGCTAAATCTGTGTTTAGTAAAACAATAATAAAATAAACTCTCATTATATCACTCTGTTGCTGCTACAATTGTTACCCCATTGTAAAGACCCTCTAGAAGCTTTAAACAGAGCAGTTGCATCAGATCGCTGCCTGCTTATTTGACTACTAATTATGTCATAGACAATTGCCTCTTTGTGAGATTGTGCTGCTAGCTCGTAATGTCGGTTATTTTCTTGCACAGATATATATATATATATTTTTTTTTTCCACTTAGGTCCATTTTATTTTATATTGCTGCTACTCACTTGGACATATGATAACACAATTTATTGTGATGTTAGCTGAAGCTGTAATGGAAGAATAGATACAGGCTCACAGTTGTCAAACAACGCTGGAAAAGAACAAGACAGTGTTATTTGTGATTGGTGCATCTTATACACAGGTGCACCCACTGGAGGGTTAGTATCAACAATATCTGTTAGCTCTTCAGGGAATCATTTCATTACTATAATTATCAGAACATGAAACAATTTCATGCTGATAATACAACCTTCATAATGACAAATCCTAATAAAGAGAAGGTGAAAAGAAAAACACTGTGAGTTGTTGATAATTAGCATACAAGTTTTCTGAGTATTGTGGTGTGTCGTAACATAAAAAAACTATATTGGTAAAACCAATATTTCAGTCATGGTTACAGAGGCCTTCTTCTGGGCCTATTGCATCAATAAAGGCCAAAACATTGGGTTTTCCAGTATACAAGGTGTGTGAGAAAAGTTACGATATTGACAACACTTGATTTGCATTATGCCATTGTTGATAGCCAGTTCCAGTTTTAAAAATTGCAGTTTATACAGGTGAAGAGATGTGTATCCCTTTCTTTTCAATGGCATACAATTGTCACAATGCTATGGTGTTCTCCTTGTGCAGACTGGTGTGTTCATTTCTTCTAGATGCTCACTCCAAATTTCAGCTCCATACAGCCATCATGTGATTTTTGAGAGTGCTATCAGGGGAGTTGTGTTTTTGTTATGTGTTACAAAAATGGAACTGCAAAATTTAAAGCAATGTTATGCAATCAAGTTTTGTGTTAAACTTGGGAAATCCAAGAGTGTGACCTTCAAAAAGTTGACAAAGGCTTATGGGGAACATTCCTTATGAAGAGCACAAGTTTTTCATTGGCACAAATCCTTTTTGGAAGGCTGAGAACACATTGAAGATGAACCTCACTCAGGGACACCTTCAGCTTCAAAAATGAATGAAAATATCAAACATGTGCCTGCTCTTTTGAAGTGAGACTGGTGATTAACAGTAAAGATGATGGGTGACTTGTTAAACTCAAACACTTTCACAGTACATCAAATTTTGATCAAACATTTGCACATGTGAAAGGTTTGTGCCAAAATGGGCCAAAAACCTTACAACCGAGCAGAAAGACAATGGAAGAAAATGCATTGATCTTCTTGAGAGGATTGCCCATGACCACAATTGGTTCAGTAGTGTGATCATAGATGATAATCCTGGATTTTTGAGTGTGATACTGAGACAAAGCAGCAAAGTGGGGAGTGGCACAGTGAGACATTGCATCGATCAAAAAAAGCTTGAATGAGCAAATCAAAACAATGCTGATTTGCTTTTTTGATAGTAGGAGTATCATGCATACAGACTTCATTCCTCAAGGACAAACTGTCGACCAATTGTTTTACAAAGATGTCCTGGAAAGGCTCAGGAAAAGGGTGAATCAAGTGAGACTGGACATTGTAGACAAGTGATGCTGCATCATGACAATGCTCCAAGTCACATGGCCAATCCCATATGGAATTTTTGACCTCGGAAGGCATTCCTGTTGTCCCACAGCCCCCATATTTAACTGATCTGAGTCCTTGTGACTTTTTCTTTTCTAAAAGATGATAATGTCTTAGAAGGACGTCATTTTGGAACTCTGGAAAACATTAAAAAAAATTTGACCATCATGTTAAAGATACTATTAGTTGAAGCCTTTCAGTGCTGCTATCAAGGCCGGGAGCAACAACTCTGGTGGTGTGTAGCTGGCAAAATGAACTACTGTGAAGGGGACAATATTGTTGTTTGAAAAACTGAAAACTTGGTAGATAAAAATTCTTTCTCATTCCTTTTCTGAAACTAAGTGAAAAAGTAAATGATGTATCTTTCTTAGACTACTAGAAATTCATTTGGGCCCATAACTGAAATGAGATGCACATACAGGCTAATTGTGGCTTAAACTATCACAGCAATTGTAGTGCAAAAAATAAATATTATGCCTAATTTTTAGTAATAATTTTATTATTGTATACATACCAAAAACCAATATCATGTACATGATCAGTGGTTGATGAATAAATATGAAATAAGTAGTACTTCTGATTTAACAATATTATGTAAAGGGTAGTTGCTATTCACCATGTAGCGGAGATGTCGAATCCCAGGTAGGCACAACAAAAGACTGCTACAAAATGAGCTTTCGGCCAACAATGCCTTTGTCAAAAAAAGGCAACAGACACACACACACACACACATGCATGACTCAGTACCACCCAGGACCCGAGCAACTGAATTGCATTCTCCGCCAGAGTTTCAACTACCTCTTGTCATGCCTTGAAATGACAAATGTCCCACCCACTGTCCTTGCCACAACTCCCATTATGGTATTCTGCCACCTGTCAAACCTACACAATATCTGCATCCATCCCTACACAACCCCTGCTTCCAACCCCTTGCTTCATGGCTCGTATCCTTGTAATAGACGTTGCTGCAAGACCTGTCCCATACATCCTCCCACCACCACCTACTCCAATCCAGTTACAAACAACACCTATCCCATCAAGGCCAGGGCTACCTGTGAAACTAGTCATGAGATCTACAAGCTAAGCTGCAACTGCTGTGTTGCAGTCTATGTGGGCATGACAGCCAACAATCTGTGTGTCTGCATGAATGGCCACCGACAGACTGTGGCCAAGAATCAACTGGACCACCCTGTTGCTGAGCATGCTGCCCAACATGACATTCTTCATTTCAGTGACTGCTTCACAGCCTGTACCATCTGGATCCTTCCCACCAACACCAGCTTTTCTGGATTGCACAGATGGGAACTCACCTTGCAATATATCCTATGTTCCGATAACTCTCCTGCCCTCAACCTTTGTTAGTCATTGCCCTTACCCATCTAGCCCCTTCCCTGTTCCCGTTCAAGCATTACACCGCTCTCTATTTCAACACACCCAGGCTTTTTACTTATCTCCTTTTCCGCTACCCTCCCGTCTCTCCCTTGCACTCCATCTAACCTTCCGACTGCACCTAGCTGCCCTACCCTCTCTTCAGCTTACCCATGCATCCTCCCATTAGCAGCACTTCAGCATCACCCACCCCAAGGAACATAGAATAAGAAAGGTATGCCAGAGTGGGTTAACACAGTGTCCTTGGTCAGTGACTTGTTACATCACCCGGCAGCCAGATAGCAGTCGTCTCCGCTTGTAGTGTGTGGGAGATTACAAAATAAATTTTCTCATGTCTCCTCTCTTCCCATTTAACTTAAAGTTTTATGCTGACAGGGCTCATGACACTTAGTGTTAATATTATATACAAATTTTCTGAAATAAATGCGTTAAATATTAGCAGCAACAATGACATATCACCATGCAAAACTAGTGGGTGATGTTCGCATCCATGTGTTTTAGGCATCTGACTACTGTAAGTGTTTTACAATTTTTAACTGCTTATTTGATACATATTTTTGTGAAAAAAATAATGATAATTTCCAAACTTACCTCACAAAGCTGACGCAGAAGCTACGTCAAAGATGCTGAAGGTGACGCTGTCCAGAGCAGATTCTTTCTTGCCAAATTCCATTTCATCACATCAGTTTCAGCACTTTTGTTTAAATGCCTAATGTGAATAAAAGTTCTTGTTCTGGTATATAACTGAACAATTTTGGTACCAAGTTCAGGAAATTTCACATGCATCTAATCTGCTACGGTTCCCTTCACTTTACTACAATGAGAAATATTTGATCCATGAAAAACAGCAAATATAATTTCTAGTTCATATATTTTAGCCAACATGTCAAGAGAGGGAGAAATGAGACTTCCTTTTGAAAGAATAGTAATCCAGTCTTGCTTCAGACTTAATTCGGTATCAACGACACACATTCCTACTGTATTTTCCAAATAACTGTCGATGTTTTTAAACTTAAAACCTATGTATCCTGCAAGATATTTTAAAGCATCATCATTCATATTTTCACTGAAGCACACTCAATCACTGGGCTTGAAATCTAAGATCAACTTTTTGCCACCTGTAGTGACATCATGTGATTTATCAATCTGTCTGTTACATGAATCACTTGAGAAAAAATGTGCCAAGTCTTCGTCACTTTCATCATCAGGTGTTGGGTAGTTTTCAGCAGCAGAATTCTCATTTCTGTCCTTTGTAGTCAAAGCATCTGGAGACAAAGGTGTTCCACTTGCACTTCTGATCAGTATTAATAAATGATTTCTGTTTTTCACCTCGAAAGGTGTGGGATGGTTGTAAAATACACCAAGACGTGGAATTCTAGAAAAGAAATTTTTTAGGCAATCTTGATTCAGACTGGCTGTCAATAGGTAAGTTGCTCCAGAATTTCTCACATCATTATACAGTCCAAAAAGTGAATTTATTGATATATTTATCAATCAGTCTGTTACATCCCTTCTGAAACAGGAGGAGACAGTTTCTATTTCCTGTTCGTTTATTAGAACAAATTTCTAGAAATCTTTTTAGATAGTTTTTCTGCCTTTGATATTAAACCTGTAACCACTTCTAAGTGGAGCTTTATGATCTTCAGGATATCTCAAGTTCAGCACATCAAAAACATTGTTCACCAGCTGAACAAAGCATCTTTCACGAACTTTATGCAGAACATATTTCACAGCTTGAGCAGTGTGACGTGAAAGTAACCTTGAAGCCATTCAGACATTCTGATGATCACTGCCACTAATATTAAAGTGAGCTGCCAATATGTGATAAGTGATTGAAAGATCACCTTTCGTATGTCGAAGATCTTCTATCACCATTTTTGTAATGCAGTGCCATCAGGCAAAGTGATAGAATCATCAAGAAAATGATTTATTAACAATTTCAGCAAATGTGGAACATAAAAAAAAGAAAAATAGAAAAGACTTTTCTTCTGTGATCAACAGGGTTAAAAAAATGTCTTGGATGTAGACACACCAACTAGCTTCCACACTTTCAGATTTTTTGCTCCCGTGTCACACGTAACAGCTACGGTATGGATTCCTGATCTTTCAGCTTCTTTTATTATATTCTGCAACAAATCACTAGACATTGCAACATCAAAGTCATAATACACCTGCTGCTTCCACTTTGAAAACACGCTACGAACCATGAACACTTGGAAATCGTTGTGTGGTCCGAGCACCACATCCTCAGATGAATCATAAGTGACATGACCCTCAATGTTCATTTTGCCAAAGCTTAGGACAGCAGTTGCCTCCAATGCCTTGTCCATTTCTGAGCTAGCTTTAATTAACTCTAAAACTGATTTCAAAACACCTGGTTGGCACTTCAACTGTTTTGTCCATTTCTGGAGTGTTGACCTGCAGGGAAAAGTATAGTTCTCCATCCTCAAATACGTATATGCTGTAGAAGATGAAATTCTCAAAGTAAGAGCTTTTCCTCTAAGCTCCACTTTACTTGTTTTCTCTTCTTTAACAAACAGTGAATCTGTCCTTGTGTGAAACACTGAGAAAGTAGGGTTCTCACATCTGAGCATACACATTTATGTTTCTCACTGTGAGATACATTATATTTTATAGATGGAGGCTGCTTTTTAACTTTTTTCGTAGACTTAATTTTTTGTTGCAATAGTACATTTTAATCCTGAAACTAACCAATTCTTTCTTTACTTCTTGAATTTCCTGATCTTTAAGTGAAATAATTGGATCACTACAAAAGTCTGTGTTGTTAGATTTGTCCAGCTACTTTTCTTTGAAGACAGAACCTGTAACTTCAAATTTGTTTCTGTGCCAGTTTCGTATTTTTTGAGACAGAACAGCATTATCCTGCAGCAATTTCTTTGTACATAGACCTAACAATTCATTCTGCAAGTTTCGTTTGTAATCATCTTCACAAAAATTGTCAGAACAAATTTTTGCATTTTTAACATTAATTTTGTCCTCTCATTTACAATGAGCAATCTACTTAGCTGTAGTTCAATATTTTTTTGGAAAACAATGATACCCACACCCACAATACAAGAAGGAAGAATGAAGTACGGAACATACTCCACCGACTGGCTATGCTAGAAAAAGGATCCCAGTACTCTGGTATCAGACTACTAAGAAGTCTGCATAAAAACCTGCAAGATAGTGTACTTCACAATGACTTTCCAAAGAAACTTAAAGACTATCTCATTGAAAAAGAGTTTTACAGTGTTGCAGAATACTTATGCCATTAAATTTGTATATATTGTTATTCATTATCAGTTATGTAAAAATGTAAGCTAAAGGTATGGAAAATAAGTGATAATGAATGTTAATACTTTGACGTGTCCTATATTACACGTACATTTACTGTACACAATGTAATCTTACAGGATCAAATAAAGTTCAATTCAATTCAATTCAATTAATTATGCCTTCAGTCTTACGTCTGCTATTGCTACATTCACCAACTGCACAATATGATATATTTTGTAGACATTATTCCAAGAAATTCATAAAACAAGCTGCTTAACAACTGAACACCTTGCAGACCAAGAAATACACACAAACTAACACTTAACATAAACTCACATGCATGCCTCAATAGAAACACTGAGTGACACCATTATAACTAACCAGCAGTAGCTGCCAGGTGACGTCACAGCTCGTGATTCAATATTGCAGGCAAAAGCACAGGACGTCAATTTTACATCACCCTGCCCCACCCCTACCTTGCTATCCCTGCCCCTTCCCACCCCAGCCTCTTCTGTATTCCCATCCAGTTGCCTCTCCCATCATTCATTGCTACTCGTAGTCTGGCTTCAGTTGACCGAAAGCTCATTTTGTGACAGTCTTTTGTTGTGCCTATCTTCTACTCAGCATCTCTGTTATATGGTGAGTAGCAACTGTCCTTTTCATAATGCTGTTACATTCCATCCTGGATTTGCCATTGTTTGTATTTCTGATATAGCCTGACAAGAATTGGCAACTTCCATCTACTCCATTACAACAATTTTCAAACTCCTTTCCTCTGTATACCATATCATTACTGAAAGCTATGGTACTAATTTTGATTTCAAATTTTCATTTACATTCTCTAATTTACTTTTCAAGCAAACTTTCATTGAGTCAGTTTTGTTGCCTAAATCACAACTGGCTGTACCCACTTTTTGATCCACTTCAATTTTCTATTCCTGAAGACCCCTGCTCAGGACTGGTCTTAAATTACTAATATCTCGTTTAAGGTCACTACTGTTTTTGTCCATTTTTCATTAATTTCATTACTATTTTATCCATTTTTTCATTTAAACTACTGATTGCTGATGTCAGTACAATTTTTGTCCATTACCACACTTAAATTATCCAAATTTTAAATCCAACTCACTAAGTAAACTAAATAAAATAATTGAAAATCCAGGATAGAATGTAACAATATTACAAAAAGGAAAGTTGCTACTCACCATTTAGCGGAAATCCTGAATCACAGATAGACACAACAAAAAGACTGTCACAAATAAGCTTTCAACCAACAAGACCTTTGTCAAAAATAGATGACAGAAACACACACACTCACATAAACACAACATTGGCCAACAAGGCCTTTGTCAAAAATAGGTGAGAGGCACACACACACTCAGGCAAACACAACTCACACGCACAGCTGCCGCAGTCATTTGTGTGTGACTTGTGGTTGCACGAGTATGTGTGTATCTGTCTGTCATCTATTTTTGATGATGATCTTGTTGTCCGAAAGCTTATTTGTGACAGTCTTTTTGTTGTACCTATCTGCGACTCAGCATCTCTGACATATGGTGAGTAGTAACTTTTCCTTTTCGTAATATTGTTACTAAGTAAACTATTGTTTATGCCCTTCTACATTGTCTATAATCACTCATACGTATTAGTAATATTTAATTTTGCTTGTTGTATGTATCCATCCAGTAGCACCGTGGGTTGTACATCCACATCACTCAATATACATGCTTTAGTTTCCTCTCCTAACCTCACAGCATTTTGTAGTTAGTGTCCTAGCCATTACCTCAGTTAATTAGCCAGCACTAATTTTAGTACCTATTGTCTAGTTGGGTCTACATCCAACATTATATCACTCCAATTGTTAGTAGTTGTAAGACACTTAAAACAGCCTCTGATTGAAACTGAAGATATTCAAAAACTGACAGAAAAATTAGGTTTATCTAGTTGTAACTAAGCCAGTGCACAAAGTCAGTTATCCTTACTGCATCAGAATATTGGAGGACTGAGGGGTAAGCTTAATGAGTTGCTTATTTGTGTTGAAGAATTAGTGTTGAGCAAACCAGTTGACATAATCGGCCTCTCTGAACATCATGTGACCACTTATATAGATATGTTAAATGTTGTAGGAGTCAAGCCTCTTATTTCTGTAGAAGAAATATGAAGAAAAGAAGAGTTGCAACATTTAACAGAAACTGTTTAAATTTCGAGGAGATTGATATTAATACATTTTGCTCAGGGTAGCACTTAGAAGATTGTGCAACAGAAGTAGTATTTCATAATAAGTGCTTTATAATAGCAAGTATATACAGAACACCTTCAAGCAACTTTAATCTCTACGTAAAAATTCTGGGGGCCCTGTTGCCCCTTCTCACAGTAAAAAACAAGGAAATAGTAGTTGTTGGTGATTTAAAAGTGGATTCATTGGATTTCTCTGTTAGTGAACAATTATTGCAATTAGTAACACTGTCATTAAATTTAATTTGTACTGTGAACTTAGCAAATAGGGTATGTAAATGCTCTGAGACTGCTATTGGTAATACCTTTGTAGACAAATCTAGGGAAAAAAGTAATATCACAAAACCAATAGTAAATGGGCTATCTACGCATCTTACATTAAATGTTGAAAACAGTATATAAAAATCTATTAAATCTGATTACAGGAGGCTAATAAATCCATCAAAAACAGATAATTTTTGGAGATTACTCAAATACATGAACTGGATAGAAGTGTACAAAACTTCTGACTAAAATGGAAAATACAAAGCACTCATTTATAAAGTTACTTCCTCATTTGAAAATTGTTTTTCTGTAAAGGTAACTCAAAAGAAACAGAAGTCTAAAAATAAACCACGAGTTGCACAAGGAATAAAGGTTTGAAGTGGGAGAGAAAGGAGAATGTAACTACTAGCTAGGTACAGCTCTGACATTAGCATTGTAATATACGAGGGTCATTCAATGATGAAAGAGACAAATTGGTCTGAAGAAAAAAGTGTTCATTTTCACACAACAATACTTTTTCTGTATTTCAACATAATCCCCTTTAACATTTATGCCTTTGTTCCAACAGGCTACAAGCTTTTTTATTCAGGCTGCAAAGAACTCTTTATCTGATGTTTGAACCAATTTCCCACAAACTTTTTCACGTCCTTGTTGTCCTGGAACCTCTTCCCAGGTATTGCCTCCTTCAGTGCATCAAACAAATGGAAATCTCTAGGTGCTAAATCAGGACTGTAAGGGGAGACGAGGCAGTACTTCCCAGCCCATTTTGTCGATGATTTCACGGGTTAGTTGAGCAATATGAGAACGTGAGTTGTCCTGCTGGAGAATGGAGAATCACACCTCTCCTCTGAGATCCACGACGTGTCTCTCTCTCATGGCTGGCTTCACCTTGTTTAAAAGCAAATCTGCATGCTGCTCTTCAAGATAATTGCAAAAAGCCGTACCTTCAGCATCCCAAAACACCATCAACATGACTTTTTCAGATGACATTATTCGCACCAACCGCCATGTGACTGTGGAAATGATAGTTGATAAGGTTTAAGTTAGTACTGGTACAGTTCATAACATTATCTGTAACAAGCTGAACCACCACAAAACATGTCCAAGATGGGTCCCAAAGGAGTTGACGCAGCTACACGAGGAAACAAGTTTGAGAGTGTGCACAGAGAAAAAGGAACATTATGAAAGAGAAGATGAACACTTCCTCAACAAAATTTTAATTTGTGATGAAACTTGGGTTCACTATTATGAGCCAGAATCGAAAAAACAAAGCATGGAGTGGAAGCACACCAACTCATCTGCCAAGAAAAAATTCAAAACCCAAGTTCCTCCACGATCCGCCCTGTCCCACTAGCAGCGCCAGCTGTCACTGCCTGAGTCCCCTCCCCCCCTTCCTACCTTTCTCTCCACGCGCTGTACCTGCCGCTGACTGCCACTGTTAAAGTATCATACGCATATTAGAACTATCTTCGCTATCAGTCCATGCATAGCAACTTAACACAGAAAGGCCCCATATTTGTTATGCAATACCTATTTTAACCTTTATTTCATACACCCATCCGTCTCAAAGCCTGGGTGACTTCAACCACTTGAAAACCCACCCCTAAGTTTATTTATTCGCACACCTATGCCCTTAACATATCCGCTGATCAGACTATAACTCCGAGGGGAGTTTAGAAGGAAGCAACCTCTAGCTGACGGAATGCGAAACAGAAAAACGTCGCAATAACGAAGCATGCCATTATGGGCCATTTTCCCATGCACCGCCATTTAGTTTGGTGGTGCTTTGCATTTCCAAGCCTCCTCTGAACTACAGTACCACCCTATCATCTCCCGTCTAGTTTGAAGCACCTTAATAACCGACTACCTTCTCCTTTTCCAAATTTGTAAATGGCTTCATCATTATGTGCCCATCACAGCCCATTCAACTCATATTAATCGGTTCATTCACAAAATGAGTTGGAATACTCTTTGCCATGATTACTAAATCCACTCTAATATTACTAATTTATGTGGACTGCAGTTTGTAAATGGTTCATTCCAACACCCCAAGGCGTTGCACACTCAGAACACGTGCCGCTGCCCAACTATCTCAGTGTTACATGCGCACCACAGCTGTTCCACTATCTCAGTGCTACACACACTGAACTACTGCTCTGCAATCTCAGCACTAACTTGAAACCTCCCTCTGTCGCCCCTGTTCGTTTCTGCCTTTCCCCAGTTTCATAACACTAACAGCCTCATCAAGTACTGAGTTTGATAAATTGTTCTACCACTCAGTGTTAGGCGCCTTTTATATGAATAGAAGTGTTGAGCGATGTCCAACCCACTATGCGTTACCAGTTGATAGGTGATTAATAGCCGGCCGGAGTGGCCGAGCGGTTAAAGGCGCTACAGTCTGGAACTGCACGACCCCTACGGTCACAGGTTCGAATCCTGCCTCGGGCATGGATGTGTGTGATGTCCTTAGGTTAGTTAGGTTTAAGTAGTTCTAAGTTCTAGGGGACTTATGACCACAGCAGTTGAGTCCCATAGTGCTCAGAGCCATTTGAACCATTTGGTGATTAATAATTGGTGCCAAATAACTTGCATGGACAGAAAAAGAATAAATAAATGGTCAGGAAAGATTCCAAATAACTGCAGGGGTATCAGTTAGTAGCAAGAGGGTAGTGAGGGAAGGAGGGGGATATTGTCATGCTGAAGAGAGGCTTACTCATCATCGTGATCAGCATAAGTGCAAAAATGTGGGGTTGCACTAATCAGTCGATGCATAGGTGGAATTTGCGGTATATAGTGGTTTCGTAAGTGATTTGCTGAATCGGAAGCTTTAGTAAGGGATGTTGTGGCTTAGGAGGAAAATTATGCTGCGGTTAACGCATGGTTTTTTTCTGGTTATATTCATGCACAGCCCGCCCGTGATCAGAACACCAGGGTAGCCCAACACATTGGCCCACCCACGGCGAACCAGAAGGGTGCTCACATTGAAGAATAAGAAATTGGGTATAATTGGGGAATGAGTTCAGGTAACAGGTTGCAGAGAAAAATTGATTCAGCGGTGATATATCCACTAATCGCAGAGTTTTTCTTCCCCCTCCCTCTGGGGGGAGGCAATGACGTATAGTTGAAAGAGATAGGTAGGCGATCGGTTTACAAAAGTGAAAACTGAAGGAATAAACTGATCAGCCGGGCACTCTGTGGGTGCTAACCACAACATGTAAGGCACACGGTCCTGGAGGAGGGAGGTACAAAGTAATGGTCGAGGTTGGAACAAATAGACAAGTGACTGAGAACAATGGTAGTAACCCAGTGCAGTGCATGGGCGAAGAAGACGTAGGACAATTATGTCTTGTGCGGGGTTAACTGCTACAAAATTCCCAAAATCCCTGAAGTAACAGGGTGAGCTACGAAAAAAAGGGGCGCGAACTACTGCGACATTGTACCATAAAACTTTTATTCAATAGGGTGGAAATCCCTAACTGTATTTCTAACAAGATAACATGTTACTGCACTTGGGAGATGACGTCGCCTCATGGGGGCTAATCATCAACAATCTAGTGCTTATTTCAGCAGGTGCTTCAATCTTGTTACATCATGGGTATGTTTGTTTGAATAAACAAATAGGTGTCTCTCCCTTCCTAAACACACGGCAGACCCCTGTATCCAGATGGTAGCAGTGTCGATTTCCGTGCTCGCTCGTAACAACTTCACTTTGTCAATAAATTACTTCGTAAGAAGTAGGGTGAACAACAACGAAACCTGTATTTGTCTGGGTGAACTCTTAAATGTGCAACACACACATAGGGTGCTAACTGCTATTCTTCATTTACTTGGGTGAAACTTAGTTACATCTATCCTACCACAAAATGTATCTCGCTTACCAGTCTACAGTGAGAGGATAGTGCACTTCTTCTCAACTTCAGGGGAGCATTCAACTCTTCCCTATTGGGTATTTTGTATAACTTGGGTGCTTCACTCTCCTCTAAACATACCAGTCCGTTTCTGGGCATGAACATGGCGCATAATAGGATTCTGGAATCACTAACTCATAAAGTTCTGTATCACAATGGAAGGGGAATCTTATGTAATGGGAGTGTTGCGGTAGTGCAACATATCTAAAATCCAGGCCTGTGTGGGCCTTTACATACTGGAGTCATAAATATAAAATACAATTGCATATTATATGCATATTATACAACACCAATGGCATAAATTATAAAAATATATGAATGAAATAACATATATGATATAGCAAGGGCATTGCTGCGCAGCAAATGATTGTGAAATGCTTAAACCTAACATAAAACCATAAGGGAAGAAAAATGCAAGTTATTTGGTACCAATTATTAATCATCTATCAACTGGTAATGCATAGTGGGTTGGACATCACTCAACACTTCTATTCATACAAAAGGCACCTAACGCTGAGTGGTAGAACAATTTATCAAACTAAGTACTTGGTGAGGCTGTTAGAGTTATGAAACTGGGGAAAGGCAGAAAAGGACAGGGGTGACAGAGGCAGGTTTCAAGTTAGTGCTGAGATTGCAGAGCAGCAGTGCGGTGCGTGTAGCATGTAACACTGAGGTAGTTGGGCAGCGGCGCATGTTCTCAGTGTGCAACGCCTTGGGGTGTTGGAATGAACCATTTACAAAATGCAGTCCACATAAATTAGTAATATTACAGTGGATTTAGTAATCATGGCAAAGAGTATTCCAACTCCTTTCGTGAATGAATCGATAAATATGAGTTGAATGGGCCATGATAGACACATAATGGTGAAGCCATTTATGAATTTGGAAAAGGAGAAGGTAATCGGTTATTAAGGTGCCTCAAACTAGACGGGAGTTGATAGGGTGGTGCTGTAAATCGGGGGAGGCTTGGAAATGCAAAGCACCACCAAACTAAATGGCAGTGTGCAGCAAAACACCCCATAACGGCGTGCTTCGTTATTGTGATGTTTTTCCGTTTCGCGTTCCATCAGCTAGAGAATGCTTCCTTCTAAACTCCCCCAAAGTTATAGTCTGATGAGCGGACATGTTAAGGGCATAGGTGTGCAAATAAATAAACTTAGGGGTGGGTTTTCAAGTGGTTGAAGTCACCCAGGCATTGAGATGGATGGGTGTAAGAAATCAAGGTTAAAATAGGTATTGCGAAAAAAATATTGGGCCTTTGTGTGTTAAGTTGCTATGCATGGATTGATAGTGAAGATAGTTGGTCTCCCTCTACGATTTCTACCCTCCACGCTGCCCTCCAATGATAAATATATGATCCCTTGATGCCTCAGAACATGTCCGACCAACTGGTCTCTTCTTCTTGTCAAGTTGTACCACAAACTCCTCCCCAATTCTATTCAATACCTCCTCATTAGTTATGTGATCCACCCATCTAATCTTCAGCATTCTTCTGTAGCACCACATTTCAAAAGCTTCTATTCTCTTTGTGTCCAAACTATTTATTGTCCATGTTTCACTTGCATAAATGGCTACACTCCATACAAATACTTTCAGAAACGACTTCCTGACACTTAAATCTATACTAGATGTTAACAAATTTCTCTACTTCAGAAACGCTTTCCTTGCCATTGCCAGTCTACATATTATATCCTCTCTACTTCAACCATCATCAGTTATTTTGCTCCCCAAATAGCAAAACTCCTTTACTACTTTAAGTGTCTCATTTCCCAATTTAATTCCCTCAGCATCACCCGACTTAATTCGACTACATTCCATTATCCTCGTTTTGATTTTGTTGATGTTCACCTTATACCCTCCTTTCAAGACACTATCCATTCCGTTCAACTGCTCTTCCAAGTCCTTTGCCGTCTCTGACAGAATTACAATGTCATCGGCGAGCCTCAAAGTTTTTATTTCTTCTCCATGGATTTTAATACCTACTCCAAATTTTTGTTTTGTTTCCTTCACTGCTTGCTCAATATACAGATTGAATAACATCGGGGAGAGGCTACAACCCTGTCTCACTCCCTTCCCAACCACTGCTTCCCTTTCATGTCCCTCGACTCTTATAACTGCCATCTGGTTTCTGTACAAATTGTAAATAGTCTTTCGCTCCCTGTATTTTACCCTGCCTCCTTTAGAATTTGAAAGAGAGTATTCTAGTCAACATTGTCAAAAGCTTTCTCTAAGTCTACAAATGCTAGAAACGTAGGTTTGCCTTTCCTTAATCTTTCTTCTAAGATACGTCGTAAGGTTAGTATTGCCTCACGTGTTCCAACATTTCTACGGAATCCAAACTGATCTTCCCCAAGGTCGGCTTCTACCAGTTTTTCCATTTATCTGTAAAGAATTTGCGTTAGTATTTTGCAGCTGTGACTTATTAAACTGATAGTTCGGTAATTTTCACATTTGTCAACACCTGCTTTCTTTGAGATTGGAATTATTATATTCTTCTTGAACCCTGAGGGTATTTCTCCTGTCTCATACATCTTGCTCACCAGATGTAGAGTTTTGTCAGGAGTGGCTCGCCCAAGGCCGTCAGTAGTTCTAATGGAATGTTGTCTACTCCTGGGGCCTTTTTTCGACTCAGGTCTTTCAGTGCTCTGTCAAACTCTTCACACAATATCGTATCTCCCATTTCATCTTCATCTACATTCTCTTCCATTTCCATAATATTGTCCTCAAGTACATCACCCTTGTATAGACCCCTCTATATACTCCTTCCACCTTTCTGCTTTCCCTTCTTTGCTTCGAACTGGGTTTCCATCTGAGCTCTTGATATTCATAAAAGTAGCCCTCTTTTCTCCAAAGGTAATTTTCCTGTAGGCAGTAGCTATCTTACCCCTTGTGAGACAAGCCTCTACATCCTAACATTTGTTCTCTAGCCATCCCTGCTTAGCCATTTTGCACTTCCTGTCAATCTCATTTTTGAGACGTTTGTATTCCTTTTTGCCTGCTTCATTTACTGCATTTTTATATTTTCTCCTTTCATCAGTTAAATTCAATATTTCTTCTGTTACCCAAGGATTCCTACTAGCCCTCCTCTTTTTACCTACTTGATCCTCTGCTGCCTTCACTACTTCATCCCTCAGAGCTACCCATTCTTCTTCTACTGTATTTGTTTCCCCCATTCCTGTCAATTGTTCACTTATGCTCTCCCTGAAACTCTGTACAACCTCTGGTTTAGTCAGTTTATCCAGGTCCCATCTCCTTAAATTCCCATCTTTTTGCAGTTTCTTCAGTTTTAATCTACAGTTCATAGCCAATAGATTATGGTCAGAGTCCACATCTGCCTCTGGAAATGTCTTACAATTTAAAACCTTGTTCCTAAATCTCTGCCTTACCGTTATATAATCTATCTGATACCTTCTAGTATCTCCAGGCTTCTTCCATGTATACAACCATCTTTTATGATTCTTTAACCAAGTGTTAGCTATGATTAAGTTATGCTCTGTGCAAAATTCTACCAGACGGCTTCCTCTTTCATTTCTTACCCCCAGTCCATATTCACCTACTATGTTTCCTTCTCTCCCTTTTCCTACTCTCGAATTCCAGTCACCCATGACTATTAAATTTTTGTCTCTCTTCACTACCCGAATAATTTCATTTATCTCATCATACATTTCATCAATTTCTTCATCATCTGCAGAGCTAGTTGGCATATAAATTTGCACTACTGTAGTAGGCGTGAGCTTCATGTCTATCTTGGCCACAATAATGCATTCACTATGCTGTTTGTAATAGCTTACCCGCAATCCTATTTTTTTTTTACTCACTATTAAACCTACTTCTGCATTACCCCTATTTGATTTTGTATTTATAACCCTGTATTCACCTGACCAAAAGTCTTGTTCCTTTTGCCACCGAACTTCACTAATTCCCACTATATCTAACTTTAATCTATCCATTTCCCTCTTTAATTTTTCTAACCTACCTGCCCGATTAAGGGATCTGACATCCCACGTTCCAATCCGTAGAATGCCAGTTTTCTTTCTCCTGATGATGACATCCTCCTGAGTAGTCCCCGCCGAGAGATCTGAATGGGGGACTATTTTACCTCTAGAATATTTTACCCAAAAGGACGCCATCATCATTTAACCATACAGTAAAAGTGCATACCCTCGGGAAAAATTACGGCTGTAATTTCCCCTTGCTTTCAGCCGTTCGCAGTACCAGCAGAGCAAGGCCGTTTTGGATAATGTTACAAGACCAGATTAGTCAATCATCCAGACTGTTGCCCCCGCAACTACTGAAAAGGCTGCTGCCCCTCTTCAGGAACCACATGTTTGTCTGGCCTCTCAACAGATACCCCTCTGTTGTGGTTGCACCTACGGTACGGCCATCTATATCGCTGAGGCACGAAGCCTCCCCACCAATGGCAAGGTCCATTCTTCATGGTGTTGGGGGGGGGGGGGGGGGGGGGGCTTAACATTAACCTATCAATTTCTGCTTGGAGGGTAGCTGGGTCTGGTTTTTCTGTAGGTGGGGAGTTCCTTCGCTAATGGCTGGACTATGGGTTTGAGGCATGGTTATAATTTTAGGACACCTAGTGCTCGCCGAAAACTTTACAGTGAGAGCACAAAAAAAGGGCCTACACTGGAAAGCAAGGAGGCAGTGGTGATGAAAAACTGAGTGACAAACTTACAGGAGCCATAGTTGTGGTAGTGGTAGGTTGTCAATGGTTGCATCTTGCTGGACAACAGCAGCAGGAAACAGAGGCGAAGATGATGTTGGCAGTGTCAACGGCTGTGTGAGATGCCTCAGCTAGTCAGCTGGAACATGCGCGTTCTGGCGTGCAGCCACACTACATCAGAATGGCATGGGGGATGGCTACCTGCAGAATGGCGTAGCACTGGACTGCCTGGAAGCGGCCACAGCACGGTGAAGCGCTTAGCCACGCAAGCGGCCTGGCATTCGCTGCGGCAGCTGTTTGGAAAGAATGCCGCAATGGCAGAAGGCTTCAGGATGAACCACAATGCGTTGTGTTATTGCACATCGCATCTGGTGCATCAAGTGGGAATTACTTCTGGCAGCTTCATTGGGTACAGCAGTTAGATCAATAAGACAATCCTAACGGTGAGCTATCCAACTTCTGACACCAGATGTTAATGTGTCAGGATTGGCCAGGAGGGGAAAGCAGTAGGCACCCATTGGGGTAAAAAAATCAAACGTATTTTAACTGCATGAATGTTTAATGCCATAAAAAGGAAAGGCAGGCATGGAGAAGCCACCGAGATTGAATGGGCTGCTGCGCAAAAGAGCAGGAGAGGACGGCGTCTGGTCAGGTCGGAAGCTGCCAGCAGAAGAGACCGGACAGCGTGTCCGCTCCCAGTGGCTGGCTGCGGTCCCATCCTACTTGACCACCTCCAAACCTACCTATTGGTCAGCCAAATCGTAGATATACAGTACGGTAGCATTACCTTGTCGTCAACATGTGAGTGTAGCTGCTGATTGGTCAACATGTGAG
The DNA here is from genome assembly GCF_021461385.2 of Schistocerca piceifrons. NCBI lineage: Eukaryota > Metazoa > Arthropoda > Insecta > Orthoptera > Acrididae > Schistocerca > Schistocerca piceifrons. Next base: position 433,587,701 of record NC_060140.1, on the reverse strand, counting down.
TTTCAAAATCGTTCTGTCTGGTTTCTTGCAACGTGACTCATCTTCTGCAACTAGCACCAGGCAGAAGGCACTGATTAACATCGAGTAAAAAATAAAAATCAAATTTTTATGCTAATAAATCCATTCAGTATTGGAGCCCACTGTACAGCGTGTTGATTCTATAAGTATTAGCAGTTCCAGTTTATTATAATGTGTTCACATATTTTGACAATCTCCTGACAAATTATCACAGAAGTGAGTATTATATTCAAATATGCTATGTTTTTTATGTTATACTTTCTGACATATTCTACTCCCACAAGAATCAGACTTCTCATTTTTGGGTCTATGGAATGAAAACTGAATCTATTCTAATTCCTGCATCTGGTCACCTGGAGTTCTTGAAGACTCTAATAGAAGTAGATGCGGACGCCACTGGCCAGGTCTCTAGCAATCCATTAGACAGTAGGTGAGCCACTCAGTACAAGGGATACAGTCCGAATGATGAGAAAACATACCGCAGTTGCCCCTGGGACATCAGTTACCAATCTTGCCTGCAGTAATGCCATTCTACTGAATTGACTTCTTGGGTAGGTTCCTGAAGTCAACAAATGGGAATCAATGGATAATAGTCTGCAATGACTGCCTCACCTGCTACATCTGTGCTGGGTGCCAGAGCTCAAGAAATTGCAAAGTTCCTTGAGGAAGACATTATTTTGAGCCACAGAGCACACATGTGATGATCTCTGACCATGGAAAAGTTTTCCAGTTGAGACTAGTCTAGAGGTAATTTAACATTGCAACATCACCCACGTGATGACAACTGCCTACCATCCATAGACAAATGGCTTCACTTTAATAAGACACTGATTGATATGCTTAGATGTGCTCTTGATGTATGTTGGTGCTGAACAGAGATATGCTTAGATGTGCTTTTGGTGTATGTTGATGATGAACAGAGATATTGGGAAACAATACTGCCCATTGTGACATTCACATACAACGCAACAAACAAGATACTACAGATTGCACACTGTTCTTTCTCCTCCATGGTCATGAGGCCTAAGCAATAACAGACACACTGTTTCCATTTCAACCAAACAATACTCAGGATGAGTATGTGAAACACCTCATCACTAGAAACAGTAGAATCTGGCTTACATACAGACACTAGACGCCCAAGTGAAAGACCAAGAACACTATAATGACAATATAGGATAACTGAAGTAAACTTCACAAGCCAAGATTGCTAAAAAAGCATTTCATTGAATGAATGATTTTCGACAAAGTTATGCTGTCATTATCAGATCGTATGCTTTAAAATTTTTACAACATATTGTCCATCTGTGTTGCGAGTTGTTTCACATTGCATATGCTCTTACCACTCCCATGAAAATCACTACACATTGGTATGCCAAATACAAAACTATTATGAAAAAACATAAGCTGGTTCACGTTCACCACCAGCTGGTAAGATGAACGTGCCAGCTAGTAGTGAACATCAAAACTATTAATTGCCACAATACAATTACGTTTACATTTGTGCGTAATATTTTTATGTTTGACATGCCAATGCCAATGTGTAGTGATTTTCATGGCACTGAGAAGTGTATATGCATTGTGAAGTGACTTGCAACACTGAAGGACAGTACATTGTAAAAATTTTAAACAATAAAATCTGATGATGACAGCATAGCTCAGTCAAAACCAGTCATCAAATAAAAAGCTTTTTTAGTGATTATAGCTTGTGAAGTTTTTCTTAGTTACCACACACTGCAGATTGCCCACAGGCTGACAATTCTAGGAATATATATAATGACAAGTACCAGCAGTGAGATACTTGCCGGGAGACTTGGTATGGATTTTTATGCCTGTGCAGAAAGTGGGACTATCAGAAAAGTTATTACAGTGCCACTTTGGGTGTATCATAGCGTTTGTCACTTGAGTGGGGTGAAGACAGAGCACTATAAATAGCAAGCACCAAGCAGTGAGATGGTGCACAGGAGACTTTGTAATGGTACAGATTGGTATAAAATCTGATCTCCTAACCTGAGTATAGGACCCACTACATAGATCATGGGATTGATAACATTTTTAATTACTGTTAACATTCCAATATTCACATTTTTTATGTCATACCAGGCTTCAAAAGTTAAGAAACATAATGTTTGATAGGATAATATAAAATCATGATTTTTTTTAAGACTCCAGAACACTTGATATTGCTTCGTTGTGAAAAAAGGGTGTACATAAAGTCCAGGAACACTTTCAATTATTTATTGCACAAGAACTAAACATTGTACAGATGTCATACATATTGCATTTTGAAGAGAGACTCTGAAAGTTTTTTTACAAACATTTGATATGCGGACCATGAGTGACCTGGCAGATGTCAATACGGTAATTGAATTCTTACCATACGCATCCCAGCTTGGCATCGTCGACTGTGGCAGTCACTTCTCATATTCTCTCCTTGTTTACTTTCCCATTAGTGTGAAAAGTGGCTTCTTCGCTAAAAATTAAGCGATCAACAATGTCATCCCCATCCTCATTCAGTTGTTGCAACTGTGAACAAAACTCAAAACACTTGTCGTCGTCGTCATCATTGAGCTTCTGCACTAGCTCCAATTCAAATGGTTTCATAGACAGCTTCTGTTTCAGGACTTTCCACACTGTCATTGGAGACATTTCGAGTTGACTGGATGCACGACACACCGATTTCTTTGGACTCCTTATGAAAGTGTCTCGTACACGCTCCACATTCACTTCACTCACACTAGGATGTCTGTTTCTCTTTGCCGGGCACAAGCAACCCTTCATAACGAATTTGTTGTGCCAGTGATAATTGTTGGTGGCTTCTTACCATACTTGGCTCTAAGCATCTGTTGAACAGCTGTAGCACATACAGTTGCGTATGCTTCCGCGGCCAGAGTCAGTCGACATAAAAGTTTTCTGGGTATGGTACCTCATCATAATGTAAGAAAACTACTGCTGCTGGAGAAAAATGCCAACGTTTCAGCCACGGTTGCAGCGGCCTTCTTCTGGGTCTAATGGTGCGTTCTAGCTACGCAGTGTCCTTATATTTTGTTGTTACTGTTCACTACGCATTCCATTATGTCATAATTTTAAAAAGGTAGTTAGTTTCATTGGTCACTTAAGAAACTGACAAACTGCAGCCAACAGTGCGCTTACCTTATGTGAAAAATGTTACTGACCAAATAGGCAAACACCTTCGCCGCGTTGTGGTGCAGCCTGTCTTCTATAGTGGTTGTAGGATCCAGGACGTGCTAGGCTCCACTAAGGACAAGGTGGATGCATTACACACTGCAGGCATTTACAAGGTGGAATGCAAATGTGGAGAGGCATACATTGGTGAGACTGGTAGGCCAATAGCAATGTGCATTCAGGAACACGAGCGCTATATTCGTCTAGGGCAACACAACAAATATGCAGTGGCAGAACATCAGCAAGACTGCGGAAAAGAAATAAAATTCAGCGAAGCCTGTGTGTTGGCCAAGCAGCCAATTATGACGAAACACAAAATCAGAGAGGCCATCGAAATACTTAAACACCCTAATAACATGAACAGGGAGGATGGACTCAGGCTTGTCCCATCTTGGCTGCCAGCAATCAGAGCCCAACAGGCCGCACTGTCAACACGAGCACTACCGGCGAGTAACTGCTGCCGCGCGGCCGACGTCCAGCAGGTGGTAAACAGCAACCAACTTCTCATTTGATAGTAACCACCAATCATGGTACACAACACAAGAGCCAATAGACAACAGAGGTCACATTCTCCCTCTATCGCATAACCTATTAAAATAAAGTTCCCTCTCCTTCTTTCTTAAGTGACCAATGAAACTAACTACATTTTTAAAATTATGAGGTAATGGCATGTGCAGTGAACAGTAACAACAAAATATAAAGGACACTGCACAGATAGAATGCACAATTAGACCCAGAAGAAGGCCGCTGCAACCATGGCCGAAACGTTGGTTTTTCTCCAGCAGCAGTAGTTTTTTTATACTATGACGCGGTAGCATACCCAGAAAACTTTTATGTCGAGCTGTAGCATGCTTGTTTTTGTCGAACTAACACACAGAACGCTCGCTCCACACCTGAACTCACCATGTTTGCGACTAGTGCTGACTATTGGCAGATTACCAAACTACGCTGTGCCAGTATACTTGAAAAAAATCTTTCAGGGTTCCTCTTCCAAATGATGTATGTATAATATCTGTACAGTGTTTGGTTCTGGTGCAATAAATAACTGAAAACATTCCCGGACTTAATGTACACCCTGTATGATAATAACAGTGTCCACTAGATCCATAACAAACTCCAAAGAATAATGAGACAGTCTCTCAGTCATAACAGATATCTCATTCAACACCATCCTCTCTATCCTGGTTGTCTACTAAAGGTGTGACTGGCTGCACAGGCTGACTTATCATTTGAATTTCTGGTGTGTGGAGGATTATTGTTCTTACCTTCTCATCTGTTCTGGTTGTGCTCTCTTTATTCTGGCCTTCCTCCACAAGTGTCATGGGTGCAAGTCCTCGTATACCAGAACAATGTCTCCAGGGTGGACTTTGATGAGTTGTCTCTGAGGACTTCTAAATTCATGGAAGTTCCTCAACTTTGACAGGTATTGTTTCATCCAGCATTTGACGTAGGCTCTGGTCCTGTTGGAATTGTCGCAAGTTTCTCTCCAATCAGAAAATGGGAAGGGGTCAGTGCATCTGCATCATCTCCTTGTGTGATGGTGCTTGAGTTCACAGTGGCTTCAATACTAATCAAGATGGTGTTCAGTTGTTCCTTGCTGAGCCTTGGTAGTCCCAATACCTTCCGCAGGCAACATTTATAGTTCCCACCATTCTTTGCCACCATCCTCCCCACCATGTCACTTTCAAGGTAATGAATTTCCATGTGATACCACAATGGGCAAGGAACTGGTAAATATTTGTGGTGATTCATGCCTTCCAAATTTATGAAAGTTCCATGTTTTTTTGTTTACAGCATGAACTGTCTTCATATTGTGTGAGTAAATTGTGTAGGGTAGCCCACATCTTCTGGCAAATCACTGAAGTGCTATGGCTTACCTGTTGAAGATTCTGTACAGAGTTCAAGCTGCACTGTTCATGTGGTAGCACTTGTGAAAAGAGCAGTATGTGGCTTGTTCATTTCTCTTCCCACTTTGATGAATAATGGTTTAATAAAGTCTATCCATGTTACAGCAAATTGTTTATAAGGTGTAACTTGTTCAGATGGCAGCAGTGCTTCAATTTGTTACCCTCATAGGTTCTCCAGAATCTTACATATAAAACAAGAGTCTAGGATTCTTTTGTTTCCTTATAAGCTCCAAGGACTCAAAATTTGGTTTGGAGCTGGGACAATAAAAAATTAATCGCAGAGTGATGGAGGCAGACATGTGTCTCTTGAATAACCAACTGTATGAAATGATGGGGACCATCAAGGAGAACTGGATGTTTTTGTTCCCTGTCAAGGCTGGTACACTGCTGACCTCCTAGGCATAACGTCTGCTGTACTGCACTGTGCTGTACAATTTTTGGCTCTCTTGGCAGTGGTAATTTATTTCGAAGCGCATGTAGCTCCCCAGCGAAGAATTCTCTCTGGAATACTCACATCCAGTACATTTAGGCAACTGATAGTTCAGTGGCTGTAAGCCCTCTCAAAGATTTCACATTCAGACGTATCTTGTGTGGAAAATGGAAAGTCCACGTTGCAGTACAAATGAGTCTCCAGTATGAGCTGAATTTAGATGAGTTCCTGAACCTGTTCAGAGTAGATGTTTACAGAAATTGGTATTGTTTTTCTTCATCTTTTTGTCAAGAACTAGCCAGTCCACTGATAGTGTATTAGATGGCCAGCACTCCAGAGTACATACAAGCCAAGGCAGTCCATGTCTCAAAATTTGCAGGGAATGTATCTGACCTCCAAGGAATTCTAGTGGAAGATGATCAACTGGGTTGTCTTGTCCTGAGCAGTGTCTCCATTGTGTGGGAGTCGTTTGAGTTTTTATCTCTGTTACGCAATTACAAATGAAGGTCTTCCATCTGTTTGGATCACAGCAAATCCAATTAATGTTGAATGTAGCAATCGTCTACAATATTGTATGAGTGATTTTAAATTCTGTTGTGTGGAAGAAGTAACACAGTAGTTGCGTTCCTACCACTACCACTGAAAGTTCCAGTTATGGCAAGGTCATCTTCATAATAGTAGCAAGTTTGTTCTGGCTGCAGACTAATTGAGTTAGGATGTTATTCTCTTAGGTTGTGTGGATGTACAGAGCTGCTCCATATGCCTTTTCGGATGTGTCACAGAATACATGCACCTGAATGTCTCTTCTTTGAGCGGTGGCTAATCATCTGGAGGCACATACGTGGGATAATGATGATAACTAGATATCCAAATGAGCCATCATGCTCGTAGGTTCCATGGTATGAGTTCATCCCTACCAAGCCCCTGCACCATGTTTCCTGGAATAACAATTTTCCCACAGGAGAGACAGATGAGAACTGTGTAAGTGGATCATAGAACCTAATCGTACACTGCAACAACTGTTACTAGGTGGCTCACACTTCTGATGAGTTTCTGGTGGTTTTGCTGGGCTTGATACAGAAATTGTCACCTGTGGTATTCCAGTCTACACCTAAAGCTTGAGCCTTTGTGTGGGGTTCTCACCCTTTGGCCTTCCAAATGGTTTTAAATTGTGCAGAGTTTGTAACCCATTTCGATAAAGTAGGCTGATCAGTTACGTGGGGTTCTCACCCTTTGGCCTTCCAAATGGTTTTAAATTGTGCAGAGTTTGTAACCCATTTCGATAAAGTAGGCTGATCAGTAACGTTAGGAATACAGGTTCACAGTATATGGTGACTGCTGTATTATCATATTCAGCCATGATCATGAAGTTTTCCATGTATTGTTCCTGTTTATAAGAGGCACCACCATGGGAACTGATGTCATTCACTTGTCAGTCTATTCTCTTAAGGTTACAGAGAGTAGAAATGGGTTGCAGGTTAAGTCAAATGGGAACCTACTGAAGAATTATTGTAGTATGTCATCCATCATGTGAAGATCTCTCATTTTGTTCCAGATAGTTCTAAACCAATAGAATCTGGTCAGGTCTATGTCCACTTCATTTTACACCAGTTGAAGGAACACCTGTGTGATGTCCATGACAACAGTAGTAGAATGTAGTATGAATCACAATAAAATCTCTAGGATCTCAGGTAGTAGATTTGGTTCTGCCTCTAGTACCTCTTTCAGCAGCTAGAACAGTGCTTTCCCTGAGAGCTGGCCAGGAGTGACCTCTGCTTCCCCCTTTGTAATACAGTCTAGCATTAATTTGAAGCAGATTTGCTAAAAGTTTTTTTTTTTTTTTTTTTTTTTTTGAAGTTGAAAACTTGTTCTTAAGTGGTTGAATAATTTCTTTGTAGTCATCCTGTTACTCAGGAGGGTTTTGTCCTGTCTTTTGGGAAATGAAACCACTGCTCATCCTTTTTACAGAAAGATGCTCTGAACTTCTCAAGGAATCTTACTTCCTTGTTGCTCATCAATCAGTCATGATTAGCAGTTATCCCTGTTGTCTCCATGTTCCAAAAGCATGTGAATCAATACCTGAGGGCAGAGGAGACCAGTCAGATTCAAAAAATTCATCATAGTTGTATGCACACAGGCTCCTGACTTGTTCCCACTACCTATCCAGCCAAATAGGGTAGGAACTAATACTAAAGATTCGGAGTTGTGTTATTGGCAAACTGTCTATGACAGTTTTCCAATAAAAGTCGCCTCCTGTGAGAAACTCCCTGGGAATATTATCTGCTGAATTGGTTTTTGGATCTGCTTTCTTTTGTGCATATGATAAACTCTTTACATGTTGTGGAGGAAGGGGCTGGTGTGAAATCACATGTAAACTTTCAAAGGCAGTAAGTGACACCGAAGAATTTGTCCAAAGACCCTTCATATTAAAGTGAACAAGTCTGTAGTGGCTTGAGGGTGCAGGCTTTGATTCAGATCTACAGAGTTAATTCTCATTGATCTACAGTTTCAGATCATCACTCAGTGATTTTGGTGTGAAGCTGGATTGACTTCCTGCATCCATCATGCATTGAGACTTCCTCCTCAGTCCTGTAGGCCCTGCACCGTCTGAAAGTATGTGAATCCATTGGGAGCATTAGCTATTATTCTGGTAGGAGTAATATCTGTCTGAGGTGCAGGGGTCTTCCTATCCCTTCGTTCATCACAAATGAATTTACACTGCAGCTTTCTACACTTAGCACACCAAGTCTTTTACTTCTTCCTGCAATCTGAGATTGTTTGCCCACATTGGAGACAAAGAAAACAGCTGTTTGCTCATTTCAGTTTATCTATTTGATCACTGACACACATGATCTTACAGCTATGCGCCCAATGACCAAGAGATTCACAGAAGATACAGAATGATTCCTATACTTTAGTACCTTTCAAGGTAGGTCTTTTAGGTTTCATGTGTGTGTGCAGTGTGATAGGTGTGGAAGTGGTGCTGAGGGCGGATGACAGATCAGTGCATATCTTCTGCATGGTAAGCACCCCATCCACTTTGTCACTCAAAAACTACGCAAAATATCACTTTGGGAAGTTCCGTACATTTGGTGTGAATTATCCACAGTGACATATGTCATTTGGAGAAGTGCAGAGAATTTTTGGCATGAGCAATTGGCCATATCTGTTCATGTTTTCCCCAAGAGCCCGGAGTGCCTGAGTACACCGCTGGCATTCAGTAAATCTTGAATTGAGTTCCTCTTGGGTGGCCAACTGAATGGGTATTATGGCTTCAAACATCTGCCTCGTATTCATCATTGTCTAAATGTCATAGATCTTCTCATCTAGTTTGGTGAGCTGGTCCAATACATCTTATAGTCTCTCTTTATAGTATTTATAATCTGTGAGTTCCACAGTGTCTGACAATTGCCTTACTTTGGCAACAAAGTGATTAATGTTCACTCTTTCTCTCATGCACTGCCCTCTTTAAACCATGTAATTGTGTTCCTGAATTGTTGTCCACCATATACAGTCCATTGCATTTGGAAATGTATGGCAGCATCAGTTCATGGTCAGCTGTTCCTGAATTGGCATTATCTGAAGCTCATTAGGCTGAGTTCTACAATGAACAACTTTCTGGTGGCAGTACTAATTATTTGTCCATTCACAGCAACATTCCCCAATAGCACATATTATCATTACAAGTGAAACAACTGTTTGATTTAAACACTGAAGGAAGGATCAAACAGTATGCCATATAGCCTGAGTAGTGCTCTGAAAGCATTATGGTTTTGGAGTTATACTTACCTGCATTGTATGAAAAATACGTGTCTCCTCCTGTTGTCCAGCTCATCTTTGTAGTTCTGGCCTTTCCTTGTTGCTGCTTCTCAGATTTCAGCACCAGAAAAATGTTGTTTTGTGAAAACACAAGTATAATAATGTCAGTGTACACTATATCCACTACAGACTTTAATTTCTTCACAGAACTGCATACAGGGTTGTCAGAAACAGTCTGGAAAGCTTGTAAGAGGGCTGCAGGGGATGTTGCACTGAGAAATAATTGTTAAGAAAGAAATTAAGTATGTTGCACCATTTCTGAGTTATTTAGCATTGAAGTTAGCCAATAAGGTCGTAGTGCACACAATGTCAAACAGCCAAGTCAGTGTCACCAAATGTGTCCTTCATTTGGTTTCCTCAGACTGAACAAACATGGCTTTTGCTCACCTATTTTTAATTCATCGCTTTCAAAAAAGGCACATTTTAACTGTTAGTAAGTATTTGACAAAGCGGTAACTCACGGACCCACAGGTGTCTGTGCATTACCGTATTTTAGTGTCTGCAAATGCCTGAATTTGCATACACAACTTCAATGCTAAATAACTCTGGCATTACATAGCATAGTGAATTTTGTTCCTAACAATTATTTCTCAGCACTGCTTCCACTGCAACACCTTTGCAAGCATTTCAGTCTGTTACTAACCACCCATATATCAACAGATATCAACAAGTCAGAGATATTACCAACTTAAAAGTATTAACGCCATTTCTACAAAAGTTCTGAATGTAATAAATTGTTCACCTTTTTTCAAAGACTCAGAGAGAATGTTAGTAATAAGATCCACTTAGTAATTAAAATGTAAATTGATTTTTATCTATATTAATTGTTTGTGATACACAGTTCTCTAAATTTTGATCTAATATGCTTTGTTTTATAAATCCTGCTTACATATAATTTTTAACCATATTTTGTAGTGACAAATCATGTGTTCAAACTGTCAAGGATTTATAACTTGTGATTATAATTTCAGTTATATATCATTTAAACAATAATTTGAAATATTTTGATTGTTGTATGTCATTTATACCATGGCAGCAGCATCTGCCAGGAGAGTCTGAGTTTAGCATGCCTGGAGTGGGTAATCTGTGTTAATTGTGTCCAGATTTTTTAAAAAAAACTTGTAAAGCAATGTACTTATTCATCTGATGAAAGTGGAGTAATAAAGGAAAAGTAACTTAAAATAGTGTTTGAGCTCATTGAATTTACTAATATCCAAGTAGAGTTACACTTCACACAGATAAGTATATTTTCAAAATTGTTCTTAGTTGTGCATTTACCATTTGATCTGCTACCTCTCACTGATGAACATTAGTGAGCGTCCCAATAAAATCACCCATAGCGTTTTAAAGATGATTATTTTCAAAGATTAAGATATTTATTATTTTCACAATTATTGAATGGTAGACGTTACAATTTGGTCTGGATTTTTACGCCTTTGCCGAAAGAGTGGCTATTGAAAAAGTGTCTTTCATTGCTTGTCTGATGTCACATAGGAAGTGGAGGATTTTCACCCTTCATGAAGAAGATAAAAGCACAAGAAGGTCATCCGCATGTGAAGCTCTACTAAGGTCCTGAAATGTAGGTCAATGATGGGGGATTTTCATTCAAGGAAACAGAAGATCCACTCAATGATCACAAAGTTTCAACAGGAGGGCCACCTGTGATGTTCTTCATAGTGAAAAGGATGACATGACTGGAACATGAGGATCCACCAGCCCCACTGTACAGAGGACCATTGAGATCTAGATTCGGGGAGCTTTAGTTGGCTCAAATGAGAACTTTTAAAACAGAGGGTCATTTTTTCTCTACAATAAGGAGCAATGCTGCAAGTTGTGGTGCATGCAGTGTGGTATGGAGGGTTAGCTTGGCTGGCTGGCATGCTGCAGGTCACCTAACCATCAGCATTTATTTGTTATAACAAAATAATAAGCCAGTAGTTGTATGCAGCCAAAACTGTATCCCTAAATGCTGATAAAAGACTCCTTGAAGAACTGGAGAAAAAAGAGCACAAAATCAGTAGAAGAATCCTAGGATCCAAGTACAAGATAGGCATCCATCAACACAGATCCGATAAGGAAATCTACAGCAAAATAGAAAAAATTACAGACACAATCTGTAAAAGACGGGCACAATTTTGTGGTCACTTCAAATGAATGCACGGAAATAGGTTAATCAAAATTATACTTCTCTTTTTTTTATTCAAAACCAAAAACTACAATGCCATGGTTTAAAAACACCAAAGAAGATCTCTAAATGCTACATATCAAACCCGAAGATGCTTTTGACAGAGTTCTTTTCTGAAAGAAGATAGTGACAAACGGAATAACCCGAGACAAGCAACCAAAAAGAAGACTCAGTGTCCTTTGGACAAAAGAACACAAGCAGGCCCACTCACAATGAATGAGGGAAATCTGGGCTTAGAAAAAAGCCAGGCTCAGTGCTAAGTGCAACAAGACTTAATGTGGTCCTAGATGGCCCCAACGAATAAATAATAATAATAATAATAAGCAACTAGCTGCATTAAAGAAATTTAATTTCTTTACTGTTTTTGGGCTCTTAGTGCCCCTCTTCGTAAAGCTGTACTGGAAAATACGCCGTAAGTAAGTAGAAGTCAGATAAGAATATTAAAATTAAGATGAAAAGCTTAAAAATTTTAAAAATTTAAAGATGAAAACTGGTAAGTACTTATACTTGTTACATTATTTGCAACTGTCAACAATAAGATGCATACAGAAAATGTCATGATCCTAAAAAATGCTGGAGCAATAAGTAATACAATACTGAATCCAATACATGTGGTTCATAGTGCTTGTACAGAAATGGTATTGAGAAGCCAAACAATAAGTATGGACATCGTGCCAGAACAGGAGCTAATCAGCTAATGACATGCATTTCTTGAAGCTGGCCTCAGGGTGGAGGTGACAGCGCAACTAAATAATAAAACAGAACTATGCAAAACTATATTTGTCATAAGACATAAAAAAATTTCAGTAGACATAAACAGCATAATAAGTAGTATGAAAAGCTAATGATAATCAAATAAGTTAATATGAATGACAAGTGGCACTGTGGATGGGAAATTTGTGAACTAGTCTCCAAACAGCTGTAGCGAGGTCAGTAGCATGCTTGTAGGGAACTTCTCATGAAAGAGTTGTATCTACTGGCTTTTACACTGAGGTGGATGCTCGGGTGAGATACACCAAACAATACCTTATAATCAGGAGTTCATTTATTTACCTCTTCACACAAGTAAGGCTTACAGAGAACTGGATGGCGGAACTACACAAAGATAATGTTTTGCTTAGTTCAAAGATGATGCTCAGATCAATACTGGTGTCAATCTCATTGGTGTCAAATAGCCCCTCCCTCCCCCCCCTCCCTCCCACAATATGGAGTACTCCTGAGAGGCCGGGGGGTGGGGGGTGACTATGGTGTCGGCAGGGGTGGTCGAACCACAATCAGCTCGACAGCGTCATCGGGGAGCTGTGTTGGTAGATGACTTGAAGGAAGATCCGACCACCGAACCTGGAAGTCATTGAAGCGCGCCAGGCGTCGTACTGGGCGTGCTGGTCATGCGGCGACAGGTAGGCCGGTGGTTTTTGGGAGGAACGGAGTGATGACGACGATGTCTCCGGTGCATGTGGTGAACACATGAAGCATGTCCAGGTCGACGTCGGGCAAGAGGGGAACACATTTCACCAGGTGGCAGGGAATGGCGGAGGTTGTGTCATGAGCACCGGATGAAGGGAAACATACGATGAACAGTGTGTCATCGCGTAGTATTATAGAGATGTCATGGATTATGTCCGGGGGGACAGGCACAAACAACTCGAGCGAGGGCACGTTCAAGATGGGGGGCATGAGAAACCTCGACAGGGCGAGGCAGGCGACGGGGGAGAGGTCGAAGGGACCGGAGAAGGACCTGGCGGCGACGGCGTGATCATAGGTAAGCTCGACGTGGGGAGCATGTGATCACCCGACGGAGTGCGTGAGACCGGAGTAGAAGGCGAGGTCGGAGAAGAGCTCGACGACTGACTAAGTCCGACGTGGAGGGAGTGGTCGGAGCATCGTGAGCCATGACAGTGAGTGGCGTGGTCGTGGCATGAAGGGGGGTAGAAGTGGGCTCGACATGAGCAGGCCTAAGACTGTTGAGAGAGACTGTAACAGCTGAATCTTTTATCTGCATGTCATAGGTGTTGGCTGAGCGCCGGAGAACTCAGTACGGGCCGGTATATGGGGGCTGGAGGGGAGCATGGACAGTGTCACCTCGGAGCATGATGTACTCACAATTGTTCAGAGAATTTGGGAAATGAACCTTAGGGTGGGAATGGCTGGCAGGTGGAGGGATGTGGAGGTTGATGAAGTGGCATCTGACGTGGTCCATGATGGAAGGTAAGTCAGACTGAGGGAGAGAAGCAGAAGTGCTCACAAGTTCGCCAGGGAGAACAATGTTCTGGCCGTATACGAACTCAGCTATTGTGCCTTTGAGGTCTTCCTTATAGATCGCACGAATGCCGAGTAGCACAAGGGGAAGGGCCTTCGTCCAAAGAGAGTCATGGCATCAAAGAGCCGCCTTGAAAGTGAGGTGCCAGCACTCAACTAGCCCGTTACTTTGTGGGTGATATGCTGTGGTATGGATGCGCCGGATTCCGCAAATGTTACAAATCTCGTCGAGCGGGGCCGACTCAAATTGTCTGCCCCGGTCAGTCGTGATGATAGCTGGACATCCGAAACGCGATACCCATGACTCGACGAAAGCTCGAGCAATAGTTTCTGCCGTGATATTGGGGAGGGGGACAGCCTCGACCCAGCAAGTTGTTTGGTTGATAGACGAGAGAACATAACAAAAGCCATTATAGGGGGGGGAGAGGGCTGACAATGTCAGTGTGAATATGCTGTAAATGCCCAGGAGGGATCGAAAAGGCGCCGAGGGTGGGTGAAGTGTGCTTGTGTACTTTGCAGCGTTGGCACGCGGCGCAGGAGCGTGCCCATTGCTGGCAGTTCTTGTTGACATTTCTCCACACAAAGTGCTCCGCTATGAGGCGGGCGGACGCACAAACACCAGGGTGGGCTAAATTATGCAGTGCGTTGAAGACAGCTCGATGGAGCATGGTTGGGGTAAGCGGGCATAACGTGCCCGTACTCTCATCTCACCAGAAATGCCAGGGAAGGTGGTGCGGATGAAGTGTAGTGAAGAGGTAGAGTCTGAAATCAGGTTTTGTGTGTCCTCATCAGTGGGTTGGAGGTTAGGCATGTCAGAGAGGTCTAACAGCAAATGAACGGTGCCGACTCATGAAAGGAAATCAGCAACTATATTGTCAGCACCCTTTATGTGTCTGACATTGGTGGTGAACTGAGATATGAAGTCCATGTATATGAAATGGCGAGGAGGTGGTGGTGGGTTTGAAATGGACGCAGACAGGGGTTTGTGGTCTGTTAAAACATAGAAAGGGCGTCCCTCGACGTTGGTCGTAAAATGCTTGATCGCTTCGTGGACTGCGAGCAACTCCCTGTCAAATGCGGAATATTTCCATTGTGCATTGGTGAGCTTGCGCAAGAAGAACTGCAGAGGCGAAGTTTGGCTGTCAACTGTCTGGCTAAGGACAGCGCTGATGGCAGTATCGCTCATGTCTGTGGTGATGAAAAGCTGCGCATTGGGATGAGGATGCGCGATGGTGCAGGCCTCGGCAAGAAGATTTTTGAGGGCAGTGAAAGAGTCAGTCATAGCAGGGTTCCATGGAAAGGGCCGAGATCCAGAAGTCTTGGTGCTTGCCAAGGCGTCCGTCAGTGGAGCCTGAATCTCCGCAGCCCGAGGTAGATGACGGCGATAATAATTAACCATCCCCAGAAAGTGCCGGAGCCCTTTGAAGGATGGAGGTCTGGGTAGGTTTAGTATTGTTTGTACTTTGTCAGGGGGCAGTGAAATGCTGTCGGCAATGACCCGAAAACCAAGAAAAGTGACAACGGGTTGATGTAGCCGCAATTTGTCCTGGTTGGTCTCGATGCCAGCTGCCGCGAGAGTGTTCATAACAGTTTGCACATGTCGAATGTTGTCCTCAATAGAGGAGGTGAACACAAGAATGTCATCAAGATATGCAAAGCAGAATTTAAGGCTGAATAGCACTTCGTTGATGAAGCATTGCCAGGTCTGGGTTGCATCTTTTAGCCCGAAGGGCATGAATCGAAACTGAAATAACCTGATTGGGGTGGTGATTGCCATTGTTCAAATGTTGTGTTGATGTAATACACTCGAAAATAACCAACGCGGAAGCCACGGACACAGTAAAATGGCGAAAACGAAATATGTTACAACTCGGGGTTGCCAGTGAGGTGGATGCTCGGGTGAGATACACTAAACAACACCTTATAATCAGGAGTTCATTTATTACCTCTTCACACAAGTAAGGCTTACAGAGAACTGGATGGTGGAACTACACAAAGATAATGTTTTGCTTAGTTCAAAGATGATGCTCAGATCGATACTGGTGTTGATCTCATCGATGCCACAACACCAATTGCATGGTACTGTAAGTTTTAGAACACATTGCTGAATTGATATAGAGATGTCAGTGATGTGGCAGCAGGAAATATTCCTGTGCAAACAGCATGTGAGATGCATCATGGGGAGAGAAGCAATAACTGGAGTAAATGGAGAAACAGTCCCTAGTCAGTAGCTAAAATGGAAATTCTAAATTAATTGTTGGAGATAGGGCACATGGATATTATTTTATACCTTTATACAATGGGATAACTAGTTCAGGAATGTGTAAAAATTCCTAAATACACTTTCTGAAGTTAAAATAACTAGTGCCATTCACATAGATATATGAAAAAGTACAGTAGGTTTGACTACCTGACCATGAATGACTGAAAGTGCTTATTGTCTGTAAACATTACTTGTAACTGTAGAGTAAAGCATCTGTAACTTTAAGAATAAGTTGCCTATAGGCCATTGTTTACATAGAGTTAACCATCTGTAGAAAAATAAATCTCCACCTTTAGGTTGCAGACAGTGCTGTTGCAGACAGTGCAGTACCTGCAATAATATATGGTTAACTACCTAGCAATGTAAGAAGCTGACCACTTAGAACTAGAAAGGCTTCATTACTTATAACTGTAGATGCCTAACAATCTGTAGCTATAGATGATCACCATACTAAAAATCTGTTTAAAACAGTTGAAAAGGTATCTACATGTACCATTGTACCAATAGTAGAAGGTGGAGTAATTGTAGCTTTGAGTAGCTGTTTAAATGTGACTGTATAGCTGACTAACAGAAACTAAATGCAGCAATGTATGGCCGAGCTGCCATGTGTAAAAGACAACTAAAATTTTCTGGTTGTAAATAGAAAGGCCAGAACTACAAAGATGAGCTGGACAACAGGAGGAGACATGTATTTCGCCTACAATGCAGGTAAGTACAACTTACTGCAAATTATCAAACCAGTATACTGATCGCAACCGACTGACTGCACCTTACTGAACATAACTACAAACATGTAGCCATAGTAGCAACTGTAGCTTACCTAATGACAATATTCTACCTATGAAAATTAAGGGGCGCATATAATTAACTATCTAACTCTAGGGAATCCAATCATATACCAGAGTCTGATTATATGGAACTGCAATCTTAATAGACCAATAATAAGAAAATGTAAGGCAGGAGAGGGAAGGGGAGAGTGGAGGGGGTAAGTTGGGTCACTTTGGTGGTAGGGAGAGGAACTGGGAGGAAGAGGAAAATTAGTTTCAATTAGTCCACCTTTGCTATCAATACATTTGGTATTTGAAGTTGGTTTTGCAATTTTGCTACACAGATTTTTAGTAAGCTGATCATCTACAGCTAAAGGTTGTTAGGCACCTAAAGTTATATAAGTAGTGAAGCATTTCCAGTTCTAACTGACTAGCCACTTACATTGCTAGTTCGTCAACCAACCTGCAGGTGGTGATTTACTTTGCTACTCATGGTTGGCTCCATGTAAACAATGACCTAAATAGAAAATCTATTCTTAAAATTACAAATGCTTTACTCTACAGTTACAAGTAATGTTTATGGCTAACAAGCACTTTCAGTCATTCACAGTCAGGTTGTCAAACCTTTTGTACTTACTAATACATCTTATGTGAATGTCGCTGGTTACATTAATTTCATGAAGCCTATTTAGGACTTTTTACACATTTCTGACCTAGTTATTCCATTGTGGTAAAAGTATACAATGATACCCATGTTTCCATTCTCCTGTAGTTAATTTTGAGTCTTCATTTCAACTACTGACTATAACTTTTTCCTCCATTTACTCCAGTTCTTGCTTGTCACCCCTTAATGCATTTTGCGCACAGTCTGCTCAGGCATTTTAGCTGCTTCCATGCTGTTGACAGTTCTACATCAATCCAGCAATATGTTCTAAAACTAACATACAACTGGTATAAAAGCAGCTATATAAAATTCTTTCACAAAATATACTTTTGACCTGTATATATTCCCATACTAATTGTTTCATTATTATACAATTGGCGCCCACACTTCTTTTCCTTTTCAGTCACTTTTCAATACTTAATATTAGCCAATGATCAAGAATATTCTCTCCAGTTACTCCAGTCACAAGCTTCAGCTCCATGATGCGCTTCACACTTTGTTTTTGTTAACAGGTTCCCTACAAGCATGCTACTGACATTCGCAGTTTGCTTTCGTTAACAGATTCCCTACAAGCATGCTACTGACCTCACTACAGCTGTTTGGACATTAGTACCCAAATTTCCCATCCGTAGCACCATTTGTCATTGATATTAGATAACTTATTTGATTTAACATTAGGTTTTTTATATTACTTGTTATGCTGCTTATGTCCTTTTACATTTTTATTTATTCCTTATAACAACTGTAGTTATGTACTGTTTTGTTTTAGTATTATGGTGTACTTTCATCCCTGCCTGGAGACCAACTTCAAGAATCCTATCCTGGCATAGTGTCTGCACTTGTTGCTTTGCTTCTTTATACCATTTTTGTACAGGCAATATGACCACTTGTAAGCATCTATGCATTCTTATTGTATCAAGGGATTCAGTATTGTATTACTTATTGCTCCCATATTTTCTTAGGATCACGCCATTTTGCTGTGTGCATCTTATTGTTGACACTCACAAATAATGTGATAGGTATAAGTATGTACCATTCTCTATCTTTAAATTTTTAAGTTTTTGTCCATAATTTTAATATTCTTATTTGACTTCTACTTATTTGTGGTGTATTTTCCTGTACGGCCTTCTGAAGAAGGGCACTAAGTGCCCAAAACTGGTAAAGAAATTAAATTTCTTTTATGCAACTTGTTGCTTATTATTTCATTATATACAGCTATAGATGCTGAGAATGGATAAAATACTAGAATTATTTGTTACTAAGTGAATGTCATTTCTGGAAGTTTCTTGTATAAAAACCAGCATTCTGGAATATTGGTTTTTGTATCAATAGCAGCACTGTCCATCCAAGAGGTCAGTTCTGTTCTGGCTGTAAGTTGGTGTCAGTAATAAACATGCTTTCAGTTCTAGGTGTTGTACTCCATTAGTGACACTGCCTTTGGATTTGGACTTAATTGCGGTTGTGACAATATTTTAATATTATACTAGGAAGTCCATTGTGTACTACAAGTAATGTAAGGAATAAGGGTAACAACTTAACCACGTAGTTAAGGCATTGAGCATTTGATATGCAAACAGACAAAATTAAAAATGTTGCTAAACTTCCAGACATTACTCTTCTCCAGAGCTAACTGTTACAGAACAAACAAACAAACACACACACACACACACACACCAGTGCTGCAGCTCGAATTGGGTAATAAACTTGTACTGCCATGTAAATCATACATTAATTTCACTAGATGACTGGTAAATTTTCCTTTTTCCACAGCTAACTGCTGTAAAGTATATTTAGAGAAATAAACAAATCATACAGTCAGTGAATCAGTGTAGTATTAAAAAGTTTGACTTCATTTATCTTTAAAAGACGAAATAAATTGATTTTTTGGCTCCAGCAAGTGTGTAATTGTTATATGTTCTCCGCTAAGCATTCTTTCTGCAGTATTCACTTGTTGATAAATTTCTTTCTGTTTTGCAGTGTGGACTGCAACTCATCTTAGATCATTTGTCTGAACGTGTTCCACATTTATTACCAGAAACAGAACTTGTGGAATTTCTGCTCTCTGTCTCTTGGCTTCATGATCCTCAATATCTCATCTCTCATTATGCAACCTTACCAAGTACTGTTCCTGATAAAGGCAAGTACCGCAATCAGAAAAAGTTAACACCACATTTCTTTGTTTTAAACTGTATACAATAGAAGTTTATTAGTTCATCATGCTGCCGGATGTCCACTACCTCTTTGAAGAGACAGTCCCAGAAGGTGCTCTATTGCTGTAACACCTTTGTGCCATCGTAGTTCAGATGGCACAAAGGTGTTAACGGCAGTCGAGCACCTTCTGGGATTGTCTCCTCAAAGAGGCAGTGGAGATCCGGCTGCATGATGAACTAATAAATAAAGACAGCGATTTCCATTTAAGCAAAGCCTGATATCCAACTTTAAGCATGATTAAAACACAATGACACTGTACACGGAAATCCACTCCTGTCAGGACACCTGAAGAAGAAGAAGCAATGTCCCCCGACGGCAGAGTTCCGCAAGCGGCCTTAGCCGTGGAAGGACTGCAGCCCGTGATCTGTTGCAGGGTGCCGCACTTCCCTCACCACCCAGCACCGCCCATCCCCCACCACCAGCTGCAGACCACTTGAAATCACCCAGGCGGAGGCTGCGGGAGAGGGGTGGAGATTATATAAAGTCGGCATCCATCAGGGATCAATCAGACACCAAGAACGCCTGAAGATGGCAAGAAGTCGGCTTACCGAAATATCGCACCTTTTGGACAATGCTACGTGGCTGAATCCCGAGAAATTTTCAAGAAGTTTATTCATTCCTTGGCAATTATCAGCGTGTTCTCACAAATGGTTGTACCTTTTCTGTAAATTGTGTTATATGTTCATTTACAGCCTTTTCAAAGGATGAGTGCATTACAACAAATTATTTATGCAAAACTGTTGAGGCTTTCCTGGTCACTTGTTGAAACATTGCCTCTGGACTTTTGTCTTCGGATCTTTCAGAGACATTTCTTACGCTATATTTGTGATATTTTGCCAGCACAAGTGGCTGGTACTGTCAAAGGCTCACCCTTCATTGTTGGTGGTGAACTGGAATCAAGCCTGCAGCCAGAGGCTGTATGTACCTGTCATGCCAAAGTCTGCAGGCTTTTCCTTGGTCATTATCACTGTGATTCTACCCTTGTAACCTGAAGTAGTTTTTCACTGCAGCATGGTAATACAGGAGCCATTTGCTAAACCTATTGCCAAGTTTGTGAATGTCTATGGCTTTTCTGATCAAAGGGGCATGAAGTTCTTCTCCACAATGAACATCTTTGACAGCAAATAACTGATGATGGTTGAAGTGGAGAGGATATAAAATGTAGATGGGCAATGGCAAGAAAAGCGTTTCTGAAGAAGAGAAATTTGTTAATATCGAGTATAGATTTAAGTATCAGAAAGTCATTCCTGAAAGTATTTGTGTGGAATGTAGCCATGTATGGGAGTGAAACATGGACAACAACTAGTTTGGACAAGAAGAGAATAGAAGTTTTCAAAATGTGGCGCTTCAGAAGAATGCTGAAGTTTAGATGGGTAGATCACGTAACTGATGAGGAGATCTACATCTACATCTACATGGTTATGCTGCAATTCACACTTAAGTGCCTGGCAGAGGGTTCATCGAACCATTTTCATACTACTTCTCTACATTTCCACTCTCGTGCATGGGAAAAAGGAACACCTAAATCTTTCCATTCGAGCTCCGATTTCTCTTATTTTATTATGATGTCAATTTCTACCTACGTACATGGGTGTCAACAAAATATTTTCACATTTAGAAGAGAAAGTTGGTGATCGAAATTTCGTAAATTTTGTTTCAGTGACTGCCACCCCAAGTCGCGTATCATATCAGTGACACTCTCACCCCAATTGCATGATAACATGAAATGGGCTGCCCTTCTTTGCACTTTTTTGATGCCCTCTGTGAATCCTACCTGTTAAGGATCCCATACCATGCAGCAATATTCCAGCAGAGGACGGACAAGTGTAATGTAGGCTGTCTCTTTAGTGGGTTTGTCGCATCCTCTAAGTGTTCTGCCAACAAGGTGCAGTCTTTGTTTTGCCTTCCCCACAATATTATCTATGTTGTCTTTCCAATTTCAGTTGCTCGTAATTGTAAATCCTAGGTACGTAGTCGAATTGACAGCCCTTAGATTTGTGCGATTTATCGTATACCCAAAATTTATTGGATTTCTTTTAGTACCCATGTGGACGACCTCACACTTTTCTTTGTTCAGTGCCAATTGCCACTTTTCACACCATACAAAATTCTCTCTAGATCATTTTGTAATTGGAATTGACCATCTGATGATTTTACTAGACGGTAAATTACAGCATCATCTGCAAACAATCTAAGAGGGCTGTTCTAGGGGCTTATGGGCGCTCAACATCGAGGTCATCAGCAAGAGGGCTGTTCAGATTATCACCTAGATCATTTATGTAAATCAGGAACAGCAGAGGGCCTATGGCGCTACCTTGTGGAATGCCAGATATCACTTCTGTTCTGCTCAATGATTTACCATCTATCAGTACAAACTGTGACCTCTCTGAGAGGAAATCACGAATCCAGTCCCACAACTGAGACGATATTCCATATGCATGCAATTTGATTAATAATCGCTTGTGAGTAATGGTATCAAAAGCTTTCTGGAAATCTAGGAATATGGAATTGATCCGAGATCCCTTGTAGACAGCACTCATTACTTCATGGGAATAAAGAGCTAGCTGTGTTGCACAAGAACGATATTGTCTGAATCCATGTTGGTTGTGTATCAATAAGTAATTTTCTTCAAGGTGATTCATAATGTTTGAGTACAGTATATGCTCCAAAATCCTACTGCAAATTGAGGTCAGTGATATGGGTCTGTAATTCAATGGGTTACTCCTAGTTCCTTTCTTGAATATTGGTGTGACCTGTGCTACTTTCCAGTCTTTAGGAACAGACCTTTTGTCAAGTGAGTGGTTGTATATGATTGCTAAGAAAGGCGCTATTGTGTCTGCATACTCTGAAAGGAACCTGATTGGTGTACCATCTGGACTGGAAGACTTGCCTCTCTTAAATGATTTGAGTTGTTTCACAACACTTAAGATATCTACTTTTATGTCACTCATGCTAACAGCTGTTCTGGTTTGGAATTCAGGAATATTACTTCATCTTCTTTTGTGAAGGAATTATGGAAAACTGTATTTAGTAACTCTGCTTTAGTAGCACCATCATCGGTAACATTTCCATCGCCATCGTGCAGTGACGGTATTGACTGTTTTGTGTGACTGGTGTACTTTACATATGACCAGAATCTCTTTGAGTTTTCTACCATATTCTGAGACAATGTCGCAAATTGGCGTCCGCACTAAATTTTGAGCTTCCATGAAACTTAGCCAGTTTTGGGGATTTTGTGTTGTTCCAAATTTGGCATGCTTTTTTTGTTGCTTCCGCAACAGTGGTGGATCAGTCCCGTCTCTCATTAACTTATGCAGTATGAATCTAGCTGTTGCTGTTGATACTGTATCTTTGGATTTGAGCCATATCTGGTCTACACTTACATAATTAGCTTGTAAGGAATGGAGACTCTCTCTTAGGAAGACATCAAGCGGAATTTTTAACTGCTGTTTTAAATAGATAAATTTTGCATTTATTTTTAGTGGTTTTGGTTGATAGGGTTTTGAGAATCACTTCAGTGAACTTGTGTTCACTAATCCCTGTATCCGTAATGACACTATCTATTAGATCAGGCTAAGAGATCAGGTGTGTTTTTGTAACCATTTACAATTCGTGTGGGCTCATGAACTAATTGTTCAAAGTAATTCTCAGAGAAAGCATTTAGTACAATTTCAGAAGATGTTTTCTGTCTACCGCTGGCTTTGAACATGTATTTTTACCAGCAAACCAAGGGTAGATTGAAGTCTCCACCAGTTATAACTGTATGAGTGGCTACTTATTTGTAATGAGATTCAAGTTTTCTCTGAAATTTCAGTTATTATATCAACTGAGTCGGGGGGTCGGTAGAAGGAGCCAAATACACTCCTGGAAATTGAAATAAGAACACCGTGAATTCATTGTCATAGGAAGGGGAAACTTTATTGACACATTCCTGGGGTCAGATACATCACATGATCACACTGCCAGAACCACAGGCACATAGACACAGGCAACAAAGCATGCACAATGTCGGCACTAGTACAGTGCATATCCACCTTTCGCAGCAATGCAGGCTGCTATTCTCCCATGGAGACGATCATAGAGATGCTGGATGTAGTCCTGTGGAACGGCTTGCCATGCCATTTCCACCTGGCGCCTCAGTTGGACCAGCGTTCGTGCTGGACGTGCAGACCGCGTGAGACGACGCTTCATCCAGTCCCAAACATGCTCAATGGGGGACAGATCCGGAGATCTTGCTGGCCAGGGTAGTTGACTTACACCTTCTAGAGCACGTTGGGTGGCACGGGATACATGCGGACGTGCATTGTCCTGTTGGAACAGCAAGTTCCCTTGCCGGTCTAGGAATGGTAGAACGATGGGTTCGATGACAGTTTGGATGTACCGTGCACTATTCAGTGTCCCCTCGACGATCACCAGTGGTGTACGGCCAGTGTAGGAGATCGCTCCCCACACCATGATGCTGGGTGTTGGCCCTGTGTGCCTCGGTCGTATGCAGTCCTGATTGTGGCGCTCACCTGCACGGCGCCAAACACGCATACGACCATCATTGGCACCAAGGCAGAAGCGACTCTCATCGCTGAAGACGACACGTCTCCATTCGTCCCTCCATTCACGCCTGTCGCGACACCACTGGAGGCGGGCTGCACGATGTTGGGGCGTGAGCGGAAGACGGCCTAACGGTGTGCGGGACCGTAGCCCAGCTTCATGGAGACAGTTGCAAATGGTCCTCGCCGATACCCCAGGAGCAACAGTGTCCCTAATTTGCTGGGAAGTGGCGGTGCGTTCCCCTACGGCACTGCGTAGGATCCTACGGTCTTGGCGTGCATCTGTGCGTCGCTGCGGTCCGGTCCCAGGTCGACGGGCACGTGCACCTTCCGCCAACCACTAGCGACAACATCGATGTACTGTGGAGACCTCACACCCCACGTGTTGAACAATTCGGCGTTACGTCCACCCGGCCTCCCGCATGCCCACTATACGCCCTCGCTCAAAGTCCGTCAACTGCACATACGGTTCACGTCCACGCTGTTGCGGCATGCTACCAGTGTTAAAGACTGCGATGGAGCTCCGTATGCCACGGCAAACTGGCTGACACTGACGGCGGCGGTGCACAAATGCTGCGCAGCTAGCGCCATTCGACGGCCAACACCGCGGTTCCTGGTGTGTCCGCTGTGCCGTGCGTGTGATCATTGCTTGTACAGCCCTCTTGCAGTGTCCGGAGCAAGTATGGTGGGTCTGACACACCGGTGTCAATGTGTTCTTTTTTCCATTTCCAGGAGTGTATGATTTTGATACGGCTGTTGAGTATAACCTTTGATACGGCTGTTAAGTATAACCTCTACCCGTAGTATTTTGCAGGAACTATCTATTTCAACTTCACTACAAGATAAACTACTACCAACAGACACAAACACACCACCACCTACTTTATTTAATCCTTCCTTCCTGAATATGGTTTGCACCTCTGAAAAAATTTTGGCAGAATTTATCTCCGACTTTAGCCAGCTTTCTGTTCCTATAACGATTTCAGCTTCAGTGCTTTCCATCAGTGCTTGAAGCTCTGGTACTTTTCCAACACAGCTATGACAATTTACAACTACAATACCGACTGTTGCTTGGTCGATTCTTGTCCTTTCTTTGCACTGTACCCTTTGAGACTGGAGCCCTTTTTGATCTTTCCCGAGACTG
Organism: Schistocerca piceifrons; assembly: GCF_021461385.2. Classification (NCBI taxonomy): domain Eukaryota; kingdom Metazoa; phylum Arthropoda; class Insecta; order Orthoptera; family Acrididae; genus Schistocerca; species Schistocerca piceifrons. The sequence continues at coordinate 433,562,304 of NC_060140.1, read as the reverse complement.
TCTAACCTAAAAAATTGCCCAGTCCACGCCACACAACCCCTGCAACCTGTGTAGCTGCCTCCTGTGTGTAGTGGACACCTGACCTATTTAGCGGAACCCGAAACCCCACCACCCTATGGCGCAAGTCGAGGAATCTGCAGCCTACACGGTCGCAGAACCGTCTGAGCCTGTGATTCAGACCCTCCACTCGGCTCTGTAGCATAGGTCTGCAATCGGTCCTGTTGACGATGCTGCAGATGGTGAGCTCTGTCTTCACCTCGCTAGCAAGACTGGCAGTCTTCACCAACTCAGACAGCTGCCGGAAACCAGAAAGAACCTCTTCCGATCCATAGCGACACACATCATTAGTGCTGACATGAGCCACCACCTGCAGTTGGCTCTGCACCCTGTACCCTTCATGGCATCCGGAAGGACCCTTTCCACATCATGGATGACTCCCCCCAGTATGCACACAGAGTGCACATTGGCTTCCTTCCTGTCATTAGCTGCCATATCCCTAAGGGGCTTCATCATCCGCCTAACATTGGAGCTCCCAGTGACAAGCAATCCCACCCTCTGCGCTTGTCTGGACCTCTCAGGAAGACCAGCCATTGCTGCAACAGGCAAGGCTGCCCTTGCTGGCTCAGAAGTACTTTAAGCAATGGGCAGTACCTCAATCCTGTTACGGAGATGTAAGGGTACAGCCTTGCAGCCAGCACCAACTTTCGCCTTCCGCCCAGGGATTCACAACCCTGCCACAGTTCGCCAATCACCATCAGGCAGGTGTCAACCAGTAGGGACGTCCGAATCTGAGGGTGCAGTGGCATCAGAGATCCCAGGCGATGCTACAGGTTCCAGAGGTGCCAAAGCGCCCGCCTCTGGAGTCCCAATGTCACCACGGACCAGGGCAACAGCCTGGAGCCTGTCAACCACGGCCAACACAGCTTCAAGCTGTTTACAGATGGTGGTCAATTCCCCCTGAATTTGTACACAACAGGCGCAGTCCCTATCCATCCCTAACAATTTTTTTTCCTCTCTTTTATCTCACAAGCTGTTCAAAACAAACAGATGACTGACAACTACGAAAATTTACACTATACAGGTACTAAAACGCTATGTTACAACCCTCAAATACTATAATATGCCTGAAATTTGTGAATTAAATTATGCAAGTACCCAAAAACACACTAAGAAATTAAGAATTTAAACTATAAAACAAATAAGTGAGCTAAGAGTGCGACTTGCTGCTTATCCAACGGCAGCAGGGGGTACTGAATAGAATTGAGGAGAAGATGAATTTGTGGCACAACTTGACTAGAAGAAGGGATTGTTTGGCAGAACATGTTCTGAGGCATCAAGGGATCACCAAGTTAGTATTGGAGGGCAGCATGGAGGGTAAAAATCGTAGAGGGAGACCAAGAGACGAATACACTAAGCAGATTCAGAAGGATGTAGGTTGCAGTAGTTACTTGGAGATGAAGAAGCTTGCACAGGATAGAGTAGAGCATGGAGAGCCGTATCAAACCAGTCTCTGGACTGAAGACAACTGCAAGAACAACATATGTGAAATTTTGAACATTCGGGAGTGCTACTGTAAATTCATACTGTTATCGGCAATTACAGGCTTCGACTTAATTGTGCTCCTTTAAAACTTTTGAGGACAGTAGGCCTATCTTCATTCAAAACATCCTTTTTATAATTTATTTGTACAATTAGGTGAGAAATAGGTTATTTTTGTGAGTTTTAAGATGCTTGCCAAACTATATTTTTATTAGGTACCTGTCCGAATATTTTGGATATGTAACTTATTTCTTAGCAGATCAGCATTTGTGGTTCACAGTTCTGCCAAAGAATACGTCACCCTTAAATTTAATTTTATATCAATGCAGATAATTGTGAATTGTTGAAAAATTTTCAGAAGCTGCCATTGTTCTTTGCATAATCCCCAGGCATTTCCTAGTAAACTGGCGTTTGTGATTTAGTTACTGTAGCAGATATTCTAACAAACATACTGTGTTATATCTAGTTTTCCCTTAAAGATGAGAGATCCTTTATAGTATCTGCATTTATCATAAATTAACTCTGTTTTCGAGTTTGCTAACAACTATACTTAACCTCAGAATGTTTTAGGAAACTAGTACTTTTACCACAGGTTCCTGTCTTGCCTTAATAAAAATCTCAATTTGTGTATTTGCTTCAATTCTTAGAGGAATCAGCAACTTTTTACCTCAACAGACTAAAAAATAATCAGCAGACGTAATTTAAAATTATTGTTCACTGCCTTATAATAAATTGCACCAGCCAAAGTGCAGCCCCAGTGTGAATGCTGTTCTCGAACATGGGATGTATCGGTTGACGTTTTAAAGCAGCTGGAAATCACCCTGACTACTGTCAAACGATTGGCAGCTGCTGTGAACCGCTGAGTTGGAAGAGCTCCTGAGACTCATGTACCTGTGATACTAGAACCAGAGGTACCTCAAGTACTATCCTCTCCTGTGAATCCTGTTTCCTCTGCAGAAATTAAAGGATCTGTCTTTATTCAGCCACTTGACTGTGAGTGGCATATCAGTGACAGATCTAGGCGTGGTGTACTGGGTGGATGGGGACCAGGAGGATTCAGGGTGTTGTACCAATCCCTTTAACCAACAAGTTTACGGTGGTCTCTTTCACTGAAACTGAGTCAATGGGACTCACATCACCTGTTTAGGAACAACCTATTTTGTCTGATGTCAAGAGGAGGCAAACGCAAAAGATTAGGAGTCTGTTAATTGTTAGCAATTCAAACATACGGAGAATGATGGTACCCGGTGGCAGCAAAGGACACCAGGTGCACTCAGGATGTATGCCTGGGGGCCTCATTCAGTATGTTGAAGAGGCTATTTGAGCAGCCATTGGCAGAGCAGGGTACTGAGCCAACAAGCCTTGCGTATGGAGTTTCAATGAAGCTCACAACTTGCAGCATTGTCTCCAGAACTGATCATGGCCCTTTGGTTCTAAGTCGAGTGGAAGAACTGAACCAAAGACTTGGAGGGTTCTGTGACTAGCTATGCTGTGACTTCCTGGACTTGTTCTACAGGGATGAGAACTGTTGGGTGCCCCTAGATGGGTCAGGTGTGCACTACACACCAGAGGCTGCTACTCAGGTAGCTGAATGTGTGTCGGGTACACAGAAGGGTTTTTTACCATAGGTGACTCTCCATCCAGTCCACATAACAATAGCTGTAGGAAACCAGGAAGTATCGGTGTAAGATCAAAAGAAATGCATCCCACAGGTAAATGTAAATGTCGTGTGACTAGGGCCTCCCATCGGGTAGACTGTTTGCCTGGTGCAAGTCTTTCGATTTGACACCACTTTGGTGACTTGCGTGTCGATGGGGTGGAAATGATGATGATTAGGACAACACAACACCCAGTCCCTGAGTGGATAAAATCTCTGACCCAGCCAGAAATCAAACCCAGGCCCTTAGGAGTGACAGTCTGTCATTCTGACCACTCAGCTACTGGGGGCGGACATCCCACAGGTGCGAGTATTAAAATCCTTATGGTAAACTACTGAATCATTTGTAACAAAGTGCCAGAGTTTGAAGCACTCACAGAGAGCAGTGGGGCTCACATAATACTAGGTACTGAAAGCTGGTTGAGACCTGAAATTGATAGCAGTGAGATTTATGGGGAAATTTTAAGTGTATATCAAAAGGGAAGGCAAATGGGAAATGGCAGTGGTGTATTTGTCACAGTAGACAAGAAACTCAAATCCACTGAGATAGAAATTGAAGCTGCATATGAGATTGTTTGAGCAAGACTCAGTATCAGGGGAGGGCATAAAATAGTAATTGGATCCTCCTATTACCCACCAGACTCATCTGATGTAACCGAAAACTTTACAGAAAAACCTCAGTTCACATGTACGGAAGTTCCCCATCAGTAAACTAGATAAAAAATCAGAAGGTCATATCTCAGTGAGGAACTTGAAGCTTTCATCACAGGACAGGAGGATGTTAAGGAACTATGGCTCAAATTTAAAAGAGTAGTTGACCATGCACTGGATAGTTATGTACTCAGTAGAACAGTTCATAATGGGACAGAACCTCTATGGTATACAGTCAGTGTAAAGAAACAGAGATTACTGCATAATAGGTGTAAAACAAAGATAGGGCTATGGATAGGGAGATGGTGAATGAAACATGTTTGGCTGTCAAGAGAACTAAGTGTGATGCCTTCAGTGACTACTACAGCAGAATGTTGCCACATGATATTTCACAAAACCCAAAGAAATTATGGTTGTATGTGAAGGCTTTAGTGGCACCAAAGTTAATTTCCTGTCTCTAGCAAATTAGACAAGAGCTGAAATTGAGTGCAGCAAAGCAAAAACTGAAATACTTAACTCAATTTTCAAATGTTCCTGTAAAAATGTAAACCCAGGAAAATTGCCCCATTTTAATCCTCATACCACTAAAAAGGTGAATGAAACAAGTATTAATGTCAGTGGTGTTGAGGAACAACTGAAATGGTTAAAATTGAACAAACCTCCTGGGTCCAATGAAATCCCTGGGTAGATTATGTACTGAATTTGCAGCTGATTTCGCCCCTCTTCTAACTATAATCACTTGAATAAAAAACCATGCCCAGTTAGTGGAAAAAAGGACAGCACATACCTGTCTACAAGAAGGGTAGTAGAAGTGATCCCCAGAACTACCATCCAGTTACCTTGACATTGATTTGATCATGTGAAACTCAACTCGCATTTTTCTCACATGGCATACTGAAAGCTTTGGATCAAATCAATGAAGTAGATGCATTATTTCTTGATATTTGAAAAGCATTTGACTCAGTACTACATCTGCGCTTATTGTTAGAAGTATGAGCATCAGATCAAATGAAATTTATGACTGGATTGAGGAATTTTTGGTAGGGAGGAAACATGTTTTTTTGGATGAAGAATCATTGTCAGATGTAGAAGCAACTTCAGGTGTGCCCCAGGAAGTGTACTGGGATCCTTGCTCCTCATGTTGTATATTAACAAACTTGCAGAAAATATTAATAGTAACGTCAGTCTTCTTGCAGGTATTGCAGTTACATATAATGCAGTAAGAGTGTCACATAGGTACTGAAGAAACTGAACTGGCAGGATCTTGAAGATAGACGTAAACTATCCCGAGAAAGTCCATTATCAAAGTTTCAACAACCAGTTTTAAAAGATGATTGTAGGAATATACCACAATCCCTTACATATCACTCATATAGGGATCATGAGGATAAGATTAGAATAATTACTGCATGCACAGGTGCATTCAAATAATCATTCTTCCCACACTCCATATGTGAATGGAATAGGAAGATATCCTAATAACTGCTACAGTGGTATGTATCCTCTGCTATGCACCTCGTGGTAGTTTGCAGAACTTAGATGTAAATGTAAAGTAGAGGGATATATTTATTCTGTACTATAATCTTCCCTCCAAAATGAGCAACACAAGTGAAAGTCTGCATCTCAAATGCGCAACAGATTCATAATTAACTGGGATGATACCCATAGATTGCAATACGCATTTCTCAACTTGCATTAACCACAAACAGTGTAAGTGCCCCTCTAGGAAGTAAATTACTGATGTGACTCTTTATAAATTCAATAGAGAAGGAAGATTTACAAATATTAAATGTATGTAGTTAGCTTTTCTTGTGGTCTGTATTAGATTATTGGCATTGTTGTCCAATAGGCTGGGTTTGCTATTCTTTAGAATGAAACACTATTTCTTCACTTTCTTACTTGTTTTCTTTCATATTTCTACTTATAATCTTTCACAATATTTACTAATTCATTTCAACATATTAACATTTAAAAGACATCAAAATGTATACAAAAGACAGACTCAACTCATGTTTACGTAATTAGAACAAATGAGATACTGAACTTACAGTTCGCATACCTCTCCTGTATTTATAAACTTGCTTTCTGGTGTATTTGTTCTGGAAAGAAAACTTATTAATTATAATAATTTTATAATCAAAACATAAATTTCAACAAAAAATGTATTTTATAAACAGAAAAATCAAGACAATTAAACTGTAATAATGAATTTTCAAAATAATTCCATTTTTGATTAGAAAATTGTGGAATATGAAAATTTTGATTACTCATTACTTCTCTGTCAAAATAAAATGTTTGCATAGAAGAAGACAATGACTACTTTAGTAGGAGGTGTGTTAGTCTCAATCCAAATAACTTTTAGGTACAACGAAAATAATGTCAGAAAATGAGCTTTTGCCCAACTAGGCCTTTGTCAGAAATAGATAACATAAACACACACACACACACACACACACACACACACACACACACACACACACACATGCAAATGCAACTCTCACACAAATGACCACAGTCTCTGGTGTTTGTTCTCTATTCCCGACAAAGGCCTAGTTGGCCAAAAGCTCGCTTTCTGACAGTCTTTTTGTTCTGTCTATCTGCAACTCAGCATCTCCACTATATGGTGAGTAGCAACTATCCTTTTCATAATATTGTTACATTTCATCCTGGATTTTCAATTGTTTGGTTTTAACTTTTAGTTATGTAGAAACGTGACATAGTGTTTTGCTTGATTGCATTTCATTATATACAATGTTTTTAAATAAATTAATTACATAGTTATAATCAGCATACTGAGTTATAAAGTTTAGTTGGTTGTATTTGAAATAAAACTTTCACAAATCAGCATACATCCCATTATATATGTAACAGAATGTATAAAGGAAATGCAGATAATAGCTGAAAAACCTTTTTTGGAAAATATTGCACTTACAAATAATGTAAAACAATACTCTCAAAATAAATGCTTCAATCCAAACCATATAGACTCATACAGTTACTTCTTCGTGACCAAAAGTATCATATAACACAAATACAAAACGGTATCATAAAACATATCAAAAAATTTAGATCATTAAAGGAATTACATATGCAACAGAGGTGGATGGCCAAAAGTTAAAAGATTTTAAAAAATAACATTAATGTTATAGGGGCAAATGCTGAATAATAGAAAGAGGCAGATGCATGTAATAAAATAGACAGAGGCAGACAAAAAATACAAGATAGGTAGGGACAGGTGGCATAAAGCCTTCTGCCCTGGAGCATGAGTGGTACACAAGGGAGCACAATTCAGAAGTATCTTTCTGCAGTCAGTTGTAGGAGGTAGTCAATGCCCTCTTCCCCAGTGCCTTCTGGTTGGTTATTCAAAGAATGCTGAGCTATATTGCATCATAGTATGGGCTCTGTACTGCACTCAACTCTGCTCCATCAATTCAGCTATAGGTGCAGCTCACTAGGAAGACTGGGTACTGAATTTAAAATCTTGGCGAGAAGAAAAGACAATAAAAATTATCAGTTTTTGGCATCTACATTGTGACTATAACTGGGATTGAACACAACTCTGGGGAATAAAATCATTAAGTTGCCATATTTTGCATATTTTCATTCACTGATGTCCTATAAGTTGATGTTCTGGTCTAACTCCTCATTTGGGCAGTAAGTACTCACTGCATAAAAGAAAGTAATAAATGGGACAGAAATTAGTAGATGTGATGTACATGTACAAACAAATAAATGATCAAAATTTTAGAAAAACTGGATGATTTATTCAAGATAAAGAGGTACGCAATTTGAGCAAGTCTGTAACGCGATGGCCCACTTCTGGCCCTCACACGAGCAGTTATATAGCTTCTCATTAATTGATAAGAGTAATTGGATGTCCTCCTGAGGGATATTGTGCCAAATTCTGTCCAATTGGTCCATTAGATTGTCAAAATTCCAAGCCGATTGGACGTCCCTGCCCATAATGTTCCAAACATTCTCAGTTTGGGAGATATCTGGCAACCTTGCTGGTCAAGGTAGGGTTTGGAAAGCAGTAGAAACTTTTTTCATGTGTGGTTGGGTGTTATCTTGCTGGAAAGTAAGCACTGGATGGCTTGCCATGAAGGGCAACAAAATGGGGTGTGCAATATCATCTATGTACCACTGTGTTGTAAGGGTGCTGCAGATGACAACCAAAGAAATGTAATGGCACCCTTGACCAACACTCCTAGTTGGGCGATATGGTGGGTAACAGTGAGATTGGTATTCCACCACTGTGCGGGACTTCTCCTGACATGTCTTCACTGGTCATCTGGATTCAGTTCAAAGTGAAACTCATCACTGAAGATAGTTCCACTCCAGTCAATGAGATTCCAAGCTGGACATGTGTCTGGAGGAGTTTTCATAGCAGGACCCCTTTGGTTGTCACTGTGACACCCTTACAGCAACGGCGGTATGTTGACTATATTTTACACCCTTCATGGCGAGGCATCCTGGGTTTACTTTTCAGCAAGATAATGCTCACCTGCACATGGTGGAAGTTTCCACTTCTTGTTTTCATGCTTGTCAGACCCTATCAGAGCCAGAAAAGTTGCAGGATCTCTCTGAAGTTGGGAACATTTGGAGCAATATTGACGTTGTCGTCCAACCATCTCATGAGTCTGATGATCTATTGTATCAATTGGACATAATTTGGAGTAATATCCCTTAGGAGGACATCCAACAATTCCATTAATTAGTGCCAAGCCAAATACCAGCTTGCATAATGGCCAGAGATGGGTCAATGTATAATTGACTTGCTAAATTTGTGAAGCTCTTTCTCTTAAATAAATTATTCAATTTTTCTGTTATTGTTATCATTTACTTGCCTATATATGTATATCACATCTACTGAAACTCAGTGGCTGATTAAAACTGTGTGCCAGACCAAGACTCGAAGTTAGGACCTTTGCCTTTTGCGGGCAAGTGCTCTACCAACTGAGCTACCCAAGCACGACTCACAACCTGTCCTCACAGCTTTACTTCTGCCTGTATCTCGTCTCCTATCTTTCAAACTTCACAGAAGCTCTCCTGCAAACCTTTCAGAACTAGCACTCCTGGAAGAAAGGATATTGTGTAGACATGGCTTAGCCACAGCCTGGGGGATGTTTCCAGAATGAAATTTTCACTCTGCGGCAGAGTGTGCGCTGATATGGCAAACAGATTAGATATCATATGTCATTTCCAATAGCAAAACCAAAAGTAGTTATTTTGACTTAATGTGTTTCTTTAATTTTTTTTTACATTTTCTTGATGTTGTTGGTGCAACAATCTTGTGGTACTTAAGATTCCAAATGAGGCATAGTGATATTGGGTTCATCTGCAGCAGAGTATGCACTGATATGTTCACATCAGTGCACACACCGCTGCAGAGTGAAAATTTCATTCTGGAAACATCCCCCAGGCTGTGGCTAAGTCATGTCTCTGCAGTATCCTTTTTTCCAGGAAAGTAGAGACAAGGTACTGGTAGAAGTAAAGCTATGAGGATGGGTTGTGAGTCGTGCTTGGGTAGCTCAGTTGGTAGAGCAGTTGCCCGTGAAAGGCAAAGGTCCCAAGTTCGAGTCTCGGTCCAACACACAGTCTTCATCTGTCAGTAAATTTCATATCAGTGCACACTCTGCTGCAGAGTGAATATTTCATTCTGATCACAGCTACTGATTTCTGCCCCATTCTGATAATGCCTTCTTGGTGCATTGTTTTTATTTTTTATTTTATTTATTTTTTACCCTCTTGGTGTGTCTCCTAATTATTATAAAAAATCGAAATGTCTTCCCAAAATTCACTTTTACAAGGAACTGGTTCACGTCAATTTTGTTCAGCCTCTTAGCCAATTAAAGAACAGAGTTGACAGATTAGAAATCATATGTCATTTCGAATAGCAAAACCAAAAGTAGTTATTTTGACTTAATGTGTTTCTTTAATTTTTTTTACATTTTCTTGATGTTGTCGATGCAACAATCTTTAAGCACTTAAGATTCCAAATGGAGGCAGAATGATATTGGGTTCATCTGCTCTTTGGTTTAAATAATAGTAATAAAAGTTGTGTCTGTTCATATTCACTGTTGGCATGTTTATTCCATATTTTCCAACTGGCTGTTCTTCAGATAAACAATTACAGACAGGCAACTATGTCCCTTATTGATAATCTTTTTTCAAGTTTTTTGAAATCTTATACTTAAAATTTTTAATGTAAATGGCTTCAGATGAAACTAAAAAGAAGGATAACCAAATTGAATTCAACATATGAAATACAATTAACTTTTTTGAAATATAATGAAATTAATATTATTCATGTTACATAATGTTTTGAACGCAAATGCTGTATGTAAGTACAGAAAACTATTTCATTGATGTCATTAGAAATATAGAAAAAAAAATTACAATTTTTAACTTGCCTGTATCATATAGTACATTTATGGAGAGTGTGAGTAATTCATTTCTTTAAATGCATCAACAAGTGGAATAAATAGCAAAAAAATGAGCCATTATTCAGTTCCATTACAAGTCCATAGACGAACATCTTACAGTCATCTATTCAAATAATTGGGAATATTAGCCATAGCCTTGCAGTAAATTTATTTTTTACCACATCCTTGCACTACATTTATTCACTCCTGAAACATAATCAGCCCATTGAAATAAAATGTCTGAGAGGCAGTATAAATAATCACATTCACTTATGAGCCAAAACATTATGATCACCTACATTGGTCCACTTTTGAATGCAATACAGCAGTGATTCTATATGGCATGGCATGCATTCAACAAGTTCTTGGTACCTTCCCAGAACTGTATGCCACCAGGTGATTGTGTACAAGTCAAGAAATTCCCATAAATTAATCGAGTGGTGGTCTGTGGGCCCAGATCTGTCACCTAATACCTTCTTGTATATGTTCCATTTTGATCAGATTAGGTGAATTTGGTGGCCAAGACAACCAAATGACTTTACTATCATGCTCCTGAAACCACTGTAACATGGTTCTAGTCTTGTGACATGGACATTTATCCTTCGATGTTGTATCCAGAGACAACCATTCATCTGGTTTAACAGGTAATGCTATTCTTTTGACTAGTCATTATGTTTTCATTGTTCCATAGTCTGATGTCAATGATCGTGTGCCCTCTGCAGTCATCATGTACGGATTTCACATATGAGTAATAATCAATATTATTGTCGACATATAGTCCTTTTTTCTGTCTTCATTGAAGTGTTTAGCAATGTTCTCAAATCCATCCCCTCCCCACACATTCATCAACACCTGAACCAACACCATCTCCTTCCTATTAACCGGTGTGGCTTTTGACCCAATTTCTATGGATAAATTTCTTAGTCCAACAAAGAATTTTCATATAATGATATAACTACCTCTTCATTTCATTTTGCAAACTTCTTTCTTTTTTCTTTTTTTTTCCATCAATATTTTTGTAAAAGCTCTTGGTTGAGAAGTGGCAATATTGCACCATTTGCCCACCCTTCTTTCATATGGGGCAAGAGGGATGAAATAAAAAATTTTAAAAAAATGACAGTAGTATGAAAAGACTAGATTACTACTCACCATATAATGCAGATGTTGAGTCACAGACAGCACAACAAAAAGACTGCTAAAGAAGTAACCTTTTGGCCAAAAGGTCTTCTGGCCTTGGCAGCCAGAGATAGTGGTCGTGTGTGTGTGTGTGTGTGGTGTGTGTGTGTGTGTGTGTGTGTGTGTGTGTGTGTGTGTGTGTTGTCTACTTCAGAGAAAGGCCTTTTGGCTGAAAGTGTACTTGTTGTTTAGCAGTCTATTTGTTGTCGTCTTTACTAATCATTAAATATTGATAAACACAGTTACAATTCCAAGATGCTATCGCATCTATTCATAATGAGACAATTAATATCGGGTTACCTGTTTTTGCAGCTATCACTTTTATCTATCAGTAATTTGCTGTTATTGTTGTTGTTGTTGTTGTTGTTGTGGCGGTGGTGATCTTAAGTCTGAAAACTGGTTTGATGCAATTCTCCAAGCTACTATTCTGTGTGCAAACCTCTTTATCTCCAAATAACTGGTGCAACCTACATCCTTTTGAATCTGCTTACTGTATTCATTTGTTGGTCTCCCTTTAATGTTTTTTCCGCTACACTTCCCTCCAATATTAAAACGGTGATCCCTTGATGTCTTAGAGAGTGTCCTATCAATGATCCCTTCTTTTAGTCACATTATGCCTCCAGTACTAAAGCGGTAATGCCTTGATGTCACAGAGAGTGTCCTATCAACTGTTGCCTTCTTTTAGTCAAGTTATGCCACAAATTTCTTTTCTGCCCAATTTTATTCAGTTCTTCCTCATTGTTTACATGATATATCCATCTGATCTTCAGCATTCCTGTGTAGCAACACATTTCAAAACTTCTTTTCCCTTCTTGCCTGAAGTGTTTATTGCCCACATTTCACCTTCATAAAAGGCTCTGCTCAAGGCAGATACCATCAGAAAAGAATTCCTAGCACTTAAATCTGTATTCAGTGTTAACAAATTTCTCTTCTTTGGAAATGCTTTTCTTGCCATTGCAAGTCTACATTTTATATCCTCTCTACTTCAGCTATCATCAATTATTTTGCTGCTCAGTTAACAAAACCCATCAATTACTTTTACACCTACCTGTGCATCTATACTATTCAAAGCACTGTGAGTACATGGCAGAGGGTACATTCCATTGTAACAGTTATTACAGTTTCTTCTCATTCTTTTCACGTATGAAGTATGGAAAGAATGATTGTTTAACTGTCTCTGTGCATACTGCAATTAATCTGATCTTGCCCTCATGATCCCTACGTGAGTGATCTGAAGGGGGCTGTAGTATATTCCTAGAGTCATAATTTAAAACCAGTTCTTGAAACTTTATAAGCAGGCTTTCTAGGGATAGTTAATGTCTATGTTCCAGAGCCTGCCAAATAAGTTACTTTGACACTTTCTAACAGGTCAAACAAACCTTTGTGACAATTTGTGCTACTGTTCTCTGTATATATTCAATATCCCCTGTTAGGTACTACACACTACACTAGGCACAGGTACTACGCACTTGAGCAATAGTCTAGAATGGGTCACATGGGTGATTTGCAAGCAATCTCCTTTGTAGACTGATTGCACTTCCTCAGTACTCTACTAATAAACCAAAGTCCATCATCTGCTTAGCCCATGATTGTGCCTACATGATCATTCCATTTCATACCCCTACAAAGTGTTACATCCTATTTGTGTGAGTGGGGCATTTCCAACTGTGACTCATTGATATTATAGTCATAGAACACTACATTTTTTTTTTTTTTTTTTTTCATTTTGTCAAGTGCACGATTTTACATTTCTGAACATTTAAAGCAAGTTGCCAATGTTTGCACTGCTTTGAAATCTTATCAAGACCTGACCAAATATTTATGCTGCTTCTTTCAGATATTACTTCATTATTGATAACTGCATCATTTGCAAGAATCCTGAGGTTACTATTAATATTGTCTGGAAGGTCATTAATATACAACATGAAGAGCAAAGGTCCCACCACAGTTCCCTGGGCACACCTGAAGTTACTTCTACATGTGAAAATGACTCTCCATCCAAGACAACATGCTGTGTCCTCCCTACCAAAAAGTCCTCAATCCAGTCACAAATTTCACTTGATACTCCATAAAATCGTACTTTTGATAATAAGTGTAGCTGTGGTACTGTTAAATGCTTTTCAGAAATCAAGAAATACTGCATCTACCTGACTGCCCTGATTAAATGATCGATGTGTTCGGAACCCATAGTGCTTGGCAAGTAAGAGGCCATTCTGTTTGAGGTACTTCATTTGTTTGCACTCAGAATACATTTTAACATTCTACAAGAAATCAATGTTGAGGATATTGAGCGGTAATTTATTGGATTATTTCCACTATCCGTCTTGTAAAAGAGTGGGTCGTGTTTCTTCTTCTAACTACTGGGCACTGCTTTTTTGTTTGAGGGATCTACAATAGAGTATAGTTAGAAGAGGGGCTAAATCAGCCACACATTCACTAAATAACTGATAGAGATTCCATCAGGCTCTGGAGATATGTTCAATTTTAACCGTTTCAGCTGTTTGTCAACACAACTGATAGTGACACTTATATCACATATCTTTTCAGTAGTATTAAGATTAAACTGGGGCATTTCTCCTGGATTTTGCTTTGTAAAGGAACATTTGAAAACAGAGTTAAGCATTTCAGCTTTTGCTTTGCTACCTTCAATTTCAGTTCTTGTCTCATTTGTGAGTGACTGGACACTTTGGTGCCACAAGCAGCTGTACATATGACCAGGTTTTTGTTTGGGTTTTGTATAAGATCAATTGACAGTATTCTGCTATTGCAGCCACTGAAATCTTCAAACATTGCTCTCCTGACTGCCAAATGTGTTTCATTCAGCATCTCTCTTTTGAGAGCCCTATGCTTTGTTTTATACCTGTTGTGTAGGAGACTCTGTTTCTATCGAAGTTTCTTTACAATGACTGTATAGCATTGAGGTCCCCTCCCATTATGAACTGTTCCACTGGGTATATATCTATACAGTGCATGATCATCTATTGTGTTAAACTTGAGCCATAGTTGCTCTACATGCTCCTGCCCTGTGCTGAAAGTTTTAAGATCCTCACTGAGATGTAACATTACTGCTTTTTTATCTAGTTTACAGAACATATACTTGTTTAAGTTGTCCTTTGTACTTTGGTAATCATTGTTGCCATGACCATGTCATGGTTACTGACACCAATTTCTATGTGGACTCCTCAAAAGGCTCAAGTCTCTTTGTTGCCATTAGGTCTGATATATTTCCATCTTGAGTGGGATTATGAAATATCTTTTCTTGGTAGTTTTCAGAGAAGGCATATACTAATGTTTCATAAAGTGTCTTGTCATACTCATTATTAACAAAACTACAATTTTTCCAACTGATTTTTTGATGATTAAAGTCTTCATCAATGATTATGCTGTGATTGAGGAACTTACATACAAGCAACTGAGGGTTTCTGTAAAAATTTTGGTTGCACCAGGGTGTATGCTTGGTGGGCGATAGAAGAATTTAATTACCACTTTATGCCCACCGCTGATGCTGAATCTTACCGAAACAATCTCACATGCATATTCAGTTTATAGCTCAGTGGATTTCAGTTTTTTGTCTATTGTGACTAATACACCACCTCCACGTCCTATTAGCCTATCCTTTCAATAAACACTTAAATTTTCCCCAAAAATCTCACTGCTATCAATTTCCACTTTCAATAGCTCTCTGTACCTAGTATTATGTGAGATTCACTGCTTCTCTGGGAGTGCATCAAACTCTGGCACATTGTTGTGAGTGCCTCGCATTATCTTGACTGGATGGAGAGCTGCCTAATCTAAAAGAACCCTTGTGTGCACTCCAAAAACAGTTGGCTACCTGGGTCTCATTTTTTAGTCTAATCTCTGTATCACCTATTTTATTTCAGCTACATTTCGTTACCTTTGTTTTACTTTTGCTGATGTTTGTCTTATATCTACCTTTCAAGACACTGTTCATTCCATTCTCCTGCTCTCCCAAGTCCTTTATTGTGTCTGACAGAATTACAATGTCACCAGCAAACCAAAGCTTTTATTTCCTCTCCTGAAACTTTAATTCCTTATCCAAATTTTTCTTTGGTTTCCATTAATGCTTGCTCTGTGTACACACTGAATAGGTTCAGGGATACCCTACAACCCTGTCTCACTCTCTTCTCAATGACTGCTTCCCTTTCGTGCCCCTTGGACTCTTATAACTACAGTCTGGCTTCTGTACAAGATATACCTCCCGCTGACTGTTTTTTACCCCTGCAACCTTCAGAACATCAAAGAGCCCCTTCCAGCAACATTGTCAAAAGCTTTCTCCAAATCTGTAACTGCTATAAATTTAGGGTTTTATCTACCCTCAGCAACTGTAGTTGTGTATAATGAAATAATCAGCAACTAGTTGCATAAAAGAAAATCAAAACCGGTAAAGAGATTAAATTTCTGTTATGCAACTGGTTGCTGATTATTTCATTACATAAAGCTGTAAATGAGGGTTTGCCTTTTGTTAATCTGTTTTCTAAGGTACGTCAAAGGGTCAGTATTGCCTTCATTTCTTCGAAATCTGAACTGATCTTCCCTGAGGTCGGATTGTACCTGTAAATAATTCATTTTGATATTTTGCAACTGTGACTTATTAAACTGAAAGTTTGTAACAATACCAGAGTAGGAAAGTTGCTATGACCATATAGAGGAGATGCTGAGCCGTGATAGGTACAACAAAAAGATTCACATAATTGTAGCTTTTGGCCATAAAGCCCTTTGTCAGCAATAGACACACATACATACACACACACACACACACTCATGCAAATGCAACGCGCGCGCGAACTGAAACCACACTGTGAGCAGCAGTACCAGTGCAAGATGGGAGTGGCGACTGAGTGGGGGTAAGGAGGAGGCTGGGACAGGGAGGGGGAGGGACAGTGAAATGTTGCAGTTTAGACAGAGGGCAGGAGAAAAGGTGTGGAGGGGGGAGGGGGTAAGTAGTGGAAAGGAGAGAAATAAAAAGAAATTAAAAGACTGGATGTGGTGGTGAAATGATGGCTGTGTAGTGCTGGAATGGGAACAGGGAGGGGGTTGAATAGGTGAGGACAGTGACTAATGAAGGTTGAGGCCAGGAGGGTTACGGGAACGTAGGATGTATTGCAGTTAAAGTTCCCACCTGCACAGTTCAGAAAAGCTGGTGCTGATGGGAAGGATCCATATGGCATAGGCTGTGAAGCAATCATTGAGATGAGGGATATCATGTTGGGCGGCGTGTTCAGCAACACAGTGGTCCACTTGTTTTTTGGCCACAGTTTGTCGGTAGCTATTCATATGGACAGACAGTTTGTTGGTTGTCCTGCCCACATAGAATGCAGCACAGTGGTTGCAGCTTAGCTTGTAAATCACATGACTGGTTTCACAGGTAGCCCTCCTTTGATGGGATAGGTGATGTTAGTGACTGGACTGGAGTAGATGGTGGCAGGAGGATGTACAGGACAGGTCTTGCATCTAAGTCTATTACAGGGGTATGAACCATGAGGTAAGGGACTGGGAGCAGGGGTTGTGTAAGGATGGCTGAGCATATTGTGTAGGTTCAGTGGATGGCAGAAAACCACGGTACGAGGGGTGGAAAGGATAGTGGGCAGGACATTTCTCATTTCAGGGCATGGCGAGAGGTAATGGAAACCCTGGTGGAGAATGTAATTCAGTTGCTCCAGTTCCGGCTGGTCCTGAGTTACGAGGGGAATGCTCCTCTGTGGCCGAACTGTGGGACTGGTAGGTGATGGGAGACTGAAGAGATAAGGCACGAGAGATTTGTTTTTGTACAAGGATGGGAGGATAATTAAGGTCAGTGAAGGCTTCAGTGAGACCCTCAGTATATTTTGAGAGGGACTACTTGTCACTGCAGATGCGACGACCATGGGTGGCTAGGATGTACGGAAGGGACTTCTTGGTATGGAATGGGTGGCAGCTGTCGAAGTGGAGGTATTGCTGGTTGTTAGTAGGTTTGATATGGACGGAGGTACTGATGTAGCCATCTCTGAAATGGAGGTCAACATCTAGGAAGGTGACTTGTTGGGTTGAGTAGGACCAGGTGAAGCAAATGGCGGAGAAGTTGTTGAGATTCTGGAAGAATGTGAATAAGGTGTCCTCACCTTCAATCCAGATAGCAAAGATGACATCAATGAATCTGAACCAGGTGAGGGGTTTAGGATTCTGGGTTTTTAGGAAAGATTCCTCTAGATGGCCCATGAATAGGTTAGCATAGGATGGTGCCATGCGGGTGTCCATAGCCGTACCATGGATTTGTTTGTAGGTAATTCCTTCAAAGGAGAAGTAATTGTGGGTGAGAATGTAGTTGGTCATGGAGACTAGGAAGGAGGTTGTTGGTTTGGAATCCATAAGGCGTCTGGAAAGGTAGTGTTTGATAGCAGTAAGGCCATGGGCATTAGGAATGTTAGTGTACAGGGAAGTGGCATCAATAGTGACGAACAGGGCACCGTGTGGTAAGGGGATGGGAACTGTGGAGAGTCG